>NC_080745.1:15030035-15655035 GCF_020826845.1 Diceros bicornis minor | reverse complement strand
TGCACACTGGCCAGAGGGTGTTATGTTTGACTTAGGTCGTACAACTATGAGACTCCTAGATCAGATCTGGAAGAAGCAGGCTCTTTCTGCACAAGCCAGTTCTCCCTGAGGCTGAGCAGATACAGGTGCCAGCCCACACAACCTTTGCCAAGGGATTTTATTCCACTAAGTTAGAGAGAAAGAGGGCTTAAAACTTTAAATTTGAGAAAATATGTTTTCTAAAATCCAAGTCTCTTGCCCATATATCAGGACCTTTATCTTGGAGAGTTTATCTAATCAGACAACTGTAATATGCATTGCGATATGAACACCAAGAAGTGAAATTAGTGCTTAGGAGGGACTGGCACTGCTAGAAATTCTGGCTGGACCCACGAGACCTGGGCAGCCTTAGCTTTCACCTGACCCCCCGTGAGTCGGGGCCAAGGGGAGTCGTTCAGGTCAACTCATCCGGGAAAGTTTAACCTGTTGATTGAATTCCTGAGAATCATTGTGTTGCAGGCTTTCTAAGTGCACCTATAGTGAGGGGCCCACCCTTGTGACTTGGCCCACGTGAAGAGTCTCCTGGACACCCCTGAGGACCACAGAGTTGACCAGTGGATAGGTCAGCCAGAGATTCAAGTTGTTGGTTCAGAAGAGCTGAGGCAGGGCTGGCTTCAAAGGACATGCAGTCATTCAGGTTTTGAGAGAACAGAAAATGCTTCACCAAGAGAAATAGCTCCTCCTGGCCCAGAGAGAACAGAAAGAAGCCAATGGGAAGAGTATGCCTGCATTACAGGGACCTATGACTGTGGACGCTCCTCCGAGGCCCTCATATCCTCAGCTAGCACCCTGCACCCCTTAAGATGCAGAGAAAGAGCATCCTATCAAAAGCCATCACTCCCCATTTTGCAGAAACAGGCCTCTTCTTTAAGGCTGCAATTTGGGCAGGTCTGTTTCATTCACAAGGATCTCAGATCTTGGCACTGAGGCCTATGGGAGTAACCCCAGCTCCAGCCAGCTCTTCCTTGGGCCTGATGGGGACTGAGGGAACTCAAAATTGTTACCTGCCCAAAAAAGGAAATCAGTAGAAAGCTTAAAATAACAGTGATGGAGACAAAGGCTGAGGGAGAAATGATGGCAGCATTCCAGCCACAGAACCAGGGAGCAGCTTTCCAAGGACTGTCTGTTTTCGTCCACTTGGACCCCACATCAGGCCGGGTAACAGGGTGACGTTCCGGCATCCCCCACACCAGGGGCTGCACGTGTTAGAGACTCTAGAATTTGCAATGTTCTTCTCTTCAGGAAGAGGTGGCCGGAATGTGATTCCAGAGGGCACCGTGACTTGGCCAGCCACACACGAAAACCGTCAATGCCCTGAGAATGTTCTTTAAAGGCGGGGGTTTCTGAGAGCACAAGGACGGGGCTATGAGAGATGAGGAGGAGGAGGTGGCCACAGGCAAGAAGTCACTGCTTCTGCCCAAATGGCCACAGTAAAAACACTGTAAAATATTTCATGAAAAGAGGAAATCATTTAGAAAATAATTTAGAAATAATTTATTAAAAAAGTAAGACATAGATAAAACTAAGGAATTAAAGGTAGACAGACCATGACACTAAACCACTTAGAGTAGAGAAATGGCATTCAGTCACAAGGACAAACAATTAAACTCTGAAGAAGATTATTTATAAGAAAAATTCATGAGCAAAGTATGCTAAAAGAATTAGAATAAAAGAGCTGTTAAAAACCAATAAATCAAATGGATTAAATGAATGAAATTTTTATTCAAATGAAAATAAAAAAATATTTTTTTAAATGTCCACAATAGCAGACTAGTTAAACAAATTATGATAGATTATATGGTACAATATTAAGATACTTCTGAACATAATGTTTTAGAAAAACAAACAGTGATACCGAATACACTCCTGCACAGTACATGATAAAATTAAACATAGTAAAATCTCAACTTAGACACATATACATATATATACACGTAAATACATACGATATGTATTCATTAAAATATGTGGGTGCGCACACATGTGCATGCTTAGTTAAGAGTCTGGAAGGAAGTACATTGAAATGCTAACAGTGGTTAACTCTGTGGAATTATTAGTCATTTAAATTGGTCATGCTTTTTTGAACTTCTTACAATGAATCAGTATTACTTTTATTGCCAGAAAAGCAATGTTCTTCAAAAAAATAAAAAGCAGAAAACAGTTTGAAAATATATTTGTAGAAAATGAGATTTTTGTGTTGCTTTTAAGTTATTCTGTTAGAGACATTTAATTTTTACCTGAAACAATGTTATGGAAGGAGGAACACCTTCAAATGATATTCTTAACTGAATTACAGGAGATAATGTCTACGCATTCATGAAAAGATGTTCATTCTGCATTAGTTCATGCCAAATACTTGCCTAGGTACAGGGGATATGACAAACCAGAAAAAAATCTTGTGCTCTTAAGAGTCACATTCTGGTTGGGAGAAATATACAATAGATAAAATAGAGACTGTGTCCAGTGGTGGTAAGGACTATAGATGAAAACAGAGCAGCAGAGGGGACAGTTGTTTCTAGGAAGCTGCTGCATTTTCACATAGAGGGGGAAAGGCAATTCCCGAGAAGGTGACTTTTGGACAAAGACCCGGAGGAGGTGAAGGTGCCCTCCCATGGACACCTGAGGGAAAGCGTTCAGGCCAAGGGAACACCAGTGTGAAGGTGCTGAGGCAGCGAGGGCCTGGCGTGTCTGAGGAACAGCACGGAAACCTGTGTGCTGGACAGAGTGAGGGAGAGGGAAGCAGGAGACGAGGGCAAAGGGCAACCGCGGCTGAGACTGTGAGTGGGGTCAGCAGAGGGCCATCAGCTGAGAAGAATATAAACAAAGGGTCATGAGTGACCCAGTGCTGTGCGCTCTCAAATGCACTTGTGTCAATAAGCACCCATCCTCTCGAGGCTCCTCACTTGGTGCTATTGAAATGTGCAGCTTAGGGCTTCAACTATGACTTTAGCTAAGGTGGATGCAAAGAATTGGGGGCTTATAATCTTTTATTTCCATGAAATAAATTAGTCGTTCAAGGCAAAACCAATTTCAAACTACATAATTTGGAACAATAAAATATGCTAAAATAACTTGGACAAATAAGGATATAGAAAGTCTAAGTGGGTAGCTTACGGCAGCCTTGGGGTCAGTTATGTGGAAATTGCCAGAAAGAAAGTAAGGACCTCAGAACCTGAAGATCCCGGGATGATGTAAAGCCAGTTCTTTTTAGGCAAAATTCAGGACTCACTGAGTGAAGGGAGCAGGTCTTTCAAGCTGGTCACTGCAGTGAAAGTTTCCTGAAATGGACTGGGTACATCTGCGGCGGCCTCACAGCAGCCAGAGCAGGATAGACAAAAATCAGCTGCTGGAGAGATTCTTTAACTAGAAGCTTCAGAAGGAAGCAGAGCTGAGCTGTCCCCAGGCCTAGGTATGTGTGGTGTGGCCAGGTGGTAAGCGCCAGGGTAGCAGTGGCCTGCTGAGTTTGGGAACCACGCCGGGGTCATGAAGGTAGCCATTAACTTGATGGAGCATCTTCATCCAAAGAAGCATCATTGCCTCTACTTCTCAGTGCATATTATCACCACATCTTCCAACTAAGCCCAGAGTCAAAGAGAGCTCACCAACAAGCACAGAGACACTGACCTCTAGACCCTCTAGGCCTGGTAGTTTCCTGACTGCGGCCCCACTTAGCAATGGACTCCAAAAAAGAAAACTTCTCTTGCCCCAGGAGAACCCAGGGGCCAATGCTCATTCCCTAGAATGACACAGAGCTGAAGGGGAGGAGGCCTTCCCTGCCAACATCATCATACGTCATCCAAGGAAGATGCCTGTGGCCAGCTCGTTCAGCAGTGTAGAATTGGATGGACCCCCTAAATGTAAATTCTTCATGGTCTGAATGGAATGTAGCTCTCTCAAGAGGGAGCTAGGGAAATTGGAAGGACTCAGGGCCTAGAGAAATCTGTGTAATCATGTCAGTTTTTTCTCCCCATCATCATTATTGGTGGAGAACTTGTCAGGTCTAAAAAATGAGAGTTCTTGTAATTATAGATTGAATCACAGATGAAACTCTTTATAATGAAAGAGCTAATCTGCCAAATCTTCCCAGGACAAACCCTTAGGCCAGCTGTGCTTCCCCCCGTCTCTGAAAATGATTTAGGGAAAATTCCCCTTTCCATTTACAGAGTTAATCAACACTGTCATTCTGGTGGTTTGGACCATTTTAGTGACTATGTTACTAGTGGACCAAGTCTAATTATTGTACAGAAATGGATACTTTCTGCCTGGGGAGGAAGAGAGGCTGTAACTGCCTAGTGCCATGGAGAAGCAAATCCTCAGTCAACACCACACAGCTCGGAATTCGTGGTGAAACATGGTACTTGACACTTTTCCTGAGGAGCTCAAGACTGGAATGTCGAGATTAATCCAGTATTATTAGGCAGTCACTAGAGCAAGGCAATAGAATCGCAATTCACATTTTTTCCCTCGTGAGACACGCTGGCCTTATTTTCCCTTTGTCAGGAATGTTAACAGCCATTTACAGTTGCCTAGCACTTTGCCATTTACAAAGAACTGCATTAATTATTCCCTTTGAGACTGAGACCAACTCTGTGAGGTTGTTAAGTGACAACCACATCAGGGGAGTTAAGTGGCTTGCCAAAGGCCATAAGACTCAGAAGTGGTAGGGCCTGAACTTCTGACCCCTGGTGGATTCACTCCAGGGAGCAGCTCTGGCCACTAGACCACCCAGTCGTTCACGGCCTCACACTGCCAACATCATCCAGCAGTGCCTGGATGTGTGCAAATGCCCTTGTCAAAGAATCGACATTGATTGGTCTCAGCCTATGTATCCTTTAAAACAGCAAATCCTCCCTGACAGACTTCCTCCTACCTCCCAAAGGTGACCTGGTCACCTCTCCTCCTTGTGACACCTGTGCTTTAAATGCTCCTCTGTTGTTTCTTATTACTTTGTACTATATTTGATTTATTTACATGTCGAGCTATTAGCCTGTGAAGTCCTTAAGACAGTGAGTGCTTCTGAGGCAGGTGGAGGGAGCAGAGTTCTTGAACACATGGTCTTTGGAGCCAGCCTGCCTAGGATGGAATCCCATGTTCACCACTTATTAGCACCTATGGGAAAATTACTTAAACTTTCTGTGTATTCACTTCCTCATCTGTAAAATAGGGGCAATAACAAAATTGCCAACCTCATAGGGTTATTGTGAGGATGAAAGCAGTTAATACATGTAAATCACTAGAATAGTTAATAAACCTTGTGGACAATCTAAATGTGAATCAATAGGGAAATTGATAAATTAAATGCAGTATATTCATACACTGGAAAAACACCCTCCAACTATTATAAGAAAGGAAACACACCTATACACACCACCAATGTAATCAGTATCATCATCATCTTCTTTGCATCCCTCGCTCCTACCAAGCCTGTCGCACAGCAAGTGCTCCAGGAAGGTCTGTCAAACGAATGAGCAAATAAATGTACTGATAAAACAGTGACTTGGGTAAAAACAGAAACCCACTCTAGTTCGGGGCAGTCACAGCTGCCTGGACCACATCTAAAAACATCAGGATGACTGCTTTCCTCAACAAAGAATACATAGGGAATTCAAGGAATTGAACTTAAGATTCCTAAGTTAATTTACCCAAATGAAAAGCAGAGGCCTCCAGGCCAAAGAGTCAGGCTCACTTATTTGTTAATAAAATACTATGCAAACTGAGAAATTTTGTTTCAGTTCAGGCTAAGTTGCCTGGCTGGAACTGCTAGGAGCCTAGCAGAAACACCAAGGACATGGATATAGGGTGGAAAAGCCTGAAAAGGAGCCCAGTATACCCTCTTCTCTCTTTCTAGAATGCTTCATTTAGAACACACTAGAAGGATAACCACCACAGAAGACTACCAACACAGAGATTGCCACACAAGGCTTTTGGAGGGGGTGTGGGGGTGTGTGTGTGTGTGTGTGTGTGTCTTTATGTGTCTGTTGAGCCATTAAAGGGAAAGGTAGCAGATTCAAGGAACTTGTAAAGGGAAATGAGATGTTTACTTAGATAAGCTGTAATTTAAATTTTTTAAAAAGTCAGGTCTTTCCTATCCAAAAGAGTAGATATCAAAACATAAGACAGTTTTTGTAAAGATTGGAAAAGGCCAAACTGTAAGATAATTGAAGGACCTAACATTTGTATACCATATTCCATTTATAAAACCCTTTCATATTATTTAAATTTTCAAAGATTAAAGACAATTTTTTATAAATAAATACTATAGCAACTCGCACACATGAGCTCAAGGAGAAATATATCAGAATTTTATTGCAGTCTTTTTTGTTATCATGAAAAATTTGAGATAGCAGAAATATAAAGGATAGCGAAATTGGTAAATAAAATGTGGTCTATTGATACAAGGGCAAAATAGACCACAGCAATTATAAGAAATTATATATACATATCTTCATATGTGTATCAACATGAATAGATTTCAAAAACAATTTAAGTATAAAAAAGGAAGTTTCATAATGACATAGTGATATTTATGGTATAACACATTTGTAAATTTTTTTTAAAAAAGGATGAACTTCCAATGATATCACTGACCATAGCAGCAGAGTAGTTTTTTCAACCTTCCAAACTCCCTCTTAAAAGTAAACAGACCAAACATGAGAGTGGAAAAATAAACCCATGAATAATATTTTCCATAATACTGGGTGATGGGAATCCTCTATGCATCTGAATAAAGGAGGTGGGTGGACAGGACTGCAGGAGATCAGCAGCTGTGGGACTCAAGTTAGGGAAGTGAGAAGAAGGCCCAGGACCCTGTAAGTGATGAAAACCAAAAAACAAACAGAAAAAAACCACAAACAAATACATCCAAGATTTTCAAAACATATTAGGAGGATTCTGAGAAAACAGCCGCAATGGCAGCTGCATAGGTTGCAAATCCTCCTAAGAGCCCTCTCTCTTTATAAACAGAGCAACAGGGGGAGGAAAACCAAAAGCCCATAGGCAATATCTACCAAAACATCAAGATGACAACATATCTTCATGAATCCCAAATCAAAAGTGCGCAGGAGCCAATGGTTTACAGCCCTATGATCTGCATGAGACAATGAGACTTCTGGTAACACTGATAATGAACAAAAATGTCCAAGAGATACGAACTTAGAAAGCAAGAGATGCCAATCTAAAAACAGTGGTTGAAACTGAGAAAGGAGCGTTAATTTCAAAGAATTATTTTGTTATCCAGACAAAAATATCCAGTCACTTAAAAGAGAAAAGAAATCAGGTTGGCATAAGACATTTTAAATAGCAACGCTTTGTGCCAAATGACAACAGAGTGACATATTTAAGGTACTCCAGGGAAGGAATGAAGCCAAGGATTTTACATCCAGCAAAACTAACCTTTAAGTATATAAAGGCTGAAGACAATCTCTTATGAAAAGCAAGAATTGAAGAAATATTATTCCCATGAGTCATTCATGAGAAATCTATTGGAAATCAATTGACATATCAACTGATAGTGATGATTGTCAAAGTCTGTTAACATCACAAAAGAAAAAATCAGACATCATGTGAATCCTAATGGAAGTACACAAGACTACCTATGAAGTATTGTTGCCAAAAAAAATTAAATCTGACTCTGATCAAGCCTCCAGACCTAACTACTAATTTACACAGAATACAGGGAGTAGAGAGGAAATTAGCAAATTCAAACAGTGGAAATCTCCACAAGGAAACAAACCACTTCAACAAGCAATAGAAATTATCCAAAATGAAACAGAGAGAAAATAAAAAACAATGAACACATCATGAGTAAGCTGTGGGGCAATTTCAAGCCACCTGATATACGTGTAAATGGAGTCCCTAAAGGAGGCGAGAGGAGTGAAGATAAAAATATATTAGAAGAAATCATTGTTGCAATTTTCCAAATTTAATGAAAACTATAAACTCACAGATCCAAGAAGCTGAATGAACCCCAAGCACAAGAAACATGGAGAAAACTACATCAAGACACATTATAAACAAACTGCTTGAAATCAGTGACAAAGAGAAAATTTTTAAGTAGCCAGAGGAAAAAAAAACATGTTACATACAGATAAACAAGGATAAGGATAACTACATATTTCTTATTGAAAACTATTCAAGCAAGCATTTAATGGAGCAAATCTTTAAAATACAGAAGGAAAAAATGGTCAACCTAGAATTCTATATCCAGCATAAACCTGTTTCAAAATTAAGGGCAAAAAAAAGACTTTTTCAGACATATAGAAGTTGAAATAATTTATCACCAGCAGACTCATAATACAGAAATGATGAAGAAAGTCCTTCATCGAAGGAAAATGACACTAGATGAAAATGTAGATCTGTACAAATGTATGAAGAACATTGACACTTGTACCAACATGAATAAAATAGGTAAACCTTGTTTGTTATTATTTAAATATCTTTATTTAAAGAGTAAACACCTTTAAAATATCTTTATGAAAGATGAAGATAAATATGTTTGTGCTTTAAACAAATATAATAATGTAGTGTGGGGTTTATATAACATATGTAAATATAAACATGACAGCAATAGCACAGAACGAGGAGGAGAAATGGAAGTACACTACTGTAAGGTTCTTATAGCATTCATGAAGTGGTATGATATTACTTGAAGGTAGTCTGTGATAAGTTAAAGTTATACGCTATAGCTAAAGTAACCACTAAAATAACAAAAGAGCCACCACCAATAAGCCAACAAAGGACATGAAACAGAATCACATAAAATATTTAACTAATCCCAAAAAGTCAGTAAAAAAAGACAGAAAAAAAACAGATGAGACAAATAGAAAACAAGTAAGATGATAGATTTAAATTCAACAATAACAATAATAATGTTAAATGTAAATTGTATAAATATCGCAATTAGAAGACAGAAATTATCAGACTAAATCAAAAAAGCAAGACCTAACTGTATACTGCCCTCAAGAAATATACTTTATACAGAAAGACACAAATGGATTAAAAGTAAAATAATAGAAAATGGTATACCATGTTAACAATGATCCATAAGAAAGCTGAAGAGTCTATACTGTGTTAAGTCAGACAAAATAGATTTCAGAGGAAAGCATATTACCAGAGACAAAAAAAGGTCATTTCAAAGTGATAAATGGATCAATTCATTAAGAAATATAAAAATCCTAAATGTTTGTGCACCTAATAACATAGCTTCAAAATACATAAAGATACAGATAGAAACAAAAAGAGTTATACAAATAGTAACAGAAAAAGAATGGAAAATATATAGCATACTAGCACTAATGAAAAGAAAGTTGGATTGGCTGTATTAATACCAGGCAAAATACATTTCAGCGCAAAGAATATTACCAAAGATAATATTAATAAAAGGGTCAGGTCATCATGAGGACATAACAATCTTAAACATTTATGCACCTAATCACAAAGTTTCAAAATATACGAAGCCATTACAATCAAAGATTATAATATCTCTCTCTCAATAATTAATAAAACAAAGAGACAGAAAATCAGTAAGGATTTAGAGACCTGAATAAAACTGTCAACCAACATTACCTAATTGACATTAATAGTCCACTCAACAACAGCAGAATACACATTCTTTCCAAGTGCACGTGGAATAGTCATGAAAGACCATATTCTGGGCCATAAAATAAACCTAAAAGAATTTGATTTATGTCAAATATGTTTTCTAACCATAAAAGAATTAAATTAAAATCAATAACAGAAAGATCTCTGGAAAATTCTCAAATACTTAGAAATCAAATAACATACTTTCTAAATAACCGATGGGACAAAAAAGAAACTAAAAGAAAATTAGAAAATATTTCAAACTGAATGACAATGAAAATGTAATATGTCATAATTTCTGGGATGCCACTTATGCAGTATATGGGGGTAATTTATAGCAATAAATGCTTGTATTAGAAAAGAAGAAAAGTTTCAAATCAATTATCTCAGCTTCCATCTTTAGAAATTAGAAAAAGAGGAGCAAATTAAACCCAAAGTAAGCAAAGTCAAGGAAATAATAAAGATCAGAGCAAAAAAAATCAATAAAATAGAAAAACAAATGAAGAAAATGTAATGAAACCAAAAGTTAGTTTTTTGAGAAGAGCAATGAAATTTATAAATTTCCAGACAGAATAATAAAGAAAAAAAGTAGAAGATAAAACATTCTCAATGTCAGGAATGAAAGAGGTAGCATCATTACAGATTCTACAGATACTAGAGAAATAATAAGAGGATACCATAAGCAATTTTATGCCAATAAATTTGGCAACTTCAATGAAATGGACAATTTCCTTGAAAGACACATACTACTACAACTAACTCAAGAAAAAATAGATAACCTGAAAAAAATAAAACCCTATATCTATAAAGAAATTGAATTTGTAGTTAAAAACCTTCCCTCAATAAAACTCCAGGTCCAGAAGGCTGGTGAAATCTGTCACTGGTAAATTCTATCAAACATTTAAGGAAGAAATAATACCAATTCTACACAAATCTTTTGGATAATTTAATAAGAGGGAATACTTCCCCATTCAGTCAATGAAGCCAGCATTACTCTCATCCCAAAACAAGTTAGGCATTACAATAAAAGTACAATTCAATATCCCTCATGAGCACAGATGCAAAACAAAACATAGCAAACTAAATCCAGTAATAAATATAAAAAATAATATATCGTAGCCCAGTGGGTTCATTCCAGGAATTCAAAGCTGATTTAATATTCAAAAAATCAATATAATTCACCATATTAACAAATTAAAAAAGAAAAATTCTGAACATTCAATAGACACAGAAAAAACATTTGACAAATTCAACATTCATTCCTGACAAAAACTCTCAGCAAACTAAGAATAGAAGGGAACTTCCTCAACTTGATCAAGGGCATCTATTGAAAAAAAATCTACAGCCAACATCACACTTATTGGTAGAAAACTAAATGCTTTCCCCGAAGACTGGGAACAAGACAAGGATGTCTGCTTTCACCATGTCTGTTCAACATTGTACATGAGATTCTAGCCAGTGCAATAGGCCAAGGAAGAGAAGAAAAGGCATCCAGATTGTAAAGGAAGAATAAAAACTGTCTTTATTCACAGAAAACATGATCATACATCCAGAAATTCCTATGGATCTCAAAAAATTTCCTGGAACTAATAAAAGAGTTTATTAAGTTTGTGAAATACAAAATCAATAATAAAAAAATCAATCATATTTCTATATACTAGCAATGAAAAATCAGAACTTGAAATTAAAAAACAAAACCATTAACAGTAGCATAAAATTATGAAATATTAAGGAATACATGAGAAAAAATGTAAGACCTATACACTGAAAGCTACAAAACATTGCTGAAGGAGATTACAGAAGATGTAAATAAATGGAAAGATATAACGGGTACATGAGTCAGAAGACTCGATATTGTTGAGGTGTCAGTTCTCAAATTGATCTATAGATACAGACACAATATCCAAATCAAAATCTGAGTCAGCTTTTTGGAGACATTGGCAAGGTGATTATAAAATTGATATGGAAATGCAAAGGAGAAAGAGCAGCCAAAACAACTTTGAAAACAAAGGACCTGATTCACTACTCATTATAAAGTTATAATAATCAAGACAGTGTGGTATTGGTATAGGCACAAAAAAGAGATCAGTGTAACAGAACAGAGAGACCAGAAATGGACCTATATGGACAGCTGATTTTCAACCAAGGTGTACAGACAATACAATGGCTAAAAGATAGTTATTTCGGCAAATGGGGCTGAAAAAATTAGATAGTCTTTTGCACTATATGCAAAAGTTAAATCAAAATGGATCACAGATAAATTTAAAACCTGAAACTACAAAACTTCCAGAAGAAACACAGGAGAAAATCTTTGTGACCTTGATTTAGACAAAGATTTCTTACTATGATCTATAAAGGAAAAAACTGATGAATTTGACCTCATCAAAATTAAAAATTGCTCTTCAAAGACACTGTTAAGAGAATGAAAGATTCTCTTGCTCTGTAAGCAAAGAATTCAGAAGGAGTAAAAGGCAAAGGATGAGAAAATTCACACTAGGCATATCTTGGTATCAGACAAAGTAGAATTCTGGCCAAAAAGCAATAAACGGGACAAAGAAAAACACTTTTTAATGCTAAAGGCTATAATTCATAATGAAGATATAACAGTTATTAATATTTATGCACCTGATAACACATCAAGTTTGCCAAGCAGAAATTATAAGAGATGAAACGAGAAATATGCAGACACATGCTCACATGCTGGAGCCTACAGAACACAGCTCAGCTGTGCTCAGAGAAAAAGAATCATAGTATTAAATATCTATACCAATAAAAATAAATAGGAAAGAAAACTAATATAATACAACAGAAGAGGTAAACTAATAGAGATAAAGATCAGACATTCAGTTAGAAAACTAAAAAGCAATAAAACTAATAAATACATCAACAAGCTGTTGCTTTGGGAAAAAAAAAACCCACAAAATGGAGAAACACTAGCAAGAAAAAAGAGCACAAATATACAAACAAAATGAGACAAGGGAGAAATTGCCATTGAAATAGAGAATTTTTTTAATATCTTAAGACAGTGCCTTGCTAACTTTATGCAAATAAATTTGACAACTGAAATAAAATAAATAATTTTTAGGAAAATATAATTTACCAAATCTGAACCTTTAGAGATAAAAAATTTGAAGGTACGAATTACTATAGAAGTTATGGAGAAAATTGCAAATGTGTTCTCACTAAATAATAATCCAGGCCCTGATGATTTCACTGGGGAATTTAGCAATCTTTTAAATTAGATAATCCTAATGCTACTTAAATTGTTACAGAACTTGGGGAAAGAATTACAATTTCCAACAAATTCTTTTTATGAAGGAAACTTAACATAGATATCAATATCTGATAAATATTGCCTTAAAAAGAAAACTATCAACCAATTTCACTTATAAACGCTGATATAGAAAATATTAAACAAAATACGAGCAAACAGTATATTAAGAAAATAATTCGTCATAACCAAGTAGAATTCATTCTAGGAAAGAAATGAGTATTAGAAAGCTTGATTAATTAATATGTAATTCATGATATCCATATCTCCAAGAAGAAAAATCACGTCATTTCTGTGGGTGTTGTGCCAGTTACCCAGCTGTTGTCCCTTAGCTTCAAGCCCACCCTTCTGTCTCCGCTGGGTGGTGGTACCCTACAAACCACGTTACTGCTTGACCCGCTGTGCCTCATCAGGCTCTGCCAGTAGGGGGCACTAAAGGGAGAGTGAGAGGCTGGGGAATGGAAGGCAGCCGGCCTGTCCCTTCCTGTCTGCTCTCTCCTCTTGCCCATATCATCCCAATCTTGTTTCTTCACCTCACATGTAGTGATTTGTCCCGCTAGCAGCTTTTGAATTCAGTTTGCTACTTTTCCAGCGCTTGCTCCTCCAACCGGCCAGTCACCCCTCTCCCCAGAGATGTAGGCCCAGCTCCTCAGAGCCCCTTCTCAGCCAAGCAGTGGACTCCTTCTCAGAGGTCTGAGATCCATGGGGTCCCTCCTCTTCCCTGTGTTCCCCCAGCCCTAGATGTGGAAGCTGCTTCCTGCAGTTTCTGCCACCTCCCAGAAACCTTAGTAAGTCCCTTTTGTCTTTTCCATTAGTTAACAATTCTTCATGTTAAATTCTGTTTATTAAAATAACAAGCGTGGTTTCCATCTCCTTTTGACAAAATCTGACACCTGTATCCAACTTTAGAAAATATTCAATTAAGGAAGAAGTGAGCATACTGATTTGACAGATACATGATTTCATATGTATACAACTACCCCAAAGCCAACGTCTTATTGAATGGAGAATAAAGGTTTCCCACTCCCCCATCCCTGTGTTGGGGGCAGTGGGCAGGGCAGCTGGACAAGAGAATCAGAACAATTCTATGTGCCATAGCTTGGTGTGAAACTATCTCGAGGACATAACATGGGAAAAAGAGCAAGGAGCATAACAGTGAATACAACATCTACCTTTTCTGTAGGAAATAGAGGGAAATACAAATATAAATGTACCTTCTCATAGTTGCAAAATGAAATACTGGAAAAACAAACCAAAAACTGATTTTTAACATGTCTTACATGAAGAGGGAAGGATAAATGAGCTGGAGAGGATATTAGTGGAAACTAGACTTCTCAGAAGACACCTGGTTACAGAGTTTTGACTTTGGGAACATAACATGTCTTACATACTAAAAAAAGTGAAATTAAAAAGCAATTCCTAAAACAAGCTGAAACAAATAAGCCTAATTATCTAGCCGGTTGGTAACATAACCGTACAAAGAATTACTTTAGTGACTTTAGAACACTATTTTGACTGTTAAGAGTTGCTGGTTCCAAAACATGCTTTTTTTTGCTGCAATCCACATCAGCAAAAGGATCCCCCACGCCATGCCTCTCTTGCCTCTCATCTCAATTCCAAATTCAGGTCTCATCTGGATGCATCTGACTGGTGGACGATACAGCCCGTCTGGGATCCCAGTGCAATGGCAACTGGGGAAAATGGTTTTTAGTTCTCTATATTCTGCACACAGGACTGCACACTAGCAGGAGACAGGAAAAGGAATTGAACAAATCAATCCATAGTATCTATCACCTTGTAAACTCTGGCCCTTCAAATGTCTTTGATTAGCCTCTTGGAGACTTGGTTTGGTAGCAACATAGAAATTTTTAAAGACAACACATTCTAGAAATCTGTAACAAAATTATACCAAGTATCTAAAAGTTATAGCTTGTATTTTTTATCAGGGTAGATGTTTGGGGTCTGTGAGGAAAAAGAGTAGGTCTAGAACACCCACTGTGCCCGAGGTAGCAGCAGAGTTACTTGTCACTCGGCAATCCTGCCGCGGCTGCAGCCTACTCACACACTGAGGGCTCTAGTTTGGAAAGGGGGGTCTGCTTTCTGAATAATTCCAATGGGATGGTAAATTTATTATTATTACTAATAACATATCCAAATCACATTCATTATAAATTACTCCAAGGAATAACATTTAAAATTTGGATGAGAAGGGGAAATAAAAGCTAAGCTTGTAAAAATCAAAACTTTCAATATCCCCAGGCCCAGCTATGGGTCGGCCCCTAATCACCCACAATACTTTCAGGAATCAGAAAACCAGTCTCAACGGTGATGCCCACGCAAAAGTAATTTTTAGCTGATGAATTTCTTACTAGATCAATTTCCTGACACAAGTTGTCATTACATCGTGTGTGAGTAAATGCCGTAAGTGTGTGCACATCACACACACACACACGCACACACGCACACACACACTGTGTTCTTCACAGCAGCAGGAGTTGGATGACGTCTGATTTCAGTTACTAGCTATGTACCCTCAGACAAGTTTCTTAACCTCTCTGTGCCACAGTTTCCTCATCTGTAAAATGAAAGTAGCAATTGCTCCTACCATTTGTTCTGAGGAGTAAATGAGTTAGTAAAAATAACATGCTTTGGATGGTGTCTGACATATACTAAGTGCTGTATAATTGCTGACTATTGTCCTAATCTTTATGCTTATTACCACTGTTAACCTATCCTAGCAGATGTCAAGGTAACAGTGATTCTAAATATATTCAGTATTCATGGATCACAAACACTGGCAGATTGTATGAATTCTGAGATAATAGTTCTCCTTCGGAAGAAAAGAAAAATGTTGCCTATCTAGAAGATAACATAGCACGATGAATTCTTTGTTAATGTTTGAAGAAGAAAAAGAAAGAAAATAATTTCCTACAGCACAGAGTTGCAAACTAAGAAGAAAGTCCTACAGAGTCCCATTCGCTTTGGCTGTGGCAATGAGCTGTTGTTCCCTGATTGTGAAACACAGATGACTGTTTCACCCAACATTGCTCTGGAGTTTTGGAAACACGTCAATTAAAAATAAGTTAGACCAGGGCCGGCCCTGTGGCGTAGTGGTTAAGTGCAGCACTCCTCTTTGGCACCCCGGGGTTTGTAGGTTCGGATCCCGGGCCACACCAATGCACCACTTGTCAAGTCACGCTGTGGCGGAGTCCCATATAAAAGTAGAGGAAGATGGGCATGGATGTTAGCCCAGCGCCAATCTTCCTCAGCAAAAAGAGGAGGACTGGCAATGGATGTTAGCTCAGGGCTGATCTTCCTCATACACACACACAAAATACATTAGACTAACCAAATAAAGAAACATTTTCCTTAGCAGTGATCAACTCTGCCCAGACTCCTCCTCACGCCATCAGACAGGTCTGAACATCATTCATTGCTCAGAAGTAACACATCCTGGTCCTCTGATAGGTCACAGAGGCTGAACCATCCAATCAGCCAATTCAGAAGCAAAGTAGCGTCTACCTCAAGTACATTAATAAAATCATTTAAAATTAGGATGTGAGAGGAAGAGCCTCCTGTCTGATACCCTCTAAGATCCTGACACCTCAAAATGTAGGAATTGTAGTAAGTGAAAAGAGATGGAAAAAGACTGAATCCTAAGATCTCTCTGGGAATGGGGGCGGGGTGAAGGCTGGAGGGGGCACAGAGTGGAAAAAGTTGTGTGTCTACTGTGCTCGGTTACACTCCTTTCCCTGTGGTTATTTCTAAAATTAACAGAATTAAAAGGCCAATTTCTAGACATAAATTTAAAGGATTTAAAAATCACAGGAAGAGGGGTCAGCCTGGTGGTGCAAGCAGTTAAGTGCGCGTGCTCCACTGCAGCAGCCCAGGGTTCACCGGTTCAGATCCCGGGCACACACCGATGCACCGCTTGGCAAGCCATGCTGTGGCAACATCCCATATAAAGTGAAGGAAGAAGGGCATGGATGTTAGCCCAGGGCCAGTCTTCCTCAGCAAAAAAAGAGGAGGATTGGCAGATGCCAGCTCAGGGCAGATCTTCCTCACCAAAAAAAAAAAAAAAAAAAATCACAGGAAGAAAGCTCAGATGACCCAGTCACATTCAGATTGGAGAGTGAGGAAATCTTTTCCTACAAATAGTCAGTCTCTTTAGAATTTTGTATCTTTGCATAATGAGACAGAAAGCTCTAAATAAAGTAAAACTTTTTGCAATTACTGAGTTTTTCTAGGGAGGAATTGGAATCAATAATATTAAACTCTAAAAGCTTTTTTGCCCTCCACCAACTACCACAGACAAGAATTTTATAGAGGACAAGCATTTCCAGCAAAAGTAACTAGATTATTTTTACCACCTAGACATACCACTTCTTCCAGCTCGTGGTACATTGCTAGAAGTTTCTCTAGAAAATAAAATTGCCCTCTGAAGAATGCTATTTAAAGATATTTGGGTATAAAACATATCACCCAGTCTTTAGCAAAGGAAATGGTACCTAGAAAATGTATGATTGGAATAAAAGAACTGGAAAGTTGGAGGGCCTAAGCTGGACTGCATCTTAGACTATTTTCGTGAAATATATTTACAGACTATCAAAATGTGAAGAACCAACAAAAGTCAATTTTTAATACGTGTCTTTGGGATTCCCCAAGTTTGGGATTGGTTTGTATGTTTGCTTAGCACAGTTCTCTTTGTTGCTGATTTATCCCACATATTCACTCTTACAACAGACATATATCCCCTTATTTGTGTCATCTGTTGTTTTCTGCTTTGTGTGTAGTGGGAGTGTGACTCTGCATATGTGGTTTCTAGCTATAGTAGAAAGGAAAAACACAAAAATTTCTTTATAGAGAAAAAATGACTTACTGTTCTTTATTAACTAGAAGAGAAGAAACAATATTCACCTCAAAAGTAGATGATAATTTTTGTTGAGAAAGCATTAATCTAGTGATAAACCAGAGACACTTAATGCAAAGTTACATAGAAAGTGTAAAGGTAGAGGGGGGAAGAAAAGTCAGCATTTCTCCTTACTCCTGTAAGAAATCACACAAAAGCAAGAAGGTGAGGCAACAAACACAACTGTAAACTCCACCTTTAAAATAGTAGGGAAAATTCTGGAGTGATGAAGCACAAAATAGGGAGGTCTTCTGGAAGCATTTAAGGTCAAACACAGGACAATGTACAAAGAAAATGGCTGCAGCTGCAAATCTTTAAAAATAAAAATGTGCAGAAACAGAGTTCTCCTGGGTGAGTGGTACAAGTTGAGGTGCAAGATCCATTATCTCTTGATTACTTCCGAGGGAACAGGAGCCCCCTGGGCCTGGTTTGGTCGTGGGGAGGGAGCATCAGAGATCAGACTGAATGAGGAATCGCATGGTGAAGCCATATTTGCAGGAAGCAGACAGTCTGCGAGGCAGGGGATGAAAGAGAAGAAAAGAAACTCTGTTTTGTGAGCGGCTCCTTAGCTTCCATTGTCTTTGGGCGGAGAAGAAGGAAAGGAGTAGTGGCCAAAAATAAAAACTTTGTTCTCAAAAAGGGAGAAGAGAAAGGGCCAATGGCCCAGCAGAAAAGTAAGGAAGTAACATGGACAGTTCGCAGAAACGAAAATGCAAATGCTTTCCAGATGCCAGAACAATTTCAATCTCACTCTGAAAAGGAATGCAAAGTAAAACTACACAGGGATATTTTTACTTATGAAATTGGCAAAATTCAAAAATTGTGAAAGCAAACTGTGTGAGCAACATGATGGGAAAATAAACACCCTCTTTATGTGGCAGGTGGGAGTGCCAGCCAACACTGGCTCCATGGAGAGCAATCTGGCAATAGCTCTCAGCATAGGAAATCCTTTGACCCAATAATGCCACTTCTAGGAAGTGAGAAATGGTATTTTTTTTAAACATCAAAATCTGGAAACAATCTAAATGTTCATAATAGGGTTCTGAGTAAGTGATGGTGCAATCATACCGTGGAATATTATGCAACTTTTTAAAAGAATGAAGCAGATCTATACGTACTGAAATAGAAGGCTCTCCAAGATAAATTAAGTTAAAAAAAAAGGAAGATCCAGAAAAGTATTTTGCTATGCTACCACTTGCATATGAAAACATAAATAAATAAGTATATATCTTTGGAAGCTGGCAGCAGTGACTATATGTAGAGGAAAATAGAGGATCAAGAGACTAAAACGGGAGGCACAGAAACCATTAAAAAGTGTGTGTGTGCGTGCATATGAATAAAAGAAACATTGAAAGTTCCCACGGAGCATTTACTGCAATTCTCTCCATGTTGTAAGATTATAGGTGATTTTTCTCTGTGTAGTGTTTTGAGTTCACAAATATTCTACAGTGACATAAAGTGCTTTGGGAAAAAAAAAGGATTTTTTTCTTCCTAAAATTCTCAATTATCTCCGCCAAAAAAAAATACCCGGTCAGTCCACTCCGTGAAAACACATCTTTTGTTTGCGTGGTTCTCCAGGTGGCCCAGTCCAGTGGGAGCTGGAACCCCCAGCTCTCTACGCTCAGGTGCGCCTCGGTGGTCGCGGCCCCTCCGTGTGCCAGGCCTTTCAGCAGGCTGATGCTCCCTGCTCTCCGCAAGGGCCCGCAGGCCAGAATATTTGGGGGCAAAGTTCCACTTATTGTTTCTCTCAGGTAAAGGCCTCCCCCAAATGGTGCTGCTCCCAGAATTAAAAACTTAGAGCTATTTTGGTTGCATTCTTGGCCTTAAGAGACAGGTTTCCTGTTAATACTGTTGTGACTTAGATTGTTTGGGTCTCTTCAGCGGGAGACCAGATTTAGATCAAACGCACAGGATCCTCCTGCTAAAACAAGAAGGGCCTGGTACACCCAGGGAAGTCAAAGTCCTCGGTTTTTGAGGGTGGGAAAGGGGCCTGGGGCGCTTTCTCTGCTGCCCTGAGAGGCCTCAATGAAGAAAGGCCCGCCTGCTCGGAGCCAAACAAAGCCAGGGCCGCTGGGCCTGCAGCTGGGAGGTCAAAGCATCCTGGGCCCCCCCGCAGAAGGCAAGTCCCCCCTCCACTGCCCTGGACCAGGGTAAGGAGGCCCACACGGCTATATTCCATGCACCAGCCCTAGCAGGGTCTCTGCGCAAAGCCTCCCTCAGGGCCGTTTAGGGCCTGCCACTAGTCTGCCACTAGTTAAGCTGACAGCTAGGAAGCCTGGGAACATGGAACCAAAGGAAACAGAGTTGAGGTCTGTCCTGGCCGCTCTCAGACTTGAGCACCTGGCAGGTGCCCCTATACAGAGAAGAAGAGATGCTGAAGAGGGGCCTGGACATCCCAGGGCCCAGGGGCACTTCATTCTCAAAGGGAAATAAAGGGATGCCCCCTCAGAGTGGGAGGCACTGAGCAGGCCTGCCTGCCCAGCCCAAGGGGGTGAGAGGGACCCCACTTGTACGCACATTGCTGTGAGGTGGCTATCAGGACACCACGTCCTGGGCTAGCCTGCCTCTGAGGCAGGCAGGAAGGTACCAACCTGGTAACCAGAGTCCCCAGAGAAGTTGAGTACTCTAAGTGGGACCAATTCTTGATTCCATATTTGGGTTCCATGTTCCCATTGCCAGGGCTGGGAGAGCGACTGTAGTGTCTGAATTTTCACAAGAAAATTCATTTTCACAGAGCCAGTCCTGATTAACAATGAAGCCTTCAAAATGGACTTGGAGCTTGGCTGTGACCAGCTGACATTTAACTTCTGAAAGCCAGGCATGTTTGTTTCCAAGGCCTTTTCCTTCGAATTTTTGTTTGAATGTGGACCTGGAAACCAGCATCTACAGTCTCTTTCCTAATGCGATCTTAAATCATCCGAGTGACTGTGGGAAGGTGGCCTGTGCCGCCCAGCCTACGCCCCGCGAGCAAAAGGGTGCAACTCTTTAGCCAAGAGACTGGAAGTTGCCGTCCACCCCCAGTAAACAAACAGCCTTCCAAGGGCCGAAGTGCAGTTCTTTCTTCTGAGAGCCGGGGAACCTGGCCAATATGCCTTCTACCATTGTAGATGACAAACTGAAGAAAACTCTTGATGTTTGGCAAAAGTTCCCCTTCCATTGTAAAGTTAATAAAAGAAAACCATGTGTTAAAACAAGTCAGCCTTCTTCCTAACAAGCCTATATCTTTGGGCTCCAAATGTCAGAGAAATATCTATGCTTCAGTTAAGCAAGGAAACAAAGATCACGTGGCAAGGTAAAAAGAATTCAGATTTCAGGAGAATGATCCTGCCACATATCTGTACGTGAAAATGCCTTTTTACCTGATATAACTAAGGCCTGAACTCTTTGTTTCTCTGATCCCCACTAGAAGCTCCATGCAGTGTATGTACTTATGGGGATGTTGACTCTGCCCCCAGTACAAGGGTGGGCAGGGTTGTCTGAAGCCCACCAGTTCACTAGGTTCCCTTTTCCAACCATTGGCTCAAGGTTAGCCATGTGACCTGAGCAACCCAAGCAGGGTGTGTCTCATAACTACTGCTTAGAATGCTGGACAAAGAGTTTCCAGCCTTCCTCTGACATCATAGTATGGGGAGGTGGAGCCTGGAACATTAGCCACCAGGAGTAAAGCAGCTTAAGAATTTCAAGTCACAGTTGGTGGAAATGTAAAATGGTATAGCAGCTATGGAAAAGTCTGGCAGTTACTCAAAAAATTAAACATACAATTACCATAGGATCTAGCAACTCCACCTCTGGGTATATGTCAAAAGAATGAAAGCAAGGACTCGAACAGATATATGTACATCCATGTTCATAGCAGCATTATCCACAATAGCCAAAAGCTGGAAGCAACCTTAGTGCCCAGCAATGGATGAATGGACAAACAAAACATGGTGTATCCATACAATGGAATATAAATCAGCCTTCTGAAGGAAGGAAATCTGACACATGTTACAACGTGGATGAATCTTGAGGACATTGTGGTAATTGAAATAAGCCAGACACAAAAGAACTAATGCAGTATAGTTCCACTTACAGGATTCCTAGAGTAGTGAAATTCATAGAGACAGAAAGTAGAAGGGTAGTTGCCAGGGGCTATGAGGAGGGAGAAATGGGAAGCTATTGTTTAAGGGGCACAGAGCTTCAGTTTCACAAATTGAGAAGCGTCCTGAAGATACACAGTGGCAATGGCTGCATAACAATGTGAACGCACTTCATGCCACTGAACTGTACACTTAAAAATGGTTAACATGGTGAATGTTATGTTATGTGTATTTTACCACAACTTTTTTTGTGTGTGTGAGGAAGATCAGCCCTGAGCTGACATCCGTGCTAATCCTCCTCTTTTTGTTGAGGAAGACCGGCTCTGAGCTAACATCTATTGCCAATCCTCTTCCTTTTTTTCCCCAAAGCCCCAGTGAATAGTTGTATGTCATAGTTGCACATCATGCTAGTTGCTGTATGTGGGACACGGCCTCAGCATGGCCGGACAAGCGGTGCGTCGGTGCGCGCCTGGGATCGGAACCCGGGCCACCAGCAGCGAAGCGCGCGCACTCAACCGCTAAGCCACGGGGCTGGCCCCTACCACAACTTTTTAAAACAATTTTTTTTTTTAAATAATGAATCCTACATACAGAGGACAGCCAAGCTGAGAGAACAGCACAGAAATAGACCTGGATTCTCTTGATTAAGCTGGCCCTGAAGCTGATCATCTCAAGAATTTTCATGGTATTTAATTAAGCCAGCTTGTTTTAGGCTTTCTGATACTTATGTAGTAAGTCGTCCCCACTGCCATATTGTACATGAATGAAGACATTACCATTAGCTTCCAGAAAAGCAACCCAGAGGAGCTGCCAGTCCAGAACCTTCCTCTCTATCAGGTAAGGCATTGGATTCATCCAAATGAGAGATCATCCTGTGGATGACATATTCCAATATCCTTAACCTTCAACACTTCTTAACCCTGGACGCCACTGAACTTCTCCACCTGCCCGTCCCCGGCCACACACTAGGCTTGTGGAGATCATCACACAGAACCTCCAAAACTGTATGCTCTGCTCCTATTAGGACTTGGTTAAATTAACATTTGCTGAGTGGAGCACAGGGTTTCAGATGGTGAGCCACAGTTCAACAGCAGACCACAGGGAAATTTCAATGGGAAAGTTTATTACTCACCAGTCCTAGAAGTACATGGCTCACCTTGAGGAACCACACGGGGAGGTCAAGGCAGAGTCAGGCAGAGAGAGAGGCGGGACCTGGGGCAGATGCCTTTATTAAGGTCCATGAGTGGAGTGCTTTGGAGTTCCTGGGCCAGGGCTGGAATGGTCGATTCAATCCAAAAGAGCAGCATTTTAGTAAGCCCCACGGGGGTCTTCTCTAAGGGGCACACAAGGCATACAGGCCCTGGGAGGCAGGGGAGACTGTTGATCACAGGGCTGTGGGGGAAATCATATCAGGAATTTACTTTGTTGGTGAATCTTCGGGCTGCTACCTAGGGCATGTGCTGGCATGAGGGGGCTAGTGGCAGTGTAAGGTCCCTGCAGGCCACTTGGCCAAACAAAATTGATGCCGAGGCAACAATACCGTGGAGCAGCTTAGCTAAACTCTCAACAGCCCCTTTATCATAATCTGCTGTCTTATAGTCTTTGACTTCCTCATCCCCACATAGCTACTCTATGGCATTCACTGGACTCACTTTCCAGCCTAAACTTTACGATGTAACAGACCAGTTAGTAACTCTCTTCACAACCAGGAGCACTCCCTCCCCACACCACCTGTCTTCTGTATTTTCAAATCATCCTTTTCTCTCTCTTTCTCTCACACTGACTCTTATTTCCAGTTTCTTTCCCGCAATCTATAAACATACTTGTCTCCCCATGTTTCCCATGATTAAATAAATACATTGCTGGACCTGCACTTCCCTTCTAGCCACCACCTTATCATTCTCCTTCCCTTCACAATCAAGCAGCTCAAAATATTTATCTGTGTTCCTTGTCTCCATCTCCTAACATTTCCAGCCTGTGACAGTCAGACTTCCAGCCGCAACCCCTCCAATGGAAACATTCTGTTAAAAATGGCACTAACTCTGTAATTGCTAAATCCAGTGGGTCTGTTTACCAGGCTCTTACCTGAATTCCCTGTCACATTTGTTATGGCTTCCTTGCTTCCTTGGCTTCTGGGAGAATAAATACTCCTTATAGGCTGTCCTCCTACCTCTCTGACATTCCTCCGAAGGTCTCTTTGTGAAACCCACTTTCTCTGACTACACCTGAGAGGTTGGGGTTCTCTACAGTGCTGCCCAAGGCCCTCTTCTCTCTTCATCCTGCATACCACCCCAATGACTGCATCCAATCCCATGTGTGCATGAAAGCGTTGACTCAGCAGGTCTGGGATCTTCAAACCCTGCACATTCCAAAGAAAGTTCTGGCCCATGCCTGCCTCCTGGAAGATAACCTCTAAGCTCTTAGCATATCCTGCCTGAAAAGAGTATCTGTTTTTCTGTGGCATGGGGCCATTCCAGATAGTTTATGCTAACAAAGTGATTTATGGTGGGGGTCTTGGGTCATGCGTTATCAATTTGACGTCTGAAGGGACTGAAGACTGAGTAGCTAGGCTCAGTCATGTGGGCATCCTATGCCTATGTGACTGATCCCAAAAAAAAACCCTGGACACCATGGCTCTGGTGAGATTCCCCAGTTGGCAATCCTCTATATGTCTTATCACACATCACTGCAAGGATAAGTAAGTGCCGTCTGCACAAATCCACTGGAGGGAACAACTGGAAGCTCGTGCCTGGACTCCGCCCTCACAGCTTTTGTCTTTGTTGATTTTCATCTCCTCCTTTCACTGTAATAAACCATAACCATGAGTATAACAGCTTTTCTGAGTTCTGAAGGTCCTAGGGAATCATGGAACCTGAGGGTGGTCTTGGGGATGCCCAACACAACACACTAAGTCATTGAAAGTCATATGGTGATGACTCATGAATCCATTTTTTTTCTGTATGTCCCTCCTGAGCACCAGTTCTACACAGACGTTATAATCAGGACGTCTCAATAGAACCACAAATGTAAATTGTCCAAAATGTATCTCCTTTTATCCTGCTTCAAGCTCATCTCTCCTCATACTGGGTTTTGAGGAGACACAAAGTCAGCCATGTCTAAAATCTGGCAGCTACCTCATACTCCTACCTCTCCCTTGTCTCCTGTGCCTAATCTGTGAGAGTTGCTCACTGACATTTCCGGGTCCTTCCCTTCTTTCCACGCCCACTGCTCCCCTTGCTTCAGTCCCAACCACTTCACCTGGACCACAAAATCAATACTCTCTGGATAGGCCTCCCCACATCCAGGCCACACTCTTCCAATTATCCCCACTACAGACAAAAGGAACCTTTCCAAAAAGAAAAACCAGGATTCTAGTTCAAGAAGGTGAAACTTAAATATTAAGGTATAAAAGGCATTAGGTCGGCCCCGTGGCTTAGCAGTTAAGTGCGCGCGCTCCGCTGCTGGCCGCCCGTGTTAGGAACCCGGGCGCGCACCAACGCACCGCTTCTCCGGCCATGCTGAGGCCGTGTCCCACACACAGCAACTAGAAGGATGTGCAGCTATGACATACAACTATCTACTGGGGCTTTGGGGTGAAAAATAAATAAATAAAATTTAAAAAAAAAGGTATAATAGGCATAAAAACAGTATGAATCTATAATAATGAAGAAAAAGATCATTAGTGAAAAGGACATTTCAACAATTTTTAGAGATAAACAGTGAATGAGAGTGGGTTAACAGATAAATCAGAATGAAGACAGACTCACCACATTGCACAATCCTCCAAGAAGCTTTGGATTTTGCATCTTTCAACAAGAGTTGACAAAGTTGTTTATTAAAACAAATTGAACTTGGGACCACTGTGGTGAGGTTGAGGCTGCAGATTCAGCCTCTCCTCATTCAGGGATTTGGGGAATCTATGCCCAGGTTCTGGCTTCCTACCCCAACTCTGAAGTGACACTTGCTCATTGGCGATCCCCTGTCACAAACTGAGAGCATGCAGCCAGGCTACCCTGGTCAAGAGAGAACCCCACCCGCAGAGACAATCGTATGAAAAACTCTATCCACTCCTTACACCACGCAACTGAGTCCCTCATTCCTAAACACATACTACAGGCACACCTTGGAGATACGGCATGTTCAGTTCCAGACCATCACAATAAAGTGAATATCACAATAAAGCAAGTCACACGAATTTTTTGGTTTCACAGTGTGTATAAAATTATGTGTACACTATACTGTAGTCTATTAAGTGTGCAATAGCATTACGTCTAAAAAACAATGCACATACTTTAAATAAAAAATACTTTATTACTAAAAAATACTACCCATCCTCTGAGCCTTCCGTGCCAATAGACTTGCTCGATGCAGGGTTGCTACAAACCTTCAATTTATAAAAAATACAATATCTGTACACATAGATATAAAGAACAGATTGGTAGATACCAGAGGGGAAGTGGGGAGGGAGGAAGGCGACAGACAGTAATTAGTCTTCGGGTGGTGAATATAATGTAGTCTACACAGAAATTGAAATATAACGATATACACCTGAAATTTATATAATGTTATAAACCAATGTTACCCAAATGAAAAAAAAAAAGAAATGTAGAGCAGAAAAAAAATAAAAAAATAAAATAAAAATGCAATATCTGTGAAGAGTAATAAAGTAAGGTATGCCTGTATTTGGTTTGTCACCATGGGAATATGTTAATTTACATTATGTTGACTTAAAATATTGCTGCAAAACTAGCTTAGGTACTTTCCAGTTTAAAATCCTTCAGTGGCTCCCCATGGCCTACAAGACAAAATTCCAACTCCTTTCTTGGCATCAAGAACCACCTATTCCAGACCATTTTCTCATCCAGCCCTACTGGTATTTCACATTTCATCCATACTGATGATTTGGCCATTTTATGCTTCTTGGCCTCTATTCATGCTATTTCCCCTGCTCAGAACGCACTTCTCCTTATCCTTTCTATTGGGCAAACACTAACACGTCTCAAGATTTAGTCCAAGTGAAGCATTTAGTGACAACCCCCTCCCTCCCAAAACTATGTAAAATCAGTCCCTTCCACACATATTTTTATGAATGTTCCTATCATAACTTATTACACTTATAAGTTTAGCTGTCCATCTGTACTTTGTGCTCCATGAGAGCAGAAACTTGTATTCCCCAGGCCTACAATACTGGGGGGGGGGGGGTCTCAAAAAGTCCCTGACACATGAATGAGTGAATGGCATTAGGGATGGGCTTGTCATCACTATGGGTCTGATATTGGCTCCATCACTTGTCTTATGTAAACAACATTTTACCCATCAGCCAAAAGAAAATGATAATACTAGATACATTGTAGGATTTTTGTGAAGATAACAATAGATAAAATTTAAGTACAGATAATGCCAAATACTATCGAAGACACTTTATACATTTTTAAAATTCATTTTCATAAGAACCATGCAAGATTGGTACCATTACTCTCATTTTATAGTTGACGAAATTAAAGTTCAAAAATTAAAGGAAATAGCCATTTCAACATCTAGGAGAGTTTCTGGTATACTATGGGCCCTCAGAAAATGCTAGCTCCCTTTCCTGTCCCTCTCCTCTCAACTCTAGGACATTAGGATGAGATAACAGGGGAAAGAAGGAAGGCATAAACTGTGTTGAGGAGACCATATAACTTAGAAGCTGAATTTTTAAGTTTTACAACTTTCAGGAAAAGGCATCTCCCAGACCAAAGAGGAATCATAACCACATGGTGCAGTGATTTCCCCTGGATCAGGGGTCCAGGGCTCAGACTGGAGGATTCGTGTTCACTCCACTTCTCAGATAAGCCCTTAATTACAACCTCTCAGAAGAGGTCAGTCAGGTTCTGCTACATCCTGGTGAGATGTTTTTGTTTTTGAGGTCAATGTTGTTAGTTAGATTGTAGTAATAGTAACAGTTATAGTAGTCATAGGAAAGTAGCCACAGCAATAGTATAGGAGAAGGAGGAGGAGGAGGAGTGATATTAATTGAGTATGTACTAACTGCCAGGCCCTGGCTAAGCACTTTATATTAAGTAACACATATTATCCCTGAGATAATATCCATGAGATAATTACTAACAGCAATAGTAGCAGCAGTAGTAATAGCAGTAGTATTAGTAATGATATCTAATACTAATTGAGTACTTACTATCTGCCAGGCTCTAGACTAAGCCCTTTATAATTATTAGCACATTTTATCCCTATGAAAGAATTACTATTATTATTATACTACTATTACTACTATTATTATCCGTATACTTCAAGTGGACTTCCACTTCTGACAAGGGAGTAATGAAGTCCTGATTTACCCTCTTGTCTGAACCAACAACAACAACAACAAAATGGACCAAATATATGAAACAATGGTTTTCAAGACACCGCAACAGGCAATGGAGGGCGGTGATCCCTAAGAGACAGGAAACAAATGAGGTGACCCCTATGATTGCCCCAGCTTTCTGGTGGCCTCTTCAGCCATGGGGTATGGAGAGGGATCTCAGGAGAATTGGGACTCCTTAAATTGAGGAGACAAAGCTGAAGGTACCAAGGCAATTTGACTTTGCAAGGCAGATAGGAAAGAGCTTCACAGAGACATAACTACAGAGGTCTGCACAGGGTCTCCCTGAAATATTCAGCACACACACGTGAAGAAACCAGAGGAAACCAACCCAAGGCTGGAGAAAGGATTAGAGGAAATAGTACCTTGTGCTCAGAAACAGTGCCTATTCCCATCAGACAGACTGGAAAACCTCACAATTCAAGAGCTATTGGGTAGAGTATTTGGAGGGCCTTGCCTTGATATGGAGAATAATTATTCTGAGATTAAACACTGTTCCAGTCCCACCTAACAAATCTAAAAAGCAAGACCCAAATGGATCAGACTTCTCTCAAGTAGCTTAACTGCATCCCAGAACAAAGCTCAAGAATATTTATAGAAATACAAAAATATCCAGCACCAACCAAGGTGAAACTTACAATGACTGGCATCCAATCAAAAATTACCAACAGGCAAAGAAGTAGAACCCATAATGAAAAGGAAAATCAACGAATTAACACTGACCCAGAACTGACAAAGATGTTAGAATAAGCAAACAAAGACACTAAAATAGTTATAATGCATTATGTATTTTCACAACTTAGTAACATGGAAGATATAAAATAGAGGCAAATTGACCTTTTAGAGATGAAAACTACAATGTGTGACATAACAAAATGAAAAATATAGATTGGGATGGATGGGATTAACAGCATATTAGACACTGCAGATGAAAGGATTAGTGATCTTGAAGACATAGAAACTATCGAAAATAAAACAATGAGAAAAAGAAAATAACACAAAAAAAATGAAATCAATAGACAAAACGTATTTGAAGAAATAATGGCAGAAAAAAATCCAAATTTGATCAGAACTATAAACCCACAGATCCAAGAAGCTCAACAAACCTCAAGTTCAAGAAACAAAGAAAAACTACACCAAGGCACATCATAATTAAATTGCTCAAAATCAGTGATAAAGGGACAATCTTAAAAGCAACCAGAGTAAAAAAGACATATTACAAAGATAAGGATTACAGCAGATTTCTTGTCTGAGACAATGCAAGAAAGAAGACAATAAAGTAACATCTTTAAAGTACTTAAAGAAATGACACATGAGAAAAGGATATTAACACTAAGTAGAACAGAAACCAAAAGAAGACTCAGCTAAGATAGGGTTCCATCAATTTCAGAGAAGCTGGAGTTTTAATGCTAGGCTTATCATTCTGAAAAGATGGACTTTAATCAAGATCACACACAAATATAAATTCCAGTTGGATTAAAGATATAAATGTCAACCTAGAGTTCTATACACAGCAAAAATATTTTTCAAAAATACAGATCTTTTTCAGAAGCAAAAAGCTAAAAGACTTCATCACCAGCCCTGCACTACAAGAAATATTAAGGGAAGTCCTTGAGGAAGAATGAAATTGATACCATATGGAAATCTGGATTAACACAAAGGAATGAAGAGCATCAGAAATTGTAACTAGGTAAGTATACGCAATTTTGTTCTTATTAACAAAAATAATAACAACGTAGTGTGAGGTTTATAACATATGTAGAAGTAAAATATATGACAACAATAGCACAAAAGGCCAGTAGGGAGAAAATGGAAGTACACTGTCATAGGATTTAATACTATATGTGAACTGGTATAATTATACCTGAAGAGAGTTAAAGCTGTATACTGTAAACACTAAAGCAATCATCATGGTAAATGTAAATGGTCTAATTATCCCAATTAAAAGGCAGAGATTATCAAATTGGATAAAAAAGCAAGACCCAACTATGTGCTGCCTACAAGAAAGGCACTTTAAAGACAAATAGATTAACAGGATGGAAAAAGATATACCACGTTAAGATTAATCAAAAGAAAGCTAGAGTGGCTATATTAATATCATACAAACTAAATTTCTACCTTTATCAACCATATCCAGTTAGAAAATATCGAAGATAAAGGTAGATAATTGAACATCTGTATTTGTCTACACTCCCTCTTGAAATCTCTATGTAACAGCAGTAAAAGTGTTTTGTTTTGTTTTGTTTTTTTGATGTCATAAACCCATGAAGACTAAGATAATGGGAGAGATGATAAAAACAAGGATATTTTGGCAGCTGGAGGTGGATGCTAAGTAGTAACTAACTACTAAACCTGAGAAAATGGACTTTTAAGCCAGAGTGGAATAGGAAATGTGCCACCTGATTTACACCATCAAATTCCCACAAAACTCAAGAATTAAAGCACCAGAGAAGATGGTGGAGGTGGGGTATGGAGGGCTAAAAACAGGAGAATTGATTGAAAGTATGTTTAAAAGGAAGTAACCCTTCTTGCCTCCACCACATCTCATCTCCCACTAAAAGTGGCTGTGCAGCTGCTCCCCCCCACCCAGCAGTGGTCAGGATGTCCATGCTCTAGAGAGAATAACACAAAGGTGTGTAAGCCAGGAGACTGTACCTGGGGTTAAAGGTGAGGGTAACATACTGAAAACAAAGAGATTAAGAGAAAGTTTACGTACTGAATACTGAGACCCTCCCTCTACCTAAGCTGCTTCTCTCTCGGGCCCCAAATTTCTGGCAGCCAGGCTTTCTGCCTCCAGGCAAGAGGTTGTAGAGCCTTCTCCGGGCAATCTGACTGGCCCCAAAGGAAAGCCAACAAAACGGACAGCCAGGCCACTCTGTGATGAAGCCAGTTTGTTAATAAGCTTTTCTGTGCCCCATTCTTAGTTATGTGTGCACAGCCGAGGTTGAGAATAATGGCCAATACTTATATAGTACTTACTATGTGCCAGGAACTATGCAGGAGTTAGTATTATGATTCCTGATTTACAGATAAGCAAAGAGACACAGAGAGGTCGAGGAAAGTGTCCAAGTCCACACCACTGGAAAATGGGAGGTGCAAAGCCCACACTCTTCTTTTTCTTATTTTGGCATATATTATTGTTATTTTAAATGGATCTTTTTCCCTACCTTGCACTGGCCCTCTTCAACACTACAACAATGCTTCCAGGCCTCCAAGCATTTCCAACGTTTCTCCCACACAACTTTCTTCAGGAAGCTCCTAGAGGATGGGCTTTACCAAATGAGTCAGTAAGCCAAAAGAGAGGATGAGGAGGGGTCCAGAACACAGGAGACCCAAAGCAAGAGGAAGGTGAGGGGAATTCCCAAGATGTGGTGTCAGCAGTCTGAGAAGGCAGCCTCTCTAGATTGGAGCAGGTCAGGAGGCTCCAGGATCAACCTCCTTGAGCAAACCTGATATGGAAAATACCCGAGTTTTTGTTGTATGAGTGTATTGAGAGGAGATATATACACCTGAGGAAGAATGTGGGGTTGAAGTAGTAATCAATACAGAGAAAAACTAAGTAAACAAAAATACGACAGTTATTAACTACAGGAGAAAAACACAGTACAAGAAGGAAAGTTAATTCATCTTAATTTATGAAATTACTGAGTTGTAAATAATGTTTACATAATCAAAATAATAGAGACGCTGAATGTGTATTCAAAAATAATATGCCATAACTACATTTGGAGGAGATGCAAAGGGAAGTATGAGTTCATCCAAGGAGGGGAGTAGAAGGAGGACTAAATTGTCAGCCTCTACATCAAGAAGTCGATGGATGATACCTATAACCAAAAAGTCAGGAACTAGCAGTACAGTGAGCTTTGTAGAGATACAGAGGTAAATACAAAACGATCAGCCAAAAGAGGGGCAAACTGACTCCAGAAGGCAGGCAGGAGGCTCAGAGGGCTGGGTTTGTAACAAGACCTTTGAGGTATCTTACTCTTTAAACAATATATATATATATATATTTAATAAATATATATGTATTTAATAAATATGTAAATTTAATTTTTAAAAGTAAATAAAACATAATATAAGAAAAAATCCATTTAAAATGTCAACAGTAACATATACCACAAAAAGAAGAAACCCTAGAAATAAGTTAGAACAATTATGCACACTTCAATATATAAAGCTTTCAACTCTAAAGAGTAACATGAGAGAAAATTTGATTAAATGGAAAACTACGCCTTTTTGTATAGAAAAACTAAATATTTTAAAGATATAAATTCTCCCTAAATTGATCTAGAGATTCATATGATCCCAATAAAAATAGCAAAAATATTGGGGTGGGGCGCATAGCTTAGTCTGCTCAGGTTGCCATAACAAAGTACCACAGACTGGGTGGCTTAAACAATAGACATTTCTCTCTCACAGTTCTGGAGGCTGGAAGTCCAAAATCAAGGTGCTGGCAGGGCTGGTTTCTGGTGAGACCTCTCTGCTTGGCTCGTGTATGGCCATTGTCTTGCTGTGTCTTCACTTGGCCTTTCTTCTGTGCACATGCACTCTGCTGTCTCTCTTCTTCTTATAAGGACACCAGTCCTATTGGATCAAGGCCCCACCCTTATGACCTCATTTAACCTTAATTACCTCCTTAAAGGCACTGTCTCCAAATACAGTCACATTAAGAGTTAGGGCTCCAACACACAAACTCTGGGGGGACACAACTCAGTCTATAATAGGGAGAATCTGACAAACAGACACTAAATTTGTAAAGGAAAAAAAAAATTCAGGATAACCAGAAAAACTATATTTTAAAAAAGAGTGATGAAGTAGAAAAAGGAAGATGTGCAGAACTGAATCATATAAAATTGCCATTTTTATATCAAAAAATGCCTGATATTGCTGATTTTATACATTTTAACTAATAAAACTTATTCTAAAGCTGTAATAGTTCAAAGTTTGGAAATCCAGAAGTAGATGCAAATATATACAAGAATTTAATATATAACAAAAGTGCCACTTAAAACCATGAAAGAAAATATGGTCTATTCAGTAAATCATATTAGGACAAGTGGCTAGTAATGTCAAATAAAGTGGATTCTGACCTCATTCCTTAAAACAAAATAATATTTAGAAAGTTCTGGGGGCCAGCCCGGTGGCGCAAGCAGTTAAGTGCACACGCTCCACTGTGGCGGCCTGGGCATGGCCGGTTCAGATGCACCGCTTGTCGAGCCATGCTGTGGTGGCATCCCATATAAAGTGGAGGAAGATGGGCATGGATGTTAGCCCAGGGCCAGTCTTCCTCAGCAAAAAGAGGAGGATTGGCAAATGTTAGCTCAAGGCGGATCTTCCTCACAAAAAAAAAAAAAAGAAAAAGAAAAAAAAAGAGAAAGTTCTGGAAATGTACAGTGGTGATGGTAATATGACATTGTGAATGTACTTAATGTCACTGAATCATACACTTAAAAAAGATTTTAAATGATAAATTTTGTGTTAGGTATATTTACCAAAATAAAAAAGATGAGGTGGGTGGAGAAGAAAGTTTGTGCGTATGAAACTCTGAGTGTTAGAGAGGTAAGCCATCCGCAGAGAAAGAGGTGACCGCCAACACCTGTCAGTCCCACAGCAAGCCCCTAAAGTGGGGCTGCACCTCCTGGATGTCACAGTTCTTGTAGCATCCAGCTCGTCAGAGTGTGGTCAGTGGATCAGATGCTGATTCCGATTCAGTAAGTCTACATGCGACCAAAGATTCTGCATTTCTTACAAGCTACCAGGTAATGCCTGGAGCTGCAAGGTTCTCAACTTTGGCTGCAGTTTGCAATCTGGGGAGCTTTGTAAAATGTCACTGGCTAGGGCCCCTCTCTAGAATGTGAATTAGAATCTCCAGTGGTGAAGCCAGATATTTTTGGAGTTCCCCAGCTGGTTCTAATATGCAGCCACAGTGCACAGCTGCTGATGTAGAGACGCAAATAAGTTTAGAAAGTTGAAGATCCGTGTTAGTGAGGACTATCTTTCTTCCCCACTCCCAATGTTTCCTTTCTCTATAAAGGGGGATAGGGTTGGCATAACCCTGGGTCTCTCTCCACCTTTACTCACACCATCTGGGAGATGGAAACTTGGGATTAAGAATGAAAAACTCAGCTCTGCACTTTTCTACCTTGGGAGCAAGCCTCCTGACAGAGCACACATTTCACCTGTGTTCCTCTATGACATGAGCCAGTGGTTTTCACAGTGTGGTCTCCAAAACAGCAGCATCTGTATCACCTGGGGCCTCATCCCACACCTACTAAATCAGAAATTCTGGAGCTGAAGACTCCAGACCCACATTTTAACAAGCCCTCCTGGTGATTCTGATGCTCACTCAAGTTTAGGGAAGCTCATTCAAGTGCAGTTCTGCCACATTGATGGGAAAATCTGTGAAATTCTGGGCTTCAGAATTAAAAGTTCCTTTGGCTAACAGACCTAAAGCGACATCCTCTAACTCGGCTTTAATCAGTAATAAAGGTGACGATGTGACCTTCAAAATAATAGTAATAATATTTAGGAGAATCAAATAGTTTAAAGAAAAAAATGAAACCATAAATGCTGTTTGATGGTTTTAGAGTGTGAAAGCAAAACCAGAAGCTAAAAAGGAAGAATAAATTTGTCTACATATAAATTAAAATCATCCACCAATCAATTCACCAATATTGCCCAAAAGTAAACAAGATCAAAAGTGAAAGTCAAATTGAGAAAAAATAATCACTATACATATGACAAGCACAGGGCTAAAATATACAGTAAGTCCTCAGAAATCAATAAGGAAAGAAAACCAAGACAATCAAAAATTTGGCAAAGGATGTAAAGACAGTTTGGAACTTTATTGTCCAATGTGATGATGTAGTACTTATTAATGTTGAAAACTGAACTTTCTCTGGAGCTCTGTCTCACCTTGGCTTTTCTGCATTTTGGCTTAAAGAGAGGAGACTTTCTGACTTGCGCACTTTACATTGGTGATTAATCACCCTCAGGCTTTCATTGTTTTCTCCAAAGTGTCAGTGGCCCCCCAGCAACAGCTGTCTGATTCCAAAGTCCTTATAATAACTACCCATGGCCTACAAACTCTTAACTACCTGAGATATTGCATCTGACACCATGCTTGCTCCCACCAGCACCCCCTCTCAGTCCACCACTGTAGAAAATTCAACAGTTGTGCCCCATCTTCATGCCAGGGGCTATCAGGGCTCCACCTCCCCCCAGTGATGTGGTCCTCATTGCTAGCAGGCCAATGGGTGGTCCATCTTCAAAATCTAATTTTAGATAGTGTTTCTTGGGACCATTTCTGGTACCAAATATCAAATATCACCAAAGAATAGTCTCTCAAGCTCTGAGATTTTCCTGAAAAATGTTTATTAGGATTACTCTTGGGAATCACATCTATAAGGGGTGAGAGAAGCAAGACTGGGCAGAGGAAGAAGTTGAACTGCAAGGTGATTGCAGCTGGAAGCTCAGCTGATCCTACGGGAATCTTTGGAGCTGGAATGGCTCTTTGGCATTCCCCCCTCTTGAGGCCAGAGGCCTGGGCCTTGATACACCTCTCCTCATCAACCAGGCATTGGATGCAGGCTGCCCACAGGAAGTGGGTAACCTTGGATGAGGCAGAGGGTGATTCCCAGAGAGGGATTTAGCTGAGAGTTGTCAGCTGCCAACATGGAATGCCTCAGTCCTGGAGGAGGATCTGGGTGGCACTCAACAGCATCCACTACCCTCATCATAACACTGTGAGTAAAGGAAGGCAAACAGTTTTGCTACCATTTTACACATGGAAGTTGATGAATACTTACCAGCCCCGGGCTCTTTCCACTGAGAGAAAGAGAGAGGCTGAAGACTTCGTACTACTCTAAACTTCATAAAAACAAATGAAGACCAGATGGCAGGAGGCTCCAATCCCAATCCAGTAGAAACATCTTTCAGCCTGTCTCCCTGTCTCCATTCTGGCCTAAACAGGCCACAAATGGCCCACAATCTTTCTATTTATACTTGCTATCTTGTACTATTTAATACAATTCAAGATATAAGAAACTAATATTTATGAGCATGTGTATGTCAGACTCTGTTGTGAGTGCTGTGTGTATACATATGCATGTGTATATATATATATAATGCATGCACATATATATTCATTTAAGTCTAAGAAGAACCCTCTGAGGAAGGCACTATGATTGTCCCATTACAGATAAAGAAGCAGAATACAGAGAAGTAAAGTTAATTTGCCCAACATTCCCATAAGTCAAAAGAACATTGCCTTTAGCTTCCAGTACATTTATCCTTCCCATACATCTTTTTTGAGCACTTGCTCTTTGCCAGCTCTAGAGCTAAAGACTAGTCTTTGAGTGGCTCATAAATGTGATCATTTTTCCATGTCTATAAATAACATAAAGGTTCTAGTTATGGACCTTGTTAAGTGTGTGGGAGATCAGGGCAGTATTTCAGCATCAGTAGCTCTCATGGATCACAGACACCATAGTACCAGCATCATGACCAACCCTAGGTCAACCCCTAGGATTACAGAGTGTGTGCAGGCACAGGGCATGCTCTCCCACAGCAGGCCTGGATGGAACTCATGCGTAGGACAGAGGGTTAGTTAGGTGGAATGTACTCACGAGGGAGATATATCAGCACAAACAGGAAGGAAGTCAGCTGTTCACACGCTCTCCGTCTGCCCTGTCCCTACCCTTGGGTGGCCGCATGCACAGCCCCAGTCGCTTCTATGACCTATACACTGATGACTCCCAAACACACATGCTCAGCCCAGACCACTCTCCCAAATGGCAGACCCAAAGATTGAACTGCCTGGAAAATTTCTCTGCCTGAAGGTACCAAAGAAACATGAATATTTCCAAAAATGATCTCACTATGTTTCTCATCCCTCATACCCGCTTCTTTGTATCCTCAGTTCTGGTTATTGGTGCCGCCATCTACTGATCCACCTCACTAAAAATACAGGATCATCCTAGATGTCATTCTCCAACATTGCCCCTTCTGTCAGCTAACAAGATCATTAACCTTCCAGCAGAAGCAGAACACATACAAAACAGTTGCCAATAGGTCCTTTTGCCTGCCATCAAGGCAATCTAACCCCATCTCTGTCTATCATGAATTTCCCCTATGAGTAATAAATCCTGGAAAATAACGCTTTCTCTAGTCTTGTGTGCCAGTGAGAGACAGTGTCATAGACAAGGGCTCCAGTTATGTAAATTAAATAAAAATGTATAAACTTACCAATTAATAATTGAAGCGAAAATGGAATCTAGTAAATTACTGATTGGCAACCCTGGTGATGAGAAGAACCAACCAAAGCGCCCACTTAAAAAATACGGCCGCCTGGAATATACTCTAGATAAGGTTGCCAGATAAAATTCGAGATGCCAGTTAAATGTGAATTTCAGATAAGCGATAAATAATTTTTATTGTAAGTATATCCTATGCAATATTTGAGATATACTTATCTTTTTAAAAATATTTGTTGTTTATCTAAAATTTTAATTTAGCTGAGCATCTTGTACTTTTATTTGCCAAATCTGGCAACCTTCACAGACCTACAGAACTAAATCTCTCTGAGCCCCTAGAATGGGCTTAAAAATCTGAAATTTCAAACAAGTTCTCATGTAATTCTGGTCATCAGTCAGGACTGGGGGACCCTGGTGAAGGGTCCTTTTCCAGACCCCCTCGCCAAGCTGCACAGGCTCCCTCAGACTCAGGGGAACCCAGTGCATCGTGCCCAATGGCAGTGTGAAGCTTCCCTGGGACCCAGATGCAGGCAAAGCTGGCTCAGTGATTGCTTTGTGACTTTGGGAGGGACCATGGTGTGTCAGAATAAAAATTTTTTGAAATTGAAATTGAAGAACTATTTTCATCTCTACTTTTTTTATTTTCCAGCTGTCCCACCTTAGAAAACCACTTCAGTTCTGTGATCCTCATTCATTTATCTTTTTCATTCAAGAAATATTTATTGCTAGGGATATAACAATGAACAAGGCCAGTGTGGTCCTGCACTCACGGAAGACACACATGCACAACAGACACGTAACTGACAATATTGTGAATAACATAGGGCACTGCATTGGAGCAAGATGTGGCAGGGGCATCTGGGCTTTATGGTCCCAGAAGCTGTCTCTGAAAAGGTGATATTTAAGCTGAGCCCTGAAGGATGAAGAGAAGCCAGCCAAGCAATGAGCAAGGGAAGCCCGTTCCAGACATCAGAACCAGTGTAAGCCATGGGTATAGGTACGTTAACCATGTCTTTTATTTTCAGTATACTGATGCTTTGACATCTGGGTCCTTGCTGAGCCTGGAGCGACTGCCTCTCCCAGGATTAGCCAATTCCTGAAGATAGTAAACAACTCACCTGCAAGAGAGTTTTTGATCAGAGCCTATGCCCCCCAACCACCTCCTTTATGGAGCTCTCCTGCAACACTGATGAACTCACTTACTGATTTCTAAGAGCGGTTTTGCATAGTCTTTAGAATTTTCTGTGTAGATAATCATGTCATCTACAAATAGAGACAGTTTTATTTCTTCCTTTCAGATCTGTGTGCCTATTATATCATTTTCTGGCCTTATTGCACTGGCTAGAACTCCCAGGACTATGTTGAATAAGAGTGATGAGAACAGACATCCCTGCCTTTTTCCCTGTCATGGGAGGAAAGCACCATGAAGTATGATGTGAACTGAAGATTTTTTATAAAGACTGTTTATCAGTTTGACAAAGTCCCCCTCTACTTCTATTTTACTGAGATTTTTTTTACCGTGAATAGATATGAAATTTGGCAAATGCTTTTTCTGCATCAATTGATCAAATTTTTCTTCTTTAGCCTGTTACTGTGATGGATTACATTGATTACACTTTTGATTTTTGAATACTGAACCAGTGTTGTATCCCTGGAATAAATCCTATTTGATCACAGTGTATAATTCTTTTTATAAATTGCTGATTCTATTTGCTAATATTTTGTTAAGGATATTTGCATCTATATTCAGAGGAGATATTAGTCTACAGTTTTCTTTCTTTCTTTTTTCTCTCTTTTTTTTTTTTGTGCTGTCTATGTCTGGTTTTGGTATCAGAGTATTACTAGCTTCACAAAAATGAATTGGAAAGTGTTCTCTTCTCTTATATTTTCTGAAAGAGACTATGTAGAATTGGTATTAATTCATCTTGAAACATTTGATAGAAGCATCCAATGCACCATCTAGGCTGGTAGATTTCTTTTTTAGGAGTTTTTTTTATTATGAAGTCAATTTTCTTAAAGTTATAGGCATAATCAAATGACCTATTTTGTGTTGGGTGTCTTGTTGAAGTTTGTGTTTTTTGAGGAGTTAGTCTATTTTATCTAAGTTGTCAAATTTATGTGTGTAGAGTTGGTTGTAGTGTTCCCATACCATATTGATGTCTGCAGGTCTGTAGTGGTATGCCGGGTTTCACTCCTGATGTTAGTAGTTTGTGTATTCATTCTTTTTTCTGTGACAGTCCTCCTAGACATTTATCAGTTTCATTGATCTCTTCAAAAAACTAGCTTTTTGTTTCATTGATTTTCTCTATTGTTTTTCTGCTTTCAATTTCATTAATTTCTGTTCTTATCTTTATTTTTTCCTTCCTTCTGCTTGCTTTTCGAAGTTTTCAAAATTCTTGAGGTGGGAACTTAGGTTATTGATTCGCACATTTTCTTTTTCTAATGCCTGTATTTAGTGACATAAATTGCCCTCTCAGCACTGCTTTAGCTGTGGCCCCACAAATTTTATGTCGTATTTTCATTTTCACTCAGTTAAATATATGTTTTAAATTCTCTTAGAACTCCCTCTTTGACCCATCGGAGTTTTGCAAGTGTTTTGTTGAATTTCCAAGTATTTGGAAATTTTCCTGACATTTTTCTGTATTGACACCTAGTTTGATTCCATTATGTCAGAGAATGTATTTTGTATGACTTCAATTCTTTTAAATTTGTTGAGGCTTGTTTTATGGCTCAGAATATGGTCTATCTTGGCATATATTTTGTGGGCCTTGAAAAGAATGTGTATTCAACTGTTGTTGGGTGGAATATTCCACAGATGTCAACTGTATACTGTTAGTTGATGGAGTTATTGAGTTCTTCTATATCCTTGCTGATTTTCTGTCCAGTTCTAGCAATTAATGAGGGAGGAACATTGAAGTATCCAATAATAATTATCGATTTGTCTGTTTATCCCTTTAGTTCTATCATTTTTTGCTTCACATATTTTGCAGCTCTTTAAGATTGCCCTGTCTTCTTAGCATATTGACCCTTCATCATTACACAATGCCCCTCTTTGTCTCTGGTAATTTTCTTTGCCCTGAAATCTACTTTACCTGATATTAATATAGCCAATCTTGCTTTCTTTTGATTAATGTTTTTATAGCATATCTTATTCCATTCTATTGCATTCAAACTGCCTATATTATTATGTTTGAGATGAGTTTCCTATAGACAGCATATAGTTAATTTGTGTTTTCAATCCACTCTGCCAATCTCCATCTAAAGGTGGAGATTTTTGCTGCATTTAGACTATTTATATTTAACATCGTTGTTGATATGTTAGGATTTAAGGCTGTCACTTTATTTTTTGTTTTATATTTTTCTCTCTGTTTTTCATTTCTCTGTTTTATTTTTCTTGCCTTATTGTGGGTTACTCTGGCCACTCTGCATAGAAGCATGGACCCCACTCAAAATTTGGGTTTGATGTCAAGACTGATGATACTACACACACACCAAGAGAGTATGAAAAGGTTTATTACTCACATAATGGGGCTTTCTGAGGAGAGCACAGTGACTCCCAAGCAGGCCCATAAGTGGCTTGAGAGAGCAGGAAAAGGAAACTGACTTGGATTTTTCATGTTAAGGTTAAGGGGTAGGGCCAGAGTGAAATTCCTACACGTGGTTTGAACCTCTCCCTGGTGCCACAGGAAGGTGTACCCAGGCTTTCTTATCACCTTTCCCAGATGTGGGGCAGAAGGGTAAGAACTAGAGCTGAGGCTTAAAAGCTGTCAGCAGTCAAACATAAGAAAAACAGGAGAAAGACTGTATTACATAATGATTTCCTCTACATACACAAAAAGTTTGTCTCTCACCTTCTTTTGTGTTAGATAGATATGTTCTAGTGTACCATTTTAATTCTCTTTTTCTTTCTTTAACATATTTTTTGAGTTATTTCATTACTGGTTGCCATGGAGGCTACAATTAACATTCTAACTTATAACAATCTAGTTCAGACTAATACCAACTTAACATCAATAGTATATAAAACTTTTGCTTCTGTACAGCTCCATTTTCTCTATCCCCTTCTTTGTGTTAGTATTGTCATGCAAATTACATCTTTTATTTTTGTGTGCCCATTGACAGTTTTATAAGTATTGCTTTATGGTCTCGTCTTTTAAATGAGAAAGGAGGAAAAAGTTAGAAAGTAAAAACATTTATACTGTCTTTTGTATTTATCTATGTAGTGCTCTTTATTTTTTCATATGGATTTGAACTACTGTCTAGTGTCCTTTCATTTCAACCTGCAGGACTCCCTTTAGCATTTCTTGTAGGGCATGTCTACCAATGAAAAATTGCCTCAGTTTTTGTTTACCTGGGAATGCCCTAATTTTGCCTTCATTTTTGAAGGATAGTTTCACTGTATATAAAATTCTTGGTTGCCAGACTTTTTCTTTCAGCATTTGAACATGTCATCTCACTGTCTTCTGTCCCCCATTTCTGATGAAAAACTCATCTGTTAATCTTATCAAAGATCATTTGTATGTAATGAGTTGCTTCCCTCTTGCTTCTTTCAAGATTCTCTCTTTGTCTTCAGCTTTTGGCAGTTTGATTATTATGTGTCTGAGGATGGATCTCTTTGAGTTTATCATACTTAAGAGTGCATTGAGTTTCTTTGATGTATAGATCAATATTTCTCATCAAGTTTGGGAAGTTTTCAGGGATTATTTCTTCGGATAATCTTTCTGCCCCTTTCTCTGTCCTCTCCTTCTGTGACCCTCCCATTATGCATATTTTGTAGGCTTGATAGTGTCCCACAGGTCTCTAGTCTCTCTTCTTTTTTCTTTCCATTCCTTAGACTATATATTTTCAGTTACTCTATCTTTAAGTTCACTGATTCTTTCTTCTGCCGGCTTAAATCTACTGCTGAGCCTCTCTAGTGAGCTTTTTACTTCAGTTATTGTAATTTTCAATTCTAGAATTTCTTTTGGTTTTTTCTATAATTCTATCTCTAATTGATATTCTCTATTTGGTGAGACATCATTTTCATACTTTCCTTTAGTTCTTAGATGTAGTTTCCTTTAGATCTTTGAACATATTTAAAATAGCTGATTTAAATCTTATTTAGTAAGTACAATGTACAGACTTCTTCATGGACAGCTACTATTGATTTCTTTCCCTAAACAGGCACACCTCAGAAATATTGCAAGTTTGGTTCTAGACCACCACAATAAAGTGAATATCACAATAAAGTGAATCATATGAATTTTTTGGTTTCCCAGTGCATGTAAAAGTTATATTTACACTATACTGTACTCTATTAAGTGTGCAATAGCATTATGTAGAAAAAACAATGTATATACCTTAATTAAAAAATATTTTATTGCTAAAAAATGCTAACCATCATCTGAGCCTTCAGTGAGTCATAATCTTTTTGCTGGTGGCAGATGTTGTCTTGATGTTGATGCCTGCTGACTGATCAGGGTGGTAGTTGCTGAAGGTTGGAGTGGCTGTGGCAATTTGCTAAAATAAGACAACAACCAAGTTTGCCACGTCAATTGACTCTTTCTTTCATGAATGATTTCTCTGTAGCATGCGATGCTGTTTGATAGCATTTTACTCACAATAGAACTTCTTTCAAAATTGGAGTCAATTCTCTCCAAACCTGCCACTGGTTCATCAACTAAGTTTATGTAATATTCTAAATCTTTTGTTGTCATTCCAACAATCTCCACAGCATCTTCACAAGGAGTAGATTCTATCTCAAGAAATCACTTTCTTTGCTCATCCATAAGAAGCAACTACTCATCTCTTAAAGTTTTGTCATGAGATGGCAGTAATTCAGTCACATCTTCAGGCTCCACTTCTAATTCTATTTCTCTGGCTGTTTCCATCACATCTGCAGTTACTTCCTCCACTAAAATCTTTAACCCCTCAAAGTTAACCAGGAGAGTTAGAATTAACTTATTCCAAACTCCTGTTAATGTTGATATTTTGGCCTCTTCCCATGAATCACAAATGTTCTTAACGGCATCTAGAATGGTGAATCCTTTCCAGAAGTTTCTCAATTAACTTTGCCCAGATCCAACAGATGAATTACTGTCTATGGCAGCTATAGCCTTGTGAAATGTATTTCTTAAATAATAAGACTTGAAAGTTGAAATTACTCCTTGATTCACGGGCTGCAGGATGGATGTCATGTCAGCAGGCATGAAAACAACATTAATCTCATTATACATCTCCATCAGAGCTCTTGAGTGACCAGGTGCATTGTCAATTAGCATTAATATTTTGAAAGGAATCTTTTTTTCTAAGCAGTAGGTCTCAACAGTGGGCTTAAAATATTCAGTAAACCATGTTGTAAACAGATGCACTGTCATCCAGACTTTGTTGTTCTATTTGTAGAGCACAGGCAGAGTAGATTTAACATAATTCTTAAGGGCTCTAGGATTTTCAGAACAGGGAATGAACGCTGGCTTCAACTTAAAGTCACCAGCTGAATTAGCCCCTAACAAGAGAGTCAGCCTGTCGTTTGAAGCTTTGAAGCCAGGCATTGACTTCTGTAGCTATGAAAGTCCTAGATGGCATCCTCTTCCAAGATAAAACTGTTTCATCTACATTGAAAATCTGTCATTTAGTGTGGCCTCCTTCATTAGTTATCTTAGCTAGAGCTTCTGGATAACCTGCTGCAGCTTCTACATCAGCACTTGCTGCTTCTCCTTGCACTTTTATGTTAGGGAGACGGCTTCTTTCCTTAAACCTCATGAACCAACCTCTGCCAGCTTCAAACTTTTCTTCTGCAGCTTCCTCACTTCTCTCGGACTTCACAGAACTGAAGAGAGTTAGGGCCTTGCTCTGGATTAGGCTTTGGCTTAAGGGAATGTTGTGGCTGATTTGATCTTCTATCCAGACCAATAAAACTTTCTCCACATCAGCAATAGGGCTGTTTCACTTTCTCGTCATTCATGTGTTCACTGGAGTATCACTTTTAATTTCCTTCAAGAATTTTTCCTTTGCATTCACAACTTGGCTAATTGTTTGGTGCAAGAGGCCTAGCTTTTGGCCTATCTTGGCTTTCAAATGTCTTCCTCACTAAGGTTAATCATTTTTAGCTTTTGACATAAAGTGAGAGATGTGTGACTCTTCCTTTCACTTGAAGACTTAGAAGCCATTGTAGGGTTATTAATTGGCCTAATTTCACTACTGTTGTATCTCAGAGAATAGGGAGGCCTGAGGAAAGGGAGAGAGATGGGGGAACAGCCGGGGTCGGTGGAGCAGTCAGAACACACACATTTATGGATTAAGTTCGCCATCTCATATAGGTGTGGTTCTTGGTGCCCCAAAACAATTACAATAGTAACATCAAAGATCACTGATCACAGATCATCATAACAAATATAATAATTATGAAAAAGTTTGAAATATTGCAAAAATTACCAAAATGTGACACAGAGACATGAAGTGAGCAAATGCTGTTGGAAAAATGGTGCCAATAAACTTGCTCGATGCAGGGTTGCCACAAACCTTCAATTTGTAAAAAGCACAGTATCTGCAAAGCGCAATAAAGTGAAGTATGCCTGTATGTGGACTATATTTTCTTGTTTCTTTACATGTTGAAAACTGGACATTTTAAATAATATAATGTGGCTACTCTGGAAATCAGATTCTACCCATTCCCCAGGATTTGTTTTTGTTGCTTTTATTGATGCTGCTGCTGCTGCTGTTTAGTAACTTTCTTGAACTAATACTGTAAAGTCTGTATTCTTTATCATATCTGGCCACAGACGTCTCTGCTCAGTTAGCTTAGTGGTTGTCCAATGATTGTACATAGATTTTTTTAAATGCCTGGAGCCAATATGTCTCCTAGTCTTTGCAAAGGTGCTCTGTGTGCATTTTGAGACATGCTTTCAACACTCAGCCAGGAAGTTGATGACTCTGCCTTAGTTTTCGCTTCTTGCTTTTCAGAGCCTCAAGGTCGGCCAGAAGTGAGAGTTTGGAGCTTTTTTGGTCTTTCCTAAAAATATGCACAGCCCTGGGCATATGCCCAACCCTATGCTTGCATGTGGCCTTCTAGATTTCCAGGAATATATCAGAGCTTTTCAAAACCTCCTATGGACAAATCATTCTCTAGCTTTTCCTTTGGGTTTTTTTTTTCCTCTTCTTTTGGGTTTTTTGGTCAGCTTGTTGTTTGCCCCAACTGCTATCACATCAGGCAGCTGCAATGCTAAACCATCACTCCTGATTGTTTTTGACAAATGCCTCTTGTTTGCACTGGGCAAGCTCCAAGTCAGGTCAAATAAAGGCAACTCTTGTGAGTGAATGACCAGATAGATCAAATAATGACAGTTCTCTGGGAATGGGTCTTTGTAGAAGCTCCAACCCCATTCTGCCCCCTCTAGTGGCTGTTAGCCTGCTTGCTCTCACATTTGCTGTGGACTGTTGGTTTCCAAGGCTTACTGCAAAGCTGAGGAGGGGTGATGGGAATAGGGCAAATTAAAATGCCATAAAGCTAGCTGTCCTTACCAAGATTCAGATGTTTTTCTTGAACGAATGCTTCCTGGATTGTAGCAAGCTCTTTGTTAATTTCCAGAGTACTGAAAAAGTTGACTTTGATAATTCTTAGCAGTTTCCTCATTGATTTTATAGAGGAGAGGATTTTCTGAGGTCCTTACCCCACTATTCCCACTGACATCCTCTCTACATACATTTAGAACTACATCAGACAGAGTTATAAGTTTTGCTTCAATTGCCAAATATAAATTGGAAAACTCAAGAAGAGAAGGAAAGTCTATTGTGTTTAACCATATTTTTATTTATCATGTTCTTCCTTCCTTCCTAATGTTCCTAGAGTTCTTCTTTTATTGTTTCCTTTTTCGAAAACTTCCCTTAGCCCTTCTTTTAGGGTGGGTCTGCTAACAACAAATTCTTTTAGTTTTCCTTCATCTTAGAATGTTTTGATTTCCCCTTCATTCCTAAAGGGTGATTTCACTAGATATAAGCTTCTGGGTTGACAGTTCCTTTTTCTCAGCGCTTGAAAACTGTTGTGCTACTTTTTTCTGGTCTCTGTGGTTTTGATTTTGATAAATCCACTGTTGCTTGAATTATTTTTCCCCTGTAGGTAAGGAGATATTTCTCCCTCACTGCTTTCAAGATTTTTTGTCTTTGTTTTCAGAAGTTTGACTGTAGTATGTCATGGTGTGGATTTATTTGGATTTATTTATTTATCCTGTTTGGGGTTCACTCAACTTTTTGAATCTGTAGGTTTGTGTTTCTTGCCAAATTTTTGAAGTCTTTATTATTTCTTTGAGTACTTTTCTAGCCCTGTTTTCTTTCTCCTCTTCGGTAATAATTATTCCATGAAAAAAATCCTGGGGCCAGCCCTGTGGCATAGTGGTTAAGTTCAGCATGTTCTGCTTCAGCAATCCAGGTTTGGATCCCAGGTGTGGACCTACACCACTCGTCAGCCATGCTGTGATGGCGACCCACATGTAAAGTAGAGGAAGATTGGCACAAATGTTAGCTCAGGACAAATCTTTCTTGGGGAAAAAAAAAAGTCCTACTAGATTGTGTTGTGTCACTATGAATATGCAGCCAGAGAAGTGTACTTACTTTATTTAGAAATTTTATCTATAATATCTATACCTTATCTACCTATATATAGATATCTTATCTACAATATAATAAGTGAAAATAGTCTAATTTTTTTACAGATTTTGGAATTATGGTTTTGGTAATCTTATAAAACAAATTGTGGAACTTTCCAAATTTTTCTATCATCTGGAACAGTTTAAACCAGAAATGGTAATATAAAATCTTAAAAGAATAATTAGCCTAAGCCTCCCAAAATCCATTTGGATTTTTTTTTCATAGAAAGTATCAAAGTACTTTACCCACCTCTTCTGTGGCTTTTGATCTATTTAGCTTTCTGCTCCTTCTTGGGTTAATTTTGGTGGTTTAAATTTTTGCTAGAAAATCATTTATTTGTTATGTCTTTCATATTTAATGTCATTGAGTTCCACATATTACATATAATTTTTAATCTCTCTTTTATATCTATGGTTAGTTTTGCTTTCCCTCCTTTTCCTTAATCAAGTTTATCAGGGATTTGTATATTTAATTCACCTTTTAAAAGAAACAGGTTTTGCATATTTAATTTGTCTTTTATAAAAGTTATCTTCAGTTTTATTTATCATTTCTACTATTTGAATGTCATTAATTCCAATTTTGACCTTTGTCAATTGCCTCCTTCTCATGGTTAATGTCTTTGTTTTCCTGGGTTTATGACATAGCACCAACCCCTGACAGCTCCACAAAGGCTGAGCCCACATGTAATTCATTTTTATGTGCTTCAAACTGCCCAGCACATTGCCTAGCATAGCAGGCGTACAGCAAAAATGAGCGGATGAATTGACTGCCATTGGATTTCATAGTCCTGGAAATCTGCAAATTGATAGCCACATGGTCAGGATAAAAATATATATATATATATGAGATGCGTGTCTTTGCCTTCAGGGATGTTAATTTCCCAGGAACCGAGGGTGAGGGGAAAAAAAATGCAAGGTCATATTGAAGCGTCATCAGGGGACTGGAGGCCACAAAATCATTTGAGTTCTGTTGTTCCAGTCCTTTCTCACCCTCTTACTTTGCACTCCTGCTGTAAATGTGAGGAAACCCAGATGGAGGCTGTTTTACTCAAAATCCCTAGGCTACAAACAAGAATGTTCTCCACCTTGTCTAGTGGAAATAGCTTGTGACTTAAGCCTCCTCCAACTCAGGCATCTTAAATGATGCTGGTTGGGCGCATTTTGGAGTGTGAAATTAATCAGAGGAACAATGAAAATATCTCAGTCTTTCCGGAGCACGTTGCTAAGTACGATTTTACATAATCTTCTAAGTGCCTCAAAACCACTAAGAGCTAAGCAGTGATTTTGTTTCCCCGACTCTCTGCAACCGTTGTACCCACTGGATTGGACAACCACAGCCTGTGGCTGCCGGTGCTGTAAGAATCATCCACGTTAGACACCAGAAATTCCCTGGTCCAGGTAAAAGAACCCTTCCACCTTCCTGTCATAACAACCATGTCAGTAACAAACACTTACAGGGCTCTCTGTAAATATGGGGAGTTGAGCAAAGAGGAGAAGGATATTTTCCCTCCTTTGAGACTGCAGACATGTCAGTACCTTAGAGGCACAAACAGCTCTCAGGACTTACACTGTCATCCACAGAGCTTCGAATTCACACGGAGTCTGAGGTTTGGCCTAATTAACCCTCCTGTAAATCTGGAATTAACTCCACAGCATTCTCCTGAGACAGTTTTCCAGTGTCTTCTTCTAGTAATGGGGTTGTAGCCCACTGTGGGCAGTCCTGCTGGCCAGCCCCACGTGTATCCCCAGTACGTGGCACAATCATGCTCAACAGATATTTGTTGAATGAATGAGTGTAAGAACATTCTTTTTGTTGAGCTGATCTCAGACTCCCTCTAAATTCTACCCTCTGGGTTTATTTCTATCCTCTGATTCACACACAAATGACCTCTTTTTTCCATTGTAACTTAGGATACTTTATTTTCCCACTTGTTAGACTTAGTTTTCTTTGTTACTAAATGAAGTTGAACTGTATTTACCTCAATTTGATAATCTTTTGTATTTGTATGATTCAGTCAAGCGGGGCTGGGGAGCAGGAATGGTTTGCTGACTGAGGTTTCCAAAGCATGCGAGGGCCCAATCAGGTGAGTTGATTTTATTAGTTTGAACAGGATGTAATTGGTCCTAGAGGTAAATTTCACCCAGAGCTGACCTGTAAAATTCAAGGGGACCTCTGGGGTCATCAGCTTCCACTAAGCTCTGTCTGCCTGATGCCCACCGTCCATTGCTGAGCTCCCTGGACCCCGTACATGTGGAGCCGGCCTCGTCCATCCCCCACCCTTTGGTAGAAGGGCACTCCCTCTGACCGTTGTGCAGGCGAATCCAGCCGCAAGTTTCCTCAAGGTGCTCTTGTGTCTTCTGTAGTTCAGGATCCTTCTGAAGATGACCTGTTTTGGCAGAGTCTTCAGTGCTCCGGAGGCTTTATCTTTGTCTGCACACATCCCGGGGCCCCAGGCGGACAGAGCAGTCTAGCATCTAGAGATGGCACAGGGAGTCCAACGGGGCACTGCTGAGGGGAGAGAAACCAGAGTTAATGATGACCCAGGAGGAGTTTTAGGGAGGAACGGGATGCAAGCATTTTTGTTTTAAATCGGCTTATCAGTATTTTCCTATTGTCATCTTAATTGTAGATTTTTAAAAGTTTTTTCCAGGTTTATTGAGATATAATTGATACTTAATGTTATATAAATTTGTGTACAACGTGATGATTTGATATACATATACATTGTGAAATGATTATCACAATAAAGGTAGTTAACACATCTACTACCTCACATATTTTTTTAAAAACAGTAAATGTTTTAAGATATCTGTGATACAGTGATAATGTGATATAGTTAATGCACTCTGTAGAAAAACTCTGTCTCAGGGTCTCCAATACGATTTCCCACAGGGGCCAGGCAACAGCACACACTTAGCGACGCGGGCTGCGGGGGCGCCCCCGTCTGAAAGGACACTGACAACTCCACTCAAGTTGCATTGCTGCACAGGAGCCCGACCTGGTGTTGCTCCTTTAAAATACTGGATTGCAGGGGCCGGCCCGGTGGCGCAAGCGGTTAAGTGCGCGCGCTCCGCTGCGGCGGCCCGGGGTTCGCTGGTTCGGATCCCGGGCGCGCACCGACGCGCTGCTTGGTAAGCCATGCTGTGGCGGCGTCCCATATAAAGTGGAGGAAGATAGGCACCGATGTTAGCCCAGGGCCGTCTTCCTCAGCGAAAAAAGAGGAGGATTGGCGGATGTTAGCTCAGGGCTGATCTCCTCACAAAAAAAAAAAAAAAAAAAAATACTGGATTGCAAACCAAATACATCTGCAAGCCAGCTACGGCCCAGGGGCTGTTGGTCTGCTACCTCTGTCCCATGCCACCTCAATGCTGAAATCTTTACTGAGAAAGAAAGAGTAAAATCCAAGGCCATGCTCTCCAAAAGGTCCCTCTCTCTTAACAACTTGGTGTAAAAGTTGACCTAGCCCAGCAGCAAGCAGGATGATGCCCAACAGAGATTCTGAAGGGGCCACATGACCAGACTGTAGGGAGCGCCCCACCCTCCCCCACGGCAGCAAGGTCAGCTCTGCACAGCCAAGGGGAGACTCTGGAGGGTTCAGGCTGTGGTCCAGGTGAAAGGTGGCAAGGATATGGTCCAGGGAAGTAGCTGAGGGGAGGGGCAGCAGAGGCCTGAGACAGCCTCCAAAGCTGTGGACTTCAAACCTGTGTTTTTTGGGGGGATTTTTGCATACCCCCCAAGAATTTTGAAAATAATGCACATTTTAAAATTGACATTTGGATTATTTTCTTACATTTTTATAATCGCAAGGGATATAATTTGCATATCATAAATATTTGCAATTTAAAACAAAAATATTATAATACTTATTTTAAATGTATCGAAAGGAATTTAAATGCCTTGCAATTTGATACTATCATTTATTTAAAAACATATTTGAACCTAGCTCTTTAATAGCTGGAAATTTAACAATGTTCCTTTTTCCCCTAGAATTGTATTTCCATTTCCCATTTCCACCATTGAATTTTATCCTAATATATTTGATGGCTGAAAGCCTATGATTGATTACTTTAGTTCATTTCCCTGCAGCAAAAATTTATATATAAGTGAAATATAGATTTTTAAAAACATTGCGTGTGATTTAAACTTTCTAATAGGTGTTAAGAATGTTTGTTTATTTTAGTTTAACCATCATTATAATTATTAGTATGCAACTGATGAAAATAGCATAAATATATCTTAAATTTGCATAATCAAAGTACATGAAAAGTAAAATTTTTATGGTAAACTTATTGCTTAATGAAATGGATAGGATGTTTATAAATTAGTTCATGCATGCAAAAATGAACACTACTTATTTTTCAGTTTTTATAAATCTATGCCTTGAGAAACTTTATTCTCTTAAATAAGTAGACACTAATAGGGTTTGCTATAGAGATGTCCCTCAGTTCTTTGAATCCTTCCTAGTTATTTGCCAAAAATCAAAGAATAATCTATCATCAAATATTATTTTCAGCACATCAGTCCATCAGGTGACAAATTGATTCAATTTTCCTCCAACTTTGTTGAAAACAAAGAATTGGAAACCATGTCGCATGCAAAAGCATGTATTACACATTCGTTTGAACCATTCTTTTTCTCAATGTTCAGTTACTTAACTAAATATTTGAAACATTTACACACTTGGCAGTGCATCAGAGGAAGATCTGGGATGAGTGAGAGGTGCCCCTTTCTTTGATAAACTGAGAAAGGGCCCCTGTGATGGGGGGGGAGCTGCATAAGTGGCAGGGGGAGAGGGAACCCCATGTGACATTTATAGAAGTCCAACCTCAGGAACACTGGTTTAGGGAAGTATACAAATGGATGTGGGTATTCATTCTCTCAAAACTACTTATACCTGCATATCCTTTTGAAAATCTTTGTGTATCCCCAGGGTAGGTGTATCCCAGTTTGAAGACCACAGATCTAAGGTTTTTCTGGATGAATGGTGTGTATTTGCATGTGATTCAGAGGAAAGAAAAACCCAGAAGGTGGAAGTGGGGGGAGGCTGAGATCAGCTCGACAAAAAGAATGTTCTTACACTCGTTCATTCAACAAATAGCTGTTGAGCATGACTGTGTGCCAAGCATTGGGGATATACGTGGGGCTGACCAGTAGGACTGCCCACAGTGGGCTAAACCCCATTACTAGAAGAAGACACTGAATAACTGTCTCAGGAGAACGCTGTGGAGTTAATTCCAGATTTACAGGGTTAATTAGACCAAATCTCAGGCTCTTTGTGAATCCGAGATTTAGCAGGTGACAGTGTAAGTCCTGAGGGCTCTATGTGCCTCTAAGGTACTGACATGTCTCCAGTGTCAAAGGAGTGAAAATGTCTTTCTCCTCTTTGCTCAACTCCCCAAATTTACGAAGAGTCTTGTATTTGTTACTGACATGGTTGTTACAGCAGGAAGGTGGGATAAGCTATACTGACATCACATACTCCTGATACGATGCTCTGGGAAGGGCACTTCATCTCTGCAGTACTCTTGTAAGAAATGCATGGCCTCAACCAAATCATGAGAAAACTTCAGACAAACCCAAATTGAGAGACATTCTACCAAATAACTGGCCAGTCTCCTTCACAAGTGTTAAGGTCATGAAAGAAAAATGAAAAACTGAGAACTGATTACAGATTGGAGGAGACTAAGGAAACATGACAACTATATGTGGTATCCTGGATAGGATCCTGGGACAGAAATAGGACATCAGTGGAAAAACTGGTGAGATACATTTAAAGTCTACCGATTACTTAATAATATCGTACCATTGTTAATCGCTTAGTTTTGATAATCATGTAATGTTCTCCAAGACGTCAATATTGGCGAAAGCTGGGTATATAAGAACTCTATTTTGGGGATTTTCTGTTAAGTCTAAAATTACTTCTAAATAAGTATTTTTTTAAATCCCCACTCCCCAGCCCAGCCTCAGGTTGCTCAGTCACCAGACTGATGTCTGAAGTGAAGGGTGCAGAGTGTTCACACTCCCCTACAGCATAACCCCAGTCACTTGTAAACGTTTCTGTGGCTTTGTGTCAGCTGTGGCCCTTTGGACCCCTCCGCTCCTCTGCCCTATCCAGCCAAGACCCGCTACCTCCTTGCCTCCCCTCTTCAGCGGCACCTCCAGACATCCCCCATCCTCTGCATGGGCATAGGGAAGGATGATCTATCTTGTGACCTAGGCTCTTGAAGATACTAAGGAACTGTGACTCTGTGCAGATTTAAAATGGAATAGGAGGAGAGAGGAGTCAATATTGCCAGAGTGATCGTGGTGGTTAATTTTATGTGTCAACTTAACTGGGCTAAGGGATGCCCAGAGAGCTGGTAAAACATTATTTCTGAGTGTGTCTCTGAGAGTGTTTCTGGAAGAGATTAGCATTTGAATTGGTGAACTGAGTAAAGCAGATGGCCCTCCCCAACATGAGCCAGCTTCACCCAATCCATTGAGCACTCAAACAGAACGAAAATGTGGACAAAGGGGAGAATTCGCTCTCTCTACTTGAGCTGAGACACCCATCTTCTCCAGCCCTAGGACATCAAGGCTCCTGGTTCCAGGCTTTCAGACTCAGACCGAAACTTACATCATCAGCCCGCCCACCCCCAATTCTCAGGCTTCGGCCTTGGAGTGAAGTAATCCACCCCCTTTACTGGTTCTCCAGCTTGCAGAGGGCAGATAGATTGTGGGACTTCTCGGCCTCCATAAGCACGTGAGCCAATTCCTATAATAAATCTCCTCATGTATATTATCCTATTGGTTCTGTTTCTCTGGAGAACCCTGATCATACAGTCATACAGCGATTTTTCTTAAAGGCAACTCTGATCAAGATTTCTCTTGGCTACAATGCCTCTAATGTCTCCCACCTCTTGGCATAATGCTCAACAGCCTGGTCTGACATTCACATCCCCGTACAAGCTGGCCCCAGTGTAGGTGTCTCAGAGCTAGTAACTCCCCATGCTGGGTAGGTTGACTGTCGTTCTGTCACCCTTCAACCCCCGTGGCTAACGGTCGTCATCTTCAGACCTCAGGCCATCTCCCTCACTTTTTTGCCCCCTTGGTCAGCTGTCACCTCTACTGCCCACTCCACCTCCGCCCATGGAGGTCTGCCTCTAAAGCGCCAGTGAAACCACCGAGATTCCAACACACTGGAAGCACACATCTATTGTCCTCGTTTTGTTCTTCTCTCTCAGCTGCAACGTGGAGAAACCAAAGAAAAGTCCTTTCTAATCACTTCCAGGCTTCCCTCCTTGCGGGGGAAATGGCAACTTACTTTGAATTCTATTATTCTTGTAAACCCCGAGAGCAGCAAACAATGTCGACAGAGATGTTATACATCCTGTTGGCAAGGGCTAAACATAACTTAATTTTACATATAAAATTTTAATTCAAAACTGATGAATCAGGAACCATTTCAAACATTCTCAACTTCTCTTAAGATTCTGTTTTGTTTCCAAAATCCATCCCATCAGCCCCTGAATTCAGTTATGCACTTTCTTCCAGACTTCATTAGATCCTGCTTCCACCTTCCTTTCTTTTCTCGTTTTCACCCCTCAGCATCCCTCTCAGATTGTAAGATTTCATTTTCTTTCACTGCCCTGGAATGACTTCTCTGTCCTGGGCAGCATGCTCTTTCCAGAATTACTCAATCATGCTTCCACTTTCACTTCTCTCCTCCATCTCCCCTCCTGCTCCCACCCTGATGGCATCACTCTGTTGACTTTGGACCTGCTTGAACTTTAAGTCTTTTGTACGTTGGAGGGAATTGCACGTTTCCCTCCACGTGTTTAGTTAGCAGACTGCATTTGGCCACAGCTCAGACACTGCTTGTGGCCTTTCGAGATGCTGTTTCTATGTCTGTTTGCTTGCTCTTGGGTTGCTTAATAGGGCCCCTAACCAACATGCTTTAGAAGGGGGCTCTGGTTATCTGGCCTTGTGATCCCTGCCACTAGTCCACTCATCGCCACTGGAAGACAGCTCACAGCTAATCTCCCAGTTCCCTCCCACGCCCCATCCCTTCCATGCCTCCCTCCATCTTGTCACCATATGTCTCAATTCTGTAAGCCCTGTTCAAGATCTAGCTCCATCTGGCTTGACCTTATTTGAAAATAACCTTTTCCCCAAATGGACTAGTCAGGCCTTCTGTGTCCAGTGTAAATCTGGCCACTCTCAAGCTTCCATGGCAACTTGAATACGTGGATTTTCAGCTTTGAAAATGGTCTTAAGGGGCCAGCCCGGTGGCGAACGCGGTTAGGTGCGCGCGCTCTGCTGCAGCGGCCCGGGTTGGCCAGGTTGGATCCCTGGTGTGCACTGAAGCACCACTTGGAAAGCCATGCTGTGGCGGTGTCCCATATAAAGTGGAGGAAGATGGGCACGGATGTTAGCCCAGGGCCTGTCTTCCTCAGCAAAAAAAGAGGAGGAATGGCAGATGTTAGCACAGGGCTGATCTTCCTCACAAAAAAAAAAAAAAGAAAGAAAATGGTCTTAAGAACCTTCTGCCGTATTTGCTGTGTCTCTCCAGATACAGAGTTATAGAGCCTACAAATGCACCCATCGTGGTGCTGTGTACAGAGTTGGTACCTGCTGCTCAAGCACTATTGACTCTCTCCCAGTGCAGAGGTAACCCACATGCCCTCTGACATGTGGATGGATACAGCCTGACCACTACACTGGGAGTCAGAAGAAAGACCCAGTGCTAGTCCCATATCCCTCTACTTCCCAGGCAAGTAAAATCACTGCTCTGAACATCACTTCCTTAATTTTTTCAAATAGAATGACAATAACTCCTATGCTTAATTCACCAGGCTCCAATGAGAATCCAATGAGATAACATATGTTGGGGAAATGCTGCTGAAAAAATCCATAATAATAAGGTACAATTGCCATTATTATATTGTTGCTTTGAATAAGTAACTGTGCTTTCATTTGTCACATTTCAGTTCTTGATCTCAGGCTCGATAAATGACATAATCACCTCCTCTCCCACGAGGGATGCTTGGAGGCGCTGAGGACACTGGAGCCAGGAGACGGCACATCGGGATGGAGAAAGAACCTGTCATCACAGTCGAACATCTCAAAATATCTCACACAATAGGAGTCAGATATGTTCTAGTCCCATGTTCTATGTGTACAGGAGAATTGATTTCAGCTTAGCTACCAGGAGATGGATTTCAATTTAGGCTAAGGACACATTGTAACAGTAGGAATGGGTTCCCAAAAATAAGCAATGCCCAGGCCAATTCTGCCTTTCCAGATGTCTTAGTATGAAAACAACCAATGTGTACCACGACTGCACGCTCCTCAAAGTACTTCATGAATGTTACTTGATTTAACCCCCACCACAACTCTGTGTGGTAGTGTTATAATGCCATCTCTCAGCTGAGGGTCAGAGAGATTAAATAACCTCCCCAAAGCCACACAGCAGAGCCAACACTGGAACTCTTATCAACCTAACTGGAAAGCCCAAGCCTTCCATGCTGCATTCCTCATAGATGTACAGGGGATCTGCTCTGGGAGAAGGCTGTCAACTGTCCAGGCCATTTTAAGGCCACCCCGGCCCTAAGCTCCAGGGCTCCTCGCACCCCTTTTCCATGCTGTGATGTTTCTCTTAACTGTCACTCTTTCCCTGATTATAGCTTACAGCACTCGTGCGTTAGACCTGAGAGTCACGATGGTACACAGGTGCCCCGGCTGTGGACACTCTTTGTCCCCTCTGTTAGGTTCACAAATTAAATCTATACATGGCTGTTCTCCCTCCTTCCTTACCCTCATAAGTCCTTGAAAGTAAAAATTGTACAGTTCCTGAGAGGTGTTCTCTTTCCCTGAGTAACACAGCTATTTTGTTATGTTCTTTTTCTTTGGAAAGTCATGCTACTTCAAATTCCTTTCCCTTCGCAATGAATGAAACCTTAAACGCTGTCTCCAGCCATCATCAGTCTGTTTGTCATCAGTACAGCAGTCCCCGCTTATCCACAGGGGATACGTCCCAAGACCCCCAGTGGATGCCTGAAACCACAGACAGTACCAAACCCTATATAGACTACGTTCTTTCCTATACATACATACCTATGATAAAGTTTAATTTATAAATTAGGCACAGGAAGAGATTAACAGTGGTAACTAATAATAAAGTTGGCTTTGGGGCCATTAGTAAGTAGAATAAAGGTTACTTGAACACAAGCACTGCGATACCACTGCAGTTATTCTGATAATGGAGATGGCTAAGTGTCTAACAGGCGCATAGCATATACAATGCAGACATGCTGGGAAAAGGGGCGATTCACATCCCATGTGGGACAGAGAAGGAGGGCACAAGTTTTCATCACACTACTCAGAACGGTGAGCAATTTAAAACTTATGGATTGTTTATTTCTGGAATCTTCCATTTAATCTTTTCAGACCACAGTTGACCTCAGGTAACTGAAACCGTGGACAAGGAGGGACGACTGTACAGGAGAGGGAGCAATAACAGCTCGTCGGGAACAGGGACGAGGAGCACACAAAGACCAAGCAGTACGCTCGAGGCTGTTGTGTCTTGTCTGGTTTAATGCTTCCCAGATCCTCACGTTGCTGCTGATGAAGAAAGTGAGCTTGAGAACCTGCACACCCAATTTGGGTGAATGGATCAATGAACTGTAGTACATCCAGACAATGGAATATTATTCTGTGCTAAAAAGAAATGAGCTATCAAGCCATGAAAAGAAATGGAGAAACCTTAAACACATATTACTAAGTGAAAGAAGCCAATCTGAAAAGGCTACATATTGTGTTATCCCAACTATATGACAATCTGGAAAAGGCAAAACTAAGGAGATGGTAAAAAGATCAGTGGTTGCCAGGAGTTTGAGGAGAGGGAGGAATGAATGGGCGAGGTACAGAGGATTTTTAGGGCAATGAAACCACTCTGTATGACACTGTAATGGTGGATACAGGACATTATACATTTGTCCAGACCCACAGAATGTACGACACCAAGAGTGAATCCTGATGTGATCTATGGACTGTGAGTGATTATGATGTGTCAGTGTAGGTTCATCAGGTGTAACAAATGTACCACTCTGGTGGGGGACGTTGATAGTGGGAGAGGCTGTGCATGTGGGAAGGTAAGGGGTATATGAGAAATCGCTGTACCTCCCTCTCAATTTTGCTGTGAACCTAAAACTGCTCTAAAAAAATAAAATCTATTTTTAAAAAAAAAGAAAGAAAGTGACACTTGGAGAGGTTAGGTCACACGGCAGTGATTGGCAGGGTTAGAATCTGGGGTCCAGTCTTGTCTGGCTCCATCACCCATGCTTTCTACTGAGTTCATGAAGACAAAGTGGTCCCTGACTTAGCTTTGCCTTTGCACAGTGGCCTTGCGTGGCCTCCCGCACCACTAGCAGTTTCTATTTCCCAGTATCTGGGCTGATTCTGAGCAGAGAGCAGGGGAATGTCTCGATGGGGCGGCCCTCAGAGTGCCCATGAGACAGGTGAGAAGGGACTCACCCAGCCCCACATGCAGAACGGAGCTGGCATTACAAGCTGCCACCTTTCTGTCTGCTGATAACGTAAAAATGGAGACATTTCCACGCTTACAAGGAAATGCTGATTGATGAGAAACAGAAATTGAAACACCATAAATCAGGTGCCTTCCATATGTTGAAGAGTAGAGTCAGGAAGATTAAGGTCCAGACCAGAGCCAGACGAGGCCTGACGGGGGGTGGGGGGGGGATCCTCACATTGGCCACATCAGGGGCTGTCCCAGAGCAGGTGGGGCAGTGATCTCTGCAGCCAGAGCTGAGTGAGGTCAGACTCAGAAAAATGTGGCTGTCTATAAAAAAGAGTCAGCAGGCTTTATTTACTGGACAAATAATCTCTTGGTAGTCAGGATAATTTTATCCATCACCTCTTAAGGGTAAGACATGAATGGTTTCCTTGTACCACCAGAGGAAATTCTTCTCAGAGACTGGGTGCTTGCCGGGGAAACTATTTTATTAAGTATTCTGGGTGAATATAATACTGATTTCAAACAACTGTAGCTGAAGTCATCAACAAGTACAATGGTCATTGTACACACAAGAATCAGGGCCGTGTTTTATCTCTAGGTAAAAACTATTTTTAAGGTATTTCGTAAATCACTGGCAAGGCCGACCATACTCAACATTCCCTAACGCACAGGGGAAATCTCCGTGGGCGTGCCCAGACCTCCAGACTGCAGCGGCTCATTGTTCTGACACTTCCTGCACCCTGCACAGAGCTGTCCCGGTCGTCAGCAAGTCTGCAGGGCCTGTGGCAGGGCCTGCGGGACAAGGCAGGCTCACCACATCAGCCCATGGGTGCAGATGGCACCGTGTGCTCACTTCCTGTCACCATGCAGCGTGGTGCCCCACTGCCGGGCTCACCCCTGCAGGCCCACTGTCTTCATGCAGCAAATGGGGACCAAAGCAGCCCACAGGGTTGTGGTGAGCATCAAGTGAAGTAATAAACACAGAGCACTTTGCACGCAGCCTGTCACATGGTCAGTGCTCAGTAGTGGGCAGGGATAAGGACACTGCCCACATCACCAGGCCCAGGTGCACGAAAGCAGAATGTTCAGCACTGATGCTTGATAGGGTCATGAATAAATGAAGGCGTGCATGAATAATGAAATACAAATGAGTGAAGAACTCCCTATTTTTGCAGATGAGGTAGTGAAGAGTCAGAAAAATTGTATTATGCAGCCTCCCTCGAAACAGAGGTGGCCAAGGAGATATAAGTGGAAACTGTGAGCGGAACTTCCAGGAAAGCAGGTTAAGAGGGAGTGGCATGGGCCTTTCTTGCTCTCCTATCCTTCCTCTTTTTAAATGTGAGGATACAGATGTGATGGCTGGAGTGCCAGCAGCTGTTACAGACTCTGAGTTGACCTCGAAGATGAAGTTTCAGGCTGAGTGGCAAAACTTAGATAAATGTCTGTGTCCCCACTAGTGGGGCCACCATCTTGTCCCTCAGCACACATGTTGCTTTTTACATGGCAGGGGGGAAATATCCTTCTATCTGATTCCAGCCATTATTATGTTTGCTCTCTGTTACTAGAAGCCATATGCATTTCTAACTGAAAAAAATCCTGTGACATGAACATGTCTTGATTTCACTCCCCTCACACTGCCTGTGCCTTCTCAGCCTCCTCTGCTGGGCCCTAGTCCTCTCCCTTCTCTAAACACTGGACTGACATAGGTCTCAGGCCAGGCCCCTCCTCAAATCCCACACTTAAAATATCATCTACAAGCTGATGATACCCAAGTGATATTAGTAGCTCAGACCTCTCCCCCAAGCTCCAGGCGTATGTCCCAGTTGGCATCTCCAAATTAGCACGTCCAAAAGAGAACCTTGATATCCTCACCCCTCACAACTTTTCTCTCCCCAGTCCCCCATCTTAGAACACGGCTCTACTGCTGCTCAGGCCAAAAGGCTAAAAACCTTCCTGGATCTTATCTCTCCCTCACGCCATCACAAGGTCTGTCTCTCCAGAGCATGACCCTCATCAGCCAGCATCTCCCATCCCCCAACCACCAGCATCACTACTGCCCTGCCCTGGGCTCCCCATATCTGTGTGGGCCCTGCATATGGTGGCAGAGGGTCACTTTGCTGCTCAGACCCTTTGACAGTGTCCTATGGCCTTAAGAATAAAATCCACACACCCCGCCATGGCACCCAGGGCTCTGTGATCTGCCCTTACCTCCCCCACTGCCCACACCTACCGCCCTCCAGCCACACTGGCTTCTTCTCTCCTTCTCAGACGTGCCAGCCTCATTCCTCTCTCAGGGGCTTTGCACTCACTGTCCCAGCTACCTGAATGTCCCTCCCCAGGATCATGACAGGAAAGGTACCGTCCACTCTCACACTGCAGCTCAAACATCACCTCCTTGTGGTCCCCTGACTGCACGTCCCCATAGCCTTCCCCTCTCTGCATTCCTCCCCCTCAATTACCGTGTGTTATTTTCTTTGTGACTTCATCACTATCTGAAAATTGTCTTATCAATGTCTTCATTTTCTAGTGCACGATTTAGAGGATGGACCTCATAAAAGCAGGAATTCTGTTTGTCTTCATCCTTGGCTTCTAAACGGAACCAGCTCAGAGACCCTTCTCAGTCTGTGTGCATCTCCCAGGAATTCAAGAGCCACACCATAGTTATCAAGTGACAGTTTTTGTTTACTGTGTATCTTTAGCCTCATTCTGATCTCTTGCTTTTCCATTCAAAATGGCAACATGCAGACTTTTATCAGTTGACCAATCCCAGAGTTCTTATGTTTGATTCTTCTCTCAGTTATAATAGTATAAGGTCTGGCAGACTTGCAGAGCCCTTGCTCTGAAGTCCTTCAGAGCCCTTCAGAGCCCTAAAAATGTTTTTGTTGTCTTAACATATAAAAGTTAAATTGGGGGTAATCAACATGATTTCTCTGAAAACTTAGAAGTTGCCCTGTTATCTTCCAAAACTGACTCTATGAATGAATACTGTAACATTCGCCTGATTGGTGGTTTATTCCTTTCTGAGTAACATGTACTCTCAGATAATGCTTTCAGACCTATTTTTAAATCACTGATGAAATTACTATATATCTATGTTTGGTTGGGTTTTTTTTTTTTTAAGCAAATTTGCCTAAAATATCATTATTTAAGTAAGTCTATGAAGCAGGTATATTTTTTCCCAGCCCAGAAAAGTTTTCCAACATTATATCATTGATTATTGCTTCTTTCCACTTGTTTTTATTTCTTCTTCACAATAACTATATTATTCAAAGGTTGATTTACTTTTATTAAGCTCTGTAACTATTATATTTCTTCCCACTATTTTCATCCCTATGTCTTTCTCAAGGAATTCTAGAGGAGCAATTCAAGTTTGTCATCAACATTATAGCATCTTTCTGCTAGTTCAGTTCTTCCCTTCACTGCCACTGCCAGATTTCAGCTCTGCCATTGTGTGTCTGTTTCTTCAACATCTTTTCTTTATATCAGAGTTTCCTTTCATCGTCACATGTCAGCCTGTTGCTTATGTCAACATCCTGGTCTCTCCTAATAATCTCATACATTCTTACAGCTCACTAAGAACAAAAAACGTGGATCTTTAAATTACTTTTTATGGCATCCTAAAAATAATTTTTTCAAAAGTTGTGTTTTCAAATGTAGTCAGTGTATTCAGTTCAGAACTTTTTCATTGGCTTTCTAGTGGTTCGATTTTTCTGTATATTCATCCTCCATAAAGATCTTGTTGACAGAAGATATGCAGCACAATTTCACCCTTTTGGCCCATTCCTGAATCCCCTGGTCCCCTGGGGAATGCCCCCTGGAGAGCTGAAGTGGGAAAGCAAACTTGGTACATGCCCCTGTCCCAATGTCGGTGCTTTGGTGCTGGGCACTCATTTGGTGTCATCTGCTGGGTTGAGGACGATCAGGTTCTCTGACACACTCAGGGGCAATTTATGCCCTTGTAAATATGGGGAGGGCTTAGTTTGCTTTGACCAGATACAATGCACAGAAGACTAAGCAGTGCTCTTCCTCCCTCAGCCCTGCCAGCAGCATGGTACCTTTGGGGACCACACCTTTCAGGATTGCTGTGACTTGCCCCCCCACCTCCTCCAGGTGCAGTGGGCAGGGAGGCGGGGAGGGGGCAGGGTGCTATTCAACACTCTACTGAGTCCAACGACTTCTTTAGACACTGGGGGGAGGGGGTCACCAAGGCCTCATCTCGCCTACCTCTAGCCAGCTGAGCCACTAACAATGCAAATGTCATCAATTGTGCTTCTGAACCTGTCTCATTGTTGCTGAAGATAATGGAAATCCCTCCCAAGGCTAACAATTGTTGACAGTGTTCCTGTGAGTTTTTTGTGTTGTTTTTGGTCTTTTTCTGTGCTTTCGTGTGTATTTTAAGGACAAGTTGAAGAGAAGTTAGTCGGGGCTAAAATAGTCTCAGGTTACAGCTAGTCTCAATGTCTGACTTCCACAGCACAGATCCCAGAAGCTGGCACACAGTGGGTTCAGAGTAAGGAAGGTACAGACAATTGAGAGTTTGAGCTGAGATATTTGGAACCAGAAGTTGATCTGGAACCAGGCTGGGATTTAAGTCAGGGGTTAGGATGTAACGGGTCATGTGAGAAGAGGAGGAGTCAAAAGCCATCTGAGGGGCCAGCCCCGTGGTGTGGTGATTGGGTTTGCTCCACTTCCAGTGGCCTGGGGTCCCAGGCATGGACCTACACACTGTTCATCAAGCCATGCTGTGGACGCATCCCACATATAAAGTAGAGGAAGATGGGCACACATGTTAGCTCAGGGTGAATCTTCCTCAAGCAAAATGAGGAAGATTGGCAACGGATGTTAGCTCAGGGCCAATCTTCCTTACCAAAAACAAAAATAAAAGCCGTCTGAAAGCACAAACATCAGCCAGAGGGAAGGCAAGACAGGCGTCCAGCATGTGAAGCAGGTTGCCCAGGAAGAGTCAGCTGAGGGAGTCGGGGGCCCAGAGCTCCCCGTGGAGCTGAGGGGCCATTGGGGATTCTGAGGTGTTGTGTCTTCCTTTGGAGAGAGTGTAGGTGATGGCTGAGCTTGGAAGTGCCACCGATCTGCTGCATAGGCCTCAGGGGGGCCTCAAGGCCCCAGAATATGAGACTCAAACTCTGTGGCCAGGCCCACAAGGCCCCTCTGCAATATCTCCTGCCTAAGGCTCCATCCTCACAGTGTTACTGCTCACCATGAGACAAAAGCCAATCGTCAAGAGGCAAGATAGTGGCAGAGAAAGGGCATTTTATTACAGCTTGCTAGCAAGAGGGAAGATGGCTGACTAATGTCCCAAAGAACCATCTTAAAGGGGCACAAAACCTTACAGCAATTATATAGGCCGGTGGGTTATAGGGGAGGGGTTAGGAATGTTGACCATCAGGTGTTACAGACTGGGAGTCGCCATACCAGATCTTTCAGTTTTCACTGATGATGGCTATCAGCATAGATTCTCTGTTCAGGGGTCATCACATTCCTAAGGAACTCAAAAGAACAAAGTTATCATCTTATCACAGCTGGGAGGTACATGCACAAGTAGGGGTCGTAAAATCTACAGAGCAGTTAGATCTCCTGGAGGGTGCATATCCAGCTGGGTTAGTTAGTCAGAGGTAATTCAAAGTTACAGTAGGGTTTCTTTTCTACTATATGGTTTCCCTTACGTCAACCTTGTCTTGAGCCGGTATCAACAGGAACTCCTCAGCGTACAGGAACCCAAGGCTCCCATTCTTAATGGGACAGAAAGCCTTGCTTCTGTGAGGGATCAAAATTGGCCACCCCAAAGTGTGTCTCTTTAGCATGAGGAATATTTTGGGTTGGTTACTTCTAAAAACTGCAGACATGGGAGAAGCTCTGAAAAGTAGAAGTTACCCTTTGTAACAGACATTTAAATTTGTAAGGGAAATCTCCATTTGTAAAGGTATCTCCCTCTCTGTACCAGGAAGAAGGGGGGATGACCTTATCTCTAGAAACTCTTATCAATGCAGAAGGCAAGGACTTAACTTCTGCGTAGTAACCTTACTCTTGTTTACTGTGCTTTTCTGGTAATCTCCCATAGCTGACTCCCCCCCACCCCACACATACTCCTTTGTCTTTACCTGAAGATAGTACTTAAGATGAGACCCTCTGCCATTTTGGGGAGTTACTCAGTTTTTCCTGGGTCTCTCCCATGTATACATGTTGTAAAGCTTTGTTTGATTTTCTCCTGCCATTCTGTCTCATGTCAATTTAATTCATACCCAGCCAGAAGGACCCAGAGAGGGTAGAGGATATGTCTTCCTCCTCTACACTTCCATGAGCTTGTTCCAGCAGCTGGTCCTAGTTCTACCCGAGGCTCCTCCTCATTCCATCTCGAGACTTTCAGCCTGGGGTCGTGTGAACTCTAAGACTCCTCTTCTCTGGGCCCCATGTCTTCACAAGGCATGGCTTCTAGATACCCACACCCCTGATCGGTGCCATCCCACTCCCATGTGTTTACTGAGCAAGTGCAAGGGGTGAGAGCCCAGGGGCAGTGATGGCCAGGAGAAGCAGGAGTGCTGAACCATCCTCTGCTGGGTAGGGCTGAGGGCAGCAGGGCCGTAAGGGGCTAGAAGAAGTCTCTCCATTCCCCTGGCCCAGCTCATTAGGGGAAACAAGCAAGGAGAGCTGAGGAAGAGCAGAAAAGCCAGGATGCCACCACAGCGCTCTGGAACCACCCACCACTCCAGAGAACTGCAGCCCACCTCCCCGGACCCACCACACATGTGCAATCACCCCGCCCTCCCCCTCTGCCGGGAGAAGGAGGCTTTGGCCAAAAAACTGCCCTATCCCCGTTCTACTCCTAGAAAGGTGCGAGCAAACACTCCACTGGCCCAGAGCAGCCCGCTCTCCAGGAGTCCCACCCATGCATGACAGTGTCTGTCTGAGCTCAGAGGCTCCCCAGACCTGCTCCCATCCCACCTCCTGTAGAAGTCAGACCAGTCCCACCAGTCAGGATGGAAGGATTCTGCATGTGCTTTCAGGAAAGAATAATTCTTTCTTGGGGCATTTCCTATGTCTTGTGTCTGTGGGAGATCAAAATTTGGCCACCCTGAAATATATCTCTTTACCTTGATTGTTTTCTCTGATGGACATTTGACCTCCCCCACTAACTGCCTAAAGAATTTGACGTAGAAGATCTGTTCCAGGAAAGAGTTACTATCTGATGGCTGTAATATAATGTAAAATAGATGTTACAATAGGAAAGGCACCAACAAGCCCATCTTACCAAAAATTCTGTCTCTCTGGCCACATTTTCTAGATGGCCCTGCAAGGAGTTGCCAGACAAACATTTACATTTATAAGGGAAATCTCCATTTGTAAAGATATCTCCCTCTCTGTATAGGGAAGAGGGGGGATGACCTCATTTCTAGAAACTTATCAATGTGGAAGGTGAGGCCTTAAATCTGCATAATAACCTTACTCTTGTTTACCGTGCTTTAGTGGTAATCTCCTGTAACTGACTCCCCCCACCCCCAACATCCTCCTTTGTCTTTAGCTGAAGATGGTATTTAAGATGAGAATCTCTGCTATTGTGTTGAGAAACGCAGTGTCCCTGGTTTCTCCCATGTATACATGTTATTAAACTTGGTATTATTTTCTCCTGCTAACCTGTCTTGTTAATTATTTGGCCAGCCATGAGAACCTTAAGGAAAAGGGCAGAGGGGGATTCTCCCTCTTCCCCTACATGTCTTTAGACATTAAATATGCCTAAAGCAGAGAGAGAGACTTCTGGGAGCTCTGAAACGCCCCAGCTCAAAAAGTGGATGAAAGGTGAAGATACAGATGGTGGGGAGGCAGGGGTGGATCAACCTGCAAACACACCTTCCGTGCTCTACACTCCACTCCTCCCAGCTGCCCCCCATGTGCCCGCACCACACACCTACACTAGGTCAACATTAGAACTTCCTCCAGTGCAAGATGCTGCAGAAGCTCCGAGACAGAAGTTGAAACACATAATAAAAGAAAGAAAGAAAACCACTCATCTTACTTTTTTAAAACCACGGGATTGTCCCACCTATCAAAAGTATTTTTGTTATGGAAATAAATGGGGGGAAAGAAGCATAAAGTAGGAATACAGAAAAAAAAAAACATTGTTAGAAGAGACATAGAGGATTAGATAACGTCCCTGATATTAATATTACTAAAAATATTTAATTTAACATTAAGTCACCGAGCTGAGTCTACGCCTGGGCGTAAGCTCGGGCTTTGTAAACCAGCGGCAGTGTGCAGCCCTGGCGTGTGCTCATGATTTTCTCCCAGCAGCCCTCTAGTTACTGTAGAAGGTGGTGTATTATTTTTCCCATCAGCACAAAGTTCAGGCTGCATCCCTGCCTGCTCAAGATATTTCAGTGACAACATCCAGACCCTGCTTCTCGCCCTCAGGACCTTCTGGATGCGGCTCAGCCCATTTTTCTCATCCATCTCCTGCTGGTCCCTTCAGTCCAGGTAACCTGAAGCTTTAGTCGTGGGAGCATCACCATCGTGCCTTCCCTTTCCCGGGGCTTCAGTCAAAATCCCACCCAGCCTTGAGGGATAGCTTAATCCATCTTCTCCAGGAGCTGCGCCTGCGCCTCAGCCAGGAGGAATCTCCTCCAAACTCTGGTTTCCCGGCACATTCCATACTTTCCCTGATGGCCATTTGTGAGCGTGTCATCACTCCCTTGGAGACCACCAGCCCACCGAGGGCAGCGACAGCCCCTCAGGACCTGCACTGTTCCCGGCACTCAGACACTCAACAGTTTCACTCCGGTGACTGAAGCCAGAGTGATGTGCGAGCTCTCCAGCTAACTGCGTGATCTAGTCTCATGAATTGTCAGGACACGAGAAACACGCTTTAACATTTTCATGACAAGGAGAGAAAAGAGAAGACAGAAAGAGGAGGGAAGAAGAGGAAAGGGAAGGATGGGAAGAGAGGGGTTGGAGAAACAGGTATAGTGAACTCCTCAGCGGTGGTTCCTGGAATCCTGGAAGTACTGAGGGAAGTTTCTTGAAAGGATTGATGATAGGCTCTTTCTCTTCAGAGCAGCACATCCTACAAAAATAGTTTGAAAACAAACTCCTACCTGGCTGTGAGCTTAAATATGTAGTTAGGCAGAACAATGTGATACTCAAAATTCCTATTTATTCAGAAAAATATTCTTACTAAGCCCATGAAGGGTAAAAGCTGAGTGTCTGGGGGTCTGAGGTTGGGAGGGATGGTCCTGCCTGGACACAAGGCCAGCTGTGCAGGGATGGGTGCCCAACAGATAAGATGGGCAAAGCCGGGGCGGAGGGCCAGTGGCTCCACACCCTCGGCACAAGGGCGCAGAAAGCATGGGGTGCTTGCTGTATGCGGACCTGTCGAAACCACAGGCAAGCAGGCTTCCCAGCCCATGATCACTGCAGAGCAGAAAAGCTGTCACACACCTAGGACCGTGGCTCCAGAGAGCAGCAGGGCACAGACTCCGTGGGGTCTTTATCACAGCCTGACGAGTCGGGATTTGGGCCAATTACATCAATATATCAACATTCGGAAGGGGCGGTAGGGGTCTCAGCTTTCATTCATTCATTCACACACACACACACACACACATACACACACACACACAGGCTTAGCACAACAACACCTAGGACCAAGCAGGTGCTCCACGTGTCTATTTGGATCAAACTGAGTTGAGCTGAAATGACAAGCGGCGGTTTGGAGCAGGGTGCCACCACCAGAGCCTCGCAGAAGTTTCTCTAGATAACAGGCTGCCCTCCACTGCCACATTCTGATTCTCCCAGAGCTTTACACAAGTTTTCTACCAGAGGCGGGGCTCTGCATGGATGGCCATTCTAAGTGGGGACCCACAGAAGACCTGAGTCACGGCAGATTCAGATCTTCGAGGCGCTCCGCTGGGTGGCCTCCCCCTCCAGCGGGGCCGATGCACGTGTGCTCACAGAGAGGGCTCCGTGCCCCCTTTGGGCCTCGTGAGTCCATTTGGAGGATGATTAGAAAGGGGAGGAAAGGAGAACACAGTAAATACTGTAGAAAACAGAGCCTTGTTTACTTTAAAGATGGAGAAGACAGCTTGCCAATAAAACACAGCTCTCCATTTCCCTCTAGAATTCTGTTATTAAAAATAATCTGCGATGAACTCCCAGCACCTCTCTCACAAGGCCTTCCAAAAGCTTTAAAAATAATAATAATAAAGCACGCTCAAGAAGAGCAGGATGCATTCCAGCAAGACAGCTGGACCAAATTGCCTTCTGCTTGGCGGGGGCGGGGAGCGGGAAGGACGGCAGCTGGTGGCTTCATAAATTAAGCAGATTAAGGACAAAATTAGTAAATGTAAGTAAAGGAATGCTGTTCTTCCAGCTCTTCAGATACACCCACAAACATAGTCTAGACGTAAACACGAGTTCAGCTCATAGATCTACTCCTACAAACACACACAAGCACCGCAGAGACACACACCCACAAATGCAGGCCCACAAAAACACACAGAGACTTTCATACAATCACATCCTGACACATGAGACACATAAAACACACATTTTTGCACACATGGACACACCACAAAAACACCATGCACACACACTCGGAAGTAAATACGCCGGTGTTTTTCCATCGACTTCAATGTTAACCTCAAGTGCTGTGGCCTCGCAGGCCTCTATGAGGGGCATGCGGTGGGTAGGGCGGGTCAGAGTCTCCACAGACTCTCATAGAGATCTTTCTGGGCAGAGCAAGTCTTTTACGTAATGCTCTGGCCTGGAATGGTGAAATCATAATGCCGGGAGGGCTTGCTGAGCACCACAGAAAACAAGGCCTTGTAGAGTTCCCCCTCTCCTTTCCCACCCAGCCCTGAAGAATTCGTGGGTTCAAACTGTGTAGAAACCATCTCAGGGTCCCCATAGAGGGGCACACCCTGAGCCCTTCCCTGAAAAGCAGTCATCATCGAGATATGCAGAGTGAGCCTGTGGTGGCCCAACCCCGTCCAGGTGGAGAAACGAGACACTGTTTGGCAACCTCCAATGCCCCCCATTTTAAGGTCAATAATTTTACAAAATGTTCACTTCAAAAATAGAATATTTTGACTTTGAGAATACATACGTTTTGTAGGATGTAGCTGGGATGCTGTGCATTTGTTCTTTCTCTGCCCCACACCCCTACTCTCCTCTTGGTAAGGACATCTGCCTTTCTTGAGGAAGGGCCACGAGGGTAAGTGACCAGACTCTGCTCCTCAGGGCACAAGAGTCAGTGCCCAGGTGAGTATGGGCCCCAGCCTGGCCAGGTGGAGTCTTGCTTTGAGGCTTTGTGATGGGACTCAGAAGAGGAACGCTCTCTTCCCTGTAGATTTGCTAACGTGGATCACCGAAGCCTGGTCATCTGCAGCCATGCTCTCCCTTCCCGACTTCAGGGAGAGGGTAGGTCAGCACAGACGGAGAGTGGAGGAGAGAAGGGGAACAGGGGAGGAGAGGGGAGGCATTGACTTTGTTGGAGTCCTGAAGGCAGCTAGCTTGAGTTGAGCGCTGATCAACACAGATAAAGTCATGTCTAGAAGACCAACTCTATTAATCTCAAATCTTATTATCACATTTCACATAGACATTAAAACTTCTCAGATAGCAGCAGCTATGTGTGCTGGAGGTAGAATTGGGGATTTTCAGGCATTGGAGAAATTCTTTTGACAGGAGAAACCAACGTGATGAAGGAATAGGGCAGATGCTCACAGTGGAGCCGGCTCCTGGGAGTCCTGAAATAGAAGACAACATGCTTCTCCTGAAGAGGGACAGACAGGCCCTTCAGGGGTTGACCAGTCACATCAGCAAGGGCCTCCGGCAGCCGGGTCACACAGCGGCCACAGAGCCTGCGCAGATGGGTAGGCGTGCCCATCTGGGAGAACACAGGCACGGCACAGGCAGGCAAGGGGGCGCCTCCCACTTGGCCTGCGGGAGATTTGTTTGTGTGAGAACATTTCTCTCTCTCTATTTTAGAATACGACACATAATAAAAGTCATAATAAAGAACACATTCTAAAAGACGTGTTCTTTAACTAAATAATAGTTAATGAAATGAAATAGTGGAAGATACCCACAATTTCATAATGCAGAATGAGCATAAAATTTTTTGTACATCTTTTTTTCTAAATGTTTAATTCAAAATAAATCAAAACAAAATTTTCTCACATAAAAGGTAATTTTATCCATACAATAGATTCCTTTCCTCAAATCAATTATCATTAAACTTTATAGGAAACCATCTCTCTATTATAAGTAGAAAGAGTAAGTGTGAATGATATTATTTTTCTTTTGGAAATATTTTCTGGACTGCAGAAAAGCACATTGAGATCCTTTCAATTTATTTGGAGCAAACTGATGAGTCAGAATTAATTTTCTTCAAAACTTTAAAGACTGAGCCTAGAGAATTGATGCCTGCGCACACGTGCATGCACACACACACACACACACACACTCACACACACACACTCACAGCCCCGTGCTAGCTGCTGTGGGGAAATTAAAAATAAATAAGATGTAGCAGAACCTGCTGTTGAGGCCTCCCACTGCTGGAAGAGCTAAAGCAGACCCATAAATAACTCTAAAACAGGCCAGTGTGAGGATGTCAGAGCTGTTATAGAGGAAGTGAGTTCTGAGGTGAGACTTGGAGATGGGAGGACTTCATGTGGTGGGACGGAAGAACGAGAACATTGTCAGAGGCAGGGATTGAAGGGTGGTTTGTAACCAGATGGTGGCGGGTCCTTGAACTCCACGCTCAGAAGTCTGAATGTGGTTTCATAGGCAAAGGGAAGCCAGGGATGGATGAGAGCCAGAGCGTGACACCCTCAGGTATGTGTCTTCTTGAGGGCATTCTAGTGGCAATGTGGAAAGTGGACTGAATTGAGTGAAACGGGAGAAATCTGATGGTGTGGTTGAAGCCACTGAGCTGCAAAGGTGAGGCCAACGGACAGGATTGGGGTTTCTTTCAGACTGGCAGAGTGAGGGCAAGGAGAAGTCAAAAACTCTTGACAAGACAATGCCATTTACAAAGATAGGACAGAGAAAGAACATAGGTATAACCAAGACATTAGTTCTGGAGAGAAAAAGAGCAGTCCCCTTATCCTGCTGGGAAAGTTCCACCAGCAGAAAAAAAAAATAAGGGACTGCAGTTCTCCTTTATTGCCTTCATACTAAACCCAGAAAAAGAAAAAAAAAAACACACACATTAAACCCAAAGTGAGGAAGAAAAAATGCTGAGGATATCCAGAATGCATGCATGAGCTATTCCAGTAAATGCATGTGGGTTTGGAGAAACCCAAACCTACTCTGGTATCAATCTTTTCTAAAATAGCAGACTGGGTGGTTCTGCTTTGGTAGGACCATGCCTTTACTTATAGCAAACCCTATGCTAATATTCTCCTTGCTTCCTTTTGGGTTTTAATCACTAAGAGTCTTTCATACACACACTAACCTCCACAAGATTTCCCTGGAACTCCATTGTCATTTAGCAGCAATCACGTCCTCATAGTGTGATCAAATTATTTCCTTTGAGGAATGAGGTGGTTCAATGGGACCATAGTCAGGGTATTTCTTATACCATTTCTTTAGAGTAATCGTCCTGTCAGTGCTTTCTTACTGTTTAAAATCACTGAGGAGCCATGGGCACCAAGGGGAAAACCCAGAGAGTGGCTGAGGGGCCCTGAGGGGAGCTAACAAGAGGAGAGGGTGAAAGGCAAGTTTGGGGGACCCAGGAGAGTCGGTCCCAGGTCAGAGTTAGCTATGCATGCTCCCCCTCCTCCCAGCCCCTCTGCTTGTCACCAGACAGCTGACTGTTCCAAAACCATCATTTGCATTAACCATTCGGCCGCCAGGAAGAATCCTACAGGTTGAAAGCATGCTGGAGAAAAGAGGAGGAGGTCTCAGGAGCATGGAGGCCAGAGCAGACTGGGGTTGGGAGAGAGGATCCGGTGGAGGGGAAAGGATGGCCTGGGAATGTACACAGCGGGAGGAGATCCAGGAAAGGCCCAAGGCTAAAATCTGCTCTTGATAAGCCTTGACAAGGGGCCCTGGAGTTCATATCATATGCTCTGAATGGTCAGAGTCCCAGATTGCGGCTTCGCCATTCACTGTGCACAACCCTGCCAGATGGAGCCTTTGGCTACACAGGATTCTCCCCCCGCAGAAATAATTGGACTTCGGTACATGGCATCATTTATTCAGTCTGTTCATGCAAATTTATCACTGGTGGTGCTGGAAGTCATCAAAACAGAGCTTCCATTTCAGCCTCGACAGATAATGTTATCACGTATGTTAATGTTACAGGTCAAAGTCCAAAAAGATTGCCTTTATCTTATTGAATCTAGTTTTTATTTTACGAATATTGTTTGAGATAAATGCACTGCTCAGAGGCATATTTTCCTAAACATTGATTCATTCCATGAACACTGTGGGTGCTGCATGTGTACTGGGAACAGAGGCCATTGGAGACTTGAACACTTTGGCTCCTGGGGACCAAACGTCATAATTGATGTGTGATGTAGAGACAAGGGAAGCACCAAACACGGGGGGTGACCAGTGAGCCCAGGAAGAGACACTGAGCTGGGATTGAGAGGACAGGTGGGGATTTGCTGGGCAGAGGAAAAGAGAAAGGCAGTTTAGAGAGAGGAAATGCCTCATGGAAAGGCCAAGATCTTGAAGAATCAAACTAAGGAAGTAACAATATAAATAGAGAAAGGGGAATAATACAAGACCTCTAAAAGGGGAGTGAATGCCAAAGACCTTCCATAATGGGGTTAAGGAGCTGAGGCATTAAGGATGACCCCAACGTGAGGGTTGAGGAGCCGGAGCCAAAAGCGGTGTCTCTGATTGAGACTGGGAATGGGAAGAGCAGATTTCAGGGAAGGAAATGAGTTCAGTCTTGATCATGCCCATGGGACATTCCCAGATAGGCCTCTACTAGACAGCCAGCTTTGCTCCTCTGGAGGTTAGGGAACAGGGTCCGTGGTAGAAGAAAACCCAGGGAGTTTGAGTTACACAGAAAGAGCACTTGATAAATTAGCAGAGAGCAGAGCTATGTGCTATATTTCCTACAGAGTTTGTAGATTGAAAATGTGTATAAGGTGTGAAGAGAAAGAAGATGTGGTTTGGAGAGACCGCTGAAGAACAAATAGCCCAAGATCTAGAAAGAGAAAGTGAAGAGTGGACTAGTAAGCGTTACAGTCATTAGTGGGGGGCGCATTCTGTGTGCCAAGTGCATTTCTCCAATGCCTCATCAGTCTTCCCAAAGACTCTGTTGATCGTTGCTACCTTCCCCATTTCATAGATGAGAAAAGTGAGTCTCAGAGGTTTGAGTGACTAGTCCTTAATCACGCGGCTATTACATGGCAGAGCCGCGATTCAAATCAAAAGCATGTGATCCTTCCACGATGTCAGGTAGCACCAGGATTGTTAGAGAAGAATGGAAAGTCACACCTTCAGATTATGGAAAGGGAAGAGGTGACAGACTGAAAATCTCCTGTCTGCCTTGATAATCGGAGCATGGTTGCCTGCCCAGTTCCCATGGAGTTTGGGAAACAAGAGCTGGATTGAGTGACTAAAGAAGAGATTGGAAAGGGAGCAACATAGGCCAGGTTCTCTTCCACAAGCTCCAGCGCAAAGGTGAGTCTGCTTTCACACAGGCTTCAGAGCAAGAGCATTTTTTGTTCTCACCCCTTTTAGCTGCTGTTGTGCTTCAATGCTCATAATCTGTGGGGAAATCTTCAAAGAAAGAAAAACTGAGGACTCAGGAAAGCAAGGGGTTGAATACAGGAAGAAACAAAGTATCTAAGAGAAAGGAAGTGAGGTGTCAAGATCTGAGATGGAGGAATCACTCCTGCATGCGAGGTTGGCACCTTCGCTTCAGAGCGCTGAGAACAGCGGGGAAGGACATTTGTGGGTTTGGGGGCAGGAAGCTGAAGGAAGCCTCATCTAACATAAAGTAGGAGGTGCGAGCAGATGCTGCGATTGGAGAATGGGGAGAGGAACTGGAGGAGAGTGGTAATGGGTGGAATGGTCATTTTGTGAGAAAGAAGAGGCTGCCAGACAGTCTTGTGTGCAGTGGAGCGTGAAGACCACACACTGGTCGTTGAACAAACAGCAGAACTCTCCCGTCTCTTGACCAGCCCTCAGCTGCAGGTGAGCTTGAAGGGGAAAGCAGACAGCCCTACTGATTCACCGTTGGGCATTGGCAGAAGGTCAAGGGGAGAGGGATCAGACGGGGCTGGAGTGACCTTGAAAAGACATTTACGAGAAGACAGGCGTGTCGCAATGTGTGTTGTAATGGGAATTGGCAAGACTCTTACATTACCAGGCATCTGTGTTTGGTTTTGAATAATGCTGAATGGCTCTCCTTAAAGCTTTGTTTCAAGGTTTCCTAATCTTGTACCCCCACCTCTCTTTCAACACAGTAGATAAATGCTAAATAGACAAACTTCCCAGTTTGCCTTAATAGATAGAGGAGAACAAATCTGTCAGGTCATCTAAGATGCGTGGAGGAAAATGTGAAATGTCCACAAGCCAGGGCAGCTCTCAGTGCCCACGTGGTGCCCACAAGTGGCCCCGGGCCCCAGGGAACTCAGGATGACTGATGCTGTTCTCAGCCTCCAGGATTCATGAGCACATCCTTCAGGGCTCACTTTCCTTGGAACCATCTTCTTCCACATTCTTCTCTGTGCAGCAGCATTTGTTCCTTTATCTGTGAAATAGGGCCCAGGACTTTGAGGGACTCAGTGCCCCCAAATTCTAGCGGTGCTTGACCCTTCCTTCTCATTTAGCGGCTGGTCTATCGCCGTCTCCTCTGCATCCTCCTAAGACATCCCCCAGTGCAAAGCAAGGAACAGTCAACTTAGTGTGAGAGCTATTTAGAGAGTGAGGGAAACCTATGTGGAAATTATATTTCTTTTAGGGAAAGAAAAGTGAGCAGACCCTATAGGAAAGGGTATTCCAGGCCCCAGAGTGCTGGGTCTGGGCCCCTTCCTCGCTTCCAGATGGATGCCAAGCTGACATCAGAGGCATGGGCCTGGGACAGACAGGAAGCAAGAAGGAAAAAGAATGCCACCATTTCACCATCTTCCCAGAGTCTTGTAACTCTTCACCGTAGTCTTAACAGCAATTTGGTCCAAAATATTACCTTAAAAAATGTGTTGAAAATATGCCACTTTCAAAAAATCATGCCACTGTCATTGTAAAAAGCAGTATGGTGCTTCCTCAAAATATTAAGCATAGAATTACCACACGATCCAGCAATTCCACGTCTGCATAAATACCCAAAAGAATTGGAAGTAGGGATTCGAACAGATATTTGACACCCATTTTCATAGCAGCATCATTCAAAATAGCCAAAAGGTGGAAACAACCCAAAGGTCCATCAACAGATGAATGAACAAAATGTACAATGGAATATTACTCAGCCTTAAAAAAGAAGATTCTAATTTATGCTATTACATGGATGAACCTTGAAGACATTATGCTAAATGAAATAAACCAGACACAAAAGGACAAATATGGTATGAGTTCACCAATACGAAGTACCTAAAGGTCTTAGTCCATTCAGGCTGCTACAACAAAAACACCACAGACTACATGGCTTATAAACAACAGAAATTTATTTCTCACAGTTCTGGAGGCTGGGAAGTCCAAGATTAAGGAGCTGGCTGATTTGGTGTCTGGTGAGAGCCTGCTTTTTGGTTCATAGACAGCGGTATTCTCACTGTGTCCTCGCATGGCAGAAGGGGTGAGGGAGCTCTCTGGGGCCTCTTTCATTAGGGCACTAATCTCAATCATGAGGGCTCCACCCTCATGACCTAATCTCCTCCCAAAAGCTCCACCTCCAAATACCATCACATTGGGGATTAGATTTCAACATATGAATTTTGAGGGGACACAAACTTTCAGTCTACAGCACTAGAGCATTCAAATTCATAGAGACAGAAAGTAAAATGGTGGTTGCAAGAGGCTGGGAGAAAGGGGGAATGGAAAGTTATCGTTTAGTGGATATAGAGCTTCAGTTTTACAAGTAGATGGATGGTCGTGATGGCTATGCAACAATGTGAATGTATTTCAAACCACTGAACTGTACACTTAAAAATGGTTAAAACGGTTCATTTTATGTTATGTATATTTTACCACAATAAAAAGTATTTTTTAAAATCATTCAAATGCTTCCTTCTCCTTTTCCTACTCCAAAACCACCAGCCGTGCTTCTGTCCCAAGCAGTACGGGTTAGCAGAGAGCGCATGGTGCCAACAAGAGATGCTGTTCCCACCACACTCCCCTGGCAGGGGCCTGATGACAGATCCCAGCAGACAGAGGATCCTGTGCAGAACAGCCTGACGTGGAGGTGCCCCCTGCTCCGGCAGCAGCCAGGACTCGAAGAGGGAACCGGGAATCTCGACTCTTCGTGGGCCACCCTCACCCAGCATCTGGCAGCCACCACGTGCCGAGCAGCCAGAACAAGCCAGTTCCCCACCTGCCAGTTTCCCTACCTTGGATTTGTGACCCCGGCAGCTCCCCTGCCCTCAGGCGCGGTTAACTTCTCAGTCTCCATCAAAGATGCACATTCCCGAAATTCTGGGACTAGCTCACAGAAATGAGCGCGAGGCCGAGCCACCACTCCTGGAAGAAGCGTGCAGTGCTCACGATGGACAGAGAAGCAAGGTCGACTCAGCCGCGGGTGAATGAAGCGTGGGCCCACCGCGGGCATGGTCACTGGGACCCCAGCACACTGCTCTCTCACAGCGACCCCTGCCGGACCGAGCCGAGAGCTCAGCTTCTTCCCACCGCAAGACCAGGCCGGGGTGCGCACACCTGGGGCGCAAAAAAGCCCTCCTGACAGTGGTTTTCACAGGTAAATGCAAATCCCAGCTCTCCAGAGGGTGTAGGCTTCCTGGTGGACATTGTCCCTCTGAATCCATGGGGCGAATCCGTTTACCTTGAACTGCGTTGTGAAAGATTCAAAAGAGTTAACAGGGCAAGGTGAGAAAGGCATTCCCCACGAGAGTCCAGTAAGCTTGGTGTTTGAGGAGCTATACTAGACAACAGAGACCTTGCTTCTCTCTTCCCTGAAAATACTTCGTGCAAAGGAGTCAGTAATACAGTAAAACAGTCTTACGGATGTAGTACACAGGCTCTCTGCAGCGAGTCACAGGAAGGTGCAGTGCCCTGGACAGGCCCACCCTTCACATCCTGTCCCCAGCACAGCCACACATTGGCAGAGGAGAGCCCAGCTTCGGTCCTTGGTCTCGGCCTACACTCTGTCTCTGTCGACACTGGCTCCTTGGGGATTTCATCCACTCTCAACGTTTAAATGCCACCTATATACTAATGATTCACAAAAGTATATTCCTCTCGCATCGAACTTGTCACCTCAACTCCACACGTGCATTTCCAATACTCTACCAGACAGCTCCTCTCAGACGTTGAATCTGAAACTGGAAAAGCAAAAGGCAAACTCCTGCTCCCCTCCACAAAAACAATTAATTAATTAATTAATTAAACAAAACAGCTCCCCCTAGATCTTCTTTTCCTCAGTAAATGGCAACCTCTTTCAGTTGCTTAGCCCCACATCTCATTTATCTTTGACAACCCTTCTCCTTCATTCCAAATCAATCTTTCAGCAAATCCCGTCAGGCCTGCCTTTAAAGTAAATCCAGAATGTAGCCACTTCTCATCACCTCCATCACCATCAGGCCAGTCCAAACCACCACTGTCTCTCCTCCAAACCATTCATGAGCCTCCTCTCTCTTCTCCCTGCTTCTGCCTTGGCATCCCCCCACCCCCACCCCCAATCTAGTTACAACACAACAGCCAGAATAATCTTTTCAAAGTGAAATCACGTCACTCCTTTGTTCAAAATCCCTCAATGCTTTTCCCTCTCAAAGACCTTAAAATGGCCCAAATACTTACCATGGCCTGAAGTCCCTCACCATCTGACCCCCATGGCCACCTCTCTGGAGACTTATCCTGACTCCACCCACACTGGTCTGGGCTCCTGTCTCAGGGTCTTCACAGCGCTGTCCCTTGCTTGGAATGTGCTCCCCCAGGTCTCCTCCTGGCTTGTCCCTTATCCCTTCAGGTTGCTCCTCAAACTGTCTTCACTGGCTTTTCCTGCCACTTGATTTAAAATCATCAGCTCCCTCCCTCCTCACCACCCCACTCCTTTTCCTCTTTCCAGCTCTGTGTGTTTCCAGAGCACGGATCACTTTCTCCCATTGATACATTTTAGCTTGTGTATTTGCTTATTTTCTTTCTCCCTCCAGCTCCACCCCTCACTGCACCCAAGCCCCAAGCAAGCCGGGATTTTTTCTCTGTTTTATTCACTGCCTGTCACCCACTGCTAAGACCAAGAGGAGGGCTTCAATAGATATTTGTTCAATAAATGCATAATAAATAAATAAATCATGTCTCTCTTCACGTTCTCTCCTTCTTTATATCTTCTTTCCTATAATTTCCATCACTTTTTCTTTTTGCTCCCATCTGTGAGGGTCTCTCAGTTTACACTCTTTCTCTGCCTCGGATTTTGGAGTCCACTTGTCACTCATTACCTAGGGAGTTTTGTTTTAATTTGGGGCATTGTGGACTTTTTTTATTTCCAAGAACACTTTCTTGTTCTCCTACTGCTCCTTTTGCATAACTGCCTACACTTGTGTTTCATCAAGGCCGTGGCTCCTGGACGCCTGCGGAGACTATCGTGCTAAGACGCTTCTGTTTTCCACACTAACTATTTGGGTCGGGGTCCTCTGTTTGAGTGCCCGGCTAGACCCCTCCTTGTGCACTGCTGGCTCACAGAGCCACCCAGTGGTTCTTTGCAGCCCATCCACGTTTGTGAACAGAGGCCTTGACTGATCAACTTGGAGCCAGAAATCAGACATCAGGCTCCTGCTGGAGCTTCCTCCTTGGGCCTCACAGCCCACCTGCCTGATGCAGGGCTGAAGTAGATGGTCTTTAACCCCCTTTCCAGACTCTGCAGTTGGTGAGTCCATGAGTAACATACTTAACAGCATTTGGTAGATATTGGGTAATTTTCTTATCACCAAGGTGATTATCAAGGTAATTCCACTTCCTCATCATCACCATCACACAATATTTATAAGGTGACTTGCCAAGCATGGTGTGGAAGTCATAATTTTAAAAGATAAAAATGATGCTTATTGAGCACTACTGCTTCCAAAGTTTTCAGTTTGTCAAGGGACATTATGGTCCTTGTTCCTGTGAAACTTACATACTCACTGGGGAGTGTGCCAGTTATCCACAGCTGTGGACCAAACAAATCCAAACCTAGTGGGTAAAAACAACCACTACGTCACTATATCTCACAATTTCTCGGCTCAGGAAATTTGGCGAAGTTTGCCTGGGTGATTTTTCTGTTCCACATGGCATTGCAGAGGTCATTTGCTGGTATTCAGCTGGCAGGTGGGCTCTTTCGGAGGGACCAAGCTGGTCTCACTCACACTATAGCAACTTGGAAGAGACGGAGGACGGTTCAGCTGGGACTGTCAGCTGGAGCTCCCACACGTGCTCTCTCCACGGTGGTCTCAGAGTCACCGGACTTCTCAAATGGCGCCTCAGGATTCCAAGAGTGAGTGTTGTGGTAAATAAGGCAGAAACTGCATGGCCTTTTATGACCTAGTCTCAGAGTCACATAGCATCACTTCTGCTATATATTATTGTTCATAGCAGCCCACTCAGACTCAAGGGGAAGGGACATGGACACCCCCTCTCAATGGGAAGAGTGTCAAAGAATTTGCAGCTATGTTTTAAAATCTCCACAGGAAGCAATAATACTCAAAAAGGGACCTCTTTAAAAGAAATCTCTTAAAAAGGAACTTCTTAAAAACAACTTGACCTATACATGAATGTTTATAGCAGCTCTATTCATAGTCACTAACAACTGAAAGTAATCCAAGTGTCCTTCAGTGGCTGAATGGATAAACAAACTGTGATGAACCCATACAATGGACTACTACTCAACAACAAAAGACACACATTCTTGATACACACAACTTGGATGAATCTCAAAAGTATTATGCTAAGTGAAAGAAGCCAGTTTCAAAGATTACATACTCGGTGATTCCACTACCAAGACATTCTCAAAATGACAAAATTATAGTGACAGAAAACAGCTCAGTGGGTGCCAGGGGATTGAGGTGAAGGGATGGTGTGACAACACCAGCGAGTTTTTGGAGTGACGGAATGGCTCTGTATCCTGATTATGGTGGAATGTATACATGTGTTAAAACTCAAAGAAATGTACAGCCCAAAAAAAAGTCACACTTACTGTATGTTAATTTTTTAAATAAAATAAAACAACTTTGAATTAAATGACTACTTATTCTGGACTGAAGCAATTCTAAATAGGAGACTGATCAGCTGTGTAGACTGATCATGTGTGTGCTGGGGAAGTGAGGGGGGCAATCCTGTCTCAAGCTCTTCGCCCCCTCGCCAAGGGCTCACTCCATTCATTCGGACCCAGCTCTGGGGAGTGGACCCTGTCCAAGAGGCATGAGGGCACTGAGGCACAGGAAGATTCAGGAACCTGCAGATGTCACAGGCCAAGTCGGCAGCTCCAATTGCCAGTAAGCTCCTGCTTACCACAGCTCCTCACCGCCACGTGAGCACCTGACAGCAGGCACAGGGACACCAGCCAAAACTCCTCCAGACCCCTCCCCACGTTTCATTTTTCAGCAATTAAAACATTTGTCAAAGAGGATTTAATCCTAGCGTTATAAAGTGCTACGTCGAACAGATTTGGCTCAATATTTTTAAACGTTCTGCGAAATGGCTGCTCCCAACAGTAATTCAACGATGTTACCATGGCTTTAAACAAAAACAGCAACTAAAAAGATCAGATTTTGATGTACCAGGAAAAATCATTTTGAATCACAGAGTCATGAATACTTTGGGAGGAAAAAAAAAAAAAACATTAAGTCCAACTGTAAAAGAGATCCCTAAAATGAAGTCTCAGAAAACTTACAAGTCAAAGAAGGAACAAACACAAATCAAAGGAAGGCAGAGGTCATGATATCAATACCAAACTGTGGAAGAGAGTGGTTTGGGGAGAAATTCTCAACTCATTTTACCCCCATTTCTACTCACCACAATTTGCTTGGATTGCCCCTTTGGATCAGGAGTAGTCTGAAAAATAGCGCTTATGATAAATCCAAATTGTAAAGTAGATAGCTATTTCCATAAGTAAAATATATGTGCAAGTAGGATAAGTTTCTTTATGTGAAAGAGTATTTGCTAAATGTTAAGAACAGATTGTGGCCTGAGGAGGTGCAGAGAGGAGAGGGGGAAATGATGGGTAATGCCAAGAAGGACAGTCTGTGAGGTTCAGGGACCTGCAACCGGGAGAACGTGGGGATCGCAGAGCATGCGGGGTGGGGGGGACGCAGAGAGGAGAACATGGGAGGAGGAGAACATGTTGGGCAGAAGGAGAACATGGCGGCGGGAAGAACATGGCAGGCGGGAGGAGAATACGGTGGCAGGGAGAACGTGGTAGGTTGAGAACATGGCAGGAGGCCCCACAAACACCTAGGAAGGGACACGCCCCTCCCATGCCCAACGCCGACTGAGGGCCCAGACTCTGGGACATCACTCCATGCCTCAACTACACCCAGATCAGAAGATGAAAATCTCATGCCAGCCACCTTGGGTCTCCCTGAGGGCCGCCACTGCTTTCTTCTCCTCTCCCTGTGAGCTCCCCCAAAGCACTCACATTACCGTTGCACTGTGAGATATCGCAGGTCCTGCCTTCTCCTTGGCCTTCCATGTCTTCATTTTTATTTGTTAGTTTACTTATTTGTTGCTGGCAAATAAAGAATAAGTGAGGAATAAACAATCTTTTAAAGAAGCCAAGTTGTGCTTTTGTTTTTGGTCTGTTACTAAAAGTATAATTAAGAATCTTCAATAGTTTTGTTGTGTTTTTTTTGTTTTGTTTTGTTTTTTTACGCAACACACACAATGTAGAATTCTAGGGGGAAAAGAAAAATGCAAAGTCACAAAGAGGGTCATATGGTGATGATGGGAGGCACAGTCAAAAACAATATTTAACCCTCACGGTGGTTCCAGGCCCAAATAACATCATAAGTTGACACATAAAAAAACTCTCACAGGAACTATAAGGACAAAATAGAATAAACCAGTGTCCTGAGAGGTTTTAACGTATCTATTTTAACATACATTTTTTAACAGATCAAGTACATTAAAATGAAGATATTAAGGATCTAAATAATATACACCCAGTCCTTTGTTCAGAAGCATTCTCGTTACATTTTGCTGTCTATTTCAGAATAGTGCTTCAGGGGAACTTATAACAATCATGTTTTCAATTACAAAGAGAAGATGAAATGTTAATTTCAAATATTTACCATAAAACTCATCTCTCTGCTCAGCCGTCCTGTGATATCTCCTGTAGAAAGACACAGCCATAGCCCAGCCGTGTCCTGTAAAGTCTACGCAGGGAGGCAGTGAAGTGCAGAGTCCCTGGGATCAAACCAGCTGTACCTGGTTCCAGGCCTGTCACTAACAGTGTGACCTTCTTTAAAATGGGGAAATGACAGTCTTGGCCTCAAGAGCATTATTGTAGAGATTACAAGATATACACATAAGATGCTTATGAGAGTGCCTAACACATAGTAAATGCACAGTAAATACCAGCTGTTACTATTATTACTATAGGATTTGGGACTTAAAAACACCATTGAAAAGAAGCAATTCATTATAAGCCAATGTTACCACAATAAACCAAAAAAAATAAAAATAAAAAATAAAAAAACAAAAAAAAAAGAAATAATTCAAAGGAAGAAATGGTTAGTTTGGGAGATTTATAACTTTAAGGTCATAAGTAAGGAAGCATCCGCAGAAAGGGAAGTAAAAGTCTTACACTCAGAAAATTACAGAGAATAATTCTCACTCTGTATTACTCAAGAGCTTCACAGTGCACATAAGAGAAAGCTCAAATCAGCCTGGCTTGAAAACAATTAAAACACACAACTGGAGGTCCAAGTTAAGACAGCTTCAGAATTGGTTGACCCAGGGACTCTCCAATGCCAAGTTCTAAGTTTCCTTCTTTCTGCCACAGTGTTAGCTCCATCTCCTCCTCGTGACTGTAGTTTGATTGCCTGTAAGAAGGCAGACTACATGCTTCTTCATTCTTGTCTAGAAAAGTCCCACATCTGCACGCTCTGCACCCCTGCCCCAGAGGGTATGGCCAGGGCAAGAGCTGGTGCAGATCCACAGCGAGAATTGGAATGAGTAGTCAGCTTCATCCCAAATGGTAGAAGACAGAGATGGGGAAAAATTCAAGAGATAACGTGGGCAATAATTGATGCTGAATAGTTCACCACTGGGTCTGCTGTCTCCCCAAGTGGGTTTTTCAGGATGCAAACACTGGATAGTTAATTAACTGTGTTCACTACACACATCCTATGATGCTTGGAGACAAATCTGCCACGTGCAGGTAGGCCGGTTCTGCCCGAAGGGTGGTCAGTGAGCTATTCTGTCAGAAACCATTTGCTGATCTAATTAAATATCATGGTTTCTCATGAGTCCTTTTCAGCCAAGTGTTTCTGTGCTGGGTACCATAAAAGTCCAGGTTGATTGTTCCATTGGACTCAAAATGGAGACGTGGCCCAGAAGGCCTCGGACTCACAGCGCCTGAGACTGGGATCCGGTCAGGAGGCCCAGTGCTGCCCTAGGCCCGGGGCATGCTGCATCCATCATACTTCCTCAAATTAGCAGTCCTGATTTCATAATTACACAGCTTTCTAAATTCATCCAAAATTCTGACAAAACATGTTTTTTCCAAGTCTGGTTTATTTCCAAAGGTGAAAAAGTCTAAATTATAAAATAGTGCAATGTCTCAACAAAAGTAAATAAGGGAGAATTAGGTGAAAAATCATGGAAGTTTATGGAAACCCCTACACAGAATGAAGAATCCCCAAGGGCATTTTGTCTGGTTTAAATTAATAACTTATGCTATGATTAAAACACCATTTGTACGAATCCTCCAGTTACTCCACTTAATGAGAAAGGTCAAAGCGTGACCGTGTGTCTTGTGTGGTTGGGTCCCTGCCCACATTCTTCCATTTGGAATGAGAGTTCTCCTAACTTTATCTGGAGGCTCCAAGCTATCAGCACAGAAGCATGCACCTCCTGGAATCTCAGGAACCAGTAACTCCACTTCTAGACTGGAACAGTAATAGCTATGGGCCCGGCACCTTGTTGTTTAAAATTCAAAAAACAATATAAATTTCCCCAAGATATAAACAAACAAACAGCTGAAGATAGAGTAAGATATTTCTTAACTGACTTAGGCAGAATCACTCAGAGAATCAGGGCTTAGAGAAAACATTCGTTTAACACTGTAAGCATTTACCCTCTTGGGAACAATGAAGGGCCATTGTCACATCTATTTAGTGGCATCTGTTTACCTTTTCAAGCTCTGCGCTCAGTGGTGGCTCCTGGGGAAGAGTTTTACAACTTCTCAAATGTGTTTTCAGGCATCCATTCAGCAGATTACAAGGTTACTTTGTTTCTACCTTAGTAACATGGTAAATAATGTGAACAGATTTCCTTTTGTTGAACTATCCTTGCATGGCTTGGATAAACCTTTCTTGGTCAGAACACACTACCCTTTAAGAACATAGTTTGATTTGTTAACATTTTAACAGATTTTGCATCTTTGTTTATGAATAAGATTAACCTATACATTTTCCTTTAATGCTGTTCTTTTTTTCCAATGTGGGATCGGGGTTATGTTCACAGTTTAGAAAAAGATGAAGACCGTTTCATCTTTTGCTGTGTTCTGAAACAGCTTAAATAACAGAAGTCATCAGTTCCTTGAAAGATAGTGACTATTTTAGTAGTACATTTGGGACCACCTTTTCAATTTCTTCCATAGTTACTGGGATTGTTTTGGACCCTTCTTGAATCAAATTTAGAAATTTAGTTTCCCAGGATTTGTTCTTTCCATCTAGATTATTTAAATACATTTACAAAGGATTTCTTCTTTTTAAAATGTCTTATCTTTCATGAACCACACTGAGTTTCTCTTTCTTCTCTTTTTCTCTTGACTACTGTCAAGAGGTTGACCTATTTTGATATTTTCAAAGAATTATCATTTTGCTTTCACTTGTCAATCTTCATTAATTTGTGCTTTTTTGTCGTTTAATGAATCTTTCCTACTACTTTTGTTTGTTTTGTTAAATTTGTTTTTCTTATCTTTTTTTTATCTCCTGAGTTGAGTCCTTATTTTACCTTGTCTAAGAAATATATTTAAAGGTAGGAACATTCTTCTGAGTTGCATTTAGACACAATATTTCATTTCTAAATAGTCTATACTTCTTGATTGATATTCTCTATAGCTAAGAGTAGTTTAGAAAAGTGACCTTGTTTCTTTGGTTTTGCTTCTCTTTTCAAAGGAATCATTTTGGAGGGACTCTATTTTTGTAGTTATTGCCTTTTAGAAAGCGTAGCATGTATGTTTTCTTATTTTTGTAACAGTAGTCAAAATTTCCATGGGTGTTGGAAAAGAACATGTATCTTATCTATTAAATATTATAGCAGACCAATTATATTAATTGTATTATTCAAATAATCTACATTCTTACACATTTGTTGACAACATTCTTGTAATTTTCTGAAAGATGTACAAAAACACACATGATTAATGTATCTCTGTGGGTTTTCTAACTTTCGCAATATGAACATCAGCCCCAATAACTATAAAAATTCAAAAAAATTAATTAAGATGGATTTACAGATGGACAGAGGGATGGAAAAATGGATAGGTATTTAATAAAACAAATAGAGCAAAATGTTCATTGTAGACTCTAGATGGTGTGTATACAGGTGTTCACTGTATAATTCTTTCCTCTTTTCTGTTGGAATATTTTCCTAATGTTCAAAAAAACAAATTTTTAAAACCAACTTCACGGATGTGTGCTTTAAGAACATCTACCAGCTAAAGTCCTCAACGCAAGTTAACTTGTCCTCATCACCCACAGGTATTTAATGGAATGAAACTGATGCAAGAAAATGTAACATCATTGGTCTTGCACATAAATGCTCAAATTTAAAATCTAGCTACGATAATAACAGCAGTTAACACATTAAATGTTTACCCTGTGCAGGTATTATCTCATTTTTATCTTTACATGTATGATCTTATTTTATCTTCACAACAGCCTTATGAGGTAATAACTAATATCACCATTTTATAGGTGAGAAACCTGAGGCTCATCAAAGTGAACGGATTTTCCCAAGGCTGCACAGCCCATCAGTGGCAGAGCCAGGATTCGAACTCAGCACCACATGACTCTACAGCTAACCATCTTGAGCCTGCCCTGCAGACATGCTGTGTCGAGACAGTGGCCATCAGTTACTAGTGGCTGCTGAGCACTCGAAATGGAGTAAGTCTGAATTGAGATATGCTCTGAGTATAAAAGACACACGAGATTTCTAAGACTTGGAACAGAAAAAAGAAGGTAAAATATTTCTGATTATTTTTAATATTATGTGCTGAAATAACATTTTGGATATATTAGGTTAAATAAAATATGTTTTTAAAATTAATTTCACCTGCTACTAGAAAATTTTAAATTATATATGTAGCTCACATTAAATTTCTACTGGACGGTGCTGGTCTAGACCTATTTGACCATAAAATGAATTGTTTGTTTCTTTCCCTGATTTGAATCAATAGCCTTGCAAAAAAATAAGAATACTAAGGGAGGTGGTGAAAAGAATCACTTTAGGAGCATATTGTGCCAGCCTGAACTTCAAGGAAGGAGGAAGGTGTTATCTCATGAGGGTCAGTGGAGGCAGGCATGCTTAGACGGGTGAGCAGGTGATGTGGGAGGACTTGGGAGCTGTGTTTTAGCTACAGGAGGGGTTCTTATATGAAGATTCCATAGATCAGCACACACGAGGTGCCTCCTACATTACAAAGGATTGTCCAAGCGTGGGATTTGCTGGCTACTGATTGCCCGCTACATGCAAGCTGCTCTAATCTTGGCTAGATTTGCAGAGGCTCACAGTTGTTTTGTAACATTGACTCATCACACCTCCACTGCACTGCAGTGCGACTAGAAGTAAGGGTAGAACCCCAGAGCACTGAAGATAAGGCAGTGCCTGTGCCGATACTCCTGGCACCTCAGCTCCGGAGCCCCGGAGCACTGTGGCCTCCCGTCTCAGAAATCTGAGCTCACCATGAGGCCAAAACTGGAATGGAGGACATATGAAGGGAAATAACAGTCTTAGGTATAGTGGTGCCAGATTGTGAATTTCTTTGGAGTCTATCCTAGAGGAAATGGGAAACCACTGAAGGTGTAGCCATGGGAGGCAAATTAACATCAGGTTGGCAAGAGGGACAGCATCATGGAATTTAATCGAAAAAGACTGAAAAATTTGCTAGATTTCCAAGAGTGCGTGCCAAATGTGACGCTTTAGCAAGATGGGAGACTTCAGCAGACTGCCAGAAAGGGGCTCCCGTGAGACTTCTAACTCCTTCCTCTAGATGTTGAATTTCACTACAAACCCATTTCTAACGAACGTCCTTTCCATTTCTGAAGTTCCCCGACTTTGTCATGCTGTAATGTCACGATTATTTTTTGTTCGTCTTTCCATATGTTTCTGAAGAGGAATAAGTGATAGAACATATAGTGATTACATGTAACCCATAGAATATGCACACAATGTGAGTACATTCTAATAAAAACAACCATTCAAATTGAAATGCACAGTAAATATTTCAGTTCCAATATCCTAGCTATATCCTCTGTCACATAGACAATAATATTACTTCCATTCTATGAACCAAATTAAAAGAAATTGTCCAAAATATTGCATTTTTCATGGTTGTCATGCTAATCTAAACAGGTTTTAATGAAATAAAATAGCTAAGAGTGGAATGATGTTACGTGTCCTCTAACCCAGTCCTTGAAACCAATCCCATCAAGTTGCCAAAGTGGTTTTTCAGTCTTGCAGATCATGGTCTTTATCACAATTTAATCACAAGCACACTCACGGTGAGTGCATTCACGGGCGTGAGGAGCTTTTCTGGGTGCCTTTCATACATGACATTCTAACACAACTCTGCACAGTGGGTCTCAGTGGGCCCTCGTTGTACTGATAGGAAAACTCAAGTTCAGAAACCTTTGTCCCCCACCCTATAATGGCATCTCTCAGATCCCAAGCTCCCTCTAGGACCCCGTGCCACCTCTTAATATCTCCACACAGACTCCAAATATCGGAAGAAAGTTTTCATACGCCCCTATCCTCACCCTGAACTCTCTCAAGGCTAAAAACACTCTGCTCCTTCCACCATTCCCCAGGATTCTGAATCCTTTCGCCATCCCAGTCCCCTTGTCCCCTTCCAGTGACTTTTCTCCACCCACCTTGCACCCCCTACCCCAATTTCTATTGTTGTTGATCTAATTGGCATCCACTCCATATGTTTATCCAATTTACAAGAACGAGGAGCAGAACGGAAGGCAGCAAAGCATGCGTATTCAGCTGTGGAGCCAGAATTCCTAGGTTCCAGGGCCAGCCTGCTACCTACTAAGGCTGTGATTAGGGCTGTGTTAATGAAAATGGCCGAGCCTCAGTTTCCCCACTTGTAAAGTGGAAAATTAGCTATGCTCCCTTCCAGAAAAGTAGGGATACAGGGACAGGGCAACTAAGGAAAAAGCCAAATTGGGCAGAGGCAGGAAGTGACCTTGTCTGGAGAGAAGACAAGGTCAAGTTCTGGTGCACTACAGGAAAGGTGCTATAGTGTAGCAGTAGAAGCATGGACTCTGGAGCCAACAACCCTGGGTTCAAGTCCTAGGGCTGCCTCGGTTTCCTCCACTGTTTAACAAGGAGAGTAAGAGTATCCACCTCACTTAAAGAAGCTTCCACATGGATCCCAGCCAGGAATCACTCAAAAAATTTATGTTGAGCATCTGCTATGTGTCAGATCTTATTCTAAGCACTTCGGGTACATCAATGAACCAAACATGCCTGACCTCATGGAGTTTATGTCCTAGTAAGAACAAGCAGTGCATAATAAATAAGCAAATTCTACAGTATGTCAGAGAGGATAAGGAAATACTACAGTGTAAGAAACAGAGCAGAACAAAGCTGCAATATTAAGGAGAGCCAAGCCAGACCTCCTGGGGAAAAAGACATCTCAGCAAAGACTAGAAGGAGAATATCTGAGGGAGGAATATTCCAGACAGAGGTACCTGGCAGTGGGAATGTTCTCATGGGGGCATGCCTGGTGCCCCAGAGGAGTAGCAAGGGTGGAGACTGCAAGGAGGCCACGGGTGAGAGACTGGAATAAGGGAGGGTAGGTAGGTAGGTTAGAGAGATATAGGGGCCAGACTGCAGATGGACTTGTGGACAATTGGAAGGATTTTGGCCTCTGCTCTCAGCGACTTGAGAGGCACTGCAGAATTTCGAGCAGAAGAGGGCCATGAGCTCTCTAATATTTCAAAAGGATCATTCCAATTGCTCTGTTGAGAGTAGATTATAATAGAAAATGGTGAAGCAGGGAGATCTGTTATGAAGCTCTCACAATAAGCCTTAGGAACGAGGTGGCAGTATCTGGGCCAACTGACAGCAGAGGAGGAGGTAGGTGGTTGGATTCTGGACTTTTTTTTTTTTTTGCATTTTTTCCTTTTTTTTATTGTGGTAAAATACACATAATATAACATTCACCATCTTAACCATTTTTAAGCGGACAGTTCGGTAATATTGAACACATTCACATTGTTGTTCAACCATCACCACCATCCATCCCCGTGACACTTTTCATCTTGTAAACTGAAACTTGAACATCTTTTGAAAGTAGAGACAGTCAGACTTCCTGAAAGATGGTGAGTATTTGATCAGATATCATAAGTATATCCTTTTTGAACAGAATGTGGCCCAGGAAGTCACCACTGTGCTGTGGAAATTACTTTCATTGAATTGGTCTGTTGAAGATGTTTCTATAGGGAACCCAGGACTGCTGGACCAGGGGCTGCAAGTTTAGGTTCTCAGAGTATATCAGCCTCTTGTCCAGGTACAACATCACTCTATTAGCCAGAAGGTCATGAAGGATTTCCCTTACACATTGTTGGAAGTCAGCTGGGATTTTAGACAGGGTTAAGACATTAGTAGAGGCTCAAATTGTCACCAAAGAAATGTGAAAAGCTGAAAGCATACTGCTAGGTCCAGAGGTCACAGTCTGTGCATGGACAGACAGACGAGAATGCTGAGGCAAAGACACATCCTTGCGATTAGGGCCGCAGTGAGTGGAGCCAGGCCAGGGGTTGAGGGGAGATGACTTTCCCCAAGGCACTGAACCCTCTGGATAGGGTACTATGGCCTGGAACAGGACAGCCCATAACCACCCTCTCCCAGGGTTCTCGAGGACCCACAGCACATCAGATCCGGTCTTCCCACTCCATCTTGGCCCTAGTTCACCTTCTGCTTATGCACGTGCCCAAAAATATCGTGATAGCTTGGAGCCAATGGAAGTCCCAAAGGACTAATCCAGGGGTTGGCAACACTTTTCTGTAAAGGGCCAGATAGTAAATATTTCTCAGCTCTGCTGTCGTGGTCAGAAGAAGCCACGCCAATATGTAAACAAATGAGTGTGGTTGTATTCCCATGCAGCTTCATCTGTGAACACTTAAGTTTGAATTTTACATAACTTTCACGTGTCATGAAATATTCTTTTCTTTTGCCATTTTTCCAACCATTCACAAATGTAAAAACCATTCTGGGGCCAGCCCGCTGGTATAGCAGTTAAGTTCGCACGTTCCACTTCAGGGGCCAGGGGTTTGCCAGTTTGGATCCCGGGTGTGGACATATTCACCGCACATCAAGCCATGCTGAGGCAGCGTCCCATATAGAAGAGCTACAACTCTACAACTATGACACACAACTATGTATTGGGGCTTTGGGGAGAAAAAAGAAAAAGAGGAAGATTTGCAACAGAGGTTAGTGCAGGGCCAATTTCCCTCAAAAAAAAACGGCAAAGATCTATAAGAATGTTTAAAAAAAAAAATCCATTCTTACCTTGCTAGCCAAACAAAAACAGGCAGTGGCTGGATTTGGCCCACTGGCCATAGTTTGAAGACCCCTGGACTAAACCATGTCTTAGAAGGGTCCTTGTGGCCACCAGGGCTGTCCCAAGGACCAGGCCTCACCCTCTGGTGCTCCAGCTGGCTGCAGTAGAAGGGAGGGCCTTGCATCCTGCTCCCTCAGGTGCAGCCAGGCTGGCCATGTAGCTCTGAGGTCACACTCACCGTGGTCGTCTCTCTGCTGCGACCCCAGCTCAGTCTTGAGTGCTGTTGCAGTCAGATGCGCCAGCAGTGGGGCCGCTGCTAACTCACAGAGATGCCGCACAAGTGAGAACAAGGCACCTGCTCTTCATAACACTTTCCTGCCACCTGCTGGAAAATTGTTTTAATAATAAACAGATCTACACGACTATGAATTTCAATAGTGCTCCCTTGGAGTTCTGTAATGATCATTTGTTCAGTTTAAACACCGGCCCTGGGTTCAGGAAATATAGAAAGGGAAGTAACTAACTCACAGGAGTGCCTAAAGACGTCATGCAAATGACAAAAAGATCTCTCTTCCACAACTTCCTAGGATTTGGGAGGTGAGGCAGAAGGAAGGAGGGAAGGATGAAATCTCATCGCTGTTCTTATCCAGTATCCGCAGGATTAGATTGCCACTCTGCCCTACGCTGAAGGTGTGCTGCAAACAGAAAGCCTTTCTCGGGTAGTGGGGTCCCACAGACTTGCCTGGACCAGACCCTGGAGAAGACAGAGAAGGGAAGAGGCCATCAGCACCTGCTGATTCGAGCACACTGTGTGACAGTCCTTCTAAGCTGCAGGCAGTCCACACAGCACTGGGGCTCTTAATTTTGAAAGGAGTCAGAGCTGAAAGCCAGGAGAACCTGAGTGAGGCTAAGCTTTTCCACTGATTCTATGACCTTGGGCCAGCACCTGGCCTCCTCCTGCCTCAGTTTCTCTGTCCCTTCCATAGGAACAACACTACTAGATGTTGCTATCTCAAAGAGGTTATGTGACAGTGGAGTGAACACCCTCTGCTCAGCATTATAGTGAGAATGTGCAATCCTGTGACCAACAGGCTGGAGTGAGAACAGGAGGTGAAAGAAAAGGTCTGGTTGTACTTATGTAAAGGGGAATAGAAAAACCAGGAAACACTAGAAGAGAGTCGGTAACACGGCTCCAGGCTTCCAGGACCTACCAACGAGTCCCCAGGTGTCACAATGAAAAAGTAAAAGGGTCAGAGACCCAAACCAAGGGATATATACAAAGATTAAAAGGTCCATTATCTCTAATTTAAAACCAAAACCTTTGCTATTTACTCTAGGGAAGCAGGAAAGGAAGAAACACGGGCTGCTCTGTTTCTCCTGGACATCCAGCACTCTCTGGCAGGTTGAGAATCCGGGTCCAGAGTTCCCACAGCAAAACAGGTGTGGGCACAGCGAAGCCTCAGGAAACCGAAGGTGCATGTCAGCTGGAACTCAGGGGCCTGGGACGCAGAGAGCCCCTTGTCAGGCCTGGGGTGGGGGTCGAGCATAAAGTGCAGACATCAGACCCAGATCTGGTAACAAAACTGTCCGAGGAAGAGCCAGCGGATCCCAGTGTTATGACAGCTGCACAGGGGCAGCTCAGCACCGAGGATGCCTGAGTAGGGACAATGGGTCCTTTGTGGGTGCAAGGCAGGCCGGGGGGCAGTGTGACGGGGCCGGGGAGCCCCTCAGTGCTCTCCAGGACGCCAGGAAGAGAACCCTGCATGGGAAGGGCTCACCCAACCCCGTGTCCGTCATGAACTGACAAGGCCCTTGAGCAGCTTTAAATACCAGTTTCCATCTCCTCATCCACGTGCCATGACTAAACTTCCATGTTGAAGCTTCTGTCTGGGAACACGGGGTTTCTCTGGGCCTGGTGTGTTGTGGAGACTGCCTTCTTAGAGCACAGAAGGGTGCTCAGTGTAACACCCCTGACACACAAAACCATAGGCCAATGTTCACTTCCACTCTGATCCAAATTAGGAATCGGGGAGTCCCCACTGACTCTCCCACCAGCACTTTCTACAACTATCTCAGGAGGCTCAAGAGCGGGACTCAGGCTCTCCTCCTCCCTTCCCTTCTCGCTGCTCCCATCATTTCCCACCTCCCTTTACCGCCAGCAGCCCCTATGAGCCAGGTCTGCAGGGCACAGCTGCCCTTGGCCTCCATGCGGGCATGACTCTGTGCTCAGAAAGTAGGCACTGTGCCCTGTGCCACTCGCCAAGCCACACTCACAAAATCCTCCCCACCCCCCAGCACCCCACCATAATCTGAGCTCAGAACGTAACTTTTTGTGGGAATTTCCTGAAGACCTGGGAATAAGCCAAGGGAGGTATAACAGATGAGATAACTTTGAAGTAGGGCCCAAATCTGTCCTAGATGTCCCCAACTGACTAACTGCTTACCTCACTCAAGAGACCCTCTGTATGGCCGAAGGTGACCACCCACCAGCATTAGTAAGGCCATTCTTTGGTCTCCATCTGCCACTCTTGTGGGATATTTCTCAATTTGTTCAGAACTCAGACATTTGGGGGTGTATTTATTGAATCTGCTCAGAGACCCACACCAACCAAGTCCCATGTCCTGCCCTAAGATCCACAATTTCCCCAGATGATTGACAATGAAGGCCCATTTCTTCAAAAGAAACCCCTTCCACTCAAAGTCTGGTCAGGCCTTGGGGCCTTGACCTGACAATCCTCCATGAGGCACAGAGGATGGAGTGTGGATGTGGACAATGATGCTGGCCTGCTCCCTCCATTCTCTGAAGAGCTCCTTCTGGCCTCCTTCCCCAGACAGGTAGACACAGACTCACCTGATGCTTTGGGGAAAGGGAGTCACTGTGGACTCAGGAAATAAAGAAGATACATCCTTAGTTTCTCATTTCAAAAAGTACCATAGAGGTGTGAGACCAAAGATTTGAAAGGCGATAAAGCAGAAAGATACAAAGCTTTGTTATCCACCCTCACTACCATTCTCATTCACAACGCACCCATATATGTGAAATGAGAAGCTAAGGATGTATCTTCTTTATATATATTTAAAGAAAATATGTAATCTAGTTTGTGTGTATGCATGTGTCTGTGCGTGTCTGCGTGTGTCTCTGTGTCTGTGTGAGTGTGTGTACACCCTCCAAACTGGGTAGGAGAAGGAATTGTTGGGAGAAGAAGCATGAGGCTTAGGCCCAGCACCCAGGCCACGCTCTTTCCCCTGTCCTCCTTGGGCTGAGTACAGGGGAGTTAGGGGATGGACACACAGTGGACTCTACCTGGAAGTCTGAGAGTCTGATCTAGAACTGAGACCAGAGAACAGCCTGAAAGACGCAGTAGCAAACCTCTTAGAGACCTCTGTGTTGTCCAGCCTCAAGAAAGTAGTGGATCTAGGTGTGTCTGGGCACCCGAGGACCCATAACAGCCCCACCTGTCCCCGACCTGAAAGGCATGAGAGGGCATCTCTAAGTTCCCAAGGGCCAAGTGGGACTTGGAAGTTAGACAACCCAGGTGGATCTACTCAAAGTCATGAAACTGGAATTCGGGAACCTGCATCAAAGGAACCCACTTGGACTCTCTCCACTGAGGCTCCAGGGGGAGATTCTGCTACTGTCTCAGCAGACCTCTGTCCCAGGGAGCCAAGGGACCACGGACACCATGCCTGGAGTCCTCCCGGCCCTTCTGTGGATGGCCCCAGAGAACATGAACCATACACTGGAAGTAGGTGAGGTCAGCAGAGACCCGGGAGAGACAGAGGCCTCAGAAGGGGCCAGCGGCCCCACGGTACCATGTATGCGGCTGTGGCAAGCCCTGTGCTCGCGGGTTAGAATCAACCCAGGGATGAGGCTAGGGGGAGCCATCGAGTTTTAAACCTAAAATGGCTGAGCAATCACTAACTCGGCAGAGTTAACCAAGAAGTGGTTGACTTATCTCTATTAGGTATAAATAGAAACTAGACTGGAATTATGGAAAATAACGGGAGTTACAATTCTTTCATACCCGTCTAACCGAGAGACTTGGACCACTACAATGGTATTTCCCACAATTTGCAAGTCTGTTTAGTACCCTAAGTCCCTACTGAGGGGCTACATCAGGAGGAATCCACCTCCCCCGCCCCTCCCTACAGGCCAGGCCCCACCGTTGTCACACCAGAGTGACACATGTCGAAAGCAAGGGAAGAAAGCAAGTTCCATCGGATCCACTTGATAGTAATTTATGCTGCTGCTTTTTAAAAGGATTCCTTCGGGTGGGAATGATTGAGTTGGGAGTGAAAGTCAATAAACTTCAGACCATAAACAAAGATCGAACTTCTCCAAGCTTTTCAACGATTTTGCAATGTAAAGCCTGGCGCAGTTGGGGGAGAGGGTCCCAAGCGTGCCCGCACTGCCCCCTGCTGGAAGCTTCCGGCACCGACGCACCGCGGTCCACAGCGGGGGCCCCTCCAGCAGTCCGGGCTGTCGGTGCGCGCCGTGAGCGCTCAGAGCCTTGTCCCGGCGTCCGCGCTTCCAGCGCTAACGTGTCTGTCTTCACAAAACACTTGCTACACGGCCTTCTAAGTAGCGTCGTTCTTAATTCTTGGAAATCACTGCGTGCTAGACGCTGACTTGAGTCGAGCGAGCTGCCCTGGGACCCCCGGCGGGCCTGCGGACCACAAGATGCCCAGAGCGCAGACCAGCTAGGCCGACTGGGGGCGCCAAGCCTGAGCCAAGAGGTGGCTCAGGGAAGTGATAAATATCTCCACGTGGGGACACGGGGTCTGTTGCCACTGGAGTCCCCTGTGGCCGTCCCCTCTGCCATCCACTGGCACATCAGCAGAAGAGCCTTCCATGGCAGGGGAGGGAGTCAGAGGTGACGTTGCTTCTGAGCCCCAGGAAGTCGCCAGAACCAGCCTATGGAGGGGACCCGAAATCTCTACCTGGGCAGGAGTACCTCTGAGAAACCTCCTGAAGTGAGGGGTGGGGGCAGCAGCTGAAGCCACGCAACAAGAAAGAGTAGTGTAAAGTCATAATCAGGGGGGAAAAGAAAGCCACCCAACATTAAATTTCAAATTTGAAACACTCTAAATGTCCAACAGTGTGGCGATGGTTGTGTTATAATTAATAATAGCCATTTAAATGTTTATTTACTAATATGACCACACTGTGTCTTTAAAATGCATCCAAAAAAATAGAAATGTTCATGGCGATGTTCTCTGTTTGATAAAATTAGTAGCAATTTTTCTTCTTTTTATTTTTCTGCATTCTTATATTACAAGTTGTGTTGTTCTTACAATCCTAAAAACATCTTTACTTTGAAAAAGGAAGAACATTTGGAAACAAGAGAGGATGTACGAAGGAACAAGTTCCCCAAGAAAACAAGCAGGTTCAAGTGCTTGACCTTGGGCAACAAGAAAACTCCATTGGCTTTCAAAAGAGCCTGAGGCCCACTCTGGCAGCAGTGGGACAGAAGAGCTGGGCTCAGGCCTGACTGTCCTCCCTTCCTCTGAAACAAGACAGGATGCTGTCTGCTGAGGCAAAGACTGCTGGCGTGAGAAGAGGACAGCAGATACCTGAAAGCAGAGCCTGAGGAGTGACCGAGGGAGCTGAAGGGGGTGGCGTGGGGGACAGGGAGTCCAGTGGTCAGAGGTATGAAGCTGGGGAGGGACCACAGGGGCTGGCAGCGCCAATTCCTGGCTTTGGGGCTGTGGGCAAGCTCTTGACTATGGCTCCCCTGACTAACCCCTTCTCTCAGGAGGGCAATAACGGCTACCTGCCTCCTAAAGCTGTGGAGAGGGTACACAAATCACCATCCATAGAGCACTTGGAAGAGGGCCCACACAGAACAAGCACCCAGGGAGGGTTAGACGACCGTGTTTATCTGCAGGCACCTCTGAGGAACTCTGGAACAAGCTGGGGGTGTGCCATTAAAGAAACTCGCTAGCCTCTCCTGTGTCCTTTAGAGATGCGTCACAGAAGTTGTGGTTGGCCTTCACAACCTCTGTGATGACAAATATGTATATAGTGTTAATGAAAAAATTTTTTTACTCTTTTTTAATTTTTGTGGTAAAATATACCTAACATAAAATTTACCATTTTAACCATTTTTAGATATACAGTTCAGTGGCATTACATACATTCACATTGTTATGCAACCATCACCACTATCCATCTCCAGAATTTTTTTATCATCCCAAACTGAAACTCTGTACCCATTAGACAATAACTTCCCATTCTCCCTTCCCTGCAGCCACTGGCAACCACCATTCTAATTTCAGTCTCTATGAATTTGACTACTCCAGGTACCTTCTGCAAGTGCAATCATGCAGCATTTGTCCTTTTGTGACTGGCTGTTTCACTTAGTATGTCTTCAAGGTTCATCCATGTCATAGCATGTATTAGAATTCCCTTCCTATTTAAAGCTTAATAATATTCCATTACATGTCTACATGACATTTTGTTTATCCATTCATCATCCATCAGTGGACATTTGGGTTGTTTCCAACTGTTGACTATTGTGAATAATACTGCTATAAACATTGGTATACAAGTATCTGTTCAAGTCCATGCTTTTGATTCTTTTGGGTATATACCCAGATGCAGAATTGCTGAATCATATGGTAATTCTGTTTAATTTTTTGAGCAACTACCATGCTGTTTTCCACAGCAGCTGTGCCATTTTACATTCCCACCACCAGTGCGCAACGGTTCCAATTTCTCTACATCCTCACCAACACTTGTTATTTTCAAAGAGAGAGATATATATATAATAGCCATCCTATCAGGTGTGAACTGGTATCTCGATATGGTTTTGATTTGAATTTCTCTAATGATTAGTGATGTTGAGCATCTTTTCATATGCTTATCGGCCATCTATATATCATCTTTGGAGAAATATCTATTCAAGTTCTTTGCCCATTTTTTAATAGAAATATTTTTATGAAGGCCACTTTATTATTTTTTAATGATTAGTGTTTTTTGTGTACTGTTTAAGAAAACTTTGCACAAAAGGTTTCTCACAAAAATAATTTTCTATATAATCTTCTAGAAGTTTTATGGTCTTCGCTTTTATTTTTAGGGCTATGACTCATCTTAATTGTGTGTATGTAGTGAGATAGTATTTGAGGTTCACTTTTTTCCATATGAATATGCAGTGTTTAAACACCATTTGTTAGACTTTTTTCCTCCATTAGGTTGATTTGGTACCTTTGTGGAAAATCAGTTGCCTATTTGTGTGGTTCTATTTCTTGACTCTCTATTCTGTTCCATTGGTTTATTTGTCTGTTCTTATGCAAATAAACACTATCTTTATTGCTTAGTTTATAAAAACTCTTGAAATCAGATTAGATAAGTCCTCTTTGTTCCTCTTTTTAAAGATTGTTTTGGCTATTCTAGATCTTTTGCCTTTCTCTGTAAATTTTAGAATCAGCTTGTCTATGTCTACAAAAAAAAGTCCTGCTGGGCCTTAGATTAGAATTCCGAGTCTATAAATCTATTTCCAGAGAAATGCCATCTTAACTATATTGAATCTTATAATCCATAAATATAGTATACCTCTCCACTTATTTAGGTCTGCCTTAATTTTTCTCATCAATATTTTGTAGCTTTTAGTGTAGTGATCTTGTTGTATATATTTTGTTAGATTTCTTCCTAAATATTTGATGTTTTTGATGCTGTTATAAAAAGTACTTCTATTTCATTTTCTAGCTGTTTGTTGCCATTGTGTATGAATACAATTAATTGTTTACTGACTTTGTGTCCTGTGACTTTACCAAATTCAAGGATTATTCTGGTGGTTTTATTTTTACATTCCATAGGATTTTCTATGTACACAACCATGTCAGTGACTAATGACAGTTTCACGACTTCTTTTCCAATCTATATGCTTTGGCTACCCTGGGGGTTAGAATGAAGATGGGAGGCACTGGGATTATTGAACAAATATTCATTTACTAAATATTCTTTGAATATCTGCTACATGTACGACACTACTGAGTAATGAAGGGAGTTCACAGATTCACTGGTTCGAGATCTTGCTCTCACACTCAAGAAGAGACATGTATATAAGTATTGCTAGTGCAGCATAGAAGGGCACAAGGACCATAAAATATGTACTGACAAAGTGCTGTGGGATGTCCAAGGGAGAGAGACTGGTTCTAGGACCACTGGGGAACATGAATCTCTTATGTACACAGATGGCTTTATGCTTTTCACAAAGTGAAAGATGACTACCAGAATTAACCTCCACAGCTCCATGACACAGGCAAGGTTGTTGCCGATCTGCCCAAAGTCGTGGAACAATGGATCTACGCTGGATGTGTGATTTTTATATTTGTACACTTTCCACCATGGGGCCAGAGGTCATCCTTGGAAGTTATTCAATGATAAAAATCCTTAGGCTGGAAAGGAACTTTGACAAACCTCTTTCCTAATTTAGCACTGCTATTCTGGAAGAATTGTTTGCCCTCTTAGGGCATGGACAGCATGGTAGCGGGCAGTTAATTCTGCCCCTCTGGGTTTCTGAAGCACTTTTAACACAGAGAAGAGAAGCAACGTCCCTCTCTCTCCAGCGCTCCTCAACTGGACTTGAACAACAGTCTCAGCTAGCATCTTTTTCCTGTTCAGAAAACCGCTATTTTTTTTCTTGGAAACTATACCAATTTACCAATTATGCTACCGATTCCACATCTTTTTCTTTTCCTACCAGGACCCTAGGATTCTCATTTTGATGTTCCCTCTAGCAGAGAGTGGGCAAACCAGAATCTCCTTGATCCCTTCCGGACTCCAGCATCTAAGCCCAGAGCAGGCTTGCTCCCCCAGAGTCTAAACAGCCCAGAATTTACTGGAAAATTCAAGATTTTCCAGTAAAAGAAAGGGAGGGAAAAAGAAATTTAAAAACTACTATGCCCTCTGGTGGTCATGAATGAGACTAAAGACACCAAAATATCAAATTTCCCAAAAGTACTTGAATTACAATTAATCATAACATTTGCTTATAATTTTACAAAGTAAATTATATCTTTGCCATTCTTTTTCTTAATTACAATATTGTTTGTACATATGCATCTGTTTTTCTTGATCAGATTTTTTAGTGAGTTGTCTTTTGTTGAGGTTTATAGTTTTTTATATTTCTCCTTTTATTAATATTATCTTTGTCTTATACGTCTTTGAATTCCCCTTTCCAATAAATCGAAGTTGAATGTTGTCTTCTTTTGTTTTCTTTTTTCCTTTATTGGTGATAAAAACACCATATGTGAGGGGCCGGCCCCGTGGCTTAGTGGTTCAGTGCGCACACTCCACTACTGGCGGCCCAGGTTCGGATCCCGGGTGCGCACCGAGGCACCGTTTCTCCGGCCATGCTGAGGCCGTGTCACACATGCAGCAACTAGAAGGATGTGCAACTATGACATACAAGTATCTATTGGGGCTTTGGGGAGAAAAAGGGAAAAAAAGGAGGAAGATTGGCAATAGATGTTAGCTCAGAGCCTGTCTTCCTCAGCAAAAAGAGGAGGATCGGCATGGATGTTAGCTCAGGGCTGATCTTCCTCACACACACACACACACAAAAAAAACATTATATGTGAATTTTCTCTTGGGTATGGCTTTGATAAATATTACAGAATTTTATATGTATAGTGTTGTCATTTAATAAACATTATGTTGTTATATTCTTTAATTTCCCACTGTAGTCAATTATTATTTGAGAGAGAATTGAGCAAGTTACAAAAGGGACAATTTTGTAATTCCTATTGAAACATTCATTGTTACTAGTTTTGCTATATTATGGAAAGCGTTTATAGCCTGTAAGATTTTTCTTTATTTTTTGTAATGTATTGGTCCTCTCTATGTCATAATGAATTATCAGACTTCGCAAAGATTTCAGACACTGGAAAGGCTCAAAGCTCAGATTATTGATACCTTCTATTTCATTCTTTTATAATCTATACCTCCTTTTTGCCAGCTTAATTTAATATAAACTGATAATGGTAAATTCAAGTTTCTAAATAGCATATTTTGTTGAATATTCCTTAACTCCAAACGTTATGTCTTTATGTCACAAAGTAACAAAATTCATAAAGTTTTAAAAACGTTATCCTTAATATTGATGGTCATAACCACTTTGTTAAATGTTTCTGTTGACTAAACAATGCTCTTTGAATGTTAATATTCATGTCAGTCCCTCTGTCCATATTTCATAAAGCCTTTCTGGGTTATTTTGTTTCAGGTGCACCTGTTGCAGTCCAATGAACGTCCCATCAAGACAACCCAGTGAGATGAGAGGAGCAAGGCATTTGGAGTCAGACATGGGCAGAATCCCAGATTGACCACCTACTGGTTGTGAGACCCTGGGCACATGAAGGACACCTTTCCAAGGTGGAGGGAATGGCAAGGCCTACTACACAGGGCTGCTGTGAGCATTAAATTATGTATAACTTACATAAATGTCTACATAGACACATCTGTTTCCAAGAGCATCAGACTTGGGACTGTTCCCAAGTCCACTCTGGGCACTTCTGTGCATTCACAATAGCTTAGTAGTTATTGGATACCTAATAGGCAAAATGAATTGTAGTTTTTAGACAAATCAACATTTAGGAACCTATCCTAGAAATCCAGAAAAAGTGATCACACATTGTGGAGTGACAGGAAGAGTAGAGGTGGCAGATACAATACATAGTTAAGAGTCAAACTGGGAGGACACAACATTTGATGGAACGTGGCAGGTGAGAGGGGAGCTTCTTCGCCATCAGAGGATCCGGATTGTGGACATTCGCAATCCAAGCCCCACTCTTTATGCTTCCTTGTCTATTTCTTGTCTTTAGATGAGTGAACACATTCCCACTTGCTTCCATCATTTACCAAGGGTAAGCAGGAAAACAGCCCCATTTGATCCTATGGTTGTTATCCTAAAACAGTATAGCCCTCATTTACAATATATCTTAAAACAGCAATAAGCACGCAAAATTTTATTTCTCCTTTACGGAAGTGTAAGACTTTAATGTCTTTTGGCTTCTCTCAGTCCACTTTCCCATCCCTTCCTATTCTTTTATTATTTAGTCTGTGATCTTAAATCCTGGTTTAAAATGATACTACTCTCTTCTCTCCCAATATCACTTGGGGGGATGTTGCAACCACTTCTCTTGGTCCATCAGATTTATTAGTGATATACCCTCTCCTATTGGGGTTTACTGATTTTCTTTAACCCCCATTCCTCTGACTTGTTTTGAGGCCTGTCTAGAGCTTTTACCTCCCAATAAGACTGATGGTTCTGTTGCGAGTGTTACTTAGTTCATATGATGTCTTCTGTTGGGCACCCCCAGAAAGAAGATGCTGAGACAAAGACTTGAGGGCAAGGAGTTTGGGAAGCACAGTCAGGCAGAGTGGGAGAATGAGCCAGAAAAGGAAGGAACATCAATCAAGGGTGCATGAAAGGTGGGTTACCACTGTGGGAAAATGGGGTGCAAGCCCACTGGGGCCTCTGAGAGAGTATAGAATACACTTCAGAACCGTCCGCTGAGAAGGCGGCAAGCTGGGCTATTTCTCCACGAGTTCCTATTCCCTTTGGTTGAAGTCAGTTCCTGAAGGTATTAAACCCTCAGTGTTTGAGGACTGCCACACTCAGAGGGCCAGGGGAATTCCTGTGGCCAAAGAAAGTCCTCAGGCAAGGAACTCAGGTTCTTGAAGGAAGAAGCCCTCCATAGATAGGAACATTGTCACGAAAGCTTAAGGTGAGCTCAGAGTATATGATGGGCACCAACAACATCCGCTAAACATGGTATTTTAAACGTTCCACTGAGAGCGATGTCAGCATCATGGTGAGTTGTTCCCTTTGTCTCTCCTCTCTAAGTTACAACCAGTGGGACACCCATTGACCAACAAGGGACTCCCTGCACAGCACACCAGAACACCTGAGAGATCCAAACATCGATACATCTGAAGGTGAGTAGACTGAACTGCTGGGAAGCATTGTAACTAGGGCAACGGCCCCTTCCCTTTGCCCCAGCAATCCAAAATGCGATACCCCTGGCAGTGGCAGTGGTGCTCTGACTTGAGTGGTCAAAAAGCACACCAGTGCATGCCAGCAACAAAAGGCTGCAGGAGGAGCAATGGCACTTGTGGCTTAGCCCTGGCCCCTCCTCCAGCAGTGGCAGGTGGCACCCCCAACCTGATGCTTCAGGAAACACAACAGTGCCAGTAACCCAGCCCCCTCCCACTCCCCAGGCAATGGCAATTCCAACCTCAGTCTTTCCAGCAGCAAGGGCTGCATCCAAAACGTGGATACCCCCAGCAGGGGCAGTGATGCCCTGACCTGAAGTTTCAAAAAGTGCACTGGAGCTAGAGACCAGAGGCTGCAGGAGCAGCAGCAGTACCTGTGACCCGGCCCCCAGTGGCGGCACCCCCGACACCAACCCTACCAACAGCAGAGACTGCATACATACCCCAGGCCCCTCACAGTGGCAGCAACACCTGTGAACCCACCACTCCTGGCAATGGTGCTGCCAGCACCCCCAGCTAACCTGGAAGCAGCAGCACAGGTGGTACATGCGGCAGCAGCACCCAAGCCCATGGAGAGCCCACGAAGAGCCAGTGGGGGAACATGAGAACTCAGGGACCTTGGAAGCAGCAGAGGTTCTCACAACCTGTTGACTCCAGTGATGACACCCATGACTGTAGCGACATCATAAGCAGTAAGTCACCAGCAACCTCAGAGGCACAAGCAGCACAAAGAGGGCACTGATGACACCTCTGGCAGAGGCAGCAGAGAGTGAAATGTGCAAGCTCTCAAATACAACCAGAAGCAGCTCAGAATCAAAGTAACCAAAGCCTTACCCAAATAAAAAAGGTGCTTACTACCACAAATGCACTGGCAGAGGATCAATTCATCAAGCACCATGAAGAACTACAGTAACACAGTAGCACAGAAAGAAAATTACAACTCTCCAGAAACAAAACTTGAAGTCACAGAATATTGCAATCTAACTGACAGAGAATTCAAAATAGCTATCATGAAGAAACTTAACAAATTACAAGAAAACTCAGTTCAATGAGCTCAGGAATAAAATTAATATACAGAAGGAATACTTCACCAGAGATTGAAACTTAAAAAAAAAAAACAGGGGCCGGCCCGGTGGCTAGCGGTTAAGTGCTCACGCTCCACTGCTGGTGGCCTGAGTTCAGACCCCGGGCACGCACTGATGCACTGCTTGTCAGGCCACGCTGTGGTGGCATCCCATATACAGTGGAGGAAGATAGACACAGATGTTAGCCCAGGGCCTGTCTACCTCAGCAAAAAGAGGAGGATTGGCATGGATGTTAGCTCAGGGCTGATCTTCCTCACAAAAAAAAATAAAAAACAGAAATTCTGGAGATGAAGAACACAATTAATGAAATGAACAATAAAGTAGAAAGCATAGGAAATAGAGCAGACCATATGGAAGAATTAGTGAGCTCAAAGATAGAAATCTAGAAATTATTCAGGTGGAAGAAGAGAGAGCACTAAGATTTTTAAAAAATTAATAAATTCTATGAGAAATATCCAACTCAGTTAAGAAAAATAACATAAGGATAATGAGTATCCCAGAAAGAGAAGAGAGGGAGAAAGGAGCAGAGAACTTATTCAAAGAAATAATAGCTGAGAACTTCCCAAACCTAGAGAAGGAGCTGGATATGCAAGTACATGAAGCTAATAGAACTCCTAATTTTCTCAATGCAAAAAGACCTTCTCCAAGGCACTTTCTATTAAAACTGTGAAAAGTCAATGACAAAGAAAGAATATTAAGGTGGTCAGAGAAAATAAAATAACTGTCATCAGACTATCAGCATATTTCTCAGCAGAAACTCTACAGGCTAGGAAATATTGGTGATAAATAGACAGACAAAATCAGAAAATTGCAACTCTGTATCAGAACAGGTTAGCAAACAATTATAACATAAAGGCTAAAGGGAAAGAAAGCATCAAAAATAACTATAACAACTTCAATTGGGTAACAAACTCACAACACAAAAAAGGATAATTTGTGACAACAAAAACATAGAAGAGGAAAAGGATGGAACCTGCATAGGCTAATGGAGATAAGATGCTATCAGCAGAAAAAGGACTATCTCCTCCTTGAGATCTTTCATACAAACCTCATGGTAACCACAAAACAAAAAGTCAGAGCAGAGTCACAAATCATAAATAAAGAGAAAACTGAGAAAAACATCACAGAAAACCACCAAACTGAAATGGCAGACAGAAATATAAGGAAAAATAAACAATGGAAGTATAGAACAACCAGAAAACAAAAGACAAAGTGGCAGTATTAATCCCTCATATATCAATAATCACTCTAAATGCAAATGGATTGAATTCACCAATCAAAAGACACAGAGTGGCTGGATGGATTAAAAAACAAAACCCAACAATATGCTCCCTCCAGGAGATGCATCTCAACTCTAAAGACAAACATAGGCTCAAATGCAGGGATGGAAGATGATACTGCAAGCAAATGGCAACCAAAAGAAAGCAGGCGTAGCCATTATTATATCATACAAAAAGACTTCAAGCCAAAAACAAAAACAGGAAACAAAAAGGAGCAGTATATCCTATAAAAGAGACATTCCACCAAGAAGACATAACACTGATTAATACATATGCACCTAACATAAAAGCACGAGAGTATATAAAGGAACAATTAACAGACCTAAAGGGAGAAATTGACAGCAACACAATAACAGCAGGGGACTTTAACACTCCACTTACATCAATGGATAGATCATCCAGACAGAAAGTCAACAAGGAAGCATTGGCCATAAATGAAACACTAGACCAGATGGACTTGCCAGATATATAGAGAACATCCCATCCAAAATTGCAGAATATACATTCTTCTCAAGTGCACGTGGAACATTCTCGAAAACAGACCATATGTTGGAAAATAAAACAAGCCTCAATAAATTTAAGAAGATTGACATCCTATCAAGCATCTTTTCTGACCCCAATGGTATGAAACTACAAATCAACTGCAAGAAAAAAGCTGGAAAAGTCACAAATATGTGGAGACTAAGCAACATGCCACTGAACAACTATTGGATCAATGAAGAAATCAAAGGAGAAATCAAAAAATACCTGGAGACAAATGAAAATACAACATGCCAAAATTTATGGGATAGAGCAAAAGCACTACTAAGAGGGAAGTTTATAGCAATACAGGCCTACCTCAACAAACAAGAAAAATCTCAAATAAACAATATAACAGTGCACCTAATGGAACTAGAAAAAGAAAAACAAACAAAGCCCAAAATCAGTAGAAGGAAGGAAATAATAAAAATTAGAGTGGAAATAAATGAAATAGAGACTAAAAAAACAATAGAAAATATCAATGAAACTAAGAGTTGGTTCTTTGAAAAGACAAACAAAATTGACAAACCTTTAGCTAGACTCAACAAGAAAAAAAGAGAGACAACTCAAATAAATAAAATCAGAAACAAAAGAGGAGAAATTACAAGGGACACCTCAGAAACACAGAAGATTATAAAAGAATACTATGAAAAGCTATATGCCAACAAATTGGATAATCTAAAAGAAATAGATAAATTTTTAGAATCATACAACCTTCCAAAACTGAATCAAGAAGAAATAGAGAATCTAAACGGACCAATCACCAGTAAGGAGATCAAAACAGTAATCAAAAACTTCCCAAAAAATAACAGTCCAGGACCAGTCAGCTTCCCTGGTGAATTCTACCAAATATTCAAAGAAGACTTAATACCTATCCTTCTCAAATTCCTCCAAAAATTTGAAGAGGAGGGGAAGCTTCCTAACTCATTCTACAAAGCTAACATTACCCTGATACCAAAACCAGACAAGGACAACACCAAAAAGAAAATTACAGGCCAATATCACTGATGAACAGAGATGCAAAAATCCTCAACAAAATATTATCAAATTGAATACAACAATACATTAAAAAGATCATACACCATGATCAAGTGGGATTTATTCCAGGGATGCAGGGATGGTTCAACATCTGCAAATCAATCAGTGTGATACACCACCTTAACAAAATGAAGAATAAAAATCATATGATCATCTCACTAGATGCAGATAAAGCATTTGGCAAGATTCAACATCCATTTATGATAAAAACTCTCAATAAAATGGGTATAGAAGGAAAGTAATTCAACATAATAAAGGCCATATATGACAAACCCACAGTCAATATCATGCTCAATAGTGAAAAGCTGAAAGCTATTCCTCTAAGAACAGGAACAAGGATGCCCACTCTCACCACTCTTATTTAACATAGTAGTAGAAGTCCTAGCCAGAGTAATTAGGCAAGAAAAAGAAATAAAAGGTATTCAAATTGGAAAGGAAGAAGTAAAACTGTCACCATTTGTAGATGACATGATTCTACATATAGAAAACCCAAAAGAATCCACCAAAAAACTATTAGTAATAATTAATTAATACAGTAAAGTTGCAGGGTACAATGTGTTTGACTATTCTGAAATATGGTTGAAGCTTTTAAAGCCTTTAAAACTATTATATTTATTTTTAAAACCATTATACTTATATTTAAAACTTATTTTAAAATAAAAATCATTATTTATTTTTAATTTCAGTTATAGCAAATAAAATAAAGCTAATTTTTAAGCTTTGCTTGGAAAGGAAAATGAATAAGAAGGAAAAAAGTAAGAGAAGGAAGCAGATCATTTGTACATCTGTACATTTATCTTGCATTTTAACATCATCACTACCAACAGATTTTATTTTCTTCTTTAAAATCGGGAAATGCCACAGATAGGAGGAAATTAAAGAGACACAACTGTATGCAATGTGGGATCCTGGACTGGATCCAGGAACAGAAAATGAACAGTAGGGGGGAAACTGGTGGAATTTAAATAAGGTCAGTAGTTTTCCGTTAAGTATTACTATTGCATATTGAACCAATGTTAATTTCCTGGTTTTGATTACTGTATTATAATTCTGTGAGTTGTTAATACTAGGAGAAGCTGAGTGAAAGACAAATGTGAACTCTGTATTGTTTTTCCAACTTTTCTGTAAGTCTAAAATTATTTCAAAATAAAAAGTTAAAGGAAAAAAGTTTTAAATGATCTATCTCTGATTACTCAAGGATTCTCTAAAACAATCATTTTCATCTTTTTGGAGGTCAACAAACTCTTTGATGAAAAGTATATACTGTCTGCCCTAAAAAACCTCCAAGTCCACTTTTTCCACTTTGAGAATTCACACACCCATGTGGAGCCCATCCAGGTGAAGAACCCTGGCTTCAAGGGCCGCAGCTCAGGACTTGGGTGTGGGAGGAAGTGACATCCAACAGAGAATTTGAGCAGGAACAACTAGCTCCCACCTGCAGTCTCATTCATGTCTTCACCCTCTGGCTGCTCGGGGGCCTTCCTACAAAATGGCCTGACAGAAATACAGGATTTTGTGTTCCCCTTGACATTTCCTCCGCAGGGTCATTATGAAAGGACAACATTCACCCGTGCAACAAAGGGCACCTCCTCTTTCTGGGCCAAGCAGTACCATAAATATATCCTACAGGGACCCTAAAGCCAGCCCCATTAGGTGATACCAAATGCGATCATCAGTTCTGGGCATTAGACCCTCAGCAGGAAATGATGGCATGGCCCATAGTGCTGGAAATAGATACAATTATATGCTAAGTGTGGGACACCAGTCCCCATCCCAAACTTTCCCTTCCATCTTCTGGTATATAAGCAATTCCACCAAATGACTGAATGAAGAAAGGCACAGCTAGTTACATGGTAGAATAAAGGCAAAAATAAAAATCTGTCCAAACCCTGTACAAATAGTTTCCCTAAGGATAAATGATTTAGATTTGAATAGTTGAGAGAGTTAAGAGGTTACAAGAGCAAAGATGTACACAGTAGGCATCATTAAGGCCAAATTATTAGTATCTCAAATTTATAAATCAGGCAAGAATAACAAGATCAAAGACAAGACATATTTGTTCAAAGGGACAGAAGCAGCTGCAGAGAACAGGAACGGCTTATCCAAGGAGACCAGGATGACTTCCAGCCCTGAGAACTATCTGGCAGCAAGTGAAGGCCTTGAGCTTTCCTTGAGCATCATGCCATCTCATGGAAGCTTCTGGGGCAGCCACTCACTTCAAAAGAACCAGGAGTCCTTTCCAAGTCAATAATTCACTCCAGAAACTTGGACACTGCAGCTTTCATTCTACATTTAGGATACAATTATCTTATTTCTTTCTTCCTGAGGAAAAAATTCTAGAAGTAATATATACATTTTTAGGACTTTTTCATACATATTACCAAATGTCTAATCAGAATGATTGTCTCAATTTACACATAAATGAAAATATCCATTTCCTTAGTCCTCTTTGCAGCTTTTGCCATTCAGTAGTTAGGGAAAAAATTTCCTTTGTTTCAACTGGCATTTTTAAAAAATTAATAGTGAATCTGAGTTATTTTTCTTTAATTCTATTTTTTTCTTTTGTGATTTGCTCTCATTTTCCAAATTTCTATTGAAATGTTTTCTTTTTCTCATTGATTTTGATAGTATCTTTAAATATGACAGTTAATATTTTCCCAGCTTGTCATGTGTTAACTTCATTTAGTGGTGTTTTGACACAGAGGTGTTGGATTTTAATGCAGTCAAATCCAGCAATCTTATTCTTTATTGTTTCTGCCTTTGTTACCACAGTTAGGAAAACCTTTCCTGTGCCAAGATTATAAAAATATTAATCCATTCGTTCTTCTGGGCCTTTTAAGGACCTGGGTTTTACATTTCACATTTAATCCATCTAGAGGCTATCTTGGCATAGGAGTTAGGTAAACATGTAACTTTATTTCTTTCCCAAATGGCTAGCCTTTTGTCATAACACGATTTATTGAGTTATCTGTCTTTCCCTAACGTTTTGAAATGCATGTGAAGTGGGGGAATAGTTCTTTAGCAATTTCTCAAATCTACCCTACTGACACTCCTCCCTCTCCCCTCCCTCCTGTTGAGTGTGTGCGTTAAGGTGCAGGTGGTGGTTGAGGCCTGGGCCCCATTTAAGATCTGGGTCAAGACTGGTAAGTGTCTGTCTAGAGAGCATTGGCTCTCATCTGGGGCTCATCAACTCCAATCCTAACCGCTTTCTGCCCCACTTTCCATCCAATGTGTTCTTTTTCCTGAGACTCCTTAAGAGAATTTATGAAGATTTAAACGAGAAAAGTGACTACAGTCTCCCTTATAGCCACCTTTTCCAACTAAAGCTTTGTCATTAACTTGCACAATGGGATCTGAAACTTGTCCTAATGTCCACAGCTGATCCTGACCTCAACAGAGAACTATGTGTCTGGAGTGACTTCCAGGAGCATGGAGCTGTTTATCAGCAAGGAAATGACTCCCGGCCCTGGGGGGTAGAGTCTTACCCAGCCTTACTGACATTGCCGCAACAGAGAAGGGAGCAGAGACACTCACACAGCACTGCCCCATCAGACAGAACTGCCTTTGCTGTGTGCCTCCTGGGCTTTGAAAAATACAAGTGTCTGTGGCTGCTCTAGAAGGAGAAAGCGGTGACTGTGCCCTGTCCCTTGGTGCCCTACCCCTTTCTCTCTCGGACTCAGGAACAAATGATGGAAGGAGGCACCACAGGGAGCTCTGCAGTCGTGCTCAGGGGCTCTTCAGGAGTGGGGGGCTTCAGGGCAGTGTCCACTGCACACTCCAAGACTTCTCTGTGAGTCAGTCTTAAGGAAGGTGGTGTGTTTATCTTCTCAACTAGACTGTCGGCTTCCTCTCTAGGAGAAGGGAGTGGGTCTTGTTCACATTTGTGTCCCCAACACCCAGCACAGTACCTGACACTTAAAATGGGCCTAGCACATACATGCTGAATGAGCTTAAGTAACAACGTGTTATTAGTAATAGTAATAACTAACATTTAGGAATCAACTTATCACTTACAATTTCATATACAGTGTGAAATTAAATTTTGTTTTGTTTTATTTAACAGATGAGTGGCTTTTGGTAGAGGACAAGGACAAGCAAGAGGAAGAGTTCCTTATGAAGCCCTTTATTCAATAGGATAGACCAGTCTCCGAGTGGGAGCTCTGGAGCAGGGAGCCTAGAGAGAAGTCCACTGAGCAGGAGAGCTCCAGGATAAAGGAAAACAAAGGTGATTCCAAGGGGGAGGAAGCCCCAGACAACAGCAGCCTCAGCCATCAGGAACCTTAACGCCATTCTCCCCTGTCCAGATTCCCTCTTGGGGAGGCCAGGATCCTAGAAAAGTGCATTTGAAGGAGGCTTAAGGCATTCTGGAGAGCTTTTATCTCATGGATGCTCAGAAGCAATCTTGCCTCCTCCCAGGATCACACAACTGGGCCAAGGACTGACTGCCTGTGTTTGTGCAGCTCTTCAGAGAAGCCTCATGAAAAAGAGCTCTTGCCCTATGTGCTGAGTAATTTTCAAGGCTTACAATTTCTCAGTGCTTCAGTCACATCTTCAGGTAAGAAGAAAAATCTAATTTGTTACCTTAGAAAATATTGTTTTCTCTCTATAATTCATAGGGTACACGCAGAAGGATTTTTTTCCAGGTTCACTCACATCCCTGCCTTAGCTCTGAAGGAATAGGACAGGGGGTTGCCTGGCCAGCACCCTGGCCCTCCCAAGAAGCCAGGCCCCTGTCGCTGTCACCCAGCCCTATCCTAGGCTCCCCACCAGACAAGAAGCCTGTCCAGAGTCCCTCAGCTAGTCAGTGGTGGAGCCAACACGCAAATTCAAGATAATTCCAAAGCCTGATCTCTTACCCATTATTTCTGGTGCGAATTCTACTAAAGAGATTGGAGGAAACAGCTGTCCACCAGACTTAAGTATCCTTCCCCTAGCCCCTCGAAATTCTCCTGAGGTGTTCCAAATTCCCTTTTCCCGCAGTCTCTGCTTGAAAGATTTGCCCCTTGCTTCAGAGCCCTGATTACAGAACAACTGGTCTTTGCTCATGCAGCGGCTCAACACACAGCCCCTAAGCACCCAAGGCATTATCACTAATTTCTCCCCAAGGCTCTGCTTCCTTCCACGATGTCCTACAAGAACCCTGGATTCCCGACTTCCTGGGTAAGCGGACGGCTTCATGAGGCTGCCACTCCAGGTCTCGCTAATCTGAGAGACTGTGCGGCCCCCTCCGTCCCAGCTCCACGTCCGCAGACAAGTGGGCACCACGGGCTCCGGGACCACGTGGGGCGGCCTGATGACCCAGCGCCCACCGGGTCCCGCAGAGCCCGAGGGCCTGTACGCGCTGCCGAACTACGTTTCCCACAGTGCTCCGGGAAGTCGGGGCCGCCGAGGCCCGGGGCCTGGCGGACCGGCTCGCGCGGAGCCTCCTGGGAGTTGTAGTCCGGTCCGCTCGCGCCGGCGCTGCTGCGGGCTTGGCGCCGGCCTTTGTCTGTCTGCGGGCGCGCGCCGCTGCGGTGAGTGAGGCCGCCGGCCGGGTCAGTGCGCCCGGGCAAGGTGGGGCGGCGCCGGTAGGCCGCCGCCCCCGGGCCCTCCGGGGCCCCCGCGGCCCTGAGCAGGCCTGGCTGGCCTGGGCCCTGAGGGAGGCCAGCCCCGAGGGTAGAAGTCTGCCGCCCTCAGAGAAGGGTCCAGCTGGACCGGAGAGCGGGGCGCTGAGGTCCAGCACGCAGGGTGGGCCCCGGGGGGCCTGAGGCAGGACAGGAAGTCCGCCCTGAGGAGCAGGGGCCCCTCCGACCGCCGCTCCGCTGGGCAGGGCGTGGGTGAAGGCCTGCACCCTGGAGACGCGGGAGGGGGAGCCACAGGCAGGTGTGCCCAGGCCTGCAGTGAGGGTTTCAGGAGATGGACAGGGGAAAGTGCAGTCTCTCCAGGGAGGGTGATGGGGAGAAACGACAAGCTCCCCTGGGTGGAGAATGGGAGAAAGGACAAAGTGGATCAAGTGTTTGGAGAAAATAATCACCCTTACCCAGAATCTCCTAATCCTGAAACTGTCCCCCAAGAGGTTCCCAGGACAGCAAAATTACCCCCTCTTCTAGTCCTCTCCTTCTGAGGACTCTCAGCTTTAGGCCATAAATCTGTAGGTGATGTCAGAGACTCTTCACCTTTGATAATTTTATTCTCCCAGGAGCCACCTGATATGACAGTGTTATTAACCTATTTAGTGAGGAAGTAGAGTCAGCACTGTTTAGGTATTTGCCCAAGGTCACATGGAGGAGCCAAGGCAAGAATCCAAGTCTCTTGGGGCCTGATCCTGAGGTCTTCCAAAGGATAACTAGCCTTTCTGCCAGGAAAAGCAAGATTTTCTATTATAAAGCCACTTTCTCCAAAATCTTCAGGAAATTAATTCCTCAGACTTGTGATCTAGGGAGGAATATAAGACAATTTCCCTTTATTAATCAAGGAGGTTTCTGAGACACAGCTGAGTTGTCACTTGTTGAAGATGTCACAGCATGTGGAGAGGCAGAGCTGTCAATTTTACCCACTTATTCTGTCCAAACTATTTGCTGGACTCCCCAGGGACAGAGTCCAACCCCAGGCAGCATGTGCCATGTACCTTCCACTGACTTTTGGTGGATGTGCACTTGTTGAGCAGTAACACCTTGAACTTCCAAATGAAGGTCCCGTAGCATCCCGGCTCTCTGATAGGGGATTCCTTTGTAGCTTGTACTCCAAATTGGAGCTGAGTCCTCCAAATGAGAGTTTAAAATGTTTCCCCAGTCATCACAGCATGTAGCAAAATGTGCAGTTGTCAAGAAGACCAGGTGCTTAGGTTAACAAAACAATTGTAGCATCACACTGCTATTTCATGAAATCAAGAGGCCAGCATTTTGATGAGACATATTAGAGGGATTATACATTGAACCACTCCATAAATAAAGTGTAAGAATTCGGTAATTAGGTCCTAAAGTAAGAAGAGAATATTCTAAAAAAAACAAGTAGAAAAAGATAATATGGAGCAAGAGGATTCCTAGGATCTGGAAGTGTAGTAAAGTCTGGTCAAGCCCTGTCTCATTCTGTTCCATTTTATAAGAATTCTCAACAGCTCTTTAGTGGTGAGGAACTAGAGAACTGTCTAGTGTAAGGGCATAGGCTTTGGATCTGGAAAGTCTTGGATTTGAACCTTTGCTTCACCTCGACTCCTTACTGGCTCAGAGAATTTGGGCAAGTTACTTACCCTAGTTGGTGTGCCTGTGGCTTGCTTTTGGAGTCTGAAGTAGGTCTTCCTTTTCCAAGAATTGACAAGCATTTTGACTTCCTCAGAACTCGTATTCTCATATCTTAAAGAGGAGAGGAGTGGGTCTGGATCTGGAGCCTCCTAAGATTGCTAAAAGGTAACATATGAAATCTCTTGTTCTGTCCTTATAACTGAGGGGGGAACTGGAGAGGAGAGCTGGAGCCATTTCCATTGTAGAACCAATCATGAAGGCTGAAATGTTGGGTTTTTTAGATTCTGAATTCCTTTGGAGGCTTGGAGGATAAAATAGCAGGTGGTTAGGTGGGGGAAGAAAGTGAAAGATCCCAATCACATGCCAAGGCTAAGGTACAAACAGGAGTGGCTGTTATCTTGGGGTTGGCAGAAAGAGACATGTTTACTGTATGTGTTCTCTGCTTTCCCACCTCCCCCTTCCTCCTGGACTCATTTATGTGTGGTCATGGAACCTTTCAGCCCATTTTGCAGTTACATTATAGGTGACTGATGTTACATCAGGCAATCCAGATTTCCTCCATTTACTCGTACCCCAAACTACAGCTCCTGTTGACTTTATCCTTCTCACTTATCAATTCTTCTGCCCTTTCCTGTTTGTTTTTGTTGTTCTGTTTTGTTTTTGTTTGTTTGTTTTTTCCTCCTCAGGTGCTCAAGCACAGCCCATGGAAGAAGCATGTGAAGAGGTGGTGATTAAGGTCATATAGCAGGAGTGGACATGTTTGGATTTCCAACAGCTACCCTGCTGGACTGTCATGGAAGATATGCCCAGAATGTAGCATTTTTCAGTGAGTGAGTCAGCTGATCGCTGAGATGCCCTCAGCTCACAATATTCAGTATCCCTGTCCTCAGCACTGGTAGGCAGGCTAAGGAAGCAGAGGAGACATTACTTTGGTGGAACTCACCATTCCTGGGGTTACAGGGAAAGCCTGCAAGCTGGAGTTAGAAATAACAGTAGAAACAGAGCAGGAGAACAATCTTGCTATGGAAGTAGTCTTGAGGAGTCTCGGAGAGAATGAGCAGCTTTAAATCTGAGTGCAATCAATGAATAAGGAAGAGTAAGGCAGGGGAACAAGGAAAAAATCTCCGTAGGATGATTCCAAGAAGACTGGTAATAGTGATGAATGGACCTATATTTAAAGTGCAGTAGGAGGCTCAGATGCAGGGCATTATTGGAAAATACTGTCAATATCTGCACAGAAAGTGTTTGAGAATAACTTCCAAACCAAAATTGATTTCAATTCCACCATAGCTTAGTAGACTGAAATAGCATGGGTTTTAAAGGGAAAAATTCCTTGGATCAGATTCTATAATTGCCCTGGCTCGTGGTATCAGACAAGTTATTTAACTTCCTTGAGCTCCAGGCTCTTCATCTGTAAAATGGGACAATAAGCTCTGCCTTGCAGGGTTGCAGGGATTAGAGATAACAGATATAAAGTACCAAGGATTCTGCTACATGTTTTCTGACGTTATGGAGCCTACTCCACTGTCAGGAGAGCAGTGGAGATTGGAGCAGAGGTGGATTTCTCAAGAAGCTGATGAAACTTAAGTTTCAGGACCCCTTTCTCACATTGGTCTCTTCAAGGACCTGTACCTGCTTTTATACCTTTTCTTAATAAAGTCCCTCCAAAATTTTAAAGCTTTAGGCCCTACAAAACCTGGATCCATACCTATTTCAGAGTCAGATAAAACTTGGGTATGGGGTTCTATGTGATCCTGTATAATTTTTCTTAATTTTTCTGAGCAAATGGAGATAATCATGTCTACCTCACAAAATTATTTGGGAGGCTAAATTAAACTAAATTTAGAGGCAATACACTGCTGTGGAGCATGCCCGCATTTGAATCCCAACTCTATGCTTACCTAGCTGCATGATCTTTGACAACCTCCCCATGCTCTCATTTCCTTACCTGTAGCAATCTCACAGGATTGTTTTCAGGACTAAATTATCTATGCAAAGTTCATGGTATAATGTCTGGCACATAATAAGCACTCAAAGCATTGTTTCTTCTTTCCCTATTCTTCTCACTCAGCATATTGGTGCATCTTACATGACTTCCCTCTCATTTTACCAGATGTGATGACAGAATCCCACCACAAATATGATCACTCTGAGGCCACAGGATCTTCAAGCTGGGATTTTCAGAATTCTTTCAGAAGAGAGAAGCTGGAACAAAAATCCCCAGATTCTAAGGCACTAGAGGAAGATTCGCCTGGAGTGAGACAGAGGGTCTATGAGTGCCAGGAATGTGGAAAATCCTTCAGGCAGAAGGGTAGTCTAACATTACATGAGAGAATCCACACTGGTCAAAAGCCCTTTGAGTGTACCCACTGTGGAAAAAGCTTCAGGGCCAAAGGCAATCTTGTTACACATCAGCGAATACACACAGGAGAGAAGCCCTATCAGTGCAAGGAGTGTGGGAAAAGCTTTAGTCAACGAGGTAGTCTGGCCGTTCATGAAAGACTCCATACTGGGCAGAAACCCTATGAGTGTGCCATTTGTCAGAGAAGCTTCAGAAATCAAAGTAACCTTGCTGTTCATAGAAGAGTTCACAGTGGTGAGAAGCCCTATAGATGTGATCAGTGTGGAAAAGCCTTCAGCCAGAAAGGAAGCTTAATTGTTCACATCAGAGTCCACACAGGCCTGAAACCCTATGCCTGCGCACAATGCAGGAAGAGTTTCCACACCAGGGGGAATTGTCTCCTTCATGGCAAAATCCACACAGGAGAGACACCCTATCTGTGTGGCCAGTGTGGGAAAAGCTTCACTCAGAGAGGGAGTCTGGCTGTGCACCAGCGAAGCTGCTCACAAAGGCTCACCCTATGACCACTCTGTTCAAAGGAAGTTCTCTTTATGAATTGAGAGTCCAAAATCCTCTGAGATAAAGCAACCTATCCAATTCTATGGAATGAATGGAGATTCTTTCAGAAAGACCATCAATGGGTAGGGCAAACTGACTTTTCTCCTTTCCCTCAAATGAGTATGAAAAATAAATGTCTTGTTTATTATCATTATCACATATGTTTCATAATTTCTGTAAGTTTATTTTGACCTAATTTCCCAAGGTACCTCCATTAATCTAGAGCATAATTGGAGATTGTCTGTAGCAGATTCAGATTTTAAATTTATAGTTGACACCATCAGCCTTTTTTAAAAAATCAATCCCAAGATTCTTTTCTTCTTTACATATTCAAATTAATTTTCTTTTGCATGCAAGACCACTGGGCAGAATTAATGAGGTGAATCTAACTACTTTAATGATCCTCTTATTGAATATTGTATTACCTGGATGATACCCCCCAGAAATCTATTCTAACAAATCACCCAGGCCCTAGCCTTTCCATACAAAAGAGAGTTCCTTTCCAAGCCTGCAAAGGTTTGGAGTCTGTGCACTGTGTTTTACTTCAGTCCTCCTCTCTTAACTGGATAGAGATAATTTGCCTATAGCCAAAGAGCAGACAACCATCTGTGCAATTTTTTTGAGAATCCTAAGCCTATTATCATGTCCTCTAATAAATGGACTCCAACTCCCTGGGAAACACAATGACTTTCACTCCCCTTTTGGCAATAGTAGCAATATCTCAGGGTTGGAGTCACCTAGAAAGGACATAAGTGTCCTTATTACTGAGCCAAGATTTGTAGTCAACAATGAAGTTCCAGTCCTCCAACAATACTGTCCTCTTCCTCACACACACACACACACACACAAAGAGGAAGAAATTTGGAAGGATAAACTACTCTAATATTTTTTTACCTCTAGTGGATGAGATTTGAAGAATATTGGAGAGGAGAAATTGGTTATAAGGGGGAATTTCCATTTTTTTTTAACCTTAGCCACCTCTGTAAGTTTTCATGCTGAGTATTTATGTAATTAAAATGATGAATGATGTAGACGTGTGGTTTTCTTGATAAGATACCATTCCATTCTTTCTAGTAGATCCTATAAGCTGTAGGCTCCTTAATCCCCAAAAGCTTCATAGCAAATCTTTATCATCTAGATAGGTAAATTTTATCAAAGGTCTTTGGGATGGAAACACTTTACAAACACTATATGAGTTTGAATAGTAATACAATATTGCTCCCAAAGATACCCTGATAACATTTGAAGATGCATACAAGAATGTTCATATCATCCTCATCTATAACAGTCATAAACTTGAAATAACCCAAATGTCCAACAAAAGCTAAGGTAATAAATTGTGGTATGTTCATATAATGAAATATGACTCGGCAATAAAAAATAACTGATAAATGTGATGTGGGTGAATCTCAAAGTCTTATGTTGAGTGAAAGAACCCAAGTACACACACACACACACACAAATATAGTATATAATTCCGTTTATATGACTTCACAGAACAGAAAAAACTAGCCTATGGTAATAGAAGTCAGATAGTGGTTGCCTCTATTGGGGCTGCGGGAGTTGAGGAGTGACTTGAAAGGGGCACAAGGCAACCTTATAGAGTGAAAAATGTTCTGTACCTTACTTCGGGTGGTAGATGCAATTGTCAAAATTCATTGAACTCAACACTTAAGATCTATGCATTTTATTATATTTGAAGAATACTTCAATAACAATGTGGCAGTTTAAAAATACTGCCCACAAGTTCTTTGACACTCACCCCATGATGGGCTCTATGTCACCTCTCCTTGACTCTGGGCAGGTTTATGACTGCTTCAAACAAAATACAGCAGAAGTAATGCTACATGACTTCCAAGGGTAGGTCTGAAAAGCCCTTTAAAGGTCAGAAAGTTTCTGCCTGATTCTCTTGGGACACTTGCTCTGGAGAAAGCCAGCCACCAAGTAAAAAGTCCAACTATCTTGAAACTACTATGCTGGACAAGTTGCATGTAAGTGCTCCGGTTGACAGGTTCAGCTGAGCTCCCAACAGACAGCCAGCATCAACTCCCAACCATGTGAGTGAGCCCTTGTAGATGTCTAGCCCCGTGGAGCCTTCAGATGACTGCAGCTCCAGGTGACATCTGACCAAAACTGTATGAGAGACCCCCGAGTGAGAACTGCCTCCCAAATTCCTAACACCCAAAATCATGAGAAAAATTAAAGATTATAGTTTTATACCACTAAATTTTCAGACTTTTTGTTATATAGCAATAATAGAACATATTTTTTTTAAAGGATAAGTGATTGTGAAAAGAAAAGGAAAAATCTAGGGAAGCAACTTGATATTAACTCACTGATTTAATCAAAACAGGAAATTATGATTTTTGATTCACTAGAAAGCTTAAGATTTAAAAATAAACATTTCTTTTGACAAAATAGGAGGCAAGGTACAGATAAGTTAACCCAGATCCAAGTTATAAAGTGAAGATACAAGTCTCCAGCAGTCCTGCACTATAAGAAATGCATATAAATATACATACATATATATTCGAATCCTGGTTCTACACAAAGGAATGAGTAAATAGGTCAGAAAATATAAATGATCTTTAAAAATAGTATTCCTATTTTTATACATATATTATTGAATTTATTTAAAGAGTGTTGGCTGCTTATATTAAAATAATAACAAAAGAGAGTTCCAGTTCAAGATTGTGATGGAGGAAGATCCTGAACACACTTCCTCCCATGAACACACAAAATCTACAGCTACATGTGGAACAATTTCCTCTGGAAAAAAAACTAAAAACTAGCTGAGCGACTCCTAAAGATCCAGCAAATGAGAAAAAATCCACATCGAACCGGGTAAGAGAGGCTGAGACACAATCTTGCCATAAACCCCACCCCTGGCACAGCAGCCCACAATTGAGAGGGAACTCAAAACTTGGAGCTTCTCCCTGAGGAGTGAAGAGTTTGAACCCCACATTGGGCACCTCAACATTTAAGACCTGCACTTGAGAGACAAGCCCCCAAACATATAGCTTTGGAAACCAATGGGGCTTGGAACCACGAAACCCACAAGGCTACAGCAAAATGAGAAACAGCTCTTAAGGGGCTCTTGCTCCCCAACTCACTCACCCCAGGGACCAGCACAGAGGCAGCCAAATGAGAGGCACCCAGAATTTATGTAAAACAGGTTTATTCGCTTATCTTAAAGCATTGGACTGAGGGGCAGGCATCTAATTTAACACACATCTAGGGGCCTTCTGAGGGTACTCTCCAGGGACAGAAGGTGACAGCTCCATCTTTGCACTCTCCCTCTGCCTTGCTCTAGCTCACAGAAAGGAGCTTGTACCCTCCTCTGGTGCTCTGATTTTTGTGGCTGCCCCACACAGGACATTTCTTGTATCCAGTGACTCTTGTGGCCAGTGAGGCTTATGCCCAAAGATCCCACAGGATTGTAAACAATGGAGTAAGAGTTCTTAATTGGCAACCACTCCCAAGGCACAGCAAGAGGCAACAGTCTGAGGAGCCTAGTCTTTCTGTGAAAGAGTCCTATGAGCTTATCTTCATAGCTGCGACCTGAGAGACAGACTTCTAATTAAATACACATGTAAGAGCACACTGTAATCCTCTCCAGTGACCTCAGAGGTCGAGTGCTATCTTTACACTCTCCCTCTGCCATCTCTACAGCACCAGTGACTCCCAGAGAGGAGCTTGTACACTTGTCTGGTGCCCTGGGCTTTGTGGGTGCTGTTGAGGGGATGCCCCTTGATTACCTTGCTCTGGTGCCCCATGGGGCTTGCATTCCTGTGTCCCATGGGACTGTAACAAATAGAAAGACAGTTCTTGGCCAGCTACCAGTCCCAGGGCACTGCACAGATAGCAGACTGAAATAGACCCCCAGTCTTTCTGTGAAAGAGGCCTATTTGCTTGTCCTGGAAATTTGGCCTGAGGGGCAGGATTCTAGTTTGGCACACATCTAGGGGACTACTGAGGTACACTGTGGGGATGGAGGCTGGTGGACGCCATGTTTCTGCAATCCCTCTGCCTTGTTCCAGGTCACTGATATCTCCCAGAAAGGAACTTGTACACTTACCTGGCACCCCTATTTCTGTGACTGCCACACAGAGACACCTCTAAGAGCAGTGACTCTGATGGCCAGCGGGACTTACGCTGGTGGTCCCACAGGACTGCACATATATTTGCAAACTTTAAAGCTGCTGTCTGAAGGTCTGGCTTCCAATCAGCCTGAACCTAGGCCCTGACTGAGATCCTCCCCTTTGGGATACTGACAGGCCTTGGCACACCTTCAAATTTTAAGAGCCACTGAAAATAAAATAGGCAACTTGGAAAATCACAAAGGTTTGAGAGAAAACAAAGAACTAGGTCAGGGTTGAATGATAAAGTTCATCTCCTACATGAGATCATTCCTTCAAGACTGGGAGAAGTGGCTGTTTTATCTAATGCATAGAAAAAAACAGAGAGACTCAAAGAAAATGAAGAAAAAGGAATATGTTCAAAACAAAAGAACAGGATAAAACCTCAGAAAAAGTCCTTAATTAAATGAAGATAAGTGATTTACCTGATAAAGAGTTCAAAAATCATGGTCAAAAAGATGCTCACCAAACTTAGGAAAAGAATGGATGAACACAGTGGGAATTTAAAGAAAGAGATAGAAAATATTTTAAAAGTACCACTAGAAGTCAAGAGCTAAAGAATAAAATAGCTGAACTGAAAAATACACTAGAGCAGTCCAACAGCAGACTAGGTAAAGCAAAAGAAAGGATCAGTGAACTTGAAGGCAGGGCAGTGGAACTCACCCAATCAGAGCAGCAAAAAGAAAAAAGAATGAAAAAAGTAAAGGTACCTTAAGAAACTTATGAGACAACATCATGCAGACCAACATTCACATTATAGGGGTCCCAGAAAGAGGAGAGAGAGAGAAAGGGGCAGAAAACTTATCTGAAGAAATAACAGCTGAAAACTTCCCTAACCTGAGGAAGAAAACAGACATCCAGATCCAGGAAATCCAGAGAGTTCCAAATAAAATGAACCCAAAGGGACCTACATCAAGACACATTATAATTAAAGTGTCAAAACTTAGACAACAAGAGAATCATAGAAGCAGCAAAAACAAAAAACAAACAAACAACATGTTACATACAAGGGAACCCCCAGAACAAAATAAGCAGATTTTTCAGGAGAAACTTTGCAAACCAGAAGATAGTGGCATGATACCATAAAAGTGCCAAAAGACAAAAACCTGCCAACCAAGAATACTCTACCCAGCAAAGTTGTTATTCAGAATTGAGGAGAGGTAAAGAGTTTTCCAGACAAGCGGAAGCTAAATGAGTTCATCACCACTAAAACAGCCTTACAAGAAATGTTAAGGAGACTTCTTCAAGCTGAAAAGAAAGGGTGCTAATTAGTAACAAAAAGACATATGAAAGAATAAATCTCATTGGTAAAAGTAGATACATGGTAAAATTTAGAATAAGTTAATGTTGTAAAGCTGGTGCATTAATCACTTATAAAGCTAGTATGAAGATTAAAAGACAAAAGTAGTAAAAATCACTACAAGTACAATAATTACATAAGAGACACAGGAGATAAAAAGATGTAAATTGTGACATCAAAAACATAAAACATGGTGGGAGAGAGTAAAAATGTAGAGCTTTAGAATGCATTCAAACTTAAGTTGTTAACAACTTAAAAAACACTGTTATAAATGTAAGTTGTTATATATAAGCCTCATGGTAACCACAAAGCAAAAACCTAGCAAAAACAAAGATAAAGAAAAAAGAATCTAAGCATACCACTAAAAAAAATCATCAAATCACAAAGGAAGAGAGCAAGAGAAGAAGAAAGAACAAAGGAACCAGAAAACAATTAACAAGATGGCAATAAGTACACACCTATCAAATAATTACTTTAAATGTAAACTGACTAAATATTCCAATAAAAAGACATAGAGTGGCTGAATGGATTAAAAAAACAAGACCCATCTATATGCTGCCTACAACAGACTCACTTCAGATGTAAAGACATACTCAGACTGAAAGTTAAGGGATGGAAAAAGATATTCCATGAAAATGGAAACAAAAAGAAAGCTGGGGTAGCTACACTTATATCAGACAAAATAGACTTTAAAATGAAGACTGTAATAAGAGACAAAAAAAGTGCATGATAAGGGGGGTCAATCCAAAAGAGGATATAATATCTGTAAATATTTATGCACCCAACATAGGAGCATCTAAATATATAGAGCAAATATTAACAGACCTAAGGGAGAAATAGACAGCAATACAATAATAGTAGGGGACTTTAATAACTGACTTTCATCAATGGATAGACCATCCAGACAGAAAATCAATAAGGAAACATAAACTTTAAGGACACATTAGACCAGACAGACTTAACAGACGTACACAGAACATTCCATCCAAAAGAAAAGGAAAACACATTCTTCTCAAATGCACATGTCACATGTTCCAGGATAGATCATATATTAGGCCATAAAATAAGTCTTAATAAATTTAAGAAGATTGATATCATATGAAGGATCTTTTCCAAATACAACAGTATGAAACAAGAAATCAATTACAAGCAGAAAACTGGAAAATTCACAAATATGTGAAGATTAAACAACATGCTACCGGATGAAATGGGTGAAGGGAGTCAAAAGGTACAAACTTCCAGTTATAAAATAAGTAAGTCATGGGAATGTAATGTACAGCTAGGATGAAAGTAGCTAGGAGACTGGATCTTGAAAGTTCTCATCACAAGAAAAAAAATTTTGTAACTATATATGGTGACAGATATTAACTGGATTTATCATGGTGATCATTTAGCAATATATGCAAGTATCAAATCATTACATTGTACACCTGAAACTAATATACTGTTATATTATGTCAATTATACCTCAATTAAAAAAAAACAGCATGCTACTGCACAACCAATAAGTCAAAAAAGAAATTAAAAAATACCTTGAGGCAAATGAAAATGGAAATATAACATACCAAAACTTAAGGGATGCAGCAAAAGCAGTTCTAAGAGGGAAGTACATGGCAACAAATGCCTACATCAAGAAACAAGAAAAATCTCAAATAAACAACCTAACTCTACTCCTCAAGAAACTAAAAAAAAAGAACAAACAAAGCCGAAAGTTAGTAGAAGGAAGGAATAACAAAGATCAGAGCAGACTAAAAAGACAATAGGAAAGAGCAATGAACCTAAGAGCTGGTTTTTTGAAAAGATAAACAAAATTGACAAACCTTGTGCTAAAGTCACCAAGAAAAAAAAAAGAGGATTCAAATAAATAAAATCAGAAATGAAAGGGGAAACATTACAACTGATACCACAGCTATACAAAGGATCATAAGAGACTACTATGAACAATTATATGCCAACAAATTGGACAATCTAGAAAAAATGGATAAATTCCTGGAAATATACAACATACCAAGACTGAATTATGAAGAAATAGAAAATCTGAACAGACCAATTACTAGTAAGAAGATTGAATAAGTACTCAAAAAACCTCCCAATAAACAAAAGTTGAACCAGACAGCTTCACTGGTGAATTCTACCAAACATTTAAAGAAGAATTAATACCAATCCTTCTCAAACTCTTGCAAAAAATAGAAGAGGAGGAAACACTTCTGAATTCATTTTACAAGGCAGCATTATCCTGATACCAAAACCAGACAAGTATGCCACAAGAAAAGAAAACTACAGGCGAATATCCCTGATGAATACAGATGCAAAAATCCTCAACAAAATATTAGCAAACTGAATTCAACAATACATTCAAAAGATCATACATCATGATCAAGTGGGATTTATTCCAAAGATGCAAAGATAGTTCAACATCCATAAATCAATCAATGTGATACCCTACATTAACAAAATGAAGGATAAAAATTATATAATCATCTCAATAGATGTTGAAAAAGCATTTGACAAAATTCAACATCCATTTATAATAAAAACTGTCAAGAAAGTAGGCATAGAGAGAACATACCTCAACATAATAAATACTGTATATGACAAGCCCACAGCTAACATCATATTCAATGGTAAGAAGCTGAAAACTTTCCCTCTAAGATCAGGAACAAGACAAGGATGCTCACTCTCACCACATGTATTCAACATAGTATTGGAAGACCTAGCCAGAGCAATTAGGCAAGAAAAAGAAATAAAAGGCATCCAAATTGGAAAGGAAGAAAAATCTGTCACTATTTGCAGATGACATAACATTATAAGAGAAAACCCTAAAGAATCCACCAAAAAACTATTAGAACTAATAAGTGAATTCTGTAAAGTTGCAGGATACAAAATCAGTATACAAAAATCTGTTGCATTTCTATACCCTAATAATGAACTATCAGAAAGAGAAATGAAGAAAACATTCCCATTTACAATTGTATCAAAAAGAATACAATACCTAGGAATAAATTTAACCAAGGAGGTGAAAGACCAGTATACTGAAAACTATAAGACTTTGATGAAAGAAACTGAAGAAGACACAAACAAATGTAAAGCTATTCCATGCTCATGGATTGGAAGAATTAATATTGTTAAAATGTCCATACTACCCAAAGCAATCAGATTCAAGGCAATTCCAATCAAATTTCCAATGGCATTTTTCACACAAATAGAACAAACAATCCTAAAATTTGTATGGAACCACAAAAGACCCTGAAGAGCCAAAGCAATCCTGAGAAAGAACAAAGCTGGAGGTATCATGCTCCCTGATTTCAAACTATACTACAAAGCCACAGTAATCAAAACAGTACGGTATTGGCAAAAAACAGGCATATAGGTCAATGGAACAGAATAGAGAGCCCAGAAATAAACCCATGCATATATGGTAAATTAATTTACAACAAAGGATCCAATAATATATAATGGGGAAAGGATAGTCTCTTAAATAAATAGTTTGGAAAAACTGAATAGCCACATGCAAAAGAATGAAACTGGATTACTATTTTACACCACACACAAAAAATTTAACTCAAAAAGGATTAAAGACTTGAACATAAGACCTGAAACCATAAAACTAGAAGAAAATATAGGAAGTAAGTTTCTTGATGTCAATCTTGGCAGTGATTTTTTGGATTTGACAGCAAAAGCAAAGGCAACAAAAGCAAAAATAAACAAGTGGGACTACATCAAACTAAAAAGCTTCTGCACAACAAAGGAAACCATCAACAAATGAAAAGGCAACTACCAAGTGGGAGAAAATATTTGCAAATCATATATCTGATAAGGGGTTAATATCCAAAATATATAAAAAACTCATACAACTCAATAGTAAAAAAACCCAAACAATCCAATTAAAAAATGGGCGGAGATGCTGTGGCAGCAGCTCACATAGAACTAGAAGGACTTACACCTAGGATATACAACCATGCACTGGGGCTTTGGGGGTGGGGAAAAAAAAGAGGAAGAGTAACAACAGATGTTAGCTCAGGGTGAATCTTTCCCTGTGAAAAAAAAAGAAAAGAAAAAAAAGCCCTTCTAGTTTAAAAAAAAATGGGCAGAGGATCTGAATTGATATTTTTCCAAAGAAGACATACAGATGGCTAACAGGTACAAGAAAAGGAGCTCAACATCAGTAATCATCAGGGAAATGCAAATCAAAACCACAATAAAACAGCCTCTCACACTTGTTAGAATGGCTATTATCAAACAGACAAGGAATAACAAGTGTCGGTGAGGACATGGAGAAAGGGAACCCTTGTACATTGTTGGTGGGAATGTAAATTGGAGCAGCCACTATGGAAAACAGTATGGAGGTTCCTCATAAATTAAAAATAGAACTACCATATTATACAGAAATTTCACTTCTGGATATTAAGCCAAAGAAAAAGAAACACTAACTCAAAAAGATATCTGTACCACATTTTCATTGCAGCATTATTTATAATAGCCAAAATTGGAAACAACCCAAGTGCCCATCAATGGATGAATGGATAAAGAAAATGTGTGTATATAAATACAATGGAATACTATTCAGCCATTAAAAAGAAGGAGATCTTGCCATTTTTGACAACAAAGATGGACCTTGAGGGCATTATTATAAGTGAAGTAAGTCAGACAGAAAAAGGCAAACACTGTATGATCTCACTTATATGTGGAATCTACAAAAAACAGCTCATAGATACAGAGAATAGGTTGGTGGTTGCCAGAAGTGGGGGGTGGGAGGTGGATGAAATGGGTGAAGGGGGTCAAAAGGTACAAACTTCCAGTTATAAAACAAATAAGTCATGGGAATGTAAGATACAGCAATGGTGACTATTAATAATAGTGACTAGTTAATAATAGTGACTAGTTAATAATACCATGTTGCATATTTGAAAGTAGCTAAGAGAGTAAATCTTAAAATTTCTCATCATAAGAAAAAAAATTGTAACCATGTATGGTAACAGATGTTAACTAGACTTACTGTGGTGATCATTTCATAATATATACAAATATTGAATCATTATGTTGTACACCTGAAACTAATATGTTATATGTCAATTATACCTCAATAAAAAAGAGAAAAACAATAACATAAAATAATAACAAAGGAAAGTGGAGTTTATAAAACATAAAGAAGCAAAATATACGATGACAAAAATACAAAGTAAGGAAGACTAGTAATTAAAAATAACATATACTAGCACAAAAACAGACACACAGATCAATGGACTAGAATAGAGAGCCCGGAAATAAACCCGCACATCTAAAGACAGCTAATTTTCGACAAGGGAGCCAAGAACATACAAGGGAGAAAGCAAAGTCTCTTCAATAAATGTTGTTGGGAAAACTGGACAGCCACGTGCAAAAGAATGAAAGTAGACCATTATCTTATACCACACATAAATTAAATCAAAATGGTTTAAAGACTTGAATGTAAGACCTGAAACCATGAAACTTCTAGAATAAAACATGGGCAGTATGCTCTTCAACATCAGTCTTAGCAGCATATTTTCAAGTACCATGTCTGACCAGGCAAGGGAAACAATTAAAAAAAAAAACGGGACTACATCTAACTAAAAAGCTTCTGCACAGCAAAGGAAACCATCAACAAAATGAAAAAACAACTTAACAATTGGGAGAAGATATTTGCAAACCATATATCTGATAAGGGGTTAATATCCCAAATATATAAGGAACTCATACAGCTCAACAACAAAAAAACTAACTACCCAATTAAAAAACAGGCAAAAGATCTGAACAGACATTTCTCCAAAGAAGATCTACAGATAGCCAACAGGCATATGAAAAGATGTTCAACATCACTAATTATTAGGGAAATGCAAATCAAAACTACAATGAGATATCACCTCACTCCCATCAGAATGGCTATAATTGACAAGAAATAACAAGTGTTGGAGAGGATGTGGAGAAAAGGGAACTCTCATACTCTGCTGGTAGGAGTGCAAACTGGTGCAGCCACTATGGAAAACAGTATGGAGATCCCTCAAAAAATTAAGAATAGAGGGGCCGGCCTGGTGGCATAGTGGTTAAGTTTGCACGCTCCACTTCTTCAGCAGTCTGGGGTTCGCAAGTTCTGATCTTGGGTGTGGACCTATGCACCACTTATCAAGCCATGCTTGGTGGAGTCCCATATAAAGTAGAAGAAGATGGGCATGGATGTTAGCCCAGGGCCAATCTTCCTCAGCAAAAAGAGGAGGATTGGCAACAGATGTTAGCTCAGGGCTAATCTTCCTCACAAAAAAATAAATAAAAAAGAAAAAAAATTAAGAATAGAACTTCTATACAATCCAGCTATTCCACTGCTGGGTATTTATCCAAAGAACATGAAAACACAAATGCATAAAGATATATGCACCTCTATGTTCATTGCAGCATTATTCACAATAGCCAACACTTGGAAGCAACCTAGATGCCCATCAAGGAGTGAATGGATAAAGAAGATGTGGTATATATATACACTAGAATACTACTCAGCCATAAAAAATGATGAAATCTTCCCATTTGTGACAACATGGATGGACCTTGAGGGTATTATACTAAGCAAAATAAGTCAGCAGGAAAAGTCAACTATCATATGATCTCACTCATAAATAGAAGATAAAAACAACAACAAACAAACACATAGAGACAGAGGTTGGATTGGTGGTTACCAGAGAGGAAGGAGAGTAGGAGGAGGGTAAAAGGGGCCATTAGGCAAATGTGTATGGTGATGGATTGTAATTAGTCTTTGGGTGGTAAACATGATGCAATCTACACAGAAATTGAAATATAATGATGTACACTTGAAATAGATGGAATGTTATAAACCAATGTTAATGCAATAAAAAAAAAATACAAAACAATGACAAAAGTAACCAAAAAAAAAAAAAAGAGGGGCCGGCTCCGTGGCGTAGCGGTTAAGTGCGCGCACTCTGCTGCTGGTGGCCGGGTTCAGATCCCAGGCGCGCACCGATGCACCGCTTGTCAGGCCACGCTGTGGCGGCATCCCATATAAAGTGGAGGAAGATGGGCACAGATGTTAGCTCAGGGCCAGTCTTCCTCACTGAAAAAAATAATAATTATATAGAAAGTCTGGCCTTTTTTCCATTACTGTTATGTGTCTACAAAAAGCTCAGGCACAAAAATTAAAGATTTGGAACATAATGAATTGCTTGCCCATTCAGCTTATGAATAAATACCATGTCTAACTTCATTCTACTAAATTGTTAACATAAAAGTGATTTCTACATCCCTGAGAAAGTGATTAAACTGCAGGACCATGACCACAAATAAAGACTTTCTGATTTTTATAATTAATTAATTAATAAAAATATACCATAATAAAGAACTTAAAATGTTAGTGAAGTAAAAGACTACATTTAGCATAGACTCTGATATTCTAAAGATGCATATAGTCATTTCTAGGGCAAACACACACACACACACAAACATAAAGGGACAAAGCTACCCACATACAGCAACTGGAAGGATGTGCATCTATGACATACAACTATCTACTGGGGCTTTGGGGAAAAAAAAAAAAACAGAGAGGAGGAGGATTGGCAATAGATGTTAGCTCAGAGCCAGTCTTCCTCAGCAAAAAAAGAAAAGGGGAGGATTAGCATGGATGTTAGCTCAAGGCTGATCTTCCTCACAAAAAAAAACGGGAGGTACAATGCTAAAAAGTCAACAAAAGAGACAGAGTGGGTTACTAAAAACTATTTAATGTGCCCCAAAATATTTGATTTGCCCAAGAAAAGGGAGGGAAGGAAAGGAGGAAAAAGGAAACAAAGAGCAATGATACTAACAGAAATAAAACAACAATATGATAGACATCCATCCCAATATATCAATAATTAAATTAGCTGTAACAGGAGTAAACATCATAATTAAAAGATAGTTATTTTCAGGCCAGATATAAATCAAGACCCAAATATATATTGTTCACAAGAAATGATTTTAAATATAAAGACAAAGGGATAAAATTTTTAAATGGAAAAAAATATATCATGCAAGCACTAAACATAAGAAAGCTGAGCCTTCTTGTGCTTAAGTAGACTTCAAGATGAAGAATCTTATCAGCGATATAGAGGGCCATTTCACAATGATTAAAAGATCAATTAATCAAGAAGACCTAAGAAACTAAAATGTTTATTTACCTAATAATAAGGGTCCCAAATACATACAGCAAAAATTGAGAGAACTAAAGGAAATACAGACACGACAAAAGTCATAGTTGGAAATGTTGACACCTCTCTCTCAATAACTGGTAAAACAAGTAGGAAAAAAATCAAAAAGGATATAGATTTGAACAGCACTATCAGTCAACTTGATCTCACTGATATTTATGGGAGGCCACACTCATCAAAAGCAGAATACACATTCTTCTCAAGTGCATTTGCAACAGTCACCAAAGTAGACCATATGCTGAACCACAAAACAAGTCTCAGTAAATTTAAAAGATATAAATTATACAGAGTATATTCTCTGACCACTATAGTATTAACTTAGAAATCAATAACAATAAAATATCTAGAAAATCCTCCCAATTGCTTGGAAATTAAACTACATGCTTCTAAATAATCCATAGTTCAAAGAATAAATCACAAGGAAAATTGGAAAATATTTTGAACCAAATGATAATGAAAATACATGTTGAAATTTGTGGGATGCAACTAAAGCAGCCCTTATAGGGAATTTTATAGCTTTAAAATATCTATATTAGAAAAGAAAAAAGTGTAAAATCACTGATCTGTTTCCCATGTAAGAAGCTAGAAAAAAAGAGTTAAAACCACAGCAAGTAGAAGAAAACAAATGATAATAGAAGAAATCACTGAAATTGAACATCAACAAAGCAGAAGTTGGCTTTTTTAAAAGATTAATAAAACTGATAAACTCCTAGCAAGACTAAGAAAAAAAGGAGAAAAAGACAAATTTAAAATATCAGGAATAAAAGAGAGGACATCACTAGAAATTACACAGATATTAAAGTGATAATGAAGAGACAGTATAAACAATATGTCAAAAAATTCAAAAACACAAATAAAATAGATATAAAAGACACAACTTGCCACAACTGACACAAGATGAAATAAAAAATCTAGGTAACCATATATCCACTAAAGAAATTCAACTTTTTAATTAAATACCTTCACACAAAGTAAACTCTAGGCCAAAAGGGCTTTACTGATAAAGTTATCAAACATTCTAGTAAAAAAAAAAATACAATCCCTACATATTTTTTCAATAAATAAGAGAATATGCTCAAATAATTTCATGAAGTCAGTATTTATCTGACCCTAACACCAAAGAACTCACAAGAAAACTACAGATCAACATCCCTCATGAAAATAGAGACAAAATTTTAGCAAATTGAATCCAACAACATACAAAAACACATACATGATGACAAGTAGATAAATATATAAAAATACACAATACACCATGACAAAGTGTGGTTTGTAAAGTTAATGTGCATTGCAAAAACCTAAATTTTTCCCCCCAATACAGCACCACATAGTACTACCAAGTAAAGACTCAAATATGTTTTTTCTACCTGTAATTTCCACAGATATTAAGGAAACATAATATGGAGGTGTGTGTTTGCATGTGTGTGTATATACAGTACATCTTAATTATTCATGGATTCCATATTTGCAAATACACATACATGCTAAAATTTATTCATAACCCAAAATCAATATTCTCTGTACTTTTGTGGTCATTCACAAACATACACAGAGCAGTGAAAAATTTGAGTCACCCAACATTCAGCTTAGTTCCCAGCTAAGGTCGAACAAGGTGTCATTATGCCTTCTTGTTTCAGTTCTCATACTGTAAAGAAGCTTCCTTTTCATGGTATATTTAATGCCAGGTTTTTCAGTTTTATGTTTTTTCTTGGCGATTTTGCTGTTTAAAATGGCCTCAAGTGTAGTGCTGAAGTGCCATCGAATGTTCTTAAGCATAAGAGGCTGGGATGTACCTCAGGAAGAAAACGTGTTATATAAGCTTTGTTCAAGAATGAGTTATACTCTTGCTGATTATGAGTTCAATGTTAATAAATCAACAATATATATTAAGTAAGGTGTCTTTAAACAGAAACATACAAAAAAAAATTGCAACATGCTGATCAGTTAATGAAAATATTGTGACCAGAAGCTTACAAGAACCTAACTTTGTATTTCTGCTAGGAGTAATGGTTCAGTATTTGCTAATTTAATGTTCACTGAGACTTTTTAGAACATAAGTACTGTGAATAATGAGAATTGACTACATATACATACATGTATACACACACATATATATATATACTGTATATTTACATATAAGGTATATATTATACATTATATTTATTTATGTAAGTATATATAATATAAAGTATATTTAAAACAAATCATTAAATATCAAAATGTTACATTAAGATGTTAGGCTAAAGCTCCTCATGTACCCAATGTACTTTTAAGGTTAAAACTGAGTAAACAGGACTGGCCTGGTGGCAGAGCAGTTAAATTCAAGCACTCTGCTTCGGTGGCCTGTGTTCACAGGTTTGGATCCCAGGTGCAGACATAAGCACCGTTTATCAATCCACGCTGTGGCAGGCGTCTCACATATAAAGTAGAGGAAGATGGGCACAGATGTTAGCCCAGGGCCAATCTTTCTCAGCAAAAAGAGAAGGATTGGCAATGGATGTTAGCTCAGGCATAACCTTCCTCAGCAAAAAGAAAAAAAAACTGAACAAACAAATGCTACTTAAGTGCAGAATTTTGCCCTGGTAAAACAAATATTTATCTTCCCACTGACTTTCATTATAAAATATCAAGGTACCTCTGAAGTGGGAATGATCCCACACAATAAAAATACAATAAAAATCACACACCAGAAAGCTGGAAATGTTTGATGTTAATTTATTTGTAGGAAAATAATTTTTCAATCAGAGCTAATATTTATGGTATGCTTACTTTTTGCTAGGCACTGAGCTATGCCTTATATCCTTGAAGTCTCACAGAAAACTTCTTGGATAAGCACAAACTATAATTTTCAGGAAACTGAAGTCTAGAGAGGTTAAATAACTTGTGCAAGGTCACACAGGTGTTTGGAGATTTAAAAAAAAGAATCAAATGTAAATTTTAGAACTGAAAAATAAAATAAATTAAAAACTCATGAGATGGGCTCAATAGCAGAGTGAATATGTCAGAGGAAAGAATCAGTAAACTTGAAGATATAATAATAATAATTACTCAATCTGAATGACAGAGATAAAATACACTGAAAAGAAATGAGACAATAATGAAAGAGCTAACATTTGTATAATTGATGTTCCAAAAGAAGAGAAGAAAAGAAGTAAGGCTGAATGGGTACTTGAAAATATTGGCTGAAAATTTCCCAAATTGAGTTAAAGGCATAAACCTCTAGATTCAAGAAGCTGAGTAAATCCCAAAGATGATAAACCCAAAGAAATCCAGACCAAGACACATCATAATCAAACTTCAAAAACTCAAACAAAAAGAAAAAAAAAAAAAACCTTGAAAGTAGCTAGAAATAAACAAAGCATTGCCTGTAGAGAACCAATGATTTGAACAGCAGTGGATTTCTCATTGGAAATCCTGGGCGCCAAAGGGAATTGGCACACATTTTTCAAGTGTTGAAAGAAAAGAATTCTCAACCTAGATTTTTATACCCAGTGAAAATATCCTTCAGGAATGAAGGGGGAAATCAACCATTTCTTTCAGATGAAACTAAGAGAATTTGTCATCAGTACACCTACTCTAAAAGAATGGCTACAAGAAAGTATCCAAACAGAAAAAAAAAAGAAAAGAAAAAAAGAGAATTGAAATGTGAGAAAATAAGAACAACAGAAAGAGTAAAAATATTGGGTAAGTATAAAAGACTATTCTCCTCTTATGTTTTCTAAATTATGTTAGACAATTGAAGCAAAAATTATAACACTCTCTGATGTGGTTCTCAATGTGTGTAAATATTTAAAGCCCCGGTGATAGATACTATGGTGACCCCAACTTTTCACTACTATAATGCTCTAAAGACCAACTTTACTGTTTCTTAGATTTTTAAGAAGTTGAAATGTTAGGTCAAAGAGTAGAAGCCTTTTAAAAGTTGGTAGATATAGTCAAATTATGCTTCTCACCACCAAATATATTGTTAATTCACAATTCTTTTAACAATATACATATTGTTATATATATATGTACTTATATACATATATACTTACAAGTGTGCCTATTTTCTTGCACACTCAAAAGCATCAAATATACCTTATTAATTTTTGCCAAACAAGCCAAAAAAAATCTGATCATTTTAAATCACATTTCTCTAAAGCTGGTCATCTCTTTTTAAGTTTGACCTTATGTACTTTTTTCTGACAACTGTACATTCATATCCCAGACCATTTCTCCACTGGGGTTTTTGTATTTTTCTTATGTATTTTTAAGAACTCTTTAGATATTCTAAGTTTTATTTGTTATATAGGATGGTGGTAATATTTTCCCCAAGCCTGGTTCTTTGTATTTTAACATTGTGAAGCCTCTGGTAATATAAAAGTTTTTAGTTTTCATGTGTGTGTGTGTTTTAATTTTTATGGTTTCTGAAATTTCTAGAAAGACAGCTGTTAAATTATAGAAGATACACGGATGTATGCTTGATTAAATATTTCAAAAAAACACAGCCAATATCAAAATTTCACTTCATCATACCAATACCACATTCTTCTCAAAGAAAACAATTGTTAATATTTGGCCTTTATTTTTCCAGATCTTTCTGAATACATATAACATAAATGTACAAACAAAAATAGCTTCATTCTTTAAAATATAAATAAGACCACAATATATAAATTTTCTGCAACTTGCTTTTTTAACTTAACAAGGTATCATCAGGATATTTCTATGGCCATATATAGAGCTCTACCTCATTCTGTCATTTGCTACACAGGATTCTACAGTAACTATTTCCATATTGATATACATTTAGGTTCTTCAAATATTTCACTAGTACAAACCATACTACAATGACCTTCTCACAAGTGAGAAGTTCTTCAGGATAGCGGTGCACAGAATACTTTTGTTAAATGTGTAATTTATTGAATGTCTCCTCTTTGATGGTCAAAATGAATAAACTATTTCTGCATGATTTACCACACTAACTACATTTGATTGCTCTTTCTTTGTTATGAATTTTCTTATGTTGTTTAAGGGCTGAACTCCAGGGAAAAGCTTTCCCACATTCATTACATTCATAAAGTTTTTCTCCAGTATCGATTCTCTGATGTTCAACAAGGCCACAGCTATGTTTGAAGGATTTCCCACATTTCTTACAATGACAGGGTTTTTCTCCAGTAGGAATTCTCTGATGTCCAATAAGGGTTGAGCTCTTCACAAAGGCTTTCCCACAGTCATTACATTGATAGAGTTTATTTCCACTATGAGTTTTCTGATGTCTGGCAAAGGATGAGCCTATACTTGAAAGATTTTCCACATTTACTGTGATAGGGTTTCTCTCCTGTATGCATTCTTTGATGACTAATAAGAGTTGAGAGCTTCCTAAAGGCTTTTCCACATTCATTACACTGATATGGTTTCTCATCAGTATGGATTTTCTGATGTTCCAACACAGTTGAGTTATCCCTGAAAGCTTTCCCACATTCTTTACATTTAAAAGGTTTCTCTCCACTATGTATTCACTCATGACGAGTAAGGGCTGCATTCTGAGCAAAGCCTTTCCCACAGTTATTACATTTGTAGGGTTTCTGACCAGTATGAATTCTCTGATGACTTAAAAGGATAGAGTTCTTTCTGAAAGCTTTCCCACATTCATTGCATTTATGGAGTTTCTCTCTAGAATGAATTTTCTGATGATTAACAAACTTTGAATGCTTCTTGAGGAATTTCCCACATTCAATACAGCTATAAAGTTGCTTGCCTAGGTGAATTTTATGATGATTTAAAAGGGATGAGCTGCTCATAAAAGCTAACCCACATTCTTTATATTTATGGGGTTTCTCACCAGTATGATTTCTCTGGTGGCTAATAAAGGAGGAATTATATTTGAAGACTTTCCCACATTCCTCACATTTATAGTGCATCTTCTCTGTGGAACTTCTGTCCTCCCAATCCAGGCCTCTTTCCATCATGACACTTTTTATTCACTCCTCCTGATCAGATCCATCAGAAACATTTTGTTTTAGGGCCGACAACTCTGTTTCAAACCAGTACTCCTGGACTGAAAGAAAATTTTAAAAATTCAAGTGTTCTCTGTTGAAATACTGAAAATGAGAGCTGCACAAGGATAAGGATAATGTTCTATTCAACACAACTAAGGGTTTTAATTCATCCCACTTGTGATTCTTGCTCAGAATAGATGGCAAAACTAAAGATATGAGAAGTAGCAGTCAAAAGAAATGGAAGGAAGTTATACTATAAACATTGTATTTAAAGAACGCAAGGAGCATCTAAGAAGTTACCAAGTTAGGGAGGTAACACATGAAACACACAGAAAAGAAAAGCAATGAGAATATGAGGATAAATACATAATACATAAATACATAAATAAATTTATGTAATTTGGGGAGAAAACCAAGTAGCACCCTACTCCTGTAGGGTGGTACATTTGAGAAGACTGTAATTTCTCCAAGAACATACGAATAACATTCATCTGTGAAAATTTAACAGCAAACTAACATTTAATGACTCAGATAAAAACCAGACAAAATATTTAAAGAATCAAAATAGTTCTCATGTCAAAAGATTTTACTGTAATCTGTTTTTAACATATCTAAAAAAGAACATACCAATCAAAAGGTCAACTATGTGATTTTTCTTTAGCTGTTTACAAAGTACAGACACAAGACCCAATAGAAAATATGCAAAATGATTCTGACAAGGAGATTCTGAAAAACTAATGGAGCCAAATTTCTGATAAATCAACAATGGTTGATCAATTCTTTTACTGAATGAATTTTTTCTCATAAAAAGTTATTTCTATCTATAACTACAGATATAGATATATACACACATATACACACATATATTTATATTTATATTTTTTTATATATTTATATTTATTAGCCTGGGGAGAAATCCCATACATCAGATATTAGAGCTAAGACTTCTTTAAGGAGATGCAAATTGGAGGTGAAGCCTGGTAAGAAACAGCCCAGATCCTTCAAATGGCCTTTGATGGGATATATATTTAACGTGTAATGGTTAAACTAGAGAAAATTTCAAGATACTGATTGTAAAGGTAGGTGGAGGCAAATTAGTCATATGAAGAGAAAGGCACACATATGGACACGTGCTCTATGAGAAAGGTAGCCTTGCAGAGCAGTGAGGAAGAGGAGACTACTTTAGCATATTTTGGGGGTGGGGGGGAAGTAAACATGAACCCTATCTCATACCACGCACAAAATCAATTCTAAGAGGATGGTAAATCTAAATGTAAAAGACAAACAATAAAGCTTCTAGATGTTAACACAGGAGAACATCTTCATGAACTTGGGAAAAAGAAAGATTTATTAAATAGGACACGAAAAGCACCAACAAGAAAGAAAAAGGTTGATAAACTGAGTTCATTAAAATTAAGAACTTCTAGGGGCCGGCCCCGTGGCCTAGTGGTTAAGTTCAGTGTGCTCCGCTTCAGCAGCCTGGGTTTGGTTCCTGGGCATGGACTACACCACTCGTCAGCGGCCATGCTGTGGTGGCGACCCACATACAAAATAGAGGAAGATTGGCATAGATGTTAGCTCAGGGCGAATCTTCCTCAGGAAAAAAAAAAATTAAGAACGTCTATTCATCAAAAGACCATTAAGAGTGAAAAGCAAACCACACAGAGAAAGGTGATACTGCATATGTAATCACCAAAGTGTTCTTTGAACAGATACTTCATAAAAGATGGTATATTTTGGCCAGCAAACATTTGAACATGTCCTGAACTTTATTAGGTATCAGGAGTATGGATTTTAAAACCACAGCGAGATACGTGACACATCCAGGGAATGACTAACTTCAGAAGACTGACAATATCAAGTGTTGGCAAGGATATGGAACAATGAGCACTCTTACACACTCATGGTGGAAGTATAAATTGGTATAAAACTTTGAAAAACCATTTGGCATTTGTACTAAAGTTGAATATATGCATATCTTATAAAATAGAAATTCCACTCCTAGGTATATGCCCAATAGAAATGTATTCACATGTGAACCAAGAGATAACACAGAAGAATGTTCATAGCATTTATAATAGTCAAAAGCTGGAAGTAGCCCAAATATCCATCCAAATATATGAGATAAACTATGGTTTAGTCATACAATGAATGAAATATTCTATAGCAGTGGTTCCCAAAGCATGGGCCCCAAACCAAGAGCATCAGCATCAGCATCACCTGAGAACTTGTAGAAATTTTCAGTCCACACTCCAGACTTAGCGAAAAAAAAACCTCTGAGAGTGGGGACCAGCAATTATACTTAAGCATGCATTCTGATGTATGCTAGAGTTTTAAGAACTACTGATCCACAGCAAGGACAATGAATGAAAATGGATGAATCTCACAAAATGTTATCCATAAGAAGCCAGAGGGGAAAAAAGATACTATATGGTTCCATTCACATAAAACTTATAAACAAGCCAAAATAAACTATGTTTGTTTAGGGGGTGGGGGAGAGCATGGTTAATGATTGGGAGGAAACAAGATGTGATTTAGTAGAGTACACCCAGTGTTCTAGTTCTCGCCCTGAGTGCTGGTTACATGAGTATGCAATTTAAAAACACTAATTAGGCTGTACATATATTTTTTATCAACTTTTCTATATATTTATTAAATTTTTTAAAGTCTTTAAGAAAGAAAAAGGAAGGCTAGTTTACAAGTCTCTTAATACTTTGATCAGAGAATCCAAACACAAATTACAAAATATCTAAAAGATAATAATAATAAAAACTACATATCAGAACCTATTGAATAAAACCAAACCACTGCACAAACAAAAGTTTAAGCCTTTAAACATTTATATTACATAAACAAGAAGGAAAATCAATGAATTAAGTAAACAACTAAAAAGGTTAGAAAAAGTAAATAAACCTAAGGAAAGAAAAGGAAGAAGGAATTAAATATTAAAAGCAGAAAACAATAATACTAATAAATACATCTAAGAGCTCTTTAAAAAAATAAAAGAGCTAATGAATGAGAAAAAATGGAAAAAGACAAATAAATAATGTACGAAATCAGGAGGAAGTAACCATAAATGTAGAGGATATTATAAAAAGAATCATAAAAGGCTACTTTGTTCACAACTATGTAGATAAATCTGCGAACTTGAATTATTGGATACGTTTAAGGAAATTGTGAATCACCAAAACTGTTTCGAGGGAGAGAAAGAAAACCTACTTCGACAGGTTACTATATAGGAGAGAATACTGTCAAAGAACCACTCCCCAATTCCCCTACCCTCCTCCCTGTCACGATAAATAAGTAAAAACAAAACAGAGCACCAAACCTTCAGGGAACCAGCTGTCACATGAACTAAACTATACCAGAGGATAAAAATAGGAAGGATCCAAAAATTTTTTAAGAAATATTGCAAAACAAATAAAAAACCCATGAAAATGGCCTGACAAAAAAGAAAAACGTAAACAAATTTCTTATACATATCCATGCAAAAACTTACATAAAAGATTAGCAAATAGAATCATCTACTGGTATATTAAAAGAATAACGTACTGTGCCATGACCAAGTGGGGTTCTACTAAGAATGCAAAGTCAATAAAATTTACCACGTTAACAGATAAAAAGGGAAAAGATAGATAGCATCTCCATATATGCTGAAAACGCATTTGATAAAATTCAACATCCACGCTTAATTTAAAAAAACAAAAATTCCTTAATAAAAGAGGTGAATTAAATACTTCCTCTACATAATGACAAATACGTATCCCAACCCAACAACCAGCTAAATGCAAGAACCCTAGACACAATCCCATTAAAGACACAAAAAGACAAGCATATCCATCATTACCATTATTGTTGACAATACAAAAAAAAGTCAATAAAAAACAAAGTTAAAAAATACACGCTCAACTATACTCCTGATAAGAGAAATGCAAATTAAAATTACAATAAAATAAAAAAATTTAACTATCAGATTGGCAATGATCAAAAAGTATAAGGCACTGTTGACAAGGTATGCTCAGGTTGGCACTCATACATTGTCATTAGGAGTATAAATACATATAATCTCTATGGATGTTGGTAGTATCCACTAAATTTGAAAATATACTTACCCTTTCCCCTAGCAATTCTTCTTCTAGGAATTTATCCTAGAGATTTACTTGTACTTGAGAGAACTGATATATGTATGAAGATAACCACTGCAGCACTGTTCATAGTTATTATGTCCATTAATAGGGAACTGACTACATAAATTACAGTATACCCATAAAAGGGAACACTACACAGGCATTCAAAAGAAAAATAGTGGCTCTATAGGATGTAGCTATGTGAAATGATTTCCAAGATATGTGACAAATGTGTTTTAAAAATAATACATGTACATTCTTGCAAAGCATACATTATATCTGGAAACTTCCACAAGAAACTTATACAAGGATGCCTCTGGGGAGGGGAAGTGGGTGATTAGGAAAGGTACGTGAAGGAGGCTGCATACCATTTGAACCATCTGAATTTTGCACCATATGCATTTCTAAAAACTAACAGAGGGAAATATGCAAAAAAAGCGGGGGGAGCATAAAATACTGAATGGTTGTGAAATCTTGTATAAAGATTTATTAATCTTCTAAATGGATAAAAGAAATATTAGAGGAAACATTGCTAGTTTTTACTACATCTAAATTTTAAACATCTTATTTCAAAAAATACTAAAATTAAAACAGAAAGAACAAAGAATAAGGAAGACTGAGTTACTGCTGTTACCCTACAAAGAATCTACACAAGAATTTAGCGGAGGGGAAGTTAAACACAGTAAGAACAAAAGGAATTACTGAAAAGCATTTTTTTAAAAACCTAGGTTAAGCAAGATTATGTATCACTGGGATTTTCCATGAAATACAGCTACACAAGTTTCCCCTAAGATGATATAGGCAAAATGACAGAGTTTTAAAAGAAGGAATACTGGCAGGATAAGCATTTTTAGTGAGAGAAACATCCACTTTTAAAGATTTAAAAATGAACTATAGGGGCTGGCCCAGTGGCACAGCAGTTAAGTGCTCGTGCTCTGCTTCGGCGGCCCGGGGTTCCCAGGTTGGGACCCTGGGTGCGCACCGATGCGTCGCTTGTCAAGCCATGCTGTGGCAGCGTCCCATATAAAGTAGAGGAAGATGGGCACAGATGTTAGCCCAGGGCCAATCTTCCTTGGCAAAAAGAGGAAGATTGGCATCGGAAGTTACCTCAGGGCCGATCTTCCTCACAAAAAAAACTAAAAATAAATAAATATGAACTATGACACAGAGCAAGTGACATACAGAAATTTATGCAAAGTATACACAGGAAAAAATGAGAGCCAAGAGCAAAGGATAACAGAGAAGAGAAATAAAAGACGACCTATGAGAAAAGGGAAGAAAAGAAAATGCTTCCCCATCAATTTGTTTGCCAAAAATAATAGTTACCTGATAGTTAAAAAACTATGCTTATACTTTGAATCTGCCATGCCACTATACGATCAGGGATATGGATACTAAAACTAGAAAGGGTTATAGAGTCATTGAACAAGCTAACCAGGAGAGAATTTCGAAGGAATTGAGAATGACAGAAGGTGGAAATAAAGAATAGCCTGACAAGCGCCTGAAAATGGGGAAGGAAAAACACATGAAAAGACTGAGGATTGCAGGGCAGGAGCTAATGGGCCTGAGGCCCATGAAGGGAGCAGCTGTCCACAGGAGAGGAAAGAATGGAGAAAAATCGCAGGTCATTTGACATAAGGATGACGTTAAAAAGAGGAAACTAGTGCCAGGTGCCCCAGCCCTGGTGCACAGACATGGGCCCCCTGAGAGGAGCTTTCTGACCAAGAATGTCTTCCTTGCCATTCTGTGTGCTGAGCTGCTGCTTGAAATGGCTCCCACCTCACTCACCTACACAAGTACCTGATGGGACTTCCTGTACTTCCCCATAGCTCTGCCCCCTGCTCCAACTGGGTGATTAGTTTGGGTTTGGAAGAGAGAAGCCCTGTTCATAGAGAAAGAAAAGGAATGTGACCATGGTTATGAGCACAAGGAATTATCCCAGACCTCAGTCTCAACTTGGGGGTCTATAAGGAGCATGGGTATGTCAGGGAGGCCTAGACGGTGGTATCAAGGATGTCCATATCACGCAGTCATAGAAATGTAGGAGGGAAAGTCAGTTAGAAAACTGGACCTCCTTGAGGAAGAGAAACTCCTGTTGGTGGCAGATGAATCCTGACATGGAAAATTTAGAGAACTGGGCTGGACTGCACACAAAGCTTCCCATCTTAAACTCTGTAAGGCTCTGACCTTTCTGAGGGGTAGAAGGGGCGTAAACTCCAGCGTCTAAGCCCATGCTAAAAAAAAATACAACAAACAAAAAAACCCTGCCATTTAAGATTTTTAAATACCCCAAATCACTTACCCTGTGAAAATGCACAGTTGCCCAGTAGACCAATTTTGAGTCAAAGACAAAGACATCCTTACCCACGGACACCAGATTCCCATAGATTTCCAGCATCACATCTCTGTGCATGGCCCTCTGAGCGGAATCCAGGTGTCTCCATTCAATCTGGGTAAAGGCCACAGCCACATCCCCAAATGTCAGTGATCCCTGCAAAACCAGACCCAATTCTGCTCATCCAGGAACCGCTGACATCCTTGCCCCTGAAGTAGGGAGCCAGAAAGGCCTCACAGGAGAAGGAAAGTAAGAAATTCAAGGTCAGCTTCTGATAGTTCAAATTGTTTACTGGAAGAGAAGTGGGACACAGTTAACAAAAGGACCAAGGGGAAAGTATAGGACACGTTCAGAGAGCAGACCTGCTTCACAGGAATGAAGAATTAAAAGACAAGAAGCTGGAGAACCCAGCGAAGGGTGAGAGGAGGTCGGATCCCTCACTTCAGCCACACTGCCCTCCTCGTGTTCTTCCAACACACCCATCGTGCTCCCTCCTCCGGGGCTGGTGTTTGCTCATCCCTCACTTTGTTGGTCTTTGCTTAAATGTCACGTTATCAAAAAGGTCTCCTCTTTTCTCCTCTCCCGTCCTCATCAGGACCCACTTTATTTTTCTTCACAGGATTTCTCACTAGCTGGCAGGGGAGGTTTAGATTTATTGTCAGTATCCCCTACAATGTGAGCTCCAGGGCAGGGACCACTTGGGTCACTGCTGTCTCCTCAGCTTAAAACACTGCCTGGCACATGGGAGTGTTCAAGGATTTGTGAATCAACAAATTAACAGAAACTCTGAAAGAAACGCAAAGTGATATTGGCTTTATCCCAGAACTTACAAGGACTATGGTCTGACTCTGGGGCAGAATATCAATATACACATATATATTTTTTTTTTATTGCCATTCATAGCAGTAGCAACTTAACATGCACCAGGCACAGTGCTAAGCCCTAGCATATACACCATCTCTCTCTGAACTTCCACCACAACTGTATAAAGCATTATTGCATCTATTTTATAGCTAAGGATACTAAGGCTCAGAGAGTTGAAAGAACTTGCTCACGGTCAGAGGGCTGGTTGAGGGGTACAATATAAAAAGCAGCTATAAAAATGTGACTATGGAGCAAATTGGAAGAAATGGCTCTGACATATTTAAAGGAAAAAATGAGTAAGCCTAAAAAATACATATGAAAACGTGTTTCAAACGAAATAATTTGACTTGTTAGCCTCATAGGAATGTGGGTAATCTCTAGTTTTTTAAAATTTTGTTACTCTTCGTTTGTACAATAAATATTCAAATATTCATTACTTTTAAAAATGCTGATTACTTCCTGCCAACTTCTCAAAATCCTCAAAACCCAGTTTTCTCCAGGACAAAGGCAAACTCCAGACTGGCATTCTAGACCCTGAACATTTCCAACTTTCTCTGGGGCCGCATTGTTCATGGTTCAGATGAAATGGCTTCACTCATGTTGCAGCGCCTTCCCCTAGTCACCCCATCCTCTGCAATTATGCAAATTTCACTTATTCTTCAGGAAAAACTACAACAATCACCACCATCACCACCGCCCCACCCTGAAGACTCCTCTGAGCCCCCCCAAGGTCAAGACAGCACTGCCATCCCTGAGTGGTGTGTATCATTTACTGATACTTTAGCCTGTATGTCTTTATATGCTAAATGTGTCTGTTTTTCATCTTCTGTGAGTTGGCAACGTCTTTGAGGCAACAGCTATGCCTTACGTACAAAGTATTTTTCAGTCTCTAGCACTCTAGAAAGCACGGATAGCAACATCTATTTAGTGAATGACTATGTAATCGGTAGAGAGAAGGACATGAAGGGATGACAGTGGGGAGACATGTCCCTTCTCTGTAGAGCTGCTCCCATCCAGGACTGGCTCAGGCAACTTGGTCCATACACGGGGCAGAGCATCTTCCAGGCAAAAGGCATAAACTGAACTTCAATTGGAAATGATGGCGATTTCTCAGGAAAAAGAAAAATCAAACTTGCCTGGATCTGGGCTCTTGGTAGTCTTGGGGCCATCTGTCTCCTGAACTGTTCTCCCAGGCAAAGGCCAAGAATCCTGAGTAAGCCAATCTGGGAAATAAAGGCGATATGAGGAAATCCCTCCATGTCCTATACTAGCTAGAACTTGCTCTCTGCGAGCTGGACGAGAGCGGTCCACCAGCCTCCCTACTCCCCACAAAGGTAGTAGACAAGTGAAGATGGTTAAGGTCAGGAAGAAAGGTCATGGGACGGCTGCCTGGAGGCCAGCCTTGCAGGAAGCTCCAGGCCAAGCTCTGGCTGTGAGTCAGTCAGGCACCTTCGCCAACACGGTGGAAAGTTTCGTCGGTGACAGTCTCTGGGCCTCGGCGCAAGCCTTTAAGCTTTCTGTGATGCGCCACTCAAGCGGCCACTCAACAGTGCACGGCTCCTGCAGGTGGGGCCCTGCCCACATCTGACGGTCCCCTCCGAACCGGCTCCTTCCTCTACCTGCCCCCCGGGGAAAAGAGGGGCCCAGCGGGTCTCAGCGCCCCAGCCCGGCGGCGGCCGTTCCCAGACCCAGAAGCGCAGGCTGTGCCACCACTAACCGAAGCGCATCTGGCCACTAACACCAGCAACAAAGCAGCGCCTCGCTCTACGCACTCCAAGGCGGGCAGGGCCGGAAACGGAAATGGTCGTAGAGGCCTCTGGGAAATGTAGTCCGGGATACAATCAGCCGTCTTAGGGTCTCCATGCATCCACGCGCAGGTTGGCATCACACGCGGAGCTTTGGAAAGTAATGGTGCCTCGGTCCCAGCTCCAGACATTCGGATTTAATGCTCTGTATATGGTCCTGGTATCGAGATTTTTTTAAAACTTCCAAGTGATTCTAACGTGCAGCCAAGATCGGCACCCACTTCTAGAAATTGATGAGGATCTGCATGACATGTTATATAGTACTTTGGGGCAGCTCTTTATGGTTTGTTCGTTTGTTTATTTGTTTTTTCCAAGTAATCCTGTTTTGATTTCAAGCAAAGAAAAAGCATGTTTAAAAAGTATAGCACCCAGAACACTGAAAGTTAATTTTCTCATCATGTGTTGACATAGAAAATGGAACAAGATTGAATTAGTTTTAACAAATGTATTATTTTCTATAAAAAAATATTTCTACTTATAAACTACAGGAATTGGACAGCTTGGGAAGGAAAATGTATCTTTTTTGTTCAATAAGGACTTCTTATTTGAAAGAAAATTTCTCAGAATGGGGCATTCATTCACCAATTTAACAGTGATTAACCAATGCCCCACTATGTGCCAATCACTGTTCTAGATGCTAAGGATAGAGCAGTTGACAAGGACTCTCTCCTTGACCAAACTTTATTCAGGCTTCTCTGAGCCCTATTCTTGACTAAGCCTTGTCTTTGGCCTGCTGAGCCCAAATTTAGCAAAGAATCCTATTAAGCCAGTTCATCAAGTATTCCCCCACCCTTGATATCCAGTCAAGCTCCTCTTCTTGCACCCTTGATATCTAATCAAGTTCCTCTCCCCCTCCCCTCACCACCACACCCTTGATACCTAATCAATTTCTTCTTAGTAATTTTCCATCTACTCCTTTACCCTGACAGTTGGCTATGAATCCCCCCTTGTCCCTGTTGTACTGGGAGTTAAGTTCAAGCTTTCTCTCTTATTGCAACAGTCTTGAATAAAGTTTTCTTTGCAGGTTTCAAGTGTCAGCATAATTTCTCTTTAACACAGTGAACACAATAATTAATGTCCCTCTTCTCAAAGATCTTACATTCCAATCGGGGTCAGGAAAAGAGGGATTGAACAAAAGCAGGGCAAAGAGGTGGGGGAAGGATTCTTATTTAATATAGAGCTGTAAGGATTGCCTTCTTTGATAAGAGATCATATGGGCAGAAGTCTGAAGTAAGTGAGGTAACAAGAGGGAGTATGTCTGTGGGGAGTCTGTTCTAGGCAGATGATGTAAGTGAACATAAGTGAGGCCATCTTGTTATGCTAAGTGGCCCCAGCCCCTCCTCTGTGTGACTACTCACTGCTCTGCATGCACTCTAAAAAAAAAATTCATGTGCTCTCCTGATTTATGGCCTCTGTTTATGTATGTACTCCCCAACAGCTTGATAAATTAAAACTTTTTTCTATGAGTTTCTCTCCAGGAACAGGCTGACCACAGGTGGGAAACACACCTACAAGGTATCCATCACAGCTGACAGGAGAATGGAACAATGTGATGCCTGGAGCCCATCACGCCTGGAGACCAACATCTCTGGACCCCCTCCTCACTGCCCATTTTCCCTATATAACTACCTCAAGATCCTGTAATTTTTGAAGATGGTTTTTTGAGACATTAGTCTGCCATCTTCCCGGTTATGCTGGCTAATAGAATTAAAACTTCCTTTCTCGATCCCTAACTCATTGTGATTAATTGGCTCAGACCACAGCGAGCAGAGCGAGCCCATTGCTCAGTAACAATGTATCAGCAGATTCAAAGCCCCTAAAGAGAGTGTGCTTGGTTTATTTGAGGAACAGCAACAGGTCGATGTGGTTAGAACAATGAAGACATAGGAAAAGGCCAGATCATGTTTGTGATGCTTAATTTTATGTGTCAACTTGACTGGGCTAAAGGATGCCCAGATAGCTGGTAAAACATTATTTCTGGGTGTGTCTATGAGAGTGTTTCTGGAAGAGATTAGCATTTGAATCAGTAAACTGAGTAAAGAAGATCCACCTTCACCAATGTGGGCAGGCATCATCCAATCCACTGAGGGCCCAGATAGAATAAAAAGGTGGAGGAAGGATGATTTTTCTCTCTTTCTTCTTGAGCTGAGACATCCATCTTCTTCTGCTCTCAAACATCAAGCTTCTAGCTCACAGGCCTTCACACTCTGAGACTTACACCAGCACAGCACCCTTCTCTTCTCAGGCTTTTGCCCTCAGACTGGGAATTACACCATTGGCTCCCGTTTCTCAGGGCTTTGGACACAGACTGAATTACACCACTGGCTCTTCCGGCTCTCCAGCTTGCAGATGGCGGATGGTGGGACTCCTCAGCCTCCATAACCACATGAGCCAAGTAATTAATTAATTAATTACACACACTATTGGTTCTGTTTCTCTGGAGAACCCTGACTAATACAATTTTGGTCCCTTTAGTCCACTGTAAGAATATTGGCTCTTATTTTGAATGAGATAAGAAGCCATCAGAATGTAGAGAAATTGGAATCCTCGTTCATTGTTGGGAGGATTGTAAAATGGTGCAGCCACTTTGGAAAACAGTTTGGCAGTTCCTAAAAACATTCAACACAGAGTTACCATATCACTCAGTGATTCCATTCCTAGACATTTATCAAAGAAAAATAAAAATATACATCCACACAAAAACTTGCACACAAGTGTTCATAGCAGTGTTATTCATAAGAGCCAAAAGTAGAAACAACACAAATGTCCATCAACTGGTGAATGGATAAATAAAATATGGTATATCCAAATAATGAAATAATATTTGGCAATAAAAGGAATGAAGTACTGATACATGCTACATAATTGATGAACTTTGAAAACACAATACTAAGTAAAAGAAGACAGTCACAAAATACAATATATTGTACAATCCCATTTATATGAAATGTCCAAAAAAGGCAATTCCATACAGACAAAAAATAGATCAATGGTTGCCAGTGGATAGAGGGAAGGAGGAATGGGGAGTGATTGTTAATGGGTATGGAGTTTCTTTGGGGTATGATGAAATGTTTTAAAATTAGATAGTAATTATATCAGTTTCCTAGGGCTACCATAACAAAGTATCACAAACTTAAGTAATAGAAATTAATTTTCTCACAGTTCTGGAGGCTAGCAGTCTAAAATCAATGTGTCAGCAGGGTTGGTTCCTTCTGAGACTTTGGGTAGAATCTTTCCTTGACTTTTCTATCTTCTGGTGGTTGCTGTCAATCCTTGGCATTCCTTGCCTTGCATTCTCCCTGTGTGTCTCTGTCTTCATATGGTATTTCCTTATACATAGGACAGCTAGTTATGTTGGATTATATAAGGACAGCTAGTTATATTGGATTAGAGCCCATCCTAATGACCTTATCTTAACTTGATTACATCTACAACAACCTTATTTCCAAATAAGGTCACATTCCAGAGTACTGGGGGTTAGGGCATCAACATATGAATTTGGTGGGGACACAATTCAACCCATAACATTTAGTTTTGTGTTTTATGTTTTGTTCCTTAATGTTTTGCCTTTAATACTCTGTAATTTATTTTATAAAGTTCAAATCTTATAAGAGATAGGATCTAAGTTTGTCTCAAATGAATAGATAATCTTTCCAGCACCATTCATTGAAAAGTCTATTCTTTCCTCCACTGCACTGAAATGCCATCATCATTTTATGCCACACTATACTGTTGCCCAAACAGAAGTGTGGGGGATTCCTTAACCTATGCTGTTTTCCAGAAGCACAGGGCTCAGATAAAGTTCAGCACTCTCACTATTAATAAGGAGTGGTTAAGTGAATTATAGTAAATCCATATGACAAAATACTAGGCAGCCATTAAAAATATCAATGTAGATATAGACATATGTTACATAAATATGCTGACAAAGTATTGCTGAGTGAAAAAATCAGTTTCTAAAACAGCCTATATAGTAAATCCCACATAATATCTCACATAATAATGAAATAATGCCAAAAAGTCATGCTCAGCAAAGGCCTACGGCAAGGTCTGACTCCCCTTATGCCAAGTCCTGTCCTAAAGCTTCCACTTGAATTATCTCATTTAATCCTCAAAGCAACCCTATGAGGTAGGTACTATTACCATCCTCAATAGCAAAAACTTTTTGTTACAGAAACTTCAAAATATACACAACTTAGAATAATATAACAAGCCTCCACATATCCATAACCCAGATTCAACAAATATCACTGTTGTGCCTATTTTCATAGTACCTCTTCTAGATTAGCCCACAAGATGGTAATTACCCACTTAGAGTCTTTCGAGGAGTCCTTGGAAGCGTGCCTCTCTTCTAGGGTTGCCAGATAAAATACAGGATGCCCAGTAGCATTTGAATTTCAGACAAACATTTTCTAAAAAAAATAAATAATCATTGTTTATCTGAAATTCAAATTTAGCTGGGCATACTGTATTTTCATTTGTTAAATCTGGCAACCCAACCCTCCTCACTCCATATAGATTTACATTTCTATTATGCTAATACGATAACTAAAAAGCCACAGTTTTTTGGTTTAAAGATTTCTAGATCTTCTAAACTTGGATGGGAGGACATCCCTTAAGTTGTTATCTACTCACCAGTGTCCTTAGTTGGCTGTGCCCAACAACTTTGAGAAAGTCAACAGTAGAGTTTGAAGAAAGGTGGGAAGCGCAGCAACAACACACGATCAGGGAGAAGAGGCTGATGGGCAGGACAAAGGATTCATAATGCTGAAAACCATCAAAACTCTCCTCATCCCAGTGTTGGTAGGGCCCTGCGGAGAAACAGCATTTTGCGTGACAAAGGACACAGAATACACTCACTGAATGCTTTTGAATGAATAAGTGCAGGAATGATGCTAAGTTGCATCTGGGAGCATGTGCACTATAATCATGAGTTTCTATAACCCTGACACTGTCTGCCCCAGACCCCTAGCAGGGCAGCACCAAGAGCCTTCATTACCGGACAGCACTGATATCCCTCCTGCCTCCTCCGCTGCTTGCCTGGCTGCACTTGAGCAATTCTCTTCTCTTCTCTGGGCCTTGATTCTCAGTCTGAAAAGTAAAGAAGGCTGGATGAGACCCTCCTTATCACCCTCTCCATTTCCATGGCTTCACAGCATTTGAGGACATCCTGAGGACAACTTGGGAAATAGAGCTGGAGACATTATTAGACCTCGCAGGGATCTTGAGGGACAGCTCTGTGTTCCTCTGCTCTAGCCAGGAGCCAGCCCAGGTGGGAAGGGGGCTCAAACTCATGTAGGCACCCCTTTTCTAGCTCCAACTGGGATTTTTCCAGGTTTTCTAGGAGTCCAGTATGGCCTGACCTGCATCTGCCACCACCCTGCTTGGCCTGGTGTATCTCTGCGTTGGAGTGATCCACCAGAAGGCTGGACTGCGAGGTGGGGCCCAAGCGGTCCAAAAGAAGCTCCTTTCCTCATCTCTAACCTGGCCTGTTCCATTTGTGATCTGAGTTTGAATCCTGGCTCTGCCACTTACCAGCAGCAAGATCTTAAGCAAGTTACTCTCTCTCTCATCCTCTGTGCCTTCACTTTAAGACAAGTGAAGAATAACCCCTATTCCACAGTGCTGCTAATAGGCAAGGATGAACACTGGGCCCTGAGTCCAGTACAGGGCACCCAGAAGGAAATCAGTAAACGGAAGTCCCTCCACCTTTCTTTCTGTCTCCCAAGGACTCCCCAGCTAAAGCCTAAATACCCATGTGCTCCCTGACCAGTGCTTCTCCAGGTCCCAAGACCTCAAGAGGCAGAAGATGTAGACCCTAAATGAAGACCTCCCAAGCTTCCTCTCAGAGTTCCTGGCCCCGGCAACATGGAGAGCATCCTGGTAGGGGCTCCATGGCCTCAGACGGCTGTACCACTACAGCCTTTCTCTGGGGTCAGGGTTAGAATCAGCTGAGAAGAGATGGCAAAAGGGTACTGGATGGGGGTGGGACAAGATTAGGATAGAATTGAAAACAAAAAGCACTGTTAGATCCGCACAGCGGATCGTTTGCCTTGGAAAACAGATACAAACCTCATTCCTATGAGCCTCAGTCCCATTGTTTACATAAAAAGCTCCTTACCATATTGCGGTCCCCCAAACAGAGCCCAAGAGGGCCTACCCAGCATCAAGGGTAATCACTCCACCATGAGCGGGGCAGTGCTGTGCCTCCCACCCCTGACCTCTTGCCCAGCTCTGGGCTGGGTTCTGAGGTCATGCATGAAGAGTCTTCAGGCAGCACAGAGCAGCCCAGCCTTCCCAAGTTCATGGAACAGTTAGGGTTGACACGAGCCTACAACAGACAAGGACTGCTGGAATCATGGCCTCTTCTGGTAGTTTCCTCTACCACCCCTCCCCCACTCTGTCCCCTGGCCATCCATGCCTCAGGCCAGCTGCTTGCCTTCTTTACCATAATCCTGGGACCCTCAGCTTTTCACAGCACTTGTTTCTAATTCTGCCTACTGCCCTTCTCCTCACAGACTTCCTGGGCTTAATAATGATGGGGATTCCTATGGAATCTGGGATTGCACCACTCCAGTATGATCCCTAGTGATCCCCTGGAAGCCTCATAGAGGGGGTAAAGCATATAGGGAACACGCCAATATAGAGGTGTCCATATCTATGTATAATTTATCATAGTTAAGACAGGTATGTGTGTTACTATAGGATGTGTGTGTGAGAACCAAGTGGGTATGGGTCTATGTGAATGAGATATGAGTGTGAGAGAGAGAATATGAGACCAGGGAATATAGTGGGGATAGTATATGAGCAAGAGGGCATGTATGAGGTATAAGAAAGTGCATATGTGTGATGTGAGGATGCGTGCATATAGGGGGACAGTATGATGTGTGAATAAATGATGTGTCAAGGTAAGTTGGTAAAATAGGGTGCGACAATGTACCAGTCAGCTATTTTCACAATAATGTTATGTAACAAAATATCCCAAAATGTGGTAGCTAACCAAAAAAATCATTTGTTTCATGCTCATGAACTTGCAAGCCAGCTGGGGTCTTGATGATCTAGGCTAGGCATAGCTGAGCTTGGCTTCAGGCCACAGGGTGGGTTCAGGTCTGCTCCACATGTCTCTTATTTTTCTGGGACATGTGGACTGCCTATACCATGTTCTTCTCATGGAAATGGCAGAAGTGCAACAGAACAAGCCCAATCCTACAAGCATTTTTAAAGTATCCGTTTGCATCATATCTACCAAAATTCTGTTAACCAAGACAAGTGACATTGCCAAGTCCAACATCAATAGGCCTGGAATTACATTCTTCCTCTAATAAAAGAAACATAAAGACCTTCCATCCCCTGCTCAGCAAAAGCAGGTGGTGCCCTCACCAGGACAGTGTCAATAGGGTCTAGTAGGAAGCTAAGCCTTTACCCTCATTTGGCAGCAATCAGACATAACAAGCTGATGCAAGGAGGGAGAGTTGTCACTCCGTTTTACTCTCCACCCCCAGCGTTAGAAGGCTGAGTGGAGAGCAAGCCTCGACTCTCACCCAGCATCAATAAGGGGGAACAAGGGTGTGAGAGACAGGGCGAGTCCACACTCCACTTTCCACCTACCCTAGTATCAACAGGACCCAGTGAGGAGCTGAACCTCCAACCCTACCTAACATCAATAAGGCAGAACGAGATGGTGGGAAGTGGAGCTAGTTGGCATTCCTCTTCCTCCCTCCCACCCTTCTGGAAGCCTTGGTGTCATCAGGGCCTGGAGGGATCTGATCATCCAGCCCACCCAGACCAATGTGGTTCACCTAAAAAGGGTAAATGTCTGCTAAAAAAGAAAACTAAGTAGGATCCAGAATCTCACAACATAACATCCAAAATGTCCAGGATACAACTGAAAATCACTCATCATACCCAGAACAAAGTCAATTACAAGCTGAACAAGAAAAAAATTCACAGACATCAACACGGCAATGACTCAGATGTTGGAATTATCTGAGAAGAACTTTAAAATAGCAATCATAAAAATGCTTCAATAAGCAATTAAGAATTCCCTTTTGCAAATGAAAAAATTAAAAATTTCAGCAAAGAAACAGAAGATATAAAAGAGAACCAAAGAGAAATTGTAGAACTGAAAACTACAGTAAGCAAAATAAAAAACTCACTGAAGGATGCCATAGTAGATTGGAGAGGACAGAGGACAGAATCAGTGTACTCGCAGGTAGATCAACAGAAGTTACCAAATATGAACAACAGAGAGAAAATAGAATGGAAAAAAAATGAACAGAGCCTCAGGGACCTGTGTGTTTAACAAAAAACAAATCTAACCTTCCTATCATCAGAGTCCCAGAAGTAAAGGCAAGTGTGGGCTGAAAAAGTATATGGAGAAATAATGGCTGAAAGTGTCTCAAATTTGGTATAAGGCATAAGCCTACAGACGTATGAAGCTGAGCAAATCTTAAATAGGATGAATGTAAAGAAATCCATGTCAAGACACATCATAATCAAATTTCTGAAAATCTAAAAAGAAAAAATCTTGGCAAAAAGGCTAGAGAGAAACAACATATTACCTATAGGGGAACACCAATTAAAAGGACAGGGGATTTCCCATCTGCAACCATAAAGGCCAGAAAGAAGTGGCACAACATTTTTCAAGTACTGAAAGAACTGTAAATAGCAAATTCTATAGCCAGTGAAAAATATCCTTCAGGAATAAAGGGGAAATAAAGACATTCTCAGATTAAGGAAAACTAGGAGAATTTACCACTAGTAGACATTCCCTTAAAGAATGGCAAAATAAAATTGTCTAAACAGAAAGGAAATGACAATAAAAAAGGGTTCAGAACTTCAGAAAAGAAAGAAGAACAAAGGAATGGGTAAAAATGGGGGGTAAATATAATAGACTACGCTTTTCCTCGTGAGTTTCTTAAATCATAGCTGATAGTTGAAGCAAAAATTATAATATCATGTAATACAGTGTTCAATGCACCTCGAGGAAATATTTAATACAAGTATATTTTTTAAACAGAGCGGGTAAAAGGACCTAATGGAAGTGAGGTTTCTGCACTTCATTCAAAGTGGTGAAAAACTGATACCAGTAGACTGTGATAAGTTACACATGTATATTGTAACACTAGAGCAACCACTAAAAAAATTATATAAAGCAATATATCAAAAGCACAATAAAAATTTTAAATGGAACTATCAAAAATGTTCAAGTAACCCACAGGAAAGCAAGAAAAAGAAAAAATACTAAAAGAGAACAAACAAAAAACAAAAAACAAAATGGCACACATATCAATACCTACCCTAAATATAAATGTATAATATGCCAATTAAAAGACAAGCATTGCAGGGCTGGCCTGGGAGCATCGTGGTTAAGTTTTTGCGCTCCACTTCAGCGGGCCAGGGTTCACAGGTTTGGATCCTGGGTGTGGACCTATGCACCACTCTTCAAGCCACGCTGTGGCAGGAGTCCCATATACAAAATAGAGGAAGTATTGGCAAGATGCATTTGTTTTAAATATCCCAACTATATGCTTTCTTCAAGAAATTCACTTCAAACATAATAACATAGGTAGGTTGACAGTAAAATAGTGGAAAAAGATATATCATGCAAATTATGTAATGATAAAAGGATCAATCCATCAGGAAGACATAGTGGTCATAAAAAAACAGCTTTGAAATCCATGAAGCAAAAACTGATAGGGTTGAAAGGAGAAGTAGAAAAACCTACAATTATAGCTGGAGACTTCAACATCCTACTCTCAGCAGTTGTTAGAACTACTAGTCGGAAATCAGCAAAGATACAGAATAACTGAACAACACCATCAACCAACAAGATCTAACTGACATTTATAGAACATTGCACCTAACAGCAGCAGAATACATATTCTTTTCAAACACCATAGAACATTCACCAAGATAGACCAAACAAACCTCAACAAATTTAAAAGGACTGAAATCACACAAAGGACATTCTCTGAGATAATGGAATCAAACTAGAAATCAATAATAGAAAGACAACAGGAAAATCTCCAAACACTTCAGAATCACACAACTCGCTTCTAAATAATCCAATGGTCAAGGAGGAAATCTAAAAGGAAATTAAAAAACAATAAATAGAACTTCATGATGAAAATATAGGGTGTCAACATTTGTGCTAAAATAGTACTGAGAGGGAAATCTTTAGCACTTAATGCTTATGTTAGAAAAGAGGAAAAGTCTCAAATCATAATCTATGATCCTATCCCAAGAAACTAAAAAAGAAGAGCAAAATGAACCCAAAGAAAGCATAAGGAAGGGAAACAAATGAAACTGAAAAGAGATAAAGAAAAAATTAATGAAACAGAAAACTGGTTTTTCAAAAAAAAATCAATAAATTGATAAATCTCTAGCAAGACTGACAAACATAAAAGGAGAGAAGACACAAATCACCAATATCAGGAACAAAACAGAAGATATCACCATAAAGCCTTCAGTCAGTGAAAGGGAAAAAGAGGGAATACTACTAACAACTCTACAGTCATAAATTTGACAACTTAGAAGCAATGAACCAGTTCCTTGAAAACCACAAAGACCAAAAACAAACCAAAACAAAATAGATAATCTGAACGGTCATATAACCATTAAAAAAAATTGAATTTGTAATTTAAAATGAAAAGAAATCTCCAGGCTCAGTTTGTTTCACTGGAGAATTCTACCAAACATTTAAAGAATTAACATAAATTTTACACAATTTCTTACAAAAAATAAAAGAAGAGGAAACACTTCCCAACTCATTTTATGAGACTAGTATTAACCTAATACCAAAATCAAAGACAGTATCAAAATAATTTAAAAAATACAGACCAATATCTCTCCTGAACTTAGATGCAAAAATCCTCATCAAAATATCAAATTAAATCCAGCAAAGTATAAAAAGGATTATACACCATGACCAAGTGGGATTTTTTTCCACATATGGAAGACTGGTTCAATATTTGAAAACCTATTAGTATAGTCTACCATATCAACAGACTAAAGAAGAAAAATATTAAGATCAATTGATATAGAAAAAGCATTTGACAAACCCAACAACTATTCATGATAACAATACTCAGCCAACCATGAACAAAAAGAACTTCCTCAAATTGATAAAGACCTAAAATAACATCACACTTAAAGATTGAATGCTGTCTCCTTAAGATCGGTAACAAACTAGCACGTCTGCTCTCACATCTCTTATTCAACATAGTGCTGGAAGCTCTAGCTATTGCAGTAGGTAAGAAAAAACATAAAGGGGATACAGATTGAAAAGAAAGAAGGAAAACTGTCTCTATTTGTAGCTGACATAGTTGACTATGTCGAAAATGTCAAAGAAGCTGTAAAAAAACGCTCCTATAACCACTGAGTTCAGCAAGTCACAGGATCCAAGACCAACACACAAAAACCAATTAATTTGCTATATACTAAACAACAAACATGTGAAAATTGAAATTAAAAACACAATATCATTTATGATCTTTCCAAAGAAAATTAAATACTTAGATATAAACTTAACAAAACATGTACAGGATCTATATCCTGAAAATTACAAAATTTAGTTATGCAAGATATTACCACTGGGAGAAACCGGGTGAAGGGTACAGAGACCTCCCTGTACATTTTTTCCAAATTACTATGAATCTATAATTGTTTTAAATATATATGAACCAAAAAAAATGGGGAATAATAATGCAATCTACAAGCAATAGTGGGTGAGAGCATGAACACATGCTATGAACTACTACGGCTGTGTGGGAACATACTGTAACGGGTACAGACTGCATGTATATATATAGTTTGTATGAATGAATATGGAGTATAGGTTTGTGGGCAGGTTGATCACTGTCAGCAGAATGCCATTCAGTACATCCCAAAGTCCCACCACCCCCTGTATAAAGTGAGAAAATGTGATCATTCTCTAGGGATTCTAAATTGCAGAATACAATGTGAATGTCTTTTTCCCCATACTAACCCCTGCTGAGGCCCCTCAACTGATCCCTACAAACATCTCCTGACATTTTCTAAGTACAAAGCATCACATTTCAGTGATAATTACCCTCAACCCTACAGAGCCCTGGAAAGTTCCTAAAACATTTTAACCTCCGTTGCCTTCCTGTGGGTCTCAACGAAAGGGGCTATGGTTACTGGCTCCCTTTTATAAATGACAAAACCAAGTCTTGGAGGGGAGAATGATTTTTAAAAAGCAGGGTAATAATAAAAGGAGTCAACTGTGAAGAACTTTGTGCTTTGGATTCTAAAAAACAAAACTAGGTTTGAATCCATCCTCTGCCCCTTATTATGAGACACTATGCTTCTTAAAGCTTTTAAAATGTAAAAGCTGTAAAATGGGTCACACTACCTACCTCATTAGGGTGTATGGAAAGATTACATGAGATAAAGATACAGTGTTTGACACATATATGCTAATTATTGTGCTTAATTTGTTAAAAGACACAGACAGAACCAAGATTTTTCACTGGTATCTGGGCTGCCTGCCATTCTTGTCTTTCTTCTTCCTCACTAGATGAAGAACATGTTCTTCCACGTGGACCTTTTCCTGTTCCAAGCAATCAGCTGTTTTCATAGCAACAAGCAGAATCTGAGAAAAGCCATTGCCCTGTTAGCCAGGATACGAGTCCCAGGTCTGTCCTTTTGTTTATTATCTGACCCTATCTCCCTCCCAGGAACTTTAAGCTAGACCTCTGGATGGTCCCATCCACCCTAACTCTACCTCAGGGGTGGATATTTAGGTAAAAAAGCACTGCCCTGACAAGAGGCAATGTTTTGGCCTTACAAAAGTTTGCCAATAACAAGTTGAGTGACTTCAGGAAAATTTCATTTTGTCTTAGCTGTCTACATCTATAAAATGGTAATGGTGTTGGAAAGACAAGATCCTTGGGTTGATTTGCACATTATGAGGCAAAATAACCCAGATGACATACAGTCTTAGGTTCTTGGAAAGTGGGAATTGGAGCCACAAATGACACATTTAAATGCTCTAACTGGTTTTTATCTGAAAGCACATTATATGGTTTAAATACTCCAAATAGCATTGGCTCCAACTGTAGGCCTTTCTCAAAAGGCTGCCACATCCTTTACAGGATCTGAGACTAGCTTTTGCTATTTAAGTAATATTTGAGAACCTCTGGGATGCACAGAAAAAAAGTTCAGCACTTTTATAGGTGATGTTAGAAACCCAGTGGGCAGCAGATTTATGGGCTAGCATCTAGACAGAGGGTCCGTCTGAAGTCCATATTGCTAAGTGAAAGTCCATATTTAATATCAACTCCTCAAAACTTGTTGACATTTTCTTTATCATTTTTAATGGGATCAATTTTTGTGACTATTTCACGTTTTTAAAAAATGCTTATTTTCTGATTTGGGGGTCTACTATTCTATATCTAACTATTAAATCAAGCTTGCTAACTGTATTTTTCTGATTTTCTATATCCCAAGCAGATTTTTGTTGACTTGATTTTTTCTATAAGAGGTATGTCAAAATACCTCACTATGATAGTAATTGTCAATTTCTCCTGTCTAAAAGTTTCTGATTTATATATTTTGAACCTAGGTTGTTGAAATTTAATGGTGACTTTTCCATTGGATTGGTAGGGGAAAATACCTAATTTAAGTGGGTTCAAGAGAATATGGGAGAAATGGAATTGGAAACATCTCCTAAAGACAATTTTTTAGGAGTTTTTTCAGTCAAGTGAAGCATAGAATGGATAGCAGCTGGAGAGAATTGGGGTGGGGGGCAAATGACTATTTTATAGGAGATATTATTCACTAGTATTTTTAAGAGCATATGCACTAGTATGTTGATAATTCAGTACAGAATGAAAAACTGACAATACAGAAGAGAGAGGGGAATGCCCCCATGTGTGAGAAAGGGGATAAAATCCAGGGTGCAAATGGAGAGTTTTCTTAAATAGGAACTGGGGCTGTTCATTCAGAATGGAAAGTAGAGCATACAGGTTCCAATACAGAGAGGTAGCAGATGTGCTTGTGAGAAGGTACAGAAGTTCTCTTTTCTCATAGAAAGCAAAGTCATCAGCTGTGAGTGACATGGGAGGACTTATTGGAGGCTTGAGAAAAGAAGCTGTGAAATAGTCATTTAGGAGAATGGATGGACTAAGAAAATGTGCTGGGATCGCTGGGCAGCATTAAGGGCACACTGACCTTAGTGGTCATAAATGGAAAGTGAGAACAATCATCAGGGCCATGTATTTTTTTCAGGCCACATCTGCTACACAGGCACAGGCATGAAATAGGCAGGGAATTGTATTCAACCAGGTTTGGTGTTTTATCTGGAGAATAAAACCAAGTGAGATAGGGGCAAGAGAGCTGACTATATGCAAATGACTGATTACAATGATGGGCTATGGCTTCTCAATTGGGTGAGAAAGGAAGTGAGAACAACAGGGGGTGAGAGTCAGGGCAAAGGTGATAGAATCAATGGATCAGGGAAGATTGAGGAGAGGAGTAAGGTCCTAGGGAGACATTTCATGTTCCCCAGAGAAAAGGTAGGAGAGCAGCTCTGAGGAGGAGCCTCTCCCCACATGGTAGGCCCCCAAATGTGTCCATGTCCTAATCCCCAGAAGCTGTGACTTACATGGCATAAGGCATAAGTTACCTTATATGGCATAAGGGACTTTGCAAATGTGATTAAATTAAAGATCATGATGTGAAAGATTGTCCTGGATTATCCAGGTGGATCTGATGTAACTACATCAGTCCTAATAAGAAGGACACAGGAGGAGTCAGTGCCAGAGAAGGTAATGTGATGACGGAAGCAGAGATTGGTGTCATGCGCTTTGAAGATGGAGAAAGAGGCCACAAGCCAAGGAATATAGTCCTTCACTAGACACTGAAAAAGGCCAGGAAACAGATCCTCCTCTGGAGCCTCCAGAAGGAACCAGCTGTGTTGACACCTTGAGTTTAGCTGAGTGAAACTGATTTCAGACTTCTGACCTCCAGAACCATAAGAGAATAAATTTCTGTTTATTGTACATCACTAAGTTTCTGGCAATTTGTTACAGCAGCAGTTAGAAACTAATACACCAAAGGAAGAGGAAAGACAGAGAGGAGGGGTCCAAGCAACAGCTCTTTGACCCCCAGAATAAATCTGAAGGGAAGGTACTAGGGAGGGACCAAATGAGTGGCCCTGTGTCACTCAGTGAAGGGTGAAGGTAATGGAGACAGAGCCTGGGAGGGTTTTAGCGCCACTCCCTTGAAAGCATTATTAACAACTAAAAGGGTCTCGGGGACGAGGTTTGTTTCTTTGGTAAATTTATGATACACAGTATTATCAAATTTTAAAAAGCAAACTGTAGGCCCATATATATGGCATGACCCCATTTTTGTTTAAAAAGTATAGCTGTATGTATAAATAGTTGTCTGTGTACGCTCAGGAGACAGTTCTGACTGCTGAGTGTCGCATAACTAATTCCCCCCATGACCTCAGTCTTTGCTCCAATATCTCATATTTAAAATTGAGAAGTACGCCCCCAACCCACAACCCCCTCACACACACACACACACACACTAGCGCCCCTCAATCCCCCGACTCGGGTCTACTTTTTTAATAATTCATATCACCTTATAACACACTAGACCATTTATCATTAATTAGGTATTGCTTGTTTACCCCACTAGAAATTAACATACACGATGATTTTTGTTTAAGCGTCTTGAACAGTTCCTGGAACATAATAGGCCCTCAAATAACGCTGGCTAAATAAATGAACTTCGGAGGTGAGATGGAGAAGCCGAGCGGCACATATTCGTTTTAGAATATTTTTAAAAGTAAAGGCGAAATTACGGGTGATATTTACCTTCTTTTTCCCCAGTAGCACTTGAACAAAACGAAAACACTTTAATAGATATTCCTAAAATAATTCTTCCGCGTTTGTAATAAATAACCGAGGGGATAACTTGAATGAACTAGCCGCTGACAAACTACCATGAAAACGAACCCCGTACACGGGAACCAGCCCTCGGTGCAGCGCCTCGCGAAGGCGGGGACCAGCGCCAGAAGAGGGCGCCGGAAGTGGGCGTGGCCCGCCCGCGGCTTTCTGGGAGGTGTAGTTCCGGGCCCTAGGCGCGGGCGGGCGCGGGTCAGTATACGGAATCCTGCGCTCCCAGGTGTCGGTTCCCACGTGGGAGGTGAGAGGCATGGGGCGCCAGCGCCGGCAGGGAGGCGTCCGGCGGTTGCGATATGGAAGCGCCGCGGGGGAGGCACTGGAAGCCTGGCGGGGCGGCCGTGGGAGGGCGCGCGACCTGGCGAAGGTGCAGTCCGGGGCTGCACGTGTGTCCGGGCCCCGCGGCCGCCGCTGCGTACCCCAGACCGGGCTGCGGTCACCTGAGACGAGGCGGCCCAGACCGCTGAGCCGGCCCCCGCCCGGAGGGGCCCTCCTCGCGCCTGGCTGAGCTGCGGCCTTGGGCGGCCTGGGGGCTTCGTCGTTGCCTCACGGCCTTTTCCGCGCCAGTGACTGGCCTTACTCAAGGAGGTTTTGAGTGGATGTTAGGTGACCGAGAGGGGCTCCTGTGAGGGAGCCGAGGTTTCTGCCCCCACAGCCCTGTCCTCGCTAAAAGGAGGCTGCATCTGAGCCTCTGCATTCCAGAAACGAGTCAGGTGGGGAAGGCATCTCGGGCAGTCAGAATCCATCCGGAGATGCGACACATCCGACGGGAGAGCTCCTACTGCTCCGACTAGAACTTTAGGGCAGAAATGGGAAAGCCTGAGGAAATGGACACATCTTAGAGCTGCTGGGGGCTGCAGAGTTTACTTACCCTCCTGGGTTTGGTGGGGTTTCTGGGGGAAGGCTTGGCCGGCTTGATCCTAAGCCCTGTGGAGAGAGGTGAGGGAGACAAGAATGGCATCTCTGGAGAAGGCTGGTGACGGGCTGACTGAGAAGTGGTTAGGAGCAGGAGCTGAGGAACTTTTTTCCCACAGCCTTGCTGGACTGGCTAGTCTGTGTCCTGCATGGTGGACTTGATTTTCATGGCTCTTTCTCTCTCCCTAACTCTACCTTTCCAGGACTCTGTCCTTCCTGAGAGGAGGAAATGACCGAGTTCCAGGTGAGTTGGGGTTTCTTCTCCCCGAAAATGCCATCTCTCTGAGAATGGAGATAGCCTTTCTTTCTTGGGACAAAGGAAGGACATCAGCATTAATTGAGTGCCTATCTAGTGTCATGTCCTGTCTTTGTTTTGTGTGTTGTTTTTCTCTTTATTGTCAGACTTCAGTGTGAGACCTACAGTATTTTATAAATATGGGTGTGGGAACATTTATATACTGAGGCATATTACTATCAGATGATGTCGCCAGAATCTGCACAGCTGTCTCCTGACTTTAAATTCCACGTCAGTTTTCACTGAACCACCCTGCCTCCATGAACTTGGCCCACTCCCCAGAGCACTGCGCTATGCTCTTTTATTGAAAGACTCAACACAGCGTCTTTGCCTGGTCCTCTCCCTGAAAGCCTGCCTTTTCCTGCCAGACATTTCACTCACACTGTAAAGTCATTCAAAGTGATAACGTGCTCAGTGCAGTGCTAAGTGGTCTCAGGAAAACAAATAGAATTACAGTAGTCCTGCCTTATCCATGGGGGATACATTCCAAGACCCCCAGCAGATGCCTGAAACCTTGGATAGTACCAAACCCTATATAGACTATGATTTTTCCTATACATACATACCTATGATAAGGTTTAATTTATAAATTAGGCACAGTAAAAGGTTAACATTAACTTCTCTTTGGCATATCTGAATTGCCAGCATCCCTACTCTTGCGCGTTGAGCCACTGTTAAGTAAAATAAGGGTTACTTGAGCACAAGCACTGTAATAACTCGACAGTCCATCTGATAACCAAGAAAGCGACTAAGTGACTAATGGGCAGGTAGTGGGTAGCATGTGCAGTGTGGATACGCTGGATGAAGAGATGTTTCACATCCCTGGCAGGATGGAGCAGGAAGGTGAAAGATTTCATCATGCTGCTTAGAACAGCACACAATTTAAAACTTATGAATTGTTAATTTCTGAATTTTCCATTTAATATTTTCAGGCCACGGTTGACTGTGGGTAAGTGAAACCACAGAAAGCAAAACCGTGGATAAGGGGGACTACTGTAAACCATGGTGCTTTTCTTCGTGAGCAGATTACATATACAAAAAAAATATGCACATTTACGATAATCATTTATTAAACATGAAAGAGAGAAAGACATGAGAAAATTTGTTAAATAGCAGCACAGTAGTTACCAAATCACTCCCAGAAATGCTCCTCAACCAGGCTGTGCATCAGAATTACCCGTGGTGTTTTTTAAGAATAAGGTTCCTAGGCACCACCACCCCCAGACCTACTAAAATGAGAATTTCACTCCTTTTTTATCCGTTGATCTTTGTGTATCCAAAGATTTGTTGCATTTATTGGGAAATATTTCTCTACATACTGATGTGAGCATCACTAGGTAGGTAAGATGGGTCATGCATCTTTTATGCTCTGATTGCTTTGTTCCCTTTATCAACATATCTACTTAATTGGTACAATAAACTGTTAAATTACCAGGTAGCACTTTGTTAAAGACCAATTTCCCATTTGTCTCCATAAAAGCATTTCTAGAAAGTTACCTCAAGATTGGCACTGAGAATCGTAGAATGTGTGAAATGGAAGAGGTCAGCCAGCCCCCTCTGCCTCGGCTCTGGCCTTTTACAGAGCAGAGCTCTAGTTCTGAGGGTGCTGAAGGGAAGCACCATGTCTTTTATTGCAGAGAGCAGCAGAGTCAGAAGTAAACCCCGTGTTTTCTAACTCCATGCTGTTCCTTCTCCATAGCTAAACAGGTCATCACACCAGAAGTTATTTGAATAAAATATCAGGCTGGATTTTAAGGAAAAAATAATTGGTTCTTAACACCACCAGCAAGACTATCTTTTTTTTTTAAATTATTTTCTTGAGGTCATATTGGCTTATAACACTGTGTAATTTCAGGTGTACATTGTTATATATCAGTTTCTGTATAGATTGCATTGTGTTCACCACCAATAGTCTAGTTTTTATCCGTCACCATACATATGTGCCCTTTACCCCTTTTGCCCTCCCCAACTCTGGTAACCACTAATCTGTTCTCTTTATCCATGTGTTTATCTTCCACATATGAGTGAAATTATTCGGTGTTTGTCTTTCTCTGTCTGGCTTATTTCACTTAGCATAATACCCTCAAGGGCCCTCCATGTTGTTGCAAATGGGATGACTCTGTCTTTTTTATGGCTCAGTGGTATTCCATTGTATATATATACCACATCTTCTTTATCCATTCATCCATTGATGGGCACTTGGGCTGCTTCCATGTCTTGGCTATTGTGAATAATGCTGCGATGAACATAGGGTGGATAAATCTCTTTGAATTGTTGATTTCATGTTCTTTGGATAAATACCCAGCAGTGGCATAGCTGGGTCCTATGGTATTTCTATTTTTAATTTTTTGAGAAATCTCCATACCATTTTCCATAGTGGCTGCACCAGTTGGCATTCCCACCAGCAGTGTATGAGAATTCCCTTTTCTCCACATCCTCTCCAACATTTGTTATTTTTTGTCTTATTAATTATAGCCATTCTGATGGGTGTGAGGTAGCAAGACGATCTTTTTGCTTGGCGAATACAGTCTTCACATGTATGGGAAGAGACCATGAGCTCTTATAAAAATCAGTTTGTTTAGAGGACAGTAAGCTGCCTCAAGGTACTGAGAGCATGCCATCTCTGTGCCTTGAAAAGTAATTGAGGACTTCAAGGGAGATTAAAATGAGTAAGACCCTGTGCTCTTTATATTTTCCTTCCTTCTATCTGGTCCCTGATGAAGATTATTTTTTATGATGTAGTTGGGGATTGCTAGTATTGTGAAATTTTGAGATTCTGGCATATGTTAATAACGTTTTGAATTTAAATAAAAGATTTCATTCCACCAATACTTACTGAGTGTTTTCTATGTACCAGACATTGCCCTTGAGTCTGCTGAAAGGAAGGAGTACCAGTTTAACCCCTCTCTCCCTCTGTGACTTTGGGTCAGTCCCTTCACCATTATGAACCTTGGTTTTCTCATCTGTAAGATTAGAGTGCTGAGTTTGATGACCTCAAGTTTCTCTTTTCTTGTATAATTTCATTATTTAAGTTGAATGTGAATTTATAAATATTTATCATTTAGATTCTGAGTCAGTTGTGCTAGTTGCTGGGGATTTAAAGATTAGTTAAGCATGACCCCTATCCTTTGGAATCTTATAGCCAATTTGAGAGACAGATTTAATAGCTATAGTAGAGATATGTGGAAAATACGATGAGATCTTGGAGGAGGAGGCATTTAACTTATCCTCATGCTTCAGAAAGGTTATTAGTTGTCCTAAAACTGAAAGGAGTTCCAAAATGGATGGGAGAAGTATAAGTCAGGGCAGAAGCAATGTGTAAAGGGCTGTTCTAGATTAGAGCATGCCATTTGGATGACTGCAGGTAATCCAGTGTGACCACAGCTCCTGTCCACCTCTGGCCTTCTGCATTACTGCTTCCTGAGAAAATTGTTGGCTCTAGCAGGGGTGGGCTCTGGAGAGGAAGTGGAAAGCCACATGTGTATGTAGATTTGAGGAGTTTGACATTTGTTGAGTGGGAACAGGAAACTACTGGTCCTGTAACCTTCCACTTTGGTTGGCCTTCAGGATACTCAGTTCTCTTTCCCACAATAAGCATGAGTTCTGCCTTGAGGTGACTCGTTAGCTCCGCTGACACCAGGGGAGACTGTTCATTATTCAGATGCTTTCATTCCAACTTTGTCCTGCTTTCTCAAAACCACTATTTTCTTTCTCTTTTTCCTTTCCCTTGTCACACTGATTCCTTTCATTTGGTCCACTGTCATAGCATTTCTCATCTTGGAATTTTCAGCCTACCACAAAGTTGGTAGTCCATCAACATATCCTTTCCATTCTCAGTATAGAATTCTCCCCACCACTTTATCTCTGGGATCTTAACAAATTAATAACTCTAACTGTCCAATCTATGGATTGAAAAATGACATTTGTGTTTTGAAGATTTGATAAGGAGTTCTTGTGATCTAGGTAAGAAATGAGGGCCTCACCTAGGACAGTGGCAGTGGGAATAAAGAAGAGGTAATACATTGGAGGGAGATCTAGGAGATAGAATTGACAAGATCTGAAGTGGTTTGAATGTTGTTGAGGTAATGAAGGAGTCTTAGACAATCCAGATGACTGGGTGGAAGATGGATTAAAAATAAAAGGGAAAAAAGATAACTGATGGACTTGAATCTCAGAAGGGAGGAAGGGCTTCGCTCCTGAATGCATAGGGGAGGTTAGCCTTGGACAGAAAGAAGTCTTTCTGTCCTAACAATTGGGAGAAGATATTTGCAAACCATACATCTGATAAGGGCTTAATCTCCAAAATATATAAAGAACTCATGCATCTCAACAACAAAAAAACTACCAACCCAATTAAAAAATGGGCAAAAGACCTGAACAGACATTTCTCCAAAGAAGATATACAGATGGCCAACAGGCACATGAAAAGTTGTTCAAAATCACTAACTATCAGGGAAGGGCAAATCAAAACTACGATGAGATATCACCTCACGCCTGTCAGAATGGCTATAATGAACAAGACAGGAAACAACATGTGTTGGAGAGGATGTGGAGAGAAGGGAACTCTCATACACTGCTGGTGGGAGTGCAAACTGGTGCAGCCACTATGGAAAACAGTATGGAGATTCCTCAAAAAAGCAAGGATAGAATTGCCATATGATCCAGCTATTCCACTGTTGGGTATTTATCCAAAGAACTTGAAAACACCAATTTGCAAAGGTACATGCACCCCTGTGTTCATTGCAGCGTTATTCACAATAGCCAAGACTTGGAAGCAACCTAAGTGCGCATCAAGGGACGAATGGATAAAGAAGATGTGGTATATATACACAATGGAATACTACTCAGCCATAAGAAACGATGAAATCCAGCCATTTGTGACAACGTGGATGGACATTGAGGGTATAATGCAAAGTGAAATAAGTCAGAGGGAGAAGGTCGAATACCGTATGATTTCCTTCATTAAGTAGTAGATAATAACAACAATAAACAAACACGTAGGGACAGAGATTGGATTGGTGGTTACCAGAGGGGAAGAGGGGAGGGAGGAGGGTGAAAGGGATAATTCGGTACATGTGTGTGGTGATGGGTTGTAATTAGTATTTTGGTGGTGAACATGATGTAATCTATGCGGAAATAGAAGTATAATGATGTACACCTGAAATTTTTGCAATGTTATAAACCAATGTTACTGCAATAAACAAGAAATTAAAAAAAAAGAAGTCTTTTTCTCCTGAGGTAAAGAAAAAGTGTGGGTGAGAGGAGTGGCTAATCCAACTGCCTATATTCACCGGGCCCTGTTTTACTAACGAGTGTGTTTGTGGTGCTCTAAGGCAGCAACCCTCACTTCGACTTCTTCGTTCCACCTGTGCAGGGACTTGCAGGCTTCTCCAGCCCAATCTCCTCCCTCTTCCTCAGACACAGTAGAGACCCGTGACCATGAGAGGAGGGCTTGGGAGGAAACTGGCACTTTCCCTCATTGTTACCTGCTCCACTGGTGACTAGTAGGATGGTTGTATCACTCCTGGGGGCAGCCTGGTGGTCCTGTTTCCTGAGGAGGGAGGGGGTAGTGCCCCTTCAGCCTCAGGCCTAAGTTGTCTGCACTTCTGAAGGTTACTGGGTCCTTCCCTGGACAGAGTTGAGCTGCTCTTTTGGGCTTCACTTGGCTCTCAGTTGTTTTGTGTATATTCTATTCTCTGCTTTTCAGCGTGTGGCCTGTAGACTGGTGCCGGCCCACAAACTGCTTGTTACCAGTCTGCAAAGACATAAGGAAATTGAGAGTGAGTGTTTAAAACTTTTATGTCTATTGAATCTAATAATTTAAAAAATTGATGTTAGTATTTTATATGTCTTGGTTTTTATTTTCTAGTAATTCTTTTTTATTGTATTTAACAAAAGTATCAGTCTGTGCCATATTAGAACTTTTTTAAAAGAAACTGGTTCTTCACCAGAGGCAATTTGAGAAGTGCTTCTCTATTGACAGAACCTCAGAGGGAACCAGACTCACTGTGAAGTTAACTAAATAAATATTTGGACTCCTTTTATGTGCCAGGCCCTGCTTGAGGTCTTGGGGATGCAGCTGTGAACAAATCAGACAGCCACTCTGTTCTTAGGGAACCTATATCTTAGTGGGGAAAGACAGACTATAAATACGAAAGCAAATAAATAAATTAGAAAATGACATAAGGCATAAGTAGTACAAAGAAATTGAAACACAGAGAAGTGATAGTCACTGGGTGCTACTGTGGATTAGATGGTCAAGGAAATGCTACTCTGAGGAGGTGGCAGTACACCTAAGATCTGAATGATAAGAAACCAGGCATGTGAAGATTGGAAAAAGGACATTGTGGGCAGAGGGACAGCCAGTGCAAAGGCCCTAAGTTGGGGTGCATTTGATGTGTTCAGAGACCTGCAAGGTCACTGGGGCCAAGTGTGACACATAAGGGAGGAGTCACTCGGGCTGAGGTTGGAGAATTGACAGGACCCCAGTCTGTAAAGCCTTGCCGACCAGGATGAAGAGTCTGGATTTTACTCAGTGTCCACTGAAAAGCCTTTGGACGGTTTCATTCCTGATGCAGTGTGTGTTTTAAAAGATCACTCTGGCTGCTCTGTGGAAAACTCACTGTGTTGGGGGAGCAGGAGTGGTAGCAGACAAAATAGGAGGTTGGTGTAGGTCAGAGTTAATGACAGCTGTGCCTCGTGACGATAATAGTGCAAGATGGCGAGAAGTGGTGGATTCGGGTATGTTTTAGAGGTAGAGTTGAAAAGACTTGGTGATAGATAAAATGTGAGGAAGAGAGAAGAGAAAGTGACTTCTAGGATTTTGGCTTGAGCAATCGGGTGGGTCACGTGGCTATTTACTAAAATGGGGACGACTAGGAAAGAGCAGATATTGATGAAGATTGTTGGGAACAAAAGTTCTCTTGGGGCCTGTTAAGTTGTAAGTGCCTTTTAGACATGCAAGTGTAGATGTTAGGTGGAAAGTTGGAGCCTGGAGTTGAGGGGAAAAGTTAGGGCTGGTGGTAAGTATTTGGCAGTCAGTGGTATTTTAAGCCAAAGCGGCTGGATTGGGAATACCTAAGGAGAGTATTTTATGGTTGTGTGTCTATATGCTATTTTATTTTTTCCAGGAATGTTCGACTACTTAGTTTAGAAGAAGAAAGGACATATGATTGATACGACTAGGGAAAAGCTTGAGATCAGAAGGGTGCTTTGGCTGAGAGGAGAACAAGAGGAGGGGTTAAAGGATGGTGATCCTGACAAGGCAGGTGTGATGGCAGAGGAAGAGCAGAAAGAAGAGGAAGACATTTTTAGGGTGTAGGACGTTAAGAGATTAATATTTCAAAAGCAGAGTGGTCCAAATAGTGAAATGGCCCTGATTGTGGTTATTGAGTTTGATGAAATGAGGCAGAGATCATCAGCACTAAAGAGATTAAGAAACGTGAGGTTCGAGTGTTGGGTAAATTGTTCTCAGGAGTGTTGAGGTTCTCAGGTTAATAGGGGGAATGAGAGGAAAAGGACAACTCAGCAATCACCAGGAGATGACAGTGACAAGGAAAGATTCAGCAGTTGGATAGCTTGAGCTTGGGTGAGTTGTGAGCAAGAGGGGAAGGACTTGGATGGAAGTATCAAAGTAGATGAGAAAGGAAAGATTTTCCAACAAAACTTGACTTAGATCACTCAGATCCCTGAACTGCACACTTCTGTACCCTTCTCACCTTTTCCAGTGCTACCAAACTCACCTTCCTTGTGGGGCATTTGTGCAGATGGTTGTTGGTTAAGCAGGAATGTGCTTACTGTTTTAGGAACCAGTAACATTCAAGGATGTCTCTGTGGACTGCACTGAGGAACAGTGGGGTTGCTTGCACCCTACTCAGAGGAAGCTGCACAGAGCTGTGATGCTGCAGAACTACAGCCACTTGGTCTAGGTGGGTAAGAACATGAGCCAGGACACTGCCCATGGGAGTCTTTGTTTCTTCCATTTTAAATAGTGCTGGGGCCCCAGGAATTGTCGTTCAGGAGAATCAGAGTTTCGTAATTCCTTTCGGCACAAAAGGATGTTGCTGATTACTCTAAGCACTAAAGAACTTTATTTGGTGAGAAGTGGAGAATGGTAGCTTCACTGAGTTGTTTCAGAAACCATACCTGGTCCATCCCTAATAAGCCAGGGTTTGGGACTGATTTTGCTTTCTGCACAGTCACCCAATCTGTGTGTTTCCCAGATATGACCTCTCAGTTGGAGGAAGGTGAAGTTGAAGATCATTATATAATGGAGAATGAACTCCAAAGGAATCAGCTAAGCATCATGGCAAATTGCAAGCCAGGCTAATCCGTGAGAGAGGAGTTCCTTTGTCAGTGTGCCGGGAGTTGTCTTTGAAGTTCTCTGGTTTGTGGAGAAAGTGAGGCCTCAGCTTCCACATACTGATCTACCTTTATCTACTCACTCGCTCCCCCTTCTACCTGTTCAGAAGGTTGTGGTCTTTCCCGTTCACTTGACCTTCTTATCTGTACTCTATCTTTTCCCACACTTACCCCGCGTTGGTCTTGTACCATCTTTCCTTAGACTTTGTTTTCATTAAACATCCCCCTGTCCTGCAATATCTAGTCTCCAGTGCTTCTTTTCTTACACATTCAGGGATTCATCCATCTCCCCTGAAGATAAGACAGTACTTTGGTGAGACAAAGCCTCATTTGCTAGCGATAGATGGGGGTGTAATTGATGTAGTTTTTCTCAAAAACATTTTGACTTCTTGAATCAAAGAGCCTTAAACATTTTCGATGTAATAATTCATTTTTAGCTATCTAGACTAAGGAAATAATCAGTAACTCTAACCAAAAATTGTGAACAGAGATGAATCGTTATAGAATTATTTGAAATAGTGAAAAGTTATTCACCAAATGTATCAGAGAGGATTGGTTATACAAATTATGGTAGATCATATAAGGGAAAAATACGTGGCCATTAAAAATATGCTGATAAAGAATTTTTAATTAGATGGGAAGATGCATGTCTACCTACCAGGTTGAACCATGGGAAACTGCCATTTTGTGGTAAAATCGGACATTCTATAAAAACAATTGTAAAGAAGTATCCTCTCCTTTGGGGCTTTCAGGGTTTTTCCTGCCTCAGCCCACATGGTTCTCTTCCCTTAGTAACTGTGGCTCTCGAACCATTACTGTCAGTTAAACCTGGGGAGTGAGGGGAGAGCCCCAGGATGAAGTGGTCTCCGCAGGTGGTGAGAGTCATGCGTTTCCATTTTCTTTATGGAAACCCAGTGACTGTGCTCTATCTTTGTACCAGATTTCCTCACTTGGAGGTTACTGTTAAACTTTTGTCCCTTTCAGGGCTTTTCCTTTTTTAATTTTTCTTTCAGAGTATTTACTACTACTAATTTTTTGGATGGTTTTGATAGTGTTCACCGTAATCTTAAAATTTTTTGACTTGAATGAAATCATAGTTTTCCTGTTTCCTCCGGCCTTTTATTCCTTTTCTCTGCATATTTTTCTATCTTTCCTCTAACTTTGGAAATCCCAAAAGGCCCTGCTCTTTGATCACTGTCTATCAGTTTCTCAGTCTTTTTCTTATTATCACCACTGCCCACTAAGAACCAATTCTCACCCCCTTGGGGGCAGTACTGCCCTGTTGAGAATGCATGCTGGGTATGTACATTTGTCTGCCTCCCCCCAAGAGCTATCATACATTTATATGGCCTTAACTATCCTTTCTGTTTCCATAACCCTAATGTCTTTATTTCCTATCCTTGTATTAAACACTCTTCCCATGTATTTTCTTGGCTATGGGATATCTACACTTGAATATCCAGTGTCACTTCAAATTCAGTGTATTGAGAATTTTCAAAATTCTTTTCCTTTTTAACTTCCCTTCTCATATTCCCACTTCTGTCAGTATTAACATTCTTCCAGTCCCCTAGTTTAGAAATAGGCCATTAAGTTTCTCCCTCCCCATCCTCAATATCTCCAATTCTCTCACCAATTCTTTTTTGACTTTAAGTTCTTTTAAATTTATTAACACTCAAGTCCCACAGATATCACCCTAAAATGGCCCCACTTAATGCTTGAATTTTGGTAACAATCTGCCAGATTGTTGACATCATTCTTCAGGCTCAAGTTAGATGTTGCAGGGAGACTTGTCTCCCTAGACCTGTCATTTACCATGTCACTCTTTGGATAAAAGCCTAGAATTACCTTTAGTTGCTGGTGTAGAGCCTGAACTTCCGCCTGGCTTTTGAGGCCCTTCGTGCCCCGCTCTCGCCTATGGAGGATTGTTCTTTGCTGCCTCAAGTTTACTCTCCTTTTCAGCTAAGCCTGTTTTCCCAAGGTCCTCCATGCTTCCTTGCTCTGGAACCTTTGATTACTATGCCCTGGTTCCTGATAAATTTTGTCCTTTAAGGTTTTATTCAAAGTCCATTACCTGTGTGAAACCTTTGACCACCTCTTCCACTTGACCCTGTTCTTCTCAGAACTTTCAATTTATATCTCACAGTCTTAGACCTGATTATACATTCTATTGCATGCTTTTATTTTAACTATTGAATCTGCAAGTCTGATTTATTTTCTTTGTTTCCAGCCAGGTTTCTGGAGGGAAAGCAATGTATCTAATACTTCCAGTGTTCTGTATACATAGTCAAGATTTAAAAATTGACTGCTTTGGGGGCCGGCCCGGTGGCACAAGCCGTTAAGTGCACGTGCTCCCTGTGGCGGCCCAGGGCTCGCTGGTTCGGATCCTGGGCGCACGCCGATGCACTGCTTGGCAAGCCATGCTGTGGCAGCGTCCCACATAAAGTGGAGGAAGATGGGCACGGATGTTAGCCCAGGGCCAGTCTTCCTCAGCAAAAAAAGAGGAGGATTGGCAGATGTTAGCACAGGGCTGATCTCCTCACACACACACACAAAAAATTGCTTTGTTACCAGGGGCTAAAGGGGTGGGGGGTGGGCACAAGGGGTGGAGGGATGCACTTATATGGTGACTGATAAACAATAATGTACAACAAAAATTTCACAATAAAAAAATACGGGAAAAAAATTGACTGCTTTGGAGTTTAACAGAGAAGAAATATTTCTTACAGTCTTGTGAAAGAGACACTAAGTAAACACGATATATTACTATAAATTGATAAGTCCTATGAAGGATAGAACAGTGTGCTCTGAGAGAATGAAGGCATGGGAGGGGACAAGGGTGATGTATGTGTTGTTGAGAGTTTCAGGGAAGGCCTCTGAAGCGACTTTCAAACTGAGATCTAAAGGATTAGTAGGCATTAAAGAGGTGACTGGTTGGGGGAGGACTCCAGGCAGAGAGAATAGTGTAAGGGAAGACCCAAAGATCTGGAAGGAGGAGTGTGGCTAGAAGACAGGGAGCACCTGGGAAGAAGGGGTGGGCAGGGCCTGGCTCATTCGTGGCATTGGAGGCCCTGGTAAAAAGTGTAGATTCATGCGAAGTTCAGTGGGAAGCCAATGGAGCAACAGAGTGGTAGGATCTGATTTACCCAGTATCACTGGGACTGCTTTATGCAGAGGGGCAAAAATGAGATAGGATATGTGCTTCTACTTTCAAGCTCTGCTCTAGGTTTTCCTTTTTAATTGATTTAAAACTAAACATAGTTGTCCAACTTTTTTTTATGGAAGTAAGATATAAAAATCTCAAAGAGTCAAAGAGCACATTAGTATAATATGAAATGAAGTCACTAATAATAGTTGGTATATCCTGTTTTTTCTATGCACTCTATACGTATGTGTGTATATTACAGATATATGTGTTAAAATTTTATGAGATTATGCTGTATATATTTTTCAACTGGCTGTTTTATGCAATATGTCATAGGGATCTTTGTTATGTCGTATTAACTTCCTGTATAAGGACCTCTTTTCTCATTATGTCAGCATTTTCTTCTAATATTACATACTCATTCTTCATAGTACTTTAAATATTTTTTTAAATAATATCACAAAGTTTCATTACTACTTATAAAACTTGCCATTAATACAATTCCTGCCTCACTGGTCTTCATAGACCTGTCATTTCTGCTGCCTTTCTCAAGTATTATACAGCAAGGATGGTGAATTAGTGTCCTTTGACCCTTAATCATTTTGGCCCACCTTGTGATTTAACTGCTCCAAACTGCACTGTTTTTCTTTTATCATTTTTTCCTTTTTATTTTTGCCATTACTTTTCAACTTTGTAAACAAAGTAATACATTCACCTAGATAAAGCAAATTGTATCAAAAGGCTTATAACAAAAATGAGTCTCCCTGCTCTGCTGCTCCTCGTGCCAACAGCGCAGCTTCACGCAGCTTCTCAAAGGCACTCAGTTTCAGGCCGTTCATCTGTTCCTTATTGTATTTGCCATCATATTTCCAAATAATACGTATATGCAGCTACTTATTTTCTTTTTTAAAAAGAATAAATGCATTCAGTCGTAGTTTAAAAAAGCATAAAAAGGTACACAGTGTTACTTGTCAATTATACCTAAATAAAGCTGAAAAAAATGTACAATGAGGAGAAAGGTGGAAAATAAATTATGCATGAGTAGCAAAGAAAAGTAAGATTCCCAAATGTACTAAATGTTTTAAAATTATTAAAGTTATATTGCAAAAATAAAAACAAACAAAAAGGTGCACGGTGAGAACTTTCTTTCATGTCCATAATTCCACTCTACCCAGGTTCTAGTCGTTTGCTATCACAAACTGTCTGCGGTGAATAAATCTCGTGCAAATATCATTTCACAGCTATGCCTGGAAATCTGAGGAACAAAACCCCCAAGCTGGAATGCTGAGTGCATACATTTGTGATTTTGATACGTAATTGTCAAAATATCCTTCTTAGGGGGTAATGCCAATTTACTTTCACAAGCAGTGTGATCTTCAGGCTTTGGGTTTTTGCCAGTGTAGCGGGTGGCAAATGGTACCTCAGTATGGTTCTAATTTGCATTTATTATATTATGATATATTGCTATTTTTCAATTTATCAATATTTGATATTTTCTATTGACTTTGTTATATCATAGATGAGGATTTAGCTGTTTTATATTACTTCCCCCAACATGCCCATCCTTTCAAGAATTTATGTCAGAGTCACATCAGTGATTCATGCTTACATTGCTCTCACTTCATAATTCTTGTTCCCACAGAGTCAAATAGTATACTAGTATAGATTGCAGTTCCTTTTTTTATTTTCTTTCCTAAAGCTAATACTTGCTTTTTTAAATATATTTTATTTGGGGAGATTTTCATTCCATACTATTTTATAGAGTTTTGTTTAATTTGGTTAATTATTATTGTTTTCTTTTATGTATCAACAATTGAGTCGACTTACTTGTCTGTTGTAATGATTTCTCAGCTCACTGCTGTTTCTTGTATCACATATCTTTTTCTTAAAGTAATTTAAAAAAATTTTGCTACAGTATATTTCTGAGTAATTGTTTCAGTAATTGTTTAAATCCTTTCTTGTGTGAAAAGGTGTGTATTTATTCCTCCTACCAAAATGGTTGATTGGCTAGGTATAGAAGAGAATACTACTTTCACAATCACTTTTCCTCCAAAACTAGAAGATTTGCTTAATTATCTTCAGGTATCCAGTACTGCTGATTAGTAGTTCAGTGTTACTATAATTCTGTTTGTACATAACCTTGTTTTTCTGTCTGGATGCTTTTAGCATTTTCTGGGATTTTTTTTTCTTGAAGTCCTGAGGTTTCACATACAATAGACAGATGGAAAGATAAAAATAAAAGCCCATCTTGCAGGAGTCCTCTGAATATAGTGGAGATAGAATGAAGGGAAAGAAATGATCAAAGAAATAATAGAAAAAAAGTAATTTAAAAAATTTTGCTATACATTTATTAATAATAAATATTAAAATATTACTAAGTAAAAATTACTAAAGACCTAACCTTTTAGTTTAACCTATGAGCTAAGTTACTTAACCTTTTCCACCCTGGTTTCCTCATGTGTAGAATGGGTGTCCTAATAGTTCCTCTCACATAAGATTTTGCAACGAGTGCCTGAGTGCTTCAAATGGGCACGGTAGGTCTTAATTATTATGATTATCGTCTTTTTCAATCTCTTTGTTAATTTAGAATAATTCCGATTATTTTTCATAACAACTTGTCCATATTTTATTATTATATTGTGTTGTTTTTCTAGATGTGATATCCTCTCAGATTTCTCTGGGATTTTACTTATGTACCTTTTAAATTCTGTTTCCTCTGTTCACTTGAGTTTGTGCCACTCTGTTGATGTTTTCTACTTTTTTTTTTGGTCTGCTTATATTTTTTTATTCTCATTTTTTCCCAAAAGTCTATGTTCACAGTACAATACTGGAGTGTACATCCTCAGCTGATGCTCCACCCTCTTTGGTGCATGCGTGTTCTGCCTATAGGGGATGCCTCTAATGACTGGACTTGGGATGGATAGAATAAGAATCCAGATGGTGGGTGGTGTAGACCCCCTTTTTTGGGGTTGCCACTTCAGGCCAGTAAGTTATCTGGGGCATGCCCTGCTTTGATCTCCAGCTCTGGGATATCTCTCTTGTCAGAAATCCCACTTCAGGGGTTACCTTGAGGCTTTCTCCTGGGCACATGTGGAGTCAATTGCTTCTTTTTCTACCTTAATCAACACTGTCATTATATCAGGCTCATCATTACCTCAACTTCTGCTTCTCTCTTCAACCCAACTAATACTATTAGGAGTCTTTCTTGCTTTAGCAGATCAGTTATTTTGTTCTTGAGGCTTTGTGTGGGGCCACTTCTGTTAGCCACCCAATATTTCAGTTTTTGTGAGGAAGAAGGTGGTTGCGAGAGTGGTGCTGCTAATGGCAACAACTAGTCCAGCCATTTGAAATGCCTAACGTGAATTAATAAACCTGGATTTCCAGGATAAACCTCTCTTACTTTATAATTGTTGATTCTGAGTTGGAATTTGAATTTCTAGGACTTTTTGAGAAGATCTCTTACTCTTTCAGAAGTCTTCTCCTGTACATGATTTGAGGTGTGCATTTTTTTCTAGTTTCTCCATCAGTCATAATCCATCTGCTCTTTATCATCTAGGAGTTCCTCAACATTTTTAGCAACCTTTCTTTTTTTCCAAGACTATTCTAGATTTCTTTTTAGTCATTTCACTGTCATATTCACTCTAATTGTTTTGACCTGCATATATACTATTAAGTCTAAAATCTGTATTCCTAGCACAGTTCTCTCAGGAGTTCCAGATATATCCACTGCTTACTGAACAGTGCAAGAATGTTCCACCAGCACCACGAATTAAACAAGATAGATTTTGAGTTCGTCATCTGTCCTCCTTCCCTGCACCAGCCTTTTCCTCTTGCATTCCCTATCTTATTATGCAGCACCTCCATATGTAGTCACTCATGCAGGGAACTTGGGGATCATGCTTGATGCCTTCTTTCCTTTCTGAGCTTAGTTAGTCGTCACATAATTTAGAATGTCTCTCCCATTCTCTCCATAACCATCATCCTTATCACTTTTCTTCTCATTTGCTACCGCAGTTGTCCCTCTACCTAAAGTCTTGCTCACTTCTGGTGGTGGTCATAATCATGAAGTCAGTCATTTCACTCTCAATTGAAATCCTTCAATAGCCTTAAATCCCTGAGCATTTTATCCCTAAATCCTTAGTAGTACACACCAAGCCCTTTGTTCTGGCTCCTGCTTCCTCTCCAGGGTACACTCTTTACCACTGGCACCTGTTTTATATCCTTCACAAAAAGCTGCTTACAGTTTAACTGAGCATGTCATATTTTCTCTCTACATTTCACTTTTTTTTTTTTTTCCTTACATTTTCTCCCAGAAATCTTCCCCCAGACCCCAAGGTTTGAGTCAAATGCCCCTCCTGTGTGCTGCCGGGACTGGTTGTGCATGCATCTACTGTAGCACTTACATGGTATCATCATTGTTGATACACTTCTCTTTCTTCCCAGTAGGCTCTAGCTTGTTAAGCAAAAGGATTTTTATTTTCTTCCTTGTATCCCTGGCACCTATTAAAGTGGATTACCAATTAAATGCAAATTTAATAAAATAAAATGAAGTAAAGTGAAACAAAGTGTTATTTGTGACAAGGATGTGAGATTCATAGCCTTCTGCAGGGTTAGGGGAGGAATACTTTCATTGGCTATGCTTAAAAACAGAGAAAAGATTTCTGTCTTGTGTAGTCAAACCTTCTCTCTTTCTGACGTTAACCCAAAGGACGTGACTCTGTAAGGACAAGCCTGAACTTTTCCCTAGTTACTAATTCTTCAGGCCTTAGGCACTCGAGTTCTGAAATCTTGACATCTACCCTTTGTTTGTTCTTATCACTGAATTGTCTTTGTTCCCTAGGAGACCTGAATGAAAATTCCCTGGAGAATCTTCAAGAGAAAGGACTTAGGGATCTGTTACATGAAGAGCTTTCCTGCTGACTAATTTTGGAAGAGATAGCCAGTACAATAACTGGGAGAGAGGATTATATTGTGACTCTTCAAGGGGAAGTGTACGGGAACCCTGAACTAGATCTTTCCTCATGTCAAAAGTCGGCATCTTCTAATATTTCCAGAAACAAGAGCAGTGTGGTAACTCTTCAAAGTGATAATGTCAAAAACATAGAAAGTGAAGAATATTTGTCTTTGAAAGTTCCAGGCCAAATGACCATGCAGGACTCCTCAGTGATGTTCTGTAAGAATGAGCCCCAGGATCCTCAGGAAAGCAAAAGTCTATTTGTAACTGAAGAAAGCACTGAGAGAAAAGTAATAGGGGAGAAAAGTCCTCCCAGGGACCATTGTTCAGAGAACCTTCAAATTAAATTTGTGTCTGATGTAACAGAACTGGTCTCGCCATTGTTCAGTGGTGAGGCAATCTGCCAGAATGGCCAGCTGAAAGAATACTTGGATCCCCTAGACTGTAACCACAAAGACAGTTGTGGTTGGAAATCACAGGTGGCCAGTCGTAGTCATCAGAGAGCTCATACAGAAGAGAAACCCTGTAACCGATATCACTGTGGGAAAATACTGAACACCAGCTCAGATGGCCATCCACGTGAGAAAATCCACACTGCAGAGAAACGATATAGATGTAGTCGGTGTGGTGAGGACTTCAATGAGAGCTCAGCACTCCTACTTCATCAGAGAGCCCACACAGGAGAAAAGCCCTACAAATGTGAGCAGTGTGGGAAGGGCTTCACCAGGAGCTCAAGTCTCCTCATCCATCAAGCAGTCCACATGGATGAGAAACCTTACAAATGCGACAAGTGTGGGAAGGGCTTCACGAGGAGTTCAAGTCTGCTCATTCATCACGCAGTGCACACAGGCGAGAAACCTTATAAATGTGACAAGTGTGGGAAAGGCTTTAGTCAGAGCTCCAAACTGCACATCCACCAGCGAGTACACACTGGCGAGAAGCCCTATGAGTGTGGGGAGTGTGGTATGAGCTTCAGTCAGCGCTCTAACCTGCACATCCACCAGCGAGTCCACACGGGAGAGAGGCCCTACAAATGTGGAGAGTGCGGGAAGGGCTTCAGTCAGAGTTCAAACCTTCACATTCACCGGTGCATACACACAGGGGAGAAGCCCTACCAGTGCTATGAGTGTGGGAAGGGCTTCAGCCAGAGCTCAGATCTCCGCATCCATCTCAGAGTCCACACTGGAGAGAAGCCCTATCACTGCGGCAAGTGTGGGAAGGGATTTAGCCAGAGCTCCAAACTACTCATCCACCAGAGAGTGCACACTGGAGAAAAGCCCTATGAGTGCAGCAAGTGTGGGAAGGGCTTCAGCCAGAGCTCCAACCTCCAGATCCACCAGCGGGTTCACAGGAAAGATCCCTGTTAAAGAAGGTCTTCAGTCTCAGTGCTCATACTCTAAAGACTGTTAAATATTTTTAACATCACTCTTACCTTTATATTCTGTGAAAGAAAGGGAGAGTTATTCGGATATGTTCCCTCACTGAAACTCATTCATTCATTTCAAATATTTAAGTACCAAGCACTTTGTTATGCTATAACATGAATTGATTGTTCTGGTTCCTCAGATGGATGGAATGAAAACATCTATACTTTGCAGTTCAGCCGATGTTATTAGAACTACATATCCTACCCAGCATTCATAACTGCAAGAACTTTATATTTGTCCAAGCAGAACATGTTTCCCTTTGTTCACAATCTCTTAGAAATTGGAGCTCTGGTTTCTCTTCAAATTATGTGCCTTGTGTTTTTCATATTTCTTTCCAGCCCTGAGTAACCCTGTCTAAACTACAATTGTACAATATGTTAGTTTTAGGCTGAGGAGGTGGTTGGAGTTACAATAGGCATGGAAATCTATTGTGTTTATTGCAAAACTGTACAAAAGTCTGTGGCCATACAACAAGAAGGTGGAGAAGAGCTACTCATGTATTACACCCCATACACTGTTTTACAGGGTGTTGAACCCCCTCCCCTCACCTTCCTGAAGGCAACTGCTCAGCAAAATAAGTAGTTCTTCTTCCTGGATGCTCCTAGTCTATTGGGATTCTTCTGATTCTCGCCACCTCAGTTGACCCCCCTGCAACCTAAAGCCAACGAGGGTACATACACCATGTTAAAACATGTCAAATGAAGTTGAAATATATTTAAATGTATTTAATTCTTCTCTCAACAATTCCTTGTTTCCTTAATTTTCTTCACCACCTATGTTCTAAGCAAAACAAAGGAGTCAGGAGAGAAAGTCCTGATATTTGTCTCTTCAGGCTTATCTAGTGTTTTAATATTTGATGTACTCTCAAAAAATCATTAGTTTTTGCAGCATCCCCAGCCTCTTTAGACTTCGCTGTTGACATCTAACTCATATTTATGAAATTATTTTTATATTTAGCTAAAAGAACTTCATATAAAAATAGCTATTTGAAAAATTTTTAAACCATATTTGGAGAGTATAGGAAGATCAGGCTTAAAATATTCACTGTATCACATATAATTCACTTGGAGTGTGGGTGGGATTGGGTGTGGAGCTAGGACACCTCAAAGAGTTAGGCATTCATCTCCTAGGAGTTAATACAAGAGGCTCATACAAGAGTTGAGACTAGAAAAGGGATTGCCAACACATAACTAAATCGGAAGTTACTATATAGTGAGCTCCTAATTGCAGCCCTGATTTTCTAAACTTGTAATGATTCCTCAAGCAGTGCTCAGGAAGCTGCCCAATGTTCTAGATGCCAGTTTTTCCCCAGTGACTAGTATCCATATATGAAAAATACCAGGTAAGGAAATATGGATGCTTTATTTATGAGGTTGAGAAGGTGGGGTTGTGGCTGATATACCCAGATCAAAGGTAACACGAAGCAGTTAACTGGACATAGGTAACAGTGAAGTTATACATTATTTTAGGGGAAACATAGCTAATCTCTAATAAAGAGTGAAGGAGGGTGACAGATTAAGAATCCACCCTCCTTCAAGACAGAGTCCCAGAATATCTGACTCTAACCCTGAGCATTCCGTATGGAATGATTAGGGTAGTGACTGAGCATCTGCCCTTTGGCATTGCCTAAGGCCGTTCACTTGTTTCGATACTATAAGGCATCATCACAAGTGATGTGACTCTGTTTCAGTAATCTCTAAAATGGTGAATGCCTCCCAGTTCCTCCTACCCTCATGTTTGTCACATAAGTCTTCCAATTGGCTGATGTATATAATCTAACTGGGATTTGGAGCCAAATAGGATCACAAGAACCCATATAGAGTGAGACCAGAGGGTAGGTCTGAAGTCAAAGTCTCAAATGGGTGTAAAATAGCCAGTTTTTCCAAATTTTTATACATACCTTAAGTAATCAATATTTTTAACTATGTTGAGCTTTACTGTTCTCTTTTAAGCATTAACTTCCTTAATACAATTGAAATGTGATCAGAGTCCTTGGGGAGCATTTCACTGATTATGGGAAGGAAGTTTGGGGAAATCAATAAATTAGAAAACTTGTGCGTGAAAATGCAGGAAGAACAAGAGGGGATATGTCACATTTCATCAGATTCTAAGATGCCATGGACTGTAAAAGGAAAACACTTCATTAATTTTTAAGACACACACCAATTACAGAGATGTGAAAATAGAAAAAATGACGGGTCTTAGGATTGTGTGTAAATGGTTCCTGTCAGAGTTCAAGTGTTGCCCTAGGCTTGATGCTTTACCAGGACTTGTTGAGTTGAACAAGGAACTTTGAATAGTCTTAGTAATCATCAATTATATTCAGTTGATAATTCTATCACTACTTTAGCAAAGGATCTAGGTTACAGGTTATTATTTTATTTATTTATTTATTTTTTGCTGAGGAAGATTTGCCCTGAGCTAACATCTGTGCCAATCCTCCTCTTTTTTTAGTGCAGTAACATTGGTTTATAACATAAATTTCAAGTGTACATCATTATATTTCAATTTCTGTGTAAATTACATTATGTTCACCACCCAAAGCCTAACAATAATCCATCACCACACACATGTGCCTAATCATCCCTTTCTCCCTTCTCCCTCTTCCCCTCTGGTAACCACTAATCCAATCTCTGTCTCTATATAATTGTTAGTTGTTGTTTTTATCTTCTACATATGAGTGAGATCATACAATATTTGACTTTCTCCGTCTGACTTACTTTGGTTAGTATAATACCCTCAGGGTCCATCCATGTTGTCACAAATTGCTGGATTTCATTGTTTCTTATAGCTGAAAGTAGTATTCCATTGTGTATGTATATACCACATCTTTTTTATCCATTCGTCCCTTGATGGGCATCTAGGTTGCTTCCAAGTCTTGGCTATTATGACTAATGATGCAATGAACATAGGGGTGCATGTATCTTTACGCATTCATGTTTTCATGTGCTTTGGGTAAATACCCAATAGTGGAATAGGGGAATCATATGGTAGTTTTATTCTTAATTTTTTGAGGAATCTCCATGCTGTTTTCCATAGTGGCTGCACCAGTTTGCACTCCCACTAGCAGTGTATGAGAGTTCCCTGCTCTCCACATCCTCTCCAACACTTGTTGTTTCCTGTCTTGTTAATTATAGCCATTATGACAGGAGTGAGGTAGTATCTCACTGTAGTTTTGATTCGCATTTCCCTGATAGTTAATGATGTTGAACATCTTTTCATGTGCCTGTTGGCCATCTGTATATCTTCTTTGGAGAAATGTCTGTTCACATCTTTTTCCCATTTTTTAATTGAGTTGTTTGGTTTTTTGTTATTGAGAGGTATGAGTCCTTTATATATTTTGGAGATTAACCCCTTATCAGATATACGGTTTGCAAATATCTTCTCCCAATTGTTAGGTTGTCTTTTCATTTTGTTGATGGTTTCCTTTGCTGTGCAGAAGCTTTTTAGTTTGATGTAGTCCCATTTGTATATTTTTTCTATTGTTTCCCTTGCCCAGTCAGACATGATACTTGAAAATATGTTGCTAAAACCAATGTTGAAGAGTGTACTGCCTATCTTTTCTTCTAGAATTTTCATGGTTTCAGGTCTCACATTCAAGTCTTTAATTCATTTTGAGTTAATTTTTGTGTATGGTGTAAAATAATGGTCTACTTTCATTTTTTTTGCATGTGGCTGTCCAGTTTTTCCAGCATCATTTATTAAAGAGACTTTCTTTTCTCCGTTGTATGTTCTTGGCTCCCTTGTTGAAAATTAGCTGTCCATAGATGTGTGAGTTTATTTCTGGGCTCTCGATTCTGTTCCATTGATCTGTGTGTCTGTTTTTGTACCAGTACCATGCTGTTTTGGTTACCATAGCTTTGTAGTATATTTTGAAATCAGGTAGTGTGATACCTCCAGCTTTGTTCTTTTTTCTCAGGATTCCTTTAGCTATTTGGGGTCTTTTGTTGTTCCATATAAGTTTAGGATTCTTTGTTCTATTTCTGTGAAAAATGTTGCTGGAATTTTCATAGGGATTGCATTGAATCTACAGATTGCTTCAGGAAGTATGGACATTTTAACTGTGTTAATTCTTCCAGTCCAAGAGCATGGAATATCTTTCCATCTCTGTGTCTTCTTCAATTTCTTTCAACAGTGTTTTATAGTTTTCAGTGTACAGATCTTTCACCTCTTTGGTTAAATTTATTCCTAGGTATTTTATTCTTTTTGTTGCAATTGTAAATGGGATTGTATTCTTAATTTCTCTTTCTGCTACTTCGTTGTTAGTGTATAGAAACACAACAGATTTTTGTGTGTTGATTTTGTATCCTGCAACTTTACCATAGTCATTTATTATTTCTACACGTTTTTTGGTGGATTCTTTAGGGTTTTCTATATATAAAATCGTGTCATCTGCAAATAGTGACAGTTTTACTTCTTCCTTTCCAATTTGGATCCCTTTTATTTATTTTTTTTGCCTGATTGCTCTGGCTAGGACTTCTACTACTATGTTAAATAGGAGTGGTGAAAGTGGGTATCCTTGTCTGGTTCCTGTTCTTAGAGGGATAGCATTCAGTTTTTCACCATTGAGGATGATATTAGCTGTAGGTTTGTCATATATGGCCTTTATTATGTTGAGGTACATTCCTTCTATACCCATTTTATTCAGAGTTTATCATAAATTGATGCTGTATTGTGTCAAATGCTTTCTCTGCATCTATTGAGATGATGATCATTCTTCATTTTGTTAAAGTGGTGTATCACATTGATTTGCAGATGTGGAACCATGCCTGCATCCCTGGACTAAATCCCACTTGATCATGGTGTATGATCTTTTTAATGTATTATTGTATTTGATTTACTAATATTTTGTTGAGGATTTTTGCATCAATGTTCATCATAATCCTGTAAGTTTCTTTTTTTGTGTTGTCCTAGTCTGGTTTTGGTATCAGGGTAATGTTCCTTCATAGAATGAGTTAGGAAGCTTCCCCTCCTCTTCAATTTTTTGCAAGAGTTTGAGAAGGATAGGTATTAAGTCTTCTTTGAAAGATATTAAGCTGACTGGTCCTGGACTTTTATTTTTGGGGAAGTTTTTGATTACTGTTTCGATCTCCTTACTGGTGATTGGTCTATTCAAATTCTCTATTTCTTCTTGATTCAGTTTTGGAAGGTTGTATGATTCTAAGAATTTATCCATTTCTTCTAGATTATCCAATTCGTTGGCATATAGCTTTTCATAGTATTCTCTTATAATCTTTTGTATTTTTGAGGTGTCCGTTGTAATTTCTCCTCTTTCATTTCTGATTTTATTTATTTGAGCCTTCTCTCTTTTTTTCTTGGTGAGTCTAGCTAAAGGCTTGTCAATTTTGTTTATCTTTTCAAAGAACCAGCTCTTGTTTTCATTTTTTTCTGCTCTTATTTTTATTATTTCCTTCCTTCTACTGATTTGGGGCTTTGTTTATTCTTCTTTTTCCAGTTCCTTTAGGTGCACTGTTAGATTGTTTATTTGAGATTTTTCTTGTTTGTTGAGGTAGGCCTGTATTGATATAAACTTCCCTCTTAGAACCGTTTTTGCTGTATCCCATAAATTCTGGTATGTTGTATTTTCATTTTCATTTGTCTCCATGTATTTTTTGATTTCTCCTTGATTTCTTCATTGACGCAGTCTTTGTTCAGTAGCATTTTGTTTAATCTCCACATATTTGTGGCTTTTCTGATTTTCTTCCTGTAGTTGATTTCTAGTTTCATACCGTTGTGGTCACAAAAGATACTTTGTATTATTTCAGTCTTTTTAAATTTATTGAGACTTGTTTTGTGGCCTAAAATGTGATCAATCCTGGAGAATGTTCCATGTGCATTTGAAAAGAATGAGTATTCTGCAGTTTTTGGATGTAATGTTTTATATATATCTACTAAGTAGATCTGGTCTACTGGGTCGTTTAAGGCCAGTGTTTCTTTATTGATCTTCTGTTTGGATGATGTATCCATTGGTGTAAGTGGAGTGTTAAAGTCCCCTACTATTATTGTGTTACTGTCTACTTCTCCTTTTATGTCTGTTAATAATTGCTTTATATATTTAGGTGCGCCTATGTTGGGTGCATAGATATTTACAAGTGTTATATCCTCTTGTTGGATTGTTCCCTTGATCATTATGGATTGCCCTTCTTTGTCTCTTGTTACAGTTTTTGTTTTAAAGTCTATTTTGTCTGAGATAAGTATTGCTACCTCAGCTTCTTTTCACTGCCATTTGCGTGGAGTATCTTTTTCCATCCCTTCACTTTCAGTTTGTCAGTGTCTTTAGGTCTGAAGCGTGTCTCTCCTATGCAGCATCTATATGGGTCTTGATTTTTTATCCAATCAGCTACCCTACGCCTTTTGATTGGAGCGTTTAGTCCATTGACATTTAAAGTAGCTATTGATAAGAATGTGCTTATTGTCATTTTTTTAACTTTCTTTCTTGGTGTTTTAGTAGTTCTTCTCTGTTCCTTCCTCTCTTGCTCTCTTCCCTTGTGGATTGATGGCTTTCTTTAGTATTATGTTTGGGTTCCTTTCTCTTAGTTTTTTGTGTATTTATTATAGGTTTCTGGTTTGTGATTACCATGAGGTTCATGTATAATAACCTACATATATAGAAATCTATATTAAGTTGATGGTCTCTTATTTTGACCTTTTGCTAAAAGCTCTGCTCTTTTACTCCTGTCCTCCCACATTTTATGTTTTTGATATATCTAACCTCTTGTTTGTGTGTTTGTAGCCATTACACTCTTATCATGGAAATAGATTTCTTTTCATATTTCTGGTCTTCTCTTTCCCTCTGAAGTAAGTTCCTTTCGCATTTCTTGTAGGCATGGTTTCTTGGTGATAAACTCCTTTATTTTTTGTTTGTCTGGGAAGCTCTTTATCTCTCCTTCCATTCTGAATGATAACCTTGCCCCGGGAGAGTATTCTTAGCTCTAGGTTTTTTCCTTTTAGCACTTTAAATATATTGTGCCACTCTCTTCTAGCCTGTAAGGTCTGCTGAGAAAGCTGATAGACTTATGGGGTTTCCTTTGTACGTAACTTGTTGCCTTTCTCATGGCTTTTAGGATTCTCTCTTTATCTTTAATTCTGGACATTTTGATTATGATGTGTCTTGGTGTGGGCCTCTTTGGGTTTATCTTGTTTGGTGCTCTCTGCTTCCTGTACCTGGATTTAGGTCAGGGAAGTTTTCATCTATTATTTCATCAAATAGATTCTCTGCCCCTTTGTCTCACTCTTCTCCTTCTGGGACACCTATAACATGGATGTTAGTGTGCTTGATGTTGTCCTGCAGGTCCCTTAGACTGTCCTCACTCTTTTTAATTCTTTTTTCTTTGGTCTGTTTAGCTTGGGTGATTTCCTCTAGTCTTTCGTCCAGCTCGCTGATCCATTCTTCTGTTATCATCTACTCTACTATTGAGTCTCTCTAGTGAATTTTTCATTTCCAGTATTGTATTCTTCATTTCTGATTGGTTCTTTTTTATATCTTCCATTTCTTTGTTGACGTTCTCACTGAGTTCATCCATTCTTCTCCCAAGATCAGTGAGCATCCCTATGACTCTTTGTTTGAACTCTGTCAGGTAGATTGCTCATTTCTGTTTCATTTAGTTTTTTGTCTGGTATTTTTGTCCTCTTGCCTTACTTGGAACATATTCCTTTGCCTCCTCATTTTGCCTCTTTCTCTGTGCTTGTGTCTGTGTCTTAGGTAGGTCAACTACATCTCCTGATCTTGGAGAGGTGACCTTATGTAAGAGATGTCTTATGAGGCCCAGCAGTGTGCTGCTCTCTTGTCACCAGTTCCAAATGTTCCAAGAGTGACCCCCGTGTGGGCTACAGGTGTCCTTCTGTTATGGCAGGGTTGCTCTTGCTGCAGGTTCCCAGAGAAGTTAGGGTGTCCCCCTGGGCAGCTGCATGTGCCTGTTATGGACCCTTCAGTCTCCTTCTCTGGTGTGGGGAGCCCCAGCACAGTTGGCTGCAAGATCTAATAGCACATTCCTGTTGCAGTTTTTCTGTTAAGTGAGTAGGCCCCCAGCGTGGCTAGTTGTTAGGCTCAGGGGCTTACAATTGCTGTCGGCTTCTGGCCTATACAGCTCTTGTCAACTCTCTCAGGATTGCAGCTGGATGGGGCTGGCCCCCAGCAGGGGAGCACCCAGTTGTTTCAGGCTTTGGAAGGTAGGTAGGGCTGATCTTCTACATAGCAGTCTGAGAAGCACAAGTCTTCTGCAGCTGACAAGCCCCACCCACCCCAGAAGGCCACACACACCATCAACACAGTCCTGCCCCATGCATGTGCCCTGACCCCCTGAAGTGGACCCAGTCGCCCCACAGCAGAGGCCCCATACACTCCACCTGCTCCTTGCACACGTCCTGCCCTGCAGAGGTAGATCCACTCACCCAGCTGCAGTGAATCCAGGCACGTTGCCTATACAGACCCTCAAGTTGCCCAAGGACTTGTTGTTGGGTGGGACCAGTCCCTAGGATGGGCTGCCTGCCCTGGCTGAGCTGGATTAAATCGGTGCTCTAAAGGGTGGCACAGGTCCCTGCAGTAACAGGCCAGGGAAGAACTCCAATGGCATCTGCCAGTGTCTATGTCAGCACTCCCGCACCAGGTCACAATAATGGCTACCACTAATGTCTCAGTCCCTTGAGAGGTCTCACCTCGCACCGAGATACACCCAGGTCCTATCAGGTGAGTCTCTTTTCACCAAAGGACTGTGCACCTTTCTGGTAATTTCCGAATGGGTGAATTTATGTGTGGGCCCTTTAAGAGCTAGCTTTTTTTTTCTTATGTCTGATAGCTTTTCTGGGGGTATTCACCATTGTTGTTAGTCACCAGCAAAGCCAGGTATTATGACACTCATCTTGGTTGTGCTGGGTCCAGAAAATGTTTATAGCGGCAACTCTCCCCTGCTCAGATCCCTCACTCCTCCAGGGAAGGCTGCATACCTTTGGATTATTCCCAGGTAGCTGTGAAGTGCTGCAGCTTGTGAAAGTGGCTTTTTTTCTCTCCAGAAGGGAATTTCTGTCTCTTCCACCTCAATCAGGACTGTCGTGTGTTGCAGGGGTTCCTCTTATTCAGTTTTCAGTTCTCTCTCAGAAGTAATTGTTCCAAGAATAGTTGTAAGTCTGTTGTGTCTGTGAGAGGAGGTGAGTTCAGAGTCCGCCTACACCACCATCTTGACACCAATCCAATCCTCCTCTATTTATTTTGTTTTTTGTTCTTTTTGTGTGTGAAGATCAGCCCAGACCTAACATCTGATGCCAATCCTCCTCTTTTTGCCGAGGAAAATTGGCCCTGGGCTTACATCTGTGCCCATCTTCCTCTACTTTATATGGGACACCTGCCAGAGCATGGCTTGACAAGCAGTGTGTTGGTGCATGCCCGGGAACCGAACTTGCAAACCCTTGGGCTGCTGAAGCGGAGCATGTGCACTTAACTGCTATGCCACTGGGCTGGCCCCCCTCCTCTATTTTGCATGTGGGTCAACACCACAGCATGGCTGACAAGTGGTGTAGGTCCATACCCAGGATCCAAACCCACAAACCCAGGCTGCTGAAGCGGAGCACATTGAACTTAACCACTATGCCACAGGGCTGGTGCTGGTTACAGGTTATTTGTTGAGTACTTGAGACAAGTTTTTACAATTCTTAAAATTCTTACCTATTCAATGGGTGCTATTTGCTTTCAATATGGATTGTTTAATATCTTAAGGTCAAAATACTGGCAAATATGTGATCACTACTTGTAGTCACAGTTCTAAATTAGGATATTTCTAATTCTTACCTCTCCATCCCGCATCCTGACCACCAGAGTTAGGGGACAGAAACATGGAGGTTCACTTTTGCAGCTCCCATAACCTTTCTCATTGTACTTTCATTGGTGAGAAAGGGTCATAACTGAGCATGGAGTGCAAGGCTGAACCCTAGGTAATGAAAGCAAGGGGAATCCAAAGCAACTTGCCCAAAGTAGTTGCCAGAGTAAAAGTAGCACTGGGTTGGTACCTGAGAGCAGATGATACCAACAAGTAGGTTCAGGACCTAGAGCTGGGAAAAGCTAATACATAGGGATCATGTGGCAACTGATCAGCAGGGCTACAGAAATCATGTCAGTGTTTGGTCAACTGAGCAAAATAGCAGAGAAAGATCTAGAAAATGCTTTTGTTGAACATGTCTGATCTCTCTGGACAGGATTAAAATGCTAGAAAAGAAACTTTTTAAATTTATAAAACCACAGCAATAAAGAGAACAGGAGAAAGACCATCAGCAAATGAGATCTCAACAAAAATTTGAAAGATGGAAGGAGGATAGCTATTGTATCAGAGCAGAAGCAGGCACCATTTATACTGTTTGCACGTGAGGATAAGGACAAAAGGAACCAGTTGGCTCCAGACTCAGAGATGCCTAATGAGGATAGGAGTGAGTCATGAAAGGAAAGCAGTGAAATTAATGGCCAGTTGTATATGGAAGGTTCCCCTCATCCCATACATACGTGACCTCCTCCCCAATTCCCGTGCACTGTCAACCAGGGATTCACCCTCCAGCAGGAGATGGGAAGTTTCTTCTCTGCAGAAATTGGTCCCAAGGGAGAGACCTGTATCCTGGCATTTGGGAATCCAACAATAAAGCAGCCCCATTCTAGCTCCAATACACTTATAACAGCTTCAAGTTCATGAAATAAAAACAGATAAAATTGAAATAGATATAGGCAAATTTTCAATTAGATATTTCAACACTTAAGTAACTGATAGCACAAATGGATAGAAAATCAATAAGGATATATGAGACTATCAATTAACTTGACTAATTGACATTTATAGAACACTCCACCCAACAACAGCATAATACATATTCTTTTCAACTTCACATAATATGGGCTATAAAACAAGTTTCAAGAGATTTAAAAGAATGGAAATCATACAAGGTATGTTCTATTACCAGAACAGAATTAAATTAGAAATCACTAACAAAAATATGTGAAGAATCCCCAAATATTTGGAAATTAAACAACATACTCCTAAATGAGGTTAAAGAGAAAGTAACAAGGAAAATTTGAAAATATTTTGAACTGAATAAATATATCAAAATTTGTGGGATGCAGCTAAAGCAGTAGGGAATTTTAACAATTTTATACCAAGAAATTCAACAACTTAGATGAAATGGAAAAAGTCCTTGAAAAGGCACAAACTACCAAAGCTCACTCAAGAAGAAAGAGAAAACTTGAATAACCCTATTAAATAAATTGAATTTGTAGCTGACAACCTTCCCACAAAAAAAGTACAAGCCCAGATGGCGCAAGTGGATTCTACCAAGCATTTAAGGAAGATATAACAATTCTACACAAACTCTTCCAGGAAGAAACACTTTCCAACTCATTTTATGAGCCAACAACCACATACTAAAGCCAGACAAAGACATCATGAGAAAAGAAAATCGTAGATCAATATCTCTCAACATAGATGCAAAAATTATTTTAAAAATAGAAAGTTGAAACAGCAATCTATAAAAGGATGGTAATACATCATGATCAAGGAGGGTTTATCCTAGAAATGCAAGGTTCCTGAGCATGCAAAATCAATGTATTTCATCATATTAACATACTAAAAAATGAAAACCATGTAATACCCTTTTTTAAATGTAGGAAAAGCATTTGAAAAAAATCAACGTTCTTTCATGATTAACAACACTCAATTGATTAGGAATTAAAGGGACCATCCTCAATCTAATAAAGGGAATTTGTGGAAGAACCTACATCTGACATCACACTTAATGATGAAATAAGAGCACTTCCTCCTAAGATTGGGAACAAGGCAAAAATGTCTACTCACCACTTCTACTCAACATTGTCCCAGATGTTCTAGCCAGTGCAACAGGGCAATAAAACTAAAAGGAGTGAGGGGCCCACAGGGAGTCCTAGCATGTACCACACCCAGCCTGCACTGGGTTTGGGGTGACCAGACTGGCCTGAGGGATGGGGCAGAGCAGGACCAAGAAGGGCTATGGACAAGCTGGCTCTGAAAAGGAGAAGAAACACAGAGACCCAGACATATGAAAGGAGAATGCCACGTAACAGCAGAGAAAGAGACTGGAGTTATGCTGCTGCGAGCAAAGGAACACCAAGGATGACAGCCACCACCAGAAGCTAAGAGGAAGGCGTGGAGCAGATTCTCACTTAGAGCCTTCAGAGAGAGCATGGTCCTGCTGACACCTTGATTTCAGACTTCTTGCCACTAGAACTGTGAAAGAATAAATTTCTATTGTTTTATGCCACCCCGTTTGTGGTACTTCATTACAGCAGCCCTAGGAAACTAATACATAGTCCTTCAAAGTGGTCCTGGGACAATCAACTTTTCTGTTCGGAAAAAAACACAAAGGTAGATCACTACTTTGTACCATAAAAAAATTACATTCCAGATAAATTAAAAATCCAAACATGAAAAGCAAAAGTTCAGTCTTGGTAGAAAATATAGAATATCTTTGTAACCTTGGTATAGAAAAGAATTTCTTCAACAAAACACAAAAAGCAAAAAGGCCTAAGAAAAGACTGATATATCTGCATCAAAACTGAAAACTTGTGTGCAATACAAGACAGCATAAATAAAATTAAATGATAAGCCACAGATTATGAGAAAGAATTTGTAACCAAATATAGTCAACAAATAAATATACAAATTATACAAAGAAATCCTAGAAATGAAAGGACAAGTGATCCAATAAAAATGTAGTCATGCACCGCAAACAATGTTTTGGTCAACAACAGATTGCACATACGATGGTGGTGCCATAAGATTAGTACCATATAGCCTAGGTGCACAGTAGGCTATACCATCTAGGTTTGTGAAAGTACACTCTAATATTCACACAATGATGAAATCACCTAATGACATATATCTTAGAACGTATCCCTGTTGTTAAGCAACACATGACTGTATAGACAAAGGATATGAACAGTCAACTCACAGAACTGAAAACAAATGGTCAATGGATTAAAAATTGTGACATATTTAGACAATGGAACACTGGAAAAAATTAAAATAAATCAGTTCTATATATATATATCAACATGGACAGATCTCAATATGTGAATAAAAATGCAAGTTGCAGTATAATACATTTGTGTATAAAAGACAAAGAAATACTACATATTATTTATGGGCTAGATGTGTATTAAAATATTGAAAACATGAACTGAAAAGTTACCACATTCATCATAATATTTGCCTTTAGGAAGAGAGAAGAACAGGACTGAGTATAAGAACAAGATTGAAGAAGGAACCAAGGGAATTTGAGTTTCATCTGTCATACCCCATTTATTTCATTAAAAGGAAATTTGAAGAAAAAAAGTTAAATTTTTTAAATCAGTGGTGAATACTAGGATGCTTGGTATAATGTCCTCTAATTTTCTGGATCTTTTAAACTTCTGAAAATTAAAGTAATAATGAAAAAGATACAGAATTTGAGAAGACGTAAAACTGTATTTGCTGTGACATTGTCTATAGAAAAGCATATAAGGAATCTAGGAAAACATTTTTAGAACTAATAAGTGAGTTTAGCAAGGTCACAGGATACAAGCTCAATATATTAGCAATAATTAAAAGTTGAAATTAATAAAAGAATACCACTTACAATAGCATCAATAACATGAAATGTTTTTAGGGATAAAATTATGAGAATAGGCCGGCCCCATGGCTTAGCGGTTAAGTGCGTGCGCTCTGCTGCTGGCGGCCAGGGTTCGGATCCTGGGCGCGCACCGACGCACCGCTTCTCCAGCCATGCTGAGGCCGTGTCCCACATACAGCAACTAGAAGGATGTGCAGCTATGACATACAACTATCTACTGAGGCTTTGGGGGGGAGGATAAATAAATAAAATCTTTAAAAAAAAAATTATGAGAATATGTGCACGATCTGTACACCTAAAACTACATAACAATGCAGAGAGAAACTGAAGTCCTAAATAAACAGAAAGATACACCATATTCTTGCATTATAAAACTCTAGGACCTAGAAAGTCAAAACAATTTTTTAAAAGAAAAAAGTGAAGACTTTTTTCCAAAACTAACTGTAAACCTTCAGTAATCAAAATAGTATGGTATTGGAGTTAGGATAGACATATAGGTAAATGGAACAGAATTAGGCCCACTAATATATTTTCAATTGCTTTTCAAGAAAGATGCAAAGATATTTCAATAAGGAAAAGATAATGTTTTCAACACACGGTGCTGGAAAAATTGAGTAACTATGAGAAAAAAATGAACAATGTAAACATAAGCATAAAAACCATAAAGTGCCTAGGAGAAAATCTTTGTTAGATAGAACACAAAAAAAAACACAAACCATTAAAGGAAAAATCAGTACGTGGACTTCATCAATTTTAAAACTTCTCTTTGAAACGTCATATGAAGAAAATGACGGTTATGGACTGGGAGAAAATATGTGCAGAACATATATCTGTAAAGGAGGACTTATATCCAAAATATATAAAGGGCTCTTATGACCCAGTAATTAAAAAATCAAACAATCTGATTAAAAAGTGGACAAAAGATTTGAATGGGCACTTTATTAAAGAAGATATGCAAATGACCAGTAAGCACATGAAAGAATACTGAATATCACTAACCATTTTTGTTTTGTTAATGCCACAGAGTCAGTTGCAAATTCTAGTGACCCTGTGTACAGCAGAGCAGAACCTTGCCTCGTGTTTGTGTGCCATCCTTTAACCTTCTGGCACTATTTCAGACAATGCTCTACTGCTATTCATAGGGTTTTCATGGCCAATGTTTTTCAGACGTTGTTGGCCAAGTCCTTCTTCCTAGTCTTTCTAGTCTGGAAGCTCCACTGAAACCTGTCTACCGTGCATGACCCTGCTGGTATTTGAAATACCAGTGACACAGCTTTCAGCATCACAGCAACACACAGCTGCCACAATATGACAACAGACAGATGGGTGGTGTGGTTCCCTGACTGGGAAAAAAATCTGGGCCATGGGAGTGAGAGCACTGAATCTTAACCACTAGACCACCAGGTCTGGCTCACTAATCATTAGAGAAGTGCAAATTGAAACCATAATGAGATACCACTACACACTTAGAATAGCTAAATTTAAAAGGTACAATAATACCAAGTGTTGGCAGAAACATAAAGTTGCTATCAGAAATGCAAAATAGTCATTTGGAAGACAATTTGGCTGTTCTTATAAAGTGAGATATACACTTATCACAGCCTGGCAATCCCACTCCTAGGTGTTTACCAAAGAGTAGTGAAGACATAAGTTAATCCAAAGCCTTTATGTCAATGTTCTTAGCAGGTTTATTCATGATAGGCATAATAGTCATAATGGAAACAATCCAAGTGTCCATCAACAGGTGAATGAGTAAACAAATTGTGGAATATCCACACAATAGAATACTTTTTCAGCAATAAAAATAAACATTTAACTCCTGATACAACAACAGGGATGAATTCAAAAGCATTATGTTAAGTGAAAGAAATCAGACTCAAAATGCTACATAGTGTATAAGAAATTCTAGAAAAGGCAAATCTATGAGAGGAAGCAGTTCAGAGGTTGTTAAGAGGGGGGAGGTGTCTGACTGCAAAGTGGCATGAGGAATGGAAATGTCCTCTCAGTTAAGGTGGCAGTTAAATGACTGCATTCATTGAACTGTTTATATAACATGGGTAGATTTTATTGTATATAAGTTGTACATTGTGTATAAATACAAATCAATAAAATGAATTGAAACATACACATATGAAAACACATATACACCAGTGCACATCACTTTTGTGTGTGTTTGTGTGGTAAGAAGACTTAACATGAGATCTATCCTCTTAACAAATTTTTAAGTGCACAATACAGTATTGTTAACTGTAGGACAATGTTGTACAGCAGATCTCTAGAACTTACTCATCTTGCATAACTGAAGCTATATACTTGTTGGACAGCAACTCCCCATTTCCTCCTCTCTCCAACCCCTAGCAACCACCATTCTACTTTGTTTCTATGAGTTTGACTATTATATGAGGTACCAGTGCACATAATTTTGGAATATTAAAACACTACTTGGTTGTTCCACAGAATCTCTTAATTGGCAGTGTTGGCAGATTGCTCTGCTGTTGAAAACCGTGGTTCTGTACTCTGCTATCAGACAGATGTTAACCATGAGTTTCTCTGAGCTCAGAGAAATATTCTCCCCACACAGTTTTCACTCTGAGTTTTCTTGGGCCACCTACTGGTCCCTATTTTCCTACCAACACTGTGAATCATTTACATGAGTATTCTTCACAAAGTTCTGAACCTGCATGTGACTCAGAACTTTGCAAGAATTAAAATCTTGATTTGTAAAACTCTGATGCTTTATCCTCTTGAACATCCACCACTTGGTCCTCATTTTGGGGAATCTGATGAGATACTCCTCCTTTTCCTCAATAGAGGTCCGTTTGTCTTTTTTCTCCATTTTTGCTTAATCTTTTTATTATGGAAAATTTTGAACAGCAGAAATTAGAATAACAAAAGGATGCTCCATGAACTAATCACTCAGTTTCAAGTGTTATTAACTCATTTTCCTATGCAGTTTTCATCCCCATCTTTATAAGATTCAAGAGGATTAATATTTATAAAACTCATTAATGAACTTAGTATTTATTAAAGTTATTTCTTCACAGGACACTGTTAATATCAACAAGAGCTCACAAGTCATAACACGTTTGAATTAAAATAGCAATAAAAAAATCTCAAAAGTAAATTTATTCTTCTACTCATATTTCAGTGATATAGCAAGAAGCATGTTTACCACGAATCAATAGCTATCACAAATACATTTTAAACTGGATGCTTATCATACCAGCAGTTATCAAAGAGATTACATATATCAACAGTTAATGAGCAAATGTTGCCTGTGTGTCAGGGAGCAAAGTAGATGCTACATATTCGTACAGTTCTGGGGGTATGGTACACTGTTTCTCAAGGAGCAAACTGCTGCATAATCAAAAGTGTGTGTGTGTATACATACTCACATATACATACATGCATATATATATTTGTAGGTATGTATGTATACCTACATATACATACATATATGTGTATGTGAGTGTGTGTGGCTTAAAATTTTAGAAAAGTATATTGCTCACACTCTTTTCCTCAGAACAAACTGATTCCTGAACTAGGTTTGGGTCTCTGCTCCTTCATGCCCCATGGTTTTGCATGCATGAGGAAGGGACAGAGCAACATTGATCTTCTATTCACTGGGCACCTACACATACTGTGAACTAAGTTTTAAGTTTATATTTCCTGTCCTGTCCTCCTAAGTGAGCTCCAAACTTAGTATGTTCCAAACCCAAACCCGTTCCTTTCCCCTTCTTTCTTATCTGAGTAATGACACTACCATGAAACATTGGCCTTAAACACCATATTAGACCAGATGGACTTAACAGATATATACAGAACATTCCATCCAAAAGCAACAGAATGCACATTCTTTTCAAGCACACATGGAACATTCTCCAGGATAGATCATATGTTAGGCCATAAAACAAGTCTTAATAAATTTAAAAAGATTTAAATCATATCAAGCATCTTTTCTAACCACAATGGTATGAACTTAGAAATCAATTACAAGAAGAAAACTTGAAAATTCACAAATATGTGGAGATTAAATAACATGCTACCAAACAACCAATGAGTCAAAGAAAATATCAAAAGAGAAATCAAAAACTATCTTGAAACAAATGAAAATGGAAATACAACATACCAAAACTTATGAGATGCAGCAAAAGCAGTTCTAAGAGGGAAGTTCATAGCAATAAATGTCTACATCAATAAACAAGAAAGATCTCAAATAAACAACCTAACTCTACACCTCAAGGAACTAGAAAAAGAAGAACAAATAAAGCCCAAAGTTAATAGAAGAAAGGAAATAATAAAATATCAGACCAGAAATAAATGAAATAGAGACCAAAAAGACAATAAAAAGATCAATAAAATTAAGAGCGAGTTTTTTCAAAAGATAAACAAAATTGACAAAATTTTAGCTAGACTAAGAAAAAAGAGAGATGACTCAAATAAATAAAATTATAAGGAAATATCAACCTTAAATGACATATTAGACCAGATGGACTTAACAGATATATACAGAACATTCCATCCAAAAGCAATAGAATACATATTCTTCTCAAGTGCACATATAACATTCTCCAGGATAGATCATATGTTAGGCCATAAAATAAGTCTTAATAAATTTAAGAAGATTGAAATCATATGAAACATCTTGTCTGAGCACAATGGTATGAAACAAGAAATCAATTACAAGAAGAAAACTGGAAAATTCAGCAGTATGTGAAGATTAAAAACATGCTCCTGGGTGAAATGTGTGAAGGGGGTCAAAGGTACAACCTTCAAGTTATAAAATAAAAAAGTCATAGGGATTTGATGTACGGCATGGTGATTATAGTTAATAATACTGTGTTGCATATTTGAAAGTAGCTAGGAGACTTGAAGAAAAAAAGAAAAAATTTTGTGATTATACATGGTGATGGATATTAACTAGGTTCATTGTAGTGATCATTTAGCAATATACACAAGTATCAAATAATTACATTGTACACCTGAAACTAATATAATGTTATGTTATGTCAATTATACCTCAGTAAAAACAAAACATACCAAAACTTATGGGATGCAACAAAAGCAGTTCTAAGAGGGAAATTCATAGCAATAAATGCCTACATCAAGAAACAAGAAAGATCTCAAATAAACAACCTGACTCTACTCACTACGGAACTAAAGGAAGACGAACAAAAAAAGCCCAAATTTAGTAAAAGGAAGGAATAACAAAGATCAGAGTGGAAATAAATGAAATAGAGACTAAAAAGACAATAGAAAAGATCCATGAACCTGAGAGCTGCTTTTTGAAAAGATAAAATTGACAAACCTTTTCCTAGACTCACCAAGAAAAGAGAAAAAGAAGTCTCAAATAAATAAAATCAGAAATGAAAGGGGAAATGTTACAACTGATACCACAGAAATACAAATAATCCTAAGTGACTACTTCTACTATGCCAACGAATTGGACAACCTAGAAAAAATGGATAAATTCCTGGAAACATACAGCCTACCAAGGCTGAATCATGAGGAAATAGAAAATCTGAACAGACCAATCACTAGTAAGGAGATAGAATCAGTAATCAAAAAAAACTCCCAACAAACAAAAGTCCAGTACCGGATGGCTTCACTGGTGCATTCTACCAAATATTTAAAGAATTAATATCAATCCTTCTCAAACTTCCAAAGAATAGAAGAAGAAGGAGCACTTCCAAACTCACTTTATGAGGCCAGCATTACACTAATACCAAAACCAGACAAAGACACCACAAGAAAAGAAAACTATAGGCCAATATCCTTGATGAACATAGGTGCAAAAACCCTCAACAAAATGCTAGCAAACCAAATTCAACAATACATTAAAAGGATCATACACCATGATCAAATGTGATTTATTCCAAGGATGCAAAGGTGGTTCAACATCTGCAAATCAATCAACGTAATACACCACATTAACAAAATAAAGGATAAAAATCATATGATCATCTCAATAGATGCAGGAAAAGCATTTGAGAAAATCCAATATCTTTCATGATAAAAATTCTCAATAACCTGGGTATAGAAGAAATATACCTCAACATAATAAAGTCCATTTATGACAAGCCCACGGCTAACATCATACTCAATGCTGAAAGTTTGAAAGTGTTCCTTCTAAGATCAGGAAAAATACAAGTATGCCCACTCTCACTTCTTGTATTCAACATAGTATTGAAAATCCTAGCCAGAGCAACCAGGCAAGAAAAAGAAATAAAAGGCAACCATTTAGAAAAGAAGAAGTGAAATTGTCTTTTTTGCAGGTGATATGATCTTATATATAGAAAATCCTAAAGTCTCTACTAAAAAATTGTTAGAACTTATAAACAAATTCAGTAAAGTTGCAGGATACAAAATCAACATACATAAATCAGTTGTATTTCTATATAATATAACAGTGGAACATCTGAAGAAGAAATAAAGAATAAAATTCCATTCACAATAGCATCAAAAACAATAAAATACTTAGAAATAAATTTTATCAAGGATGTGAAAAATCTGTACACTGAAAACTACAAGACTTTAATGAAAGAAATTGAAGAAGATACAAACAAATAGAAAGATATCCTGTGTTCACGGATGGAGAAGAATTAATATTGTTAAAATGTCCATACTACCCAAAGCCATCTATGCAATCCTTATCAAAATTCCAATGGCATTTTTCACAGAAATAGAAGAAACAATTCTAAAATTTGTGTGGAATCATGAAAGATTCCTGAATAGCCAAAGCAATCCTGAGAAAGCACAAAGCCAGAGGCATCACACTTCCTGACTTCAAACTATACTACAAAGCTATAGTATTCAAAACAGTATGGCACTGGCATAAAAATAGATACATAGGCCAGTGGAACAGAATCTAAGCCCAGAAATAAACCCTTGCACATACAGTAACTAATATTTGAGAAGTGAGCCAAGAATACTCCATGAGGAAAGCATAGTCTCTTCAATAAACAGTGTTGGGAAAACTGGATAAACACATGCAGAAGAATGAAATTAGACCCCTATCTTATATCACTCACAAAAATTAACTCAAAATGGATTAAAGATTTAAACATAAGAACTGAAACAATAAAACTCCTAGAAGAAAACAAGGAAAGAGCTCCTTGGCAATGACTTTTTGTATATGCCTCCAAAAGTACAAGCAACAAAAGCAAAAGTTAATAAGTGGGACTACATCAACTGAAAGGCTTCTGTACAGCAAAAGAAACATTCAACAAAATGAAAAGGCAACATATGGAATAGGAGAAAATATTTGTAAATCATATATGGATAAGGGGTTAATATACAAAATATATAAATGACACATACAACTCAATAGCAAAAAACAACCAATCAAGCAATCCAATTTAAAAGTGGGCAGAGGAACTGAATAGACAGTTTTCCAAAGACGACATACAAATGGTCAATAGGTAACGTGAAAAGGTGCACAACATCGCTAATCCTCAGTGAACTGCAAATCAAATCCACAATGAGATATCACCTCACACTTGTTAGAAGACCTATCATCAAAAAGAGAAGAGATAAGAAGTGTTGGAGAGGATGCAGACAAAAGGGAACCCTTGTGTACTATTGGTGAGAATGTAAATTGGTGTAGCCACTATGGAAAAGAGTATGAAGATTTCTCAGAAAATTAAAAAAAGAAATACCATATGACCCAGGAATCCTGCTTCTGAGTATATATCCAAAGGAAATGAAAACAGGATATCAAAGAGATATCTACACTCCCATCTTCATTGCAGCATTATTCATAATAGCCAAGATTTGGAAACAACCTAAATTTCCTTCAACAGATGAATGGATAAAGAAGATGTGGTATACATCTACGATGGAATATTATTCAGCCATGAGAAAGAAGGAAATCCTGCCATTTGCAACAACATGAGTGGACCTTGAGGGCATTATGCTAAGTGAAATAAGTCAGACAAAGGAAGACAAATATAGTATGTTCTCCCCAATATGCAGAATCTAAAAAAGCTGAACTCATAGAAATAGAGAATAGAATGGTGGTTGCCACGGGCTGGGGGTGGGATAGGGAATGGGGAAATACTGGTTAAAGGGTACAAACTCCTGGCTATAAGATAAATAAGATCTAGGGATCTAATGTACAGCATGGTAATTGTAGTTGATAATACTGTATTATATGCTTGAAAGTTGCTAAGAGAGTAGATCTTAAATGTTCTCACCAGAAAAAGAAACGGTAATTATGTGATGTAATGGAGGTGTTAGCTAATGCTATGGTTGTAATCATTTTGCAATATGTAAATGCATCAAATCAACGTGTTGTACACCTTAAACTTACACAATTATGTCAGTTGTATCTCGATAACACTGAGGGGGAAAAGCAGGTGATATAGTGGTAGACAAGACAGCATTTATGACATAAAAAAAAGAAATAAAACACTTAAGTGTAAAATTAAAAAGAAATCCCAAACCTGAAAAAACACAAAATTCCATGTTCTTTAGTAGGAATATTCAACACTATAAAATGTTAGTTCTCCAGAAGCCTCTTGCCATACCAGAAGGCAAGAAAGTTTTGAAAAACTTTTAGGACTTATGCGCCAATTTAAATAGGCTCCCGCTAGCTATAGATGGTACAATTTGGGCAAAAATAAGGATGATACCTACAATGGATCAAAACACCAAATATTTTTAAATCCATGAGTTAATTATATTTACAAGAAAACTCATTGGTCACCTCTGTAGAAGACTAGGAATATTATTTATATATATATATAAAATAACATTATTTTAGAAATATAAATATTTATTTGGAAAATTTATTTTGGAAATATTATTTAGTAGATACAAGGAAAGAATCTACCATTTATTCTTACTTTTGTATCAGAACTCTTCTTTAGAGTAACCAAATCATTGAAGGAAAGTTTCTATCATTAGAATGTCTCCATTTTGCAATCTCTAATAAAATAACGAATCTAGATATTGATGATCAATGTTTGCAAAACTATTAAGTGAAAAATTGGTGGAGAAATCATGGATGTATCATGCTGAAAAAACACAAACCCATTGATCAATCTTAACATCACCAAAAGAGAACGAATCTGATATTATGAACCTTCAGATCATAAACAATGGAAGCAAAAAATTTGAACCTGGATCTGATTAAGATTAGATCTGACTGCCAATTTACAGGAAATACAAGGGACGGAGAAACATGTTAAATGAATCCACAGGGATGCAATCAGCAAAATCAATCTATGAAGAAATGTACAGATCAAACAACTTGGTTTCTTCAATTTAAAAAAATTGCAATAAAATAAGTTATAGAGAAGGAACCTCAAGGTTAAGGAGATTTAAGAGACATATTAACCGACAGCAATGTGCAGACCTCCTTTGTATTGCAACTCAAAAAAACAAAAAACTTTCATAGGAAATATGAACATTGAATAGATATTTGAGGATATTGGGAATAATTGCTAACTTTGTTTAGGCATGATAATAATTTTGCTTTTTTAAAAAGAGTCCGTATCTTTTAGAGATATGTGTAGAAATATTTACCCATGAAATGATATGATATCTTGGATTTGCTTCAACACAATCTGGTTGTAGGGGGTGGTGGGTGGACATATAGACAAAACAAGATTGGCCGTGAGGTGATAATTGATGAGGCTGGATAATGGGTACATGAAGGGTCTGTCTTCTTTTGTATAAGTTTGAAATTTTCTATATGAAATTTTTTTTAATGGAAGATTTTTAAGTACTGATATGGAACTATTTCCACATGAAAACAAAGTAAGGTGCAGTACAAGGAATAGCAAGGTATAGCCTGTACTACTTAACCATTTGTGAAACAAAGCACAGGAAAGAATAGAGGAAAGAGATAGACTTGAAAAACAAGAGTGGTCTCCTGACTTGAAAAGACTGGGGAGATGGGATGAGAAGAGGTTTCCAGTATATCCCTTGTTGCCAAACCTCAGACATGCCATGCTTGTTCCAACCTCAGGCCTCTGTGGTTTCTGTTCCACCTGCCTGCAATCCTGCTCTTCCACATCTTCACCTGTTTCATCCCCTCACTCGATTCAGGACTCTACTCAAAAGTAGCTAACTGGTACCCAGCAGTCACCTTAACCACTTTCCCAGTTTTTCCTCATAACATGAAACTCCACTTGAGATTGTTCATTGACCTGTTCCTTGTCTGTCTCCTCTATTAGCTCCATTAGAGCAGGAATGTTTTTTTGCTCAGTCTTGAATTAATGTATAAGTTTTGTATAAATAAAACAATAACTAAATCCCCAAATAACTTTAAATGGCTTTGAGCATGGAGAAAGTTGTGGAAGGATAAGAACTAGGCCACAAATGTTGGTTATCCTGGGGGATGGGAGCAGAGGACATGATGAAAGAAATTATTCACTTTTATTACATCTTTGGGTTTTTTCAAATATTTCACTTAGTATGTAATGATTTTCTAATTAACAAATTAAATAAATAAAGTAAATAATAAGGAAAAATCTGTTCAAGAAAGAAGATCTAGAGTGAAAGCAGCTGAGTGTGCGCAGCCTCTCGCTCCTGTGCCCACTTGACAGAAGTAACCAGTCAGCCATCAAGGGACATGTGAGGACTGTGATGGGAGAATGTCTACTCTATCATGCCATTGATTTCTATTGGAATTCCCCTTTTCATGGGCGTCAACTGAGAAAAACAAATCATAACCTAAGTGGACAAATAATCAAATTCTTCCTATGTGGATTCTCCTCAGATTACCTAAGAAAAAACAGTGCATAAAGAGTAAACCAATGGCCACTCTGCCTTCAAGTTTTTTAAGCTTTTGTCCACAAGCTTTTGACATTTGTTTTCATGTTCCTAAGTGTCTTGATTTTTTAATTTTACGTTGATATATACCTTGATTTTTCTATCCTTCCATGAAGTATGAAGATTTGGCTCACTTAAAACTCCCTTCCTCTCCCTTTTCCAAAATAATACTTCCTTAACCCCCATTGTACAATGTGATTTTACATAATTTTTGGTTAGTTCAGTATTCAGATTTTATATGATTTATATCTATATAAATACAATTCACAGCTTATTTACATATATAAGATATATGTATGTGTATATGCATATGTGTATATATGTATATTTGTGTATACATATTTATATGCAGCTGAGTGTGTGCAGACTTTCTGCTCCTGGGTTAAGAGGATTCAGAGAGCTCAAAGCTATGCCATACATACTGAAGCACAACAACAACAAAAAACATAGGAAATACAAAAACAATTTTCTTTTAAAAAGGTATCAAGACATGTAATACACCATAACAGGACCTAACATACATATAATGGGGGTAAAAAAGAGAGGAGAAAAGGGAGACAGAAGCAATATTTGAAAAGATAATGGCTAAAGATTTTCTAAAACTGATAAAAGAAATTAACCCACAGATTTAAGAATCTCTGCAAACCCCAAGCAGAATAAATATGAAGAAAACCACAGCTAAATCCGTTAGAGTAATACTTCTGAAAAGCAAAAACAAAATATATTAGTTCTCTATTGCTATGTAACAAATTACCACAAATTTAACGGCTTAAAATACACACTTATTATGTCACCATTTCTGCAGGTCAGGAATCCAGGCATGGCTTAGTTGCATCCTCTGCTTCAGGATCTCATCAAGCTGCAATCAAGGTACTGCTGGGGCTGCACTCTTATATGGAGGCTCAACTGGAGAAAAATCCACTTCTAAGCTCACTTGGATTATTAGCAAAATTCATTGCCTTGTCACAGGATTGAGAGCTTCCGTTTTGGGAAAGAAACTCTCGTTATGTGTAGGCGACTTGTCTAATTACAAAATCCAAAGGAATCTACAAATTTAGAATTAATTATTCAAGGTCTCCAGATGCAAAGTCAATATACAAAATCAGTTATATTTCTATATACCAGTAACAAGGAAATGTGATAGAACTGAAAACCACAAAACGTTGAGTGAAATTAAAGAAGATTTAAATAAGTGAAGGGACATATTTTCATGTGTTGGAATACTCAATATCAAAAGATGTCAACTCTTATGAAAATGATTTACATTAGATTCAAAGCAATTCCAATTAAAGTCCCATTGGGTTTTTGCCTGTGTGTGTGGAAAATGTCAAACTGATTTTAAAATCAATAAGAACATGCAAGGAGCCAAGACTAGCCAAGTCAATCTCGAATAAGAACAAAGCTGAAAGATCTATACTACCTAATATTAATATCTATTAAAAAGACATAGTATTAAGATAATATGATATTGGCACAGGAATAAACAAGTAGATCCATAGAACAGACAAGAGAGTTAGATCTATTATGATGGTGACACAGCAATGCACTATCTTTTCAAACAAATGGAACCATGGCAATAGAATAACCAAATGGTTAAAAAAGGAATCTTGATCCTTATATCACACTATTCGCCATAATGAATTACTGATGAATTGCAAATCTAAATGTGAAAGATTTTTTAAAAGTTCTATTAGAAAATATAGACGAAAAACTTCATGACCTAGGAATAGGCAAAAATTCCTTAAATAGGACACAGCACTAACCATGAGGGGAAAAAACTGCTAAATGGGAACACATTAAAATTAAGATTTTCTGTGCAAAAGATACTATAAAGAAAGTAAGAAGGTAAGCCATGTTGGATGAAGATATCTGCAATACTTATATCTGACAAAGATCTTATATCAAGAAAATATAAATAAAATCTATAAATTAATAAGACAAAGGCTGACAACACAATAGAAAAACGGACAGAAGACTTAAGCACTTCACAAAAAAAGCATATTCAAATAGCCAATAAAAACATGAAAAAATATTCTGGGGCCAGCCCTGGTGGCCTATTGGTTAAGTTCGGCACACTCCGCTTCAGTGGCCTGGGTTCTGTTCCTGGGTGCAGACCTACACCACTCGTCTCAGTGGCCATGCTGTGGTGGCGGCTCACATACAAAATAGAGGAATACTGGCAATAGATGTTAGCTCAGGGCTAATCTTCCTCAGCAAAAAAAATAAAATAAAATACATATATTCTACTTTATTAGCCATCAAGAAAATGCAATTAAAACCACAAGGCAGTACTACACATCCACCATAATGGCTAGAATGAAAAGGCAGACAATACCTGCATTAGTGAGGATGTGGAGAGACTGCAACTCTCACACACCGCTGGTGAGAATATAAATTGAAGCAACCATTTTGGAAAATACTGACATAATCTACTAAAGCTGAACATATGCATACCAAATAACCCAGCAATTTTATTCTTGGTATATGTCCAACAAAAATGGGTCCATACGTTCATCTAAAGGCATGCACTGGAATGTTAATAGCAGCACCATTTGTCAGAGTCAAGAACTGAAAATTCTCCAATGCTCATCAACAGCAGAATGGGTAGTATGGTATATTGACACAGAGGAATAGTAGGCTGCATTAATAATAAGCAGCCCACAATTACATGCAACTATAGGGATGAATCTCACAAACAAAATGTCAAATGAGGGGCCGGCCCGGTGGCACAAGCGGTTAAGTGCGCGCGCTCTGCTGCGGCGGCCCGGGGTTCGCTGGTTCGGATCCCGGGAGCGCACCGACGCACTGCTTGGTAAGCCCTGCTGTGGCGGCGTCCCATATAAAGTGGAGGAAGATGGGCACAGATGTTAGCCCAGGGCTGTCTTCCTCAGCAAAAAAAGAGGAGGATTGGCGGATGTTAGCTCAGGGCCGATCTCCTCACAAAAAAAAAAAAAAAAAAATGTCAAATGAAAGAAGCTAGACATGAAAGAAGATGTATATTGTGATTTTATTTATACCAAATGAGTCCAAGATTGAAAGTAAAAAACTCAGCCCTGTTACTTGTGATATCCATTATCTGATACCAGACATAGGTAAAACGAGCAGCAAAGTTAACAGAAAATATTTCTCCCAAGGTCACGCTGCAGATGTAAGTGTCATAATGACCCCCTTCTTCAAGTTACTACTGCCTTCTTACTAATGATGCCCCAGTCCTGCCTTGCTGTTCCCACCTGCTGAACAAACATTACTGAGATACCTAATTGCTATGCTGCCTTCACCTCATGACAGCTACCAAACTAGAGCTGATGCCCACTTCCCCCAGCGTCTCAGAATTATTCAACCCAAGTCCAGCTTTTTCCTCCTCCCTCTTCTTACCAAGATGTACTCCAGTTGCTGAGGTGCCCTCCCTTGTTGCAGTAAGCTAATAAGCCTACATGTGTTGGACTAAAGTGTTGTTCTTGGTGGCATTTGGCTGTTGGGCATTAAAAATATATTAAAAATAGGAAAAAATAATGCATGGGGTTAGAAGTCAGGTTAATAGTTAACACTGGAGGGGTAAGCGATAGGAGGCAGTGTGAGGGTGACACTGGAAGTATTTGTAATATTGAACTTCTTAAACCAAGTGGTGGTTATGTTACCAAACCAAAGTGGGTCTGCTGCTTGGTGAGTTGAAATCAGAGCCTTCACCAAAAGTAGTTGTCACACAAAGTAAAATTTATTTGCAGTAAATAAGGAGACCATGTGGAATCATTTCCAAAGCTGTGGCTCCCCAAGCAAGGGAAAGCAGAGGCCTTTTATTTCAGATGGGGAATGAATATTCAAAAGAGAAGTTTCACTATCAGGCACAGGCATACTTCCTTATACAGGATGTATGTTTGAAAGCATACTTCCACGTACATAACATGTTATGGTAATAAGGCCTAAGCTCCCCCGGGGCAGAGATCTTAACATTAAAATGAAGCACAGGTGTGGCTGGCCTCATGGCATAGTGGTTAAGTTCGGCACACTGCACTTAGGCAGCCCAGGGTTTGTGGATTCGGATCCCAGGCGCGGACCTACACCACTCATCAAAGCCATGCTGTGGCAGTGACCCACATACAAAATAGGGGAAGACTGACACAGATGTCAGCTCAGGGCCAATCTTCCTGAAGCAAAAAGAGGAGGATTGGCAACAGGTGTTAGGTCAGAGCCAATCTTCCTCACCAAAAAAAAAAAGAAGCAGCAAAGATAATCTCTTGGGCACTTCTCGGCCTGTCTGTGCAGGCATCGCTCTTGAGGTGGGGTTTGGACCAGTTCACAGTGGGTTGGTGATTGCATCTCTTAACATAACTAAAAAAATAATTTGTAAAAACAGTTAAGTGCTTCTGAAAACTCCTTTGAGTTACTTGGGGCAATTAATCAGTGAAAGTTATGCAGGTGTATTCACTTGTGAATATTATTTGAGCTGTATACTTATAATTTGGGCACTTTTTTCTGTTATACTTCAATAAAAATTTTAATTTAAAAAAAAAAAACAATCTCTCCATTTCTGTGTCCATGAAGTCTGTTCAGAGGCTGTCCAGTCACAGTCGGCCCTTTACTTCCTTGCACCTATTTATCATCTAATTATAGTTAGTTGGGTCACTAGAGGCTTCATCTCCTATGATCTAGGGGGTCTAGTTTTTGCAGTACACTCCCCTCTTGGAACTTTTGGGAACATATTGTCTGGAAACACATGGTTGGACTTTATTTTATGCCTGGTATTGTGTGTCCACTTGTGCTAACAATTCTTCTGCTTTTGGTACTAACGGATCTTAATTTTTCTAGAGCAATTTAAGTTAGCTTCCAGTGCCTACCCTTCCTGACTTACACAAATAGAAATTTATCAATAATTTTAAGCAACTATATTTAATAGAAGAAAGAGAACACAAAGAAATATACATATTCCATAGACTTGTAATATCCAATATAAGAAACAGAACCCTCATATATATCCATAGCTGAGAATAGGTTCTGTGGGTTTCAACTAAGAAAATGAGTCATTAGGCTTAGTGTTTTTAGAGGACAAAGATAACCCCAGCTGAAGGGAAGTCATGAGCAAAGGCATGGATGAAGAATAGTGACAGGTCTGCTCAAGACTGAGCCGTCAGATCATTACATCATTGGCTGAATGTAAAGAAAGGGAGACAAGTCTTGGAAAGTAAGTTGGCAAGGGGGAAGAGGGCCCCCAACGACAAGCTGAAGAGGGCCTGGTTCTGAAACCTAATATGGTGGAGGACATGGAGCAGCAGGGAATGCAGTGACGCAGAAAAAGAACACATGACAATTCTATTGATCCGTTAGAAAAAACAAAAGCTGCAATGTAACTCACATCCTCCCCCTCGGCTAACCCCTCAGCATAGGCTATGGTTCTTAAGAACTTGGCCTCCTCGATAGTTAACTTTTATCAATGATTTCTCCTGGAAATAAGATTTAAAATCATGCTTTTTGTGGCAGCCACATTTCCTGGCCTTGCTTACCACCCTGGGATGGAGGACGATGAGTTTGCAGCCTCCCAGGACTGCTGGCCTTCTGAGCTAAGCTGCTCAAATGTGGGCATATAGGCCTGCAGCATCTGTGGCTGCTGCCCGTCTGATTCAAGCTGCTGCTGCTGCTGCTCCTATGACAGACCAGGCTGCTGGCCCCGGCGCTGCTGCTGCTTCTGGGATGTGGGCAGACGGGCCTATAGCATCTGCCTCTGTTCTCTCTGGCCAGGCTGCTGGCCCAGCAGCTGCTGTGATACTGGAATGTGGGCAGATAGGGCTGCGACATCTGCCTCTGCTGTTCTTTCTGGCCAGGATGCCGGCCCAGCAGCTGCTGCTGATACTGGGCCGTGGGCAGATAGGGCTGTAGCAGCTGCCCCTGCTGTTCTCCCAGCCAGCCTGCTGGCCCTGGGATGAAAGATATTGCTGAAGTAGCCTCTTGAGGCTCTGATCTAAGAGCAACTGCCAAGAAGGAAAATCCTGAAGCATGACCTGGAGCAGCCTTCTCATGTCTGATTGTGGATCTCTCAGATCAAGAAATATCTTCTGGGGGAGCTGGCCCCATGGCCTAGTGGCTAAGTTCAGCACGCTCTGCTTCAGCAGCCCAGGTTCAGCTCCCAGGCGCAGACATATACCACTCGTCGGCAGCCATGCTGTGGTGGCGACCTACATACAGGGCAAATCTTCCTCAAGCAAAGAAGAGGAAGATTGGCAACAGACGTTAGCTCAGGGTAAATCTTCCTCAGCAAAAAAAACAAAGAAAGAAATATCTCCTGGGGATTCTTTGGGTGCTGGGATTTTAGAAAAGTCTGTGGAAGTACCTTGAGCATTGGACTCAACAGTTCTTCCCATTCAGGACATTCCTGCAACAGTTGCTGCAGGAGTTTGTGGTCAAGTTGCTGAGATAGCCCCCGGTCTTCCCTATAGGAGGCAGTCAGTGCTCTAAGAGGGGCCTGGCCTGGGGTGGGGTTTTGTGTCTGACTCCCTCATTCTCTAGACTTTTCACTGGGAGAAAATATAAAAGGTGTGAGAGTGGTTTGAGGCCAGATTATTGGCTGTCTGTGGAAGAGGGGGAACTGTGCAGTGCCCTAGAAGGTCTTGAGCTTGCCCTGAACATCACAGGGTGATCTGGGGCCACACCCGAGCTTGTCCTGAACATCATAGGGAGATCTGGGGCCACACCTGTGCTCCTGCCTCCAAGGTTCCTGGAGCTGGACTCTTGTCCAGGAACATGTTCTGTCTCCTTAGCATTGCTAGCGGCAACAAGCTTGTCACCAGGCCCCTCTTGTTGCCTGGGGTCTGGTTCTGTCCCCAGGAGGCCATTGCTTCTCTCCTTGCTGTGTCCAGCTCTTCAATCTAAGGCCGAAATCAAGTGGAATAACAGAAAGCGAGAGTGTTAATTTACTTACCCACTTCAGTTTCATCAATGCCTTATCATGAAATAAGGAGTATTTTCTTACTGAGCTCAGTCTTAGCATCATGGTCACCTCGCCTGTCACCTGTACTGCTAAGGAGTACAGACACAGCCCAGATCCCTAGCCCAACATTCAGGGATCTTGATGGTCAGGCCCCATTCCGGCTTTCTATGATCTTGTCTTGGTATTCTCTTCCTTTCAGGCTCCTGGAATCCTACCCTGCTTACCATATTCTCACACCTATATGCCCTGGCCAAGCCCTTCCATGGCGTAGAGAGCCCTTCGTGCACTATCTTCCCTATCTTGAAAACCCTTTTCATCTCCCAGGACACATGGGAAGGACAATCTTGTGTTTGTGCTGAAATAATGACTTCTCTGATGACATGACTGCCTTCATCAAGACTTGATCCGTGGGAGCTAAGAGATAAGGTTGTGGGCAAAGGCTGAATCTACAGCAGGGCTTCTCAAACTTGGCTTCTTATCAGAGTCACCGGAAGGCCGAGGCTCCCTGACATCAGAGGGGACCCGGGCTCTGCGTTTTTACTAAGCTCCCCAGGTGACTCGGATGAAAATCGAAGTTGGAGGACAGCCCATCTAAAGGCTCAAGAGAGAGCTTAAAGTCCTGCTTTAACATTTGTCAGCTGTGTGGCCCTGGAGATGTCTAGAATCTCCCTGAACTGCACTTTCCTTGAGGAAAAAGTGGGGATAGCAAAACCTGTCCTACATTTCTTACAGGCTTTCAAAGTTGAGCTGAGGGGCTTTCTGGCCTGAATGATACTGTGCAAACGTGTCCTCATCCTGGTCTGAGAGGTCGGCAAGCGTGACAGCTGCAGTTGAGCCTGATGACAATGCTCTCACCCCACATCAGCAATGTTCTCCTCCTCTTCCCCCTCCCAATATGTGATGTTCAGAAGGACTTTGCTAGGACAGCTTTTAGGACCAGAAAGAATTTGATCCACATACATTGGTAAAGCTTCTAAAATGGCATTTAAGCCAGATGTACGATATGCCACATAATTTCAAGCTTAAATGCTTATAATAATCCAGAGATGGAGCGTATCTTGCTAAGTATCTGATAGGTTAATTCACGTGTCCAAGTCCCACAGCAGTGGAAAAATGGAGAAAATAGCCCCTCATAATCTGAGAGCTGAGTGAATATCTAGTGTCCCTAGAGAGAAGGACAAGGAAGCTACAGAACAGGCTACGTGACGAAAGAAATAAATACACAAAACAGTACTCCCATGATGTGTCCCTTCCTCCTCTCAAGGAGAACAGAGCAGTGTGAACCTTACACATCAATCCCACATGGGAACCAGCACTCTGAGATTCTGATCTCTGGGAATCCCAGCCTAGGAATTATCTGTAACTAGGCAACCAAGATGCCATGCTTTCTGGGGTTTTCACACCTCTTTCAAAGCTGCTAAGATCAACCATTGTGTCTGGCAGCCTCCTTCCTAGATACTTCATGAATCACTGTCTGCTTTCCTTCTTGTAAATTTTGTGAATTTTATTTATAGAGCACACGTGTTTAAGCCCAACCATCTTTGCATCAAATAGAAGCCCTACATTCTCGATGCCTGCCACAGACCCACCCAGGGCTGGACCAGGGCCATGCTGTGGAACTCGTCTGGCTTGGAGATGCCACCACAGACCCAGCAACACCTCGTAGGGCCTTCATCTCTTCACCAGCCAGGGCTCCTCATTCCTGCTTCCTACTAGAATCACCTGAAGAACTCTTTAAAAACTGAATCTGAACTTCTAGAGATGAGTCTGATGTAACGTAAAGATTAAGGACACTATCTAGATGGCAATTACCCACTCTAACCGCACCATTCCTGCAGGTGCCAAATGAAGCAGGGCAGAAATGTTTCCCAGGAAACACTGATCTTCAACAAGAGAGCGTCTTCTTTCCTCCCTACCACCAACTCCTATCTCCATGGCAGAGCCCTAGTGTTTTATAGCTTGAGCTTTAACAATTAACTAAATCACCTGATACTGACCCTGGTGCATGAGGTGAAACTCCAAATTAAACTGTTTTCCAAATAACGTTTCCCGTCTATAAAATCAGAAAAACTAAAACGGCAACTATAATAAAAATGACTAGTGGTAAAAGTGAAAGCTAGTATAGCTATCCATTGCTAATGGAATTATAAATTTGTGCACCTTAACCCAAAAACAATTTGATTAAGGTCATTTGTGAGAAAAACAGACATTTATTACTCTCTGCCTTTTAAATCTCTTCCAGGCAGTCTATCTTAAAGGAATCATTCTCTACAATGCAGTGGTTCTCAAAGTAGGGTCCCCAGAACACCAGCACCAGCCTCACCTGCAAACTTGCTAAAAATGCACCTCCTCGAGCCCACTCCAGACCTCCAGAATCAGAAGCTCTGGGGCTGGCCGCCAGCCTTTGCTTTAACAAGCCCTCCAAGTGACTCCAATGCCCATTCAAGTTTGAGAAGCACCACTATAAAGCGATAGTTCCCATACTTGGCTGCGCTTTGGGATCACAGCTTAAGAAAATCCCACCTGAGAGATTTTGATTTAATTGGTCTCAGGCGGGGCCTGGGCAAAGCTCCTAAGTGATTCATGTGCAGTCATGTTTAAGAATTAACCCAATAAATAAACCCATTACAAGCCTTCGATGCTATATTTTTGTTTCATTTTGTCAAGTGGGGAAAATTTGGATGTGACCTAAATGTTCATATTTTTAAATCCCATGTATACTCAAAGTGGAAATTACAAAAATTATATATTTTTTAAAAGGATAGTGACAAACACATGAAGTTATTTTACTTTACTCTTATACATACAGTGGAATAGTATTAAGTCATGAAAAGATACTCTATATCTCTTGCAACCTAAACTCGGGTTTTCTGTATTTCTACTACTTAAGGATCAGTTGTTTGGCTGCTCACCAAACAACTATGGCACCCCAACTACATTAAACAAGGAAAAAGAGAAAGAGTGTCTGTAACTAGCAGTCAGGTAGAGACCTAGTATTCAGGTCTCTGGAGAAGTATATTCTCTCAGAAGAAATCAATAAATAGAACATACCAACATTAGGATAGCCTGATTATCCTAAATGAGACTACACATATGAGTTTGATGAACTCTGGGAGTAGTGGAAAATCTGTTGTTGATCTGTTTGTTTTAGTGGGGTAATTAGTGTCATTTAACTTAATTTTTATTGTTCACGGATATGTGGGGGACAGGGAGAGAAGCTGCCAGCAGCTACTTTAACAAGATGGACACAGAAAGTCACTTCGGAGAAGAAATTCACTGACCCTTCCCTGAACATCTCATGATTCTTCTCAGATGTCCATTCTAGAGTGAAAGGGGGAGGTGCATGTGTGTGTTGTGTGTGCATGAATGTGCATGTGTGTTTTCTGATAGGGTTGACTTTCTCAGGAGTTTCCTTTGATCCCTAAGGATGTAGGGCTGGGCAAACTTGCATAACGGCCAAGGGTCCTCACAGAATTTTGGTATTATACAGTAGAGATGAGATTAGATTAGTGGTCAAGCGGGAGAAAATACACCTACATTCCAAAGCAGGTATGGGGGGGATTAGCATCAGATCGATATGTCACTACCTCCCAGCATTTCTAAAGTCATGGCACCCATGAAAAATAGTAATATTTTTATGGTGTTTGTTGGAAGGGATTTGAAGCTGTCTATATTGGACTTGGTGAAAAAAATTATCCTTTTTCCTATACATAATAAAGTACCAATATAATAATAAAATACAAAGTATTAGGGAAGAAAATAGACATTGAATTTATATAAAATTTCCAAATAAAATATTTAGACATTTTTAGTAAGACACTGAAGCTTAATTCCACGAATATACATTTTTAAGTATTAGGTTTAACTCCTGAAACTAGCTACCCGCAATTTTTTTTTTTTTTTGGGTGAGGAAGATTAGACCTGAGCTAACATCCATTGCCAATCCTCCTCTCCTTGCCGAGAAAGATTGGCCATGGGACAACATCTGTGCCCATCTTCCTCCACTTTATATGTGGGACGCCTGCCACAGCATGGCTTGATAAATGGTGAATATGTCCATGCCCAGGATCCGAACCCATGAACCCTGGGCCACCAAAGCGGAGCGCACAAACCCAACCACTATTCCACCAGGCCGCCCCATAGCTACCTGCAATTTTTGATCAAAATTTTTAAATTATTTTTAATGATGCTCTCTTCAAATTACAGATAGTCACCACAGTGAACTTTAAACATTTTACAACTGTCTTAAGATTGTAGCAGTTAAGTTTTATATCTTGCATATCGTACTTTTATTCACAAATATAGCATTAAAATTTCATGTCATGATGCAAATGGACTTCAAATACAATCAAACTTTTTATCAGATATTAAAAAATAATGATGTTCTAATTTGTAGAACATGCAAAGCAGTGTAGTATAATGGGTAAGAGCATAGACGATGGAGACAAACTTCCTGTGTACAAATCCTGGTTCCACCATTTACTAACTGGAATTTGGAAAAATCCATCAAAAAAAGCACGGGGTCAAGAAGCTTTCACAGAGGTTTCTATTAAACCTTTAAATAACACATAAATTCAACACCATTTAAACTGTTTCAGAGCGTAAAGAAAAACTTTCTAATTATTTTAAAGAAATTATTTTATTTTGTATCAATACTGTTGATATAAAAACATGACAAATATTGCATCACAAAGGAAAACTAAAATTCAATATTACTAGTAAATATTTATTTTAAAAAGTCTTTAATAAATGAAATATTAACAAACAGAATCCAAGAACAAATTAAAAGAAAAACAAGACATCCAACTGGAGTTTACCTCAGGAAAGAAAGGATGGTTCAACATTAGGAGAAATATAATTATCTTCTTCACAGACACTGAAAATGCATTTGAAAAAAACTTGTCTTTTCTTGACTTCGATGTAAACATTTCTAGTATTTTCCTATTAATCATAACATTGTCTTTTGGGCTAATCGTGTTAAGGAAGTATGCATCTCAATATTTTACAAAGGTTTTTATAAATCAAGTTTCTAGCATGGAAAAGTATATGAAAACTTATAGAAATGTTACATAAGCAGGAAACAACACAATGTTCTTTTAGATCAAGATATGCCTTCCAAAGTCTCTCAGGTGACTTTGCTTCTTAGGCTACATCCTACTGAATCAACAACAGATTTTAAAATTCGCGAATTTTGAACTAAAACTGTTTTTCACTTAAGCCAAACCACGTGGAAGGAGACAGAGAGTGGAAATCCTCTGTTGAAACAAATCTTTCCCCATTTTCCAATTGCAAAAGTTATATGGTCCTATGTCAAGGATAGTCTGTCCACCATCTTGGAATTCTGGAATAATCTCCTTCACCTTCACTTTCTCCACCTCCCTGAAATCATCAGGGCCTACCAGGATCTGGGGACTTTGCATCAATACCATTTCTGACTCCAATCTGCATTGTCATGTCAGTGCAGTGATGTTATCAAGAAGGTCACAAGATTTACAGAAATATGCCAAGTTACAGAGAATGTAAAGATTCTTTATTGGCAATGTATATGGTAACTTATAAAGATAGTTATACAAATCAGGAAATAACAAAGCATTCCTTTAGAAGAATTTCCTAAAACCCCCAAGGTTCCAGTGGGAGAAGAGTATGAAGCTGTGAATGATACCACCTGTGTGAAGCAAGAATTCTTTCCAGTGCAGAAGCTCCCCTTAACATTCTTATTGGGTTTCATACCATCTTGTCCTTCCAGCCCACTCCTGACTGTTTTGCAGATTTGGCTACATGGAAACATATCAGGAGCAAATAACAAGTGTAAAGCAACTACAACTCATTTCTAAATATTTACTGTAAAATTGATTAAAATGAGGCTCAATTTCCCAGTAGCATCCCAGAGCAGGCATAGGCCTAGAACTTTGTCCAAGGTCTTGGCCTGCAGGAGATTTTTGTGAAATTTGACAAGATGATTCTAAAATTCACGTATAAGAGAAAAGGGCAAGAGTAGTTAGTTGGATTTGAAAAACAAGAATAATTAAAGATAGCTGTGTTATACTGACATTTATTTAAAAGTTAGTGGTCATAAAATGGTCTGGTATTAGCACTGGGATAGAGAAGACAAATAAACCAGCAGAAAGAAATACAGAACCTAAAAGCAAACCATCAAATAAATGGGAATTCGGAATATAACAAAGATGGCATTAAAATAACTAGAGAAAAGATAAGTAATTTAATAAATGCTGTCGGGGCAACTGGCTCTCCATTTGGAAGAAAAATAACATTTCCTTCCATTAGCGAAACAGAAAAAATAAGTTTTACATGAATTTAAGACCTAAATATGAAATGCAAAATATACTTTTAGGGGAAAATATGGAATTGTTTATAACAAGCATTGGAAAGAATTTTATTTTTTATAAAAAGATTGAAGAGGCAACAACTCTAAGAAAAAAATACACATTTTAATACTTTACAATTAAAATTCTTTCAGTGACAAAATAACCCATAAATGAAATTAAATAGATTAGGCACAGATTGGAAAAGTGTATTTGCAAAGCATATAGCAAACAAAAGATTTTTATTCAGAACATTCCTGAAGAACTCCTACAATTCTTAAAGAGAAAGCAATTTATGGAAGAAGAAAACAGAGTGGCCTATAAACATCCAATAAGATGCACAACATCAGTACTAGTCAGAAGAAGGCAAATTAAAACAGCAAAAGTGAGATTTTCTTTCACAAACATCATCTTACAGAAAATCATAAGCCCAATAATTTCAAGTTTTGGCGCTGATGCATGAAAACGAGAATTCTCATATACTGCTGCTAGGAATGTAAAATGTGTACAACCCCTTTAGAAAGCGTTTTGGCATTATCCCCGCAATCTAGCTATTCCATTCCTAACTGTGCTCCCTGGAGAAACTGTCCACCATACGCAAACAGAACATGCACAAGGATGTTCATTACAGCCCTTTCTGAAATGGAGAAACATTGGAAAACAACATAAATCTTCATCAATCTTGAACTGGATAAAATATTATGGTATATACATACATCGAAATATCACAAATGAACTATATCTGCATGTATCAATGTGGATGAATCATAAAACACAATTTTAAGTTTAAAAAAACAAACTGCTTAAAGGTAGATACAGTTTAACAGCATTTATATAAACTTTTAAAACAGAAAATCTATGTATTATTTGACACATACCATTTTCCGGAGTGAACTTTTTATCAATATAAAATGTCCCTCTTTGTCTCTAGTAACATTTTTGTCTGAAAATCTATTTTGTCTAAGATTAGTATAGCCACTCCAGCCCTCTTACGATTATTGTTTGTATGGTATATACATTTCCATCTGTTTACTTTCAACCTATTTGTGTCTTTGATTCTAAAGTTTGTTTTTTGTAGACAATGTCTAGTTGGATATTGTTGGGGTTTTTTAAACCCTTTTAAAAATTATTTTTAAAATTTAAAAGTTTTGGCTTTTAAAAACTATTACATAGATACTTTCTAGTGTACCATTTTAATTCTGAAGATTTTTTACTGTGTTTTTTCTTAATGGTTGCTCTAGGGATTACAATATGCATCATAATTTATCACAATCTACTTCAGATTATACTAATTTAATTCCAGTAAAATATAGGAACTCCTTTACTCCTCTGTGCTATTATTGTCATACATATTACATCTATTTGCGCTATAAACTGACTGATACAGTGTTATAATTATTGCTTTATACAATCTTAGGACTTTTAAAGAAGTCAAGGAAAGAAAAGAAAAATATATTTATAGACTCACATTAGATTACGTGTGATAAACCCAACAATACAATTGTATTTTAAATCATTTAAGAAAATAGAAAAAATATTTATACTGTCTTTTATATGTACCTATGTAATGGCCTTCACTGGTGCTCCTAATTTTGGGGGTTGGATTTAAGTTATCATCTGATGTCACTTGCTTTCAATCTGAAGGACTTCCTTTAGTATTTTTTGTAACGCAGATCCGCTAGCAACAAGTTCTCTCAGTTTTTGTTCATCTAGGAATGTTATCTTGCCTTCATTTTTTTAAATACACTTTATTTTTTAGATAAGCTTTAGGTTCACGGCAAAATTGAGCAGAAAGTACAGAAAGTTCCCATATACCCCCTGCCCCCCAACACATGCACAGCCTCCCCCACTATCAACATCCTGCACTAGAGTAGTACATTTGTTACAACTGAACCTACATTGACATATCATTATCACCCAAAGTCCATTTGGGTTTATAGTAGGGTTCACTCTTGGTGTTATACATTCTATGCATTTTGACAAATGTATAATGACATGTATCCACCACTATACTATCATACAGGATAGTTTCACTGCTCTAAAAATCCTCTGTGCCCCATCTATTCATCCCAACCCACCCCCCAACCCCTGGCAACCACTGAACTTGTTATGTCTCCATAGTTTTGCCTTTTCTAGAATGTCGTGAAATTGGAATCATATTCTATTTAGCCTTATCAGATTGGCTTCTTTCAGTCAGTAATATGCACCTAAGTAAGGTACCTCCATGTCTTTTCATGGTGTGAAATGCCCATGATTTCTTTTTAGCACTGAGTAATATTCCATTGACTAGATGCACCACAGTTTATTTATCCTACCAAAAGACATCATGGTTGCTTCCAAATTTTTGCAATTATGGATAAAGCCAGTATAAACATCCATATGCAGATTTTTGTGCGGACATAGTCTTCAACTCCTTTGGGTAAACACCTAAGGAATGCAATTGCTGCATTGCATACTAAGAGTATGTTTAGTGTTTTTTCCCAGTTTTACTGAGATATAATTGACATACATTGCTGTGTGAGTTTCAGGTGTACAGCATAAAGGTTTGACCTACGTATTGTGAAATGATTACTACAATAAGTTTAGTTAACATCCATCATCTAATATAGATACAATAAAATGAAATGAAAAAAAGAAAAAAATTTTCTCCTTGTAATGAGAACTCTTAGAATTTACTGTCTTAACAACTTTCATATATACCACACAGCAGTGGTAACTATAGTCATCATGTTATGTATTACATCCCTTGTATTTATTTATCTTGTACCTGGAAGTTTGTACCTTTTGACCGCCTTCCTCCAATTCCCTGTCCCTCCACCCCCTGCCTCTGGTAAGCACAAATCTGATCTCTCTTTCCATGAGTTTGTTATTTTTGTTACTGTTGTTTTTTCGATTCCACATATAAGTGAGATCATATAGTATTTGTCTTCCTCTGTCTGACTTATTTCACTTAGCATAATGCCCTCAAGGTCCATCTCTGTTGTTGCAAATGGCAAGATTTCCTCATTTTTTATAAGTATGTTTAGTTTTGCAAGAAACTGACAAACTGTCATCCAAACTGGTTGTACCGTTTTGCATTCTACCAGCTATGACTGAGAGTTCCTGTTGCTCCACAAGCTTGCCAGCATTTGGTGTTGTAGTGATTTGGATTTTCACTATTCTAATAGGTGTGTAGTGGAATCTTATTTTATCACCTTCATTTTTTTAACGATAATTTTACTAGATAGAGAATTCTTGGTTTACAGAGTGGGGTTTTTTCTGCTTTCAGCACTCTATTATTTTTTTTCTTTTTCTTCTTGAGATATAATTGACAAATAACATTGTGTAAGTTTAAGGTGTATAATGTGTTGATTTGATACATTTATATATTGCAATATGATTACCACCATAGTGTAGGCTTTCTTTGCTCTTTTTCATTCTTTTTTCTTTGCTCTGCTCTGACTGGGTTATTTCAAAATCCCTGTCCTCTACCTCACTTATTCTGCCTTCCATTTGCTCTACTCTGATGCAGGCGCTCTCTATTGCATTTCTCATTTCACTCATTGAATTCTTCTGCTTTGGAGTTTCTGTTTGGTTCTTTTTTATTATTTCTGTCTCTTTGATAAATATCGCATCTTGTTCAGGTATTTTTTTCCTGATTTTGTTGAACTGTCTTTTTGAGTTTCCTTGTAGCTTGTTGAGTTTCTTCAAAACAGCTATTTTGAAGTCTTTACCAGCTAGATCACTAAATTCCATGCCTTTAAGTTCAATTAGAGGACTGTTGTTATTGATTCTTTCATGTTCCTTGTAGTTTTGTATTGCTGCTTTCACATTTGAAGGAGCAGACACCTCAAATCATTACCAGTTGCCTTCAGATGGGGTATATTATTCATTAGTCCTGCTATATGTGGCGTTTTCTCTACCTTTGTATGGAAATGCCTGCTCCACACTTCTTGCTCCCTCTTGTGGCAGAATTCTTAAACTTTTATGTCTTCTCTGGTTCTTATGATTCACCAAAGTGGCTGCTGGCAACCTCTCTTGTTTTCCAGAAGGTGGTGCTATAGCTCAAGTACCAGGATTCTCTCATGCTCACAGATCCTGGTCTGTTTTTCTGATAGCACTCTGTTTACTGTTTACTGGACTCACTCTCATGCCATACTCAGGAGTGTGCACAAGAAGTGGGCCACAATGGGAGGAGGGGTGGGTTTAGCACTTGAGGCATTCAGGGTGCCCTCAGACCTGGTGAAAGATGTTCGGGTGAGGTTGTCCCACAGGCTCATGGACAGACTTCCTGCTAAAGTCCTGAGGGTAGTCAGCAGGAACTGTGTCCCTTTAACACCCTTTGGTATTCTTATCTGCCTCTTTCCCAGTCTTCTCCCTCCCCCAAGTCATGGAGGTTGTATCTCATGGAGGTTGTGCTGGGAGATAAACAGGTTTCTCCAGAAGCATCTTGCACAACTGGGGTAGTTGGGCACTCACTGCTCTCCTTTTCCCCTGTGGGAGAGGTCACAAGCAGATAGTTCAGGCCCGCTACATTGCCTTAGGGGATGGGCAGCACTAGCAAAGCTACTCTTACCCTCTCCTCTGTGTTCAATCTCATAATTCTTTTTCTCCAATGGCACGCTAGAATTTCTCCTTAGGAAAGCTGGACTTCTACAAAGTTTCTCTTGTCCGTGGGTATCTGCCCAGATCACCACTCTCCATTTTTTCCCCAACCACAGCTGAGAGGGGTTGGGGCAGGTTTTCTGGCTTTGCTAGTTCGATAGCCCCTACCAAGATGTGTCCACCTATCACCAGATGCATGGGGGGTTGAGACTCCTCCCAGCTTCCTTGGCATATGGTCCTGGATCTCACAGCTCCCACAGAGGCACTTTTATTCATGGATGGATGCTTGATTAAGTGTTAAAGGAGACAAAAAGGAGGATGTCTTACACCACCATGATGCAGACTCTCCCTTCAGCACCTGTAATACATCATTCTACTACCTTTGGCTTCCACTGTTTCTGATGAGAAATCAGCTGTTAATATTATTATATATGGTGAATTGTTTTTCTCTTGCTGCTTTCAAAATTTTCTTTGTTTCTGGCTTGACTATGATGTATCTAGCAGTGAATCTGTTTATACTATTTTGTGTTTGTTGAGCTTCATAAACGTGTAGATTAACATTTTTCATCAAATTTGGGAAGTTTTAGGACATTATTTATTATATTTTATGTGTTTTTCTCTCTTCTCCTTCTGGGACTCCCATTATTATTGTGTTGATATGTCTACTGTTCCACAGGTCTCTGAGGCTCTGTTCACTTTTCTTCATTCTTTTTGCTCTTTCTGTTCTCTAGATTGGAAAATCCCTATTGATTTACCTTCAAGTTCACCAATTCTTTCCCTTTCCAGCTCAACTCTGATGTTAAAAATCCTTCTACTGATTTTTTTCATTTCATTTACTGTACTTTGCAAGTCCATTTCCATTTGGTTCTTTTAACAATTTCTATCTCTTTATTGACATTCTCTATTTGATGAGCCAGTGTCATCAAACTTTCCTTTAAATCTTTAAGCATTGTTTCCTTTACTTCTTTGAACATATTTATAATAGCTTCTTTGAACACTTTTCCTGTGAAGTCCAGAATCTGGACCCCCTGGGAGTTAATTTCTATTGACTTAATATATCTCTATTGATCTATCTTCAAACTCACTGGTTCTTACTTATGCTAGATCAATCCTTTTAAATATACTTAGACTGGTTTTATGGCCCAGAATATAATCTATCTTGGTGACTATTCCACGTGTACAGATTCAATTTACTTAATAGATATAGAGATCTTCTGCCTTTTCTATTTATTTTTGTGTTGGATTTAGTATGTCATGTTTTTCAATATATTTGTCCACTTCCTCTAAGTTATGAAATTTACTAGCATAAAGTTTTTCATAATATCCTCTTCTCTATAATATCTGTAGAGCTTGTAGTGGCATCTCCTTTCATACTTAACATTGGTTATGTATGTATACCATTTTTTTTCCTTTATTGGTCTTCAAAAGAAACTTCCAGCTTTGATTTTATTTTTGTACAAATCCTTCATATTTAATAGATTTCAACTCTGATCTTCATTTTCTTCCTTCTATGTTTATTTATATGGCAGCTAGGTAACTGATTTTAGTCTTTCTTTTCTAACCTATTTAGAATTATAAATATCTCTATAAGCACTATTTTATGCTCATCTCACAAGTTTTAATACATAAAACTCATTATCATTTAGTGCAAAACATGTCTTCAATTTCAAGTGTGATTAATTCTTTGGGCCATCAGTTAATTAGAAGTTTGTAGCTCAACTTGCAAACATTTGGTCATTTTTTACTGACCAAATGTTTATTTGGTTTATTTCTAGCTCAATTTTACCTTGGTTTGATAATATACTCTATATGTGTTCATTCCTTTGAAATTTATTAGGACTTGTTTGGTGCAGCCTATGACCTATATTGGTAAATGTTCTATGTTCACCTGAGAAGATTCTGTATTCTTCATTTGTTGCGTATAGAGTTTTATGCTTATCAGTTGGATCAATTTGCTTAATATTGTTCACATCTTCTGTACTCTTACTGAATTTCTGCTACTGTTCTTTCACTTACTGAGTCAGGTATATTACAATCTACAACTACAGGTGTCAACTTACCTATATTTCTCCTTTCAGATCTATCAATTTTTGCTTGACATATTTTGAGGCTTTTTATGCAAACAAATTTAGTATTATGATATCTTCCTATTGAATGAACTTTATTCATTAAGACAAGGCTTGGGGGGGTGCAATGGGAGGGAAGGAAAGAAAGGAAGAGAGTGGTCCTGTGTGGCCGGTGGGCCAAGGTCACGTGACAGGGCACTGGGACAGAGGGAGTTGGGTTGGGAGTTGACATTTTTGACCTCAGTCTTGGCAATGATTTCTTGGATTTGACACTAAAAGCAAAAGTAACAAAAGCAAAACTAAATAAGTGGGACTACATCCAACTAAAAAGCTTCTGTACAACAAAGGAAACCACCAACAAAATGAAAAGGCAACCCATGGGAGAAAATATTTGCAAATCATATATATGATAAAGGTTAATATCAAAAATATATAAAGAACTCATACAATTCAATAGCAAAAATACAATCTGATTAAAAAATGGGCAGAGGATCTGAATAAACATTATTCTAAAGAAGACATACAGATGGCCAACAGGTACATGAACAGGTGCTCAGCATTACTAATCATCAGAGAAATGCAAATCAAAACCACAATAAGCTATCACCTCACACCTGTTAGAATGGCTATTATCAAAAAGACAAGAAATAACAAGCGTTGGTGAGGATGTGGAGAAAAGGAAACCCTTGTGCACTGTTGGGAATATAAATTGGTGCAGTCACTATGGAAAACAGTATGGAGGTTCCTCAAAAAACTAAAAATAGAACTACCATATTATCCAGCAATTCTACTTCTGGATATTTATGTGAAGGAAATGAAAACACTAACTCAAAAAGATATCTGCACCTCCACATTCACTGCAGCATTATTTACAATACCCAACACATGGAAGCAACCTAAGTGTCCATCAATAGATGAACATATAAAGAAATATGGTGTGTTTATGTACATATACATATCTATATGAATGAATATTATTCAGCCATAAAAAAGAAGGAAATCCTGCCATTTGCAACAACATGAGTGGACCCAGAAGGCATTATGCTAAGAGAAATAAGTCAGATAGAGAAAGACAAATACCATATGATCTCACTTATATGTGGAATCTAAAAACAAGAAGACCAAACTCTTAGATTCAGAGAACAGATTAGTGGTTGCCAGATGCAGGGGATGGAGATGGGCAAAATTGGTGAATGTCATCAAAAGATACAAACTTCCAGTTATAAAATGAGTAAGTCATGGAAATGTAATGTACAGCATGGTGACTATAGTTAATAATACTGTATTGCATATGTGAATATTAAAAAAAAGAGTAAATCTTAAAACTTCTCATCACAAGAAAAAAATCTGTAACTGTGTGGTGATGGATGTTAACGGGACTTCTTGTGGTGATCATTTCACAATACATTCATATGTGAAATCATTATGTTGTATGCCTGAAACTAATACAATATTATATCAATTATATCTCAATAAAAAAACTCAATGAAAAATAAATGCGAATTCAAAAAAAGAGGACTGACAACACCAAATATGAGTGACAATATAGAGCAAGCGGTGCTCTCATACACTGATGGTATGAGTATAAAATGCTAAACCACTTTAGAAAAAGATCTGGCAGTTTCTTACAAAAATAAACATATACTCTACAACCCAGAAAGTCCACTCCTAAGTATTTACCCAAGAGACATGAAAATATATATCTACAAGAAGACTTGGAGGGACTAGCCTGGTAGCATAGTGGTTAAGTTGACATGCTCTGCTTCAGCAGCCTGGGGTTTGCAGGTTCAGATCCCAGGCACAGACTTACACACCACTCATCAAGCCATGCTGTGGCAGCTTCCCACATACAAAATAGAGGAAGATTGGCACAGATGTTAGCTCAAGGCCAATCTTCCTCAAACAAAAAGAGGAAGAGTGGCATGGATGTTAGCTCAGGGCCAATCTTCCACACCAAAAAAACAAAGACTTGGAGCACAAGGTTCACAGCTTTATTCATAATAGCCAAAAACTAGAAACAACTCAGGTATCCATCAATAAGAGAATGGATGTATTCGTCTTTTATTGTTGCTGTATCAAATTACCACAAACTTAGAGACTTAAAAACAACACTCCTTTATTATCTCACATTTTCCATGGGTTAGAAATACAGACACAGCATGGCTTGTCTTGGTTCTCTTCTTTGGGTCTCACAGACACAGCATGGCTCATCTTGGTTCTCTTCTTTGGGTCTCACAAGGCTGAAATCAAGCTGCTGCCTGGACATCAGGTCTCATCTGAGGCTCGGGGTCCTCTTCCAAGCTAACTGGTTGTTGGCAGAATTCGTGTTTTGCAGGTGGCCTCCTTTCATCTTCAAGCCAGCAACAGAAGGTCAAATCTTTGTCACACTTTGAATCTCTCTGCCTCCTTCTTCTGCTTTTAAGGGTTCATGTGATTATACTGGACCCACCTGGATAATTCAGGATAATCTCCCTATTTCAAGGTTAACTGCTTAGTAACCTTAATTACATCTGCAAGGTCCCTTTTACCATGTAATGTAACATATTCATGGGTGTAACACCAGGGGCAAGAGTCATAGGGGCCAAAATTCTGTCTACCATAATGGATAAAGACTATGGTATATTTGTACAGTAGAATATTACTCAGCAAATGGAAGGAAGGAAACATACTACAATATAGATGAATATCAAGCATTATACTAAGTGAAGGAAACCTTACACAAAATAGTATATATAATGTGATTCCATTTATGTCAAGTTCTAGAACAGGCAAAATTATCTTATGTGGATAAAAATCAGAATTGTGGTTGCTACTAGGGGGATAAGGAGTATTCTAAGGCAATGGTAATTTCTTGAAAAGTACAAAACAAAAGTAACCTAATATGAAATAAATAACCTGAACAGACCTATAACTATTAATGAAATTGAATTTGTAGTTACAAATCTCCCTAGAAAGAAATTTCTATGCCCAGATATTTTCACTGGAGAATTCTACCAAATGTTTGAAGAATTTATATCAACATTTACATCAATTCTACACAATCACTTCCAGAAAGCAGAAGATGAGGGAATACTTCCCAACTCATTTTACGCCAGTGTTATCCTAATACCAAAACTGATAAAGATAATACAAAGAAAGAAAACCAAAGACTAATATCTTTCATGAACATAGACATACACACAAAAATAATGCTCAAAAAATATTAAATCCAGAAATATATAAACGGAGTCATGTACAATTACCAAGTGAAGTTTATTCCAGGAATACAAGGCTGGTTCAATATAGTAATCCACCATATCCATAGGCTAACGAAGAAAAAAATCACATGATTGTATCAAATAATGCAGAAAAAGCATTTAACAAAATTCAATACCCATTTATAATAAACTCTCAGCAAGCTAGGAATAGAGGGGAACCTCCTCAACTTGACAAAAGAGCACCCAAAAATACCTACAGTTACTACCATCCTTAATGGTGAAAGACTGAGTGCTTTCTTCATAAGACTGGGAACGAGGCAAAGATTTCACTCTTACAACTCTTATTCAATATGGAACAGGAAGTCCTAGTCAGTGCAATAACACAATAAATAGGAAATCAAATACACACAGATTGAAAAAAAACTGGCTCCATTTACAAATGACGTGATTGTCTACATAGAAAATTCAAAGGAATACAAACAAACACACACAAAATAAAACTGCTAAAATAAGTGAGTTTACCAAGGTCACAGGATACAAGATCAATATACCAATATCAACTGCATTTCTATATACTAGCAATGATTGTGTAAAAACTGAAGATGCACTACCATTTACAATCACTCAACAACAACCAGAAAAGAAATACTTAGATATAAATCTAACAAAACACATACAGGACTTGTATGCTGAAAATTACAAAACACTAATAAAAGAAACCAAAGAACATCTAGATAAATGGAGACATTACCATATTCGTGTATATTAAAGATGTCAATTCTCCTCAAATTGATCTATAGGATTAACACAATAAATATCAAAATCTCAGCACAATTTTGTTGTAGGTATAGACAAGCTTATTCTAAAAATACATAGAAAGGCAAAGGCACTAAAACAGCTAAATCAGTTTTGAAAAAGAATAAAGAGGGAGAAATCACTCCAACCAACTTTAAGACTTTCTTATAGTTACAGCAATCAAAACAGTGTAGAATTGGCAAAGAGAAGACACACAGTTCAGTGGAAGAGGAGAATCTAGAAATAGACTCATACAAGTACAGACAGCTAATTTTTGAAAAAGGTACAAAAGCAATTCAATGAAAGCAGAATAATTTTTTAAATAAGTAGTACTCGGGCAACTAGATAGCCACAGGCAAAAAAATTAACTTCAACCTAAACCCCACACCTTATACAAAAATCAATTCAAAATAGATCATGGTTTTAAATGTAAAACTATAAAATTTGTAGCAGAAAGCACTGGAGAAAATCTTCAGTACTGAGGCTAGGCAAAAAGTTCTTAGACATGATACCAAAAGCATGATGCATAAAAGAATAAATGGAAAAACTAAATTTTATTGAAATTTAAAACTTTTACATTGTGAAAGACTCCGTTAAGAAGATGAAAAGACAAGCTACATACTTGGAGAAAATATTTGTAAACCACATATCTGACAAAAGGGTTTGTATCATAAGAACTCTCAAAACTCAATGGTTAAGAAAACAAACAATCCAATTAGAGAATGAGCAAAAGATGCAAAGAGACAGTTCACCAAAGTAGAGATGGGGATGGTGAGTAAGCATATGGAGAGATGTTCAACATCATTAGCCATTAGAGAAATATAAATTCAATCCAGAATGAGATATCACTACACACATATTAAAACAGTTAAAATAAATAATAGTGAAAATAACAAATGCTGGCAAGGATATGGAGAAAATGCTTCTCTCACACATTGCTAGTGGGACTATAGAATGGAAATTAGTTTAACATTTTCTTTAAAAACTAAACATACACTTAGCAGCAATGGTACTCTTATGCATTTATCCCAGATAAATTAAAATTAAAACTTATGTTCACAGAAAAACCTATGCATAAATGTTCATAGCACCTTTATTCATAATCATCCCAAATGGAGACCACCCAAATGTCCTTCAACAAGTATATGGTTAAATAAACTGTGGTACATCCATAAACAGACTACATAGGTGAATCTTAAAAGCATTATAGTAACTGAAAGAAGCCATATGGAAAAGAATGCATACTTCATGATTATAATTCCATTTTTATGAAACCATAGAAAAGGCAGAACTATAGTGACTGCCAGAGAATGTGAAAAGGGGACTGATTGCAAAGTGGCATGAGGACATTATTGGGGTGATGGAAATGTTCCATATCAAATGTTGGCAAACTCCAGTCCATGGACCAAATCCAACCTGCCACACCTGTTTTGTAAATAAAACTTTACTGGAACACAGCCTTGTTCATTCGTTTACATACTGTCTGTGGCCACTCTTGCACTGTAATGGCAGAGCTAAGTAGTTGCAACAAAGACCACAGGTCCTGCAAAGCTTAAAGTATTTACTATCTGGCCCTTTATAGAAAAAGTGTGCCAACCCCTGTAATATATCATGTTTATGGTGGTAGTTACACAAATGTATATATTTGTCCAAAACTCCTAATTGTACACTTAAAATTGATAAGTAATATTGTACATAAATTTTAATTCAATAAAGCTGATTTTTTAAATACCTGGTACTTACATGACACTTATTTTTTATTCTTTTAGTCTGAATAAAACTTTGCAGAGAAAAAAAATCAGCCTATGTTTAACAAACTATACATTTTTGTCAAAATCTTTTTAGGTATCAGATTTTTGTTCATACTATTAGACTTTGTTTAATCTTTAAATAAATAAAAACTGAATTGAAAAAATGGACCAGCTCTGCTGAGGAGGTAACACCCTTCATCCCATCCTTGCAAGCAACCTCAATAGATTTGTCTGGTAAAGAAATACTTTGGAAATTTGCTTGTTAAAGCCCTTTGGACCAATATTCTCCCCTAAGAATGCCCATTCAGAATTACCTTTCTAATTGCTCTTGAGGGTTCACAGATGAACCTGGATTATTCAACTATACAAGGCTTCACATTTTGGACCTTAGACACAGATAGCCTCTCTCAGAAACACACAATTTCCTTTAATCTCTGCATGCATTATGTCTGAATGTAGTACTAGTTTATCTCTACTACTAGAACTTTGCTGAATGCAGAAAAACAAAAACACAGTGCATGTCAATATTCACAATGTTTCCTACCATTTTTCAGTGGCAAATTTGTCCAAATTTTCTAGAATGCAGTATCTGTATCCTTCCTGCCCAAAGTTCCAACTCCAACAATAAGCCAATTATTTGGAAGACCTCATTTCTTAGAACAAAATTTATTTTCAGGGACTGCACCTAATAAAAATCCACAAGGGACCTGCTGGTAAATACGAAAGTTCTTTGCAACAAGGATTGAAACTGGCATGTTCACTTGTTTCGCTTGAGGCTAATGAAGTTCCTGGAATGAAGAAGGCATACAATAATTCTGCTGAATAAATAACCTCTTATGAGTCCAACACCAGACACACCTTCACATCCTCATTGAATCTTCTCAGTAGAAAGAAAATGGAAAACATGAAAGAACCAGATACATACTAGTTGACGAACAGGGTCTGCAGTGATAATTCTCAAAGGAAAAAATAAATATTTGCAGAAGGATGGGGCAGAGTTGCTGCATGTAATAACATCCTGATGACCTTTAACATATCACACCTCATCTATGTGATTTACAAGTTCCCACTGCCATTAGTGTCTACTCTGAGATGGAACTTGGATATCCTGCCTAGGAAATATTCTTGCCAACACTCACTCATTGATGATTCTTTTACTCCAAAAACAAACCGCAGTTATTTGCAATTTTTAGAAGCTCTGTTTATGTAAATGTTTATAAAAATAAAAGGATAGCAATCATTAAACTATTCCTTCAGAGATTCACTTAAAGAATACATAGCATATTGCAAAAATCATTCTTTGTGCTGTGAAAACTATGGTAAGCAAAACACATCACTCCTGCTTTTACAGTATAGTAAAATAAACAGATTAATCAAATAATAAATAATCCAGCAACGGAATTATAAATGGACATAGGATCCATGAAGATCATTATTGGCTGCTTTGAAAGTATGTAAGACTGTGGTAGGGCAGTGAGTAGCACAAGACACTTTGACGTCTCTCTTTGTGACACTGCCATTTAGATTCAAGGATGACTGAAACATTTAGAAATGCAAACATTGTCATTAGAATTACACCAACACTGATGAATTTGCTTTGAGAGAGGATTTTCCGCAGCAAATCAGTGAAGCCTCTTTTATTAAGCAAATTTTCTATTTGCACAATATTAATTTCTAATATTGGAAAATTTTCCAATTTTCCTGTATTACCTTTGCAGAAATTATTGTAATCTAGTCAATTCTTTAATATACATTTCACAAACACAATGTGACCCATCGATCAATTGTTTATTTTTATTTTAATGCAACAAATTTAAGATATTCTAGGTATTTTGTGTATCCAGATAAATTCTGCTGGTATATAGCCTGTCAAAAATTATGTCTTTAAGGGCCAGCCCAGTGGTGTAGTGGTCGGGTTTGTGCATTCCCCACTTCGGCGGCCCGGGGTTCGCTGGTTCGGATCTTGGGCGCAGACCTACTCATCGCTCATCAAGCCATGCTGAGGCAGCATCCCATACAGAAGAGCTACAACTCTACAACTATGATGTACAGCTATGTACTGGGACTTTGGGGAGAAAAAAAGAAAAAAAGCAAGATTGCCAAGGGCCAATCTTTCTCAAAAAAAAAATTATGTCTTTAATTTCTAATAAATGATCATTTTGCAGTTTTATCTTTCATTGATTTTCTTCATCTTGTCAAATTGAAACCGAGGATGAAGAAGTTAAAATTTCTCTGGATTAGGGTGAAACTATGCCTTGTACCCACAACATTAATGCAGGAAACAAAATAACCAGTTTCTGAGCTCGCCTTGCAGAAGCAAGGAGGACCCCCGATAAGAGAGGAACTTGCTGACAGCCCCCTGCCTGCCTAAGCATCTGTTGCAGGAACATTGAGAAGCTAAAATGACTGATCCTAAACCTTAGACGTCAAAGACTAAAAGTCCACAGCACGCAACACATAGAACAGACAGTCACGCCTGTGTGGAGGACTCTTAGAACTTCAGCCCCTAAGGCCACAGGCTCCCCCTCCCCTACCTAAAAACCCTTGCTTGTAGCTTTTCCAGGAGTTTGAGATTACAGCGTTAGCTGCCTGTTCTCCTTGCTCAGCGCTTTGTAATAAAATTCCTACTTTCTTCCACTACACCCAGTGTCAGAGATTGGCTTGCTGCATGACTGGTGAGCGAACTCACTTCAGGTTTGATATCAAAATTACTTCTATGAAGCCTAATTTCTTCCAGATAATGCAAGTTAAAAATTTATCAAAAAGATAAAATTCTTTGTTTATACCTTTTATTGTGAAATACATATACAGTACCGAGTACTACCTGAAACATAAATATACACTCAGGTAAAAATTAGAATATTGCCAGCACCCAGAAGTTCTCCAAGTAACTGTCCCCAATCACACATAATCCTTTGAATGTAACCAATATCCTAAGTTTTATGGTAAGTGTTTCTATGATTTTCTTTATGTACCAGAATGATCACATTTATGATTGGCTTCCTGTGCTCAACTTGTGTGTCAGGCTCATCCAAGCTTTCACGTATCAGTATACTTCATTCATCTTTGTTGCTATCCACTATTACACTGCATGAATATATATATATATAGACCACATTCACTGCAGTCATTCCTTCCTTAACCTAGGTCATTCCATCTGGGACTTTGTTTCCTTTTTTTCCTTGAGGATTATATCTGTGTGTGTTTTTAAAGTAATGGTGCAATTCTCCCAACAACGATGAGCAAGAAGCTGCTGGATTAAGACAGCACGAAAACTAAACTGTGTCGACTTAAAAGAAGCAAATACAAAGAAATGCTTTTGACTCCAAAGTCCAATGCTAAACAAAATGGTGGAAAAAAATATGAGAAGAGAGGGGAAACTTACAAAAGAGAGTTTAAAAAGACAGACTACCCTCCTATTGCCATTGAATTAAACAAAATGGGGCAAGAATGCCTCTTTTCTTTGAAGAATACCCTTTTGATATTCTTTGAGCCCAAATCTTCAGAGAGAAAACTCTCATTTTGTCTTCTTAAAATATCTTTATTTGGTTCCCATTCTTAAAAGTCATTTTTGCTTGAAATATAATTCTATTGCCTTGTAATTGAAAAAGTATTTTTAAAAATATACTGAACCCTAAGATGAAGTTTTTTCCTCCAGTGGAATTTTTCTTGCTTCTGACAGGAAACTTGAGGATACAAACACTCCTTGAAATCTCTAATAGAATTTCAGGTCTAAGAATGTTCTAGACCTCCCAAACATCTTGAAGTCTGGCTACAATTTGTGGGATTTACTTCCTGGTCATCCTACATGTACAAAAGTCCTCCATGGACCCAGTCAAGGCAGAGATATTTTATCACAGTCTGTCTCACTCACGAGCCACAAATGTCTCTTTTTGTCACATCATCCTACAACATTCTTTTATAAAGGAAACCTCAGCCTGTCACCTCTCTCAGACCAACCTGTGTCTCCAGGGCTAAAGCAGCCTCATATGTTGAGCTGACATCTTAGGAATTACTGTTCTCTCCATACCACATCCCAGTAACCACTGTCTTATTGGTTATTTGTAGCATATAGGAAGATTTTTTTTTAAATATTTTCTTCAGCTTTGTCAATTTCCTTCAGTGCAGAGATTGGTCAAAATTATCTTCTCTACGTTTAACGGAAGAAGTCTCCTTCAGGAGCAAAAATAGAAGCTATCTAAATGTCCCAAAATAGAATATGGGTAAAATCGAATGTAGTTTTGAAAAGTGGGGAAACTATTCAGCCATTAAGGATATTATCAAGATAAAACAGGAACATGAAAGAATTCACAGCACATCATAAAATTTAAAATGCAAGTTACACAAGAATATGTAAGGTATGATCTCATTTTTTTAAAAATAGTACACATATCCTAAAATCTAAACACTGAAATACAAGAAACAAAGAAAAAATTCAACCCATACAAAACAATCTACCTGCACATAGCAATCCAGAACAGTCTACACCAGAGATGTTATCCTAAAGACCTTTAAAAAAAATTTTAATGACATGATTACATTTCAATTTTCCCACTGGGACTAAATGAAACTGTGAAGATGCATTCGCGTAGAGCATAAATCTACACCACTTCAGCCTATTTTTTTTAATGCTGCTTTATATTTTCTAAGCATTATTCAATAAACCAGTGGAACTACATATCATGGTGTTACTGAAAATTTCTTCTCAGCCCCTCTGGCGGTGATTCAGTAAGTCTTCTACATGACCTTATGAACACCTGGATGACATTTTTATGAGATTTTAAACTTACACTGAATATTAAATAAAAGCCAAAGTCAATAAATCAACTCCCAATCCTCCAAAGCACGGAAATAACAGCATAGTTCATTCTTAGGATACTGACACATGACAGTTCTTCTCTCTACTGGCTAAAATGCCACTACCATACAGCAATAAGCACAATTTATAATTGACTAAGCATGATAGCTTTAAACTTTGTGATACCAGATAATTATAATTTGGGAACTGTATCGGTTAAAATTTTACATACAATTTGATAGTATTAATTTTTTAAGGCAGATTTCAAATTTGCATGATTCAAATTCCCATAAAATGTCACTATTGTATTTACATTTGGTATTTGTACTTATATATGAATTTAAATGCATAGAAAATGATCAGGAACCGTGAGCACTAACCTAATAAAACTGGTTCCCCCAGTGGCAAGGAGTATTGGAGTCACTGCATTATGGGAGACCTTACCTTTACTTGTTAATTTATTTAGAAAAAGTGTTATATAGTACTTTGAAATGAAAATTAATTTTTAAAAGATGACAATCAGATATCCCACGTACAACTCTATATATTTTTATATTCCTATTTTAGATGGGTAGGTGAACCTAACCTTTCTTCCTGTGGACCACTGTAAAAGTCAGTTCCTATCTCTGATCCTCATTCTATTCATCTTTATCATAGAAACACCAGTATTTACCATGAACAGCTCAGTAAAATGTGAATTTGAGCATTCCTAGCACAGATCTGGTGCATAGAAGGTATTCAAGAAAGGCACATAAGTACTTACCACCATAGAGAGAGGGATGGAAGCACCGAAATGTGAAGTGAGTTGCCTAAGGTCCTCTGAGACTGTAGAGCATGACTATATCCAGGCACTAAGTTGGAACTGTGCAGCCATGAGGTCTGCATCCCCTCTCTTGTACTCCCTGGGTAGTAGGCAGAGGGATACCTTCTTACACAGTGTATTAATGCAGCTTTGTTCAGGGGTTAGTTCCTCTCCTCCAGATATGTATAATTCTACCCATTTACAGATGAGGAGATGGAGGCTCCAATGGAGGGGAGGGGGGTTAGGAGGGAAGTAATTGGACATTCCAGAGCCAGGAAGGCTGATTTCAGGCAACTGTTATGGACCAAATGTTTGTGTTCCCCTCAAATTATTCAACATGTGAATATTGAAGCCCTACTCACAGTATGGCTATATTTGGAGATGGGGCCTCTAAGGAAGTAATTAAGGTTAAATGAGGTCATCAAGGTGGGGCCCTGATCTGATAGGATTAGTACCCCTACAAGAAAAGACAACAGAGATCTCTCTCCATCTCTCTCTCCCTCAATCTCTCTCTCTCTCTCTCCTTTCCTCTATCCCTACACTCCAACCTCCCAGCAAGCACACACCAAGGAAAGCCATGTGAGGACACAGTGAGAAGGTGGCCACGTGCAAGCCAGAAACAGTCCACACTAAAAACCATATCTTCCGGCATCTCAATCTGGGACATGTAGGCTTCACAACTGTGAGAAAATAAATTTCTGTAGTTTAAGTCACCCATTCTGTGGTATTTTGTTATCGCAGCCCAAGCAAGCTAATATAGATTTTGGTACTACGAAGTGGGGTGCTGCTATAACAAATACCCAAAAATGTGGATGCGGCTTTTGAACTGAGTGATGGGCAGAGGCCAGAAGAGTTTTGAGGTGCATGCTAGCAAAAAGCCTAAACTGCCTTGAAGGGACCACTGGTAGAAATATGGACATTAAAGGCAATTCTGGCAAGGACTCAGAAAGAAAAGAGGAAAGCTATAGGAGAAAGCCTCTATTATCTTAGAGAATACATATATCATCATGAACAGAATGCTAGTAGAAATAGGGACATTAAACGCCATTCTAGTCAGGTCTCAGACAGAAAAGAACAAATTATTGGAAACTGGAGGAAGGAGATTCTTGTTATAAAGTGGGAAAGAACTTGGCTAAACTGTGTTCTAGTGTTTTGTGGAACGTAGAACTTGCAAGAGATGAAACTGGATCTTTAGCCAAGGAGATTTCTAACCAAAATGTTGAAGATGCAGCCTGGTCCTCCTAACTGCTTACAGTAAAATGTGAGAGGAAAAAGATGAATTGAAGAAGTAATTGTTAAGCAAAAAGGAACCAGAGCTTAAACATTTGGAAAATTCTGAGTGTCTATACTGCAAAAAATGAGAAAACGTGTTCTGAAGAGAACACCAAGGGTGTGGCCGGACTATCACTCCATAAAGAGATTATTCCACTTAACTGATGAGCAGAAACACCGTCAGTTTGAACTGAAGGGGATGGAAATGGGACAAAATGAAGGAAGTCTGTCAGACTTCTTGGATTCTACAGGACAGGACAATAGAGCTATTATTCAACAAAAGGGAAGAATGACCCAGAAGGCAATTCACAGATCATCAGGGCTGCCTCTTCTATTTCCACAGGACAGGCTGCCGATGCCCAGAGCCCCAGGAAGAGGACCGTCAGGCACAGCTACAGAGGTGGGACTGCCACCTAGGGCCATGGGGGCAGGTCTGCTGCCCCAAATGGGTCCAGAAGGCCAATCAAGCCAATAAGGATTATTCTCGAGCCTTAGAGTTTACAGAATTTGCCTCAATAGGTTTTAGAGCTGCTTGGGACCCATCACCCCTTTCTTCTTTCTGCTTTTCCCTTTTGGAATGGGAATATCTATCCTATGCCTGTCCCACCATTGTATTTTGGAAGCAGAGAACTTGTCAGGTTTCACAGGTTCACAGCTGGAGAGGAATTTTGCCTCAAAATAAACTGTACCTTGAGTCTCAGTGTACATGATTTAGATGATATCTAAAAGTCATCTAATTTGGACTTCAGAGTTTAGAGTTGATGCAGGAATGAGTTAAGACTTTTGGGGGTACTGGTATGAAATGAACATGTTCTGAATACAAGAAAGACATGAATTTTGAGGAGCCAGGAGCAGAATTTTATGAACTGAATGTCTGTAGATCCTCTCAAATTCATATGTGGAAGCCCTGACCCCTGAGTGTGGCTGTATTTGGAGACAGGGCCTCTAAGAAAATAATTAAGGTTAAATGAGGTCATAAGGGGGGGGCCTGGTCTGATAGGACAAGTGTCCTCATAAGAAGAGACAGCAGAGGGGCTGGCCTGGTGGCATGTCGTTAAGTTTGCGAGCTCCTCTTCGGTGGCCCAGGGTTCACAGGTTCGGATCCCAGATGTGGATCTACACACCACTTTCAGGCCATGCTGTGGCGGTGTCCCACATACAAAACAGAGGAAGACTGGCACAGATGTTAGCTCAGGGACAATCTTCCTCAAGCAAAACAAAAAAAAAAAGAGGAAGCCTGGCAGCAGATGTTAGCTGAGGGCCAACCTTCCTCACCAAAAAAAAAAAAGAGAGAGAGAGAGAGACAGCAAAGGGCTCACTCTCTCTCTCTCTCCCACGTGCACACACCAAGGAAAGGTCATATGAGGATAGAGAGCCCTCACCAGAAATGGAACTTGCCAGCACCTTCATCATGGATTTCTAGGCTCCAGAACTCTAAGAAAATAAATGTCTTTGTTTATGCCACCCAGGCTGTGCTGCTTTGTTATAGCAGCCCAAGAAGACTAATACAGCACCACAAACATCCTCAACTCTTATCCACTGCCAATATGTCCATGGGGTCCTCAAAAACCATACCAAAAGGGAAACAGACTGTGATCTTAGGATCTGAAGCAAGAGGGGTCTTAGCTAATGGGAACTTGAATAATTCCCACCTCTGTATTGAGCTCTGGGAATTGTCTTAGAGTTCCCCAATAATTGTTCCATTGTCGACAGCTGGTTTTTGCCAAGTGTCAAAGAGCCTCACCCTCTGCATGTGCAGCTAGTACTCAGATTACTCAAGCTCTTTCTCTGCTAGCCCCCTCTCCAGCATTCTATTCCACACAGTAAGCTGCCTTAAGCTCACTGAACTCTGAAATTTTGTTGTTAGTGCCATGGAGTCAATTCTGACTCCTGGTGAACCTGTGTACAGCAGAGTGGAACCCTGCTCGGCCTTTTTGCACCATCCGCTCACCTTCTGGGGCTGTCAGAAAATGCTCCGCTCCTATTCATAGGCTTTTCATGGCCAAATTTTTGAGGAAGTGGGTGGCCAGGTCTTTCTTCCTAGTCTGTCCAGTCTACAAGCTCTGCTGAATCCTGTCCACCATGGGTGACCCTGCTGGTATTTGAAATACCAGTGGCATAGCTTTCAGCATCACAGCAACATGCAGCCACCATATGTGACAAGCAACAGATGGGTGGTGGTGTGACTCCCTGCCCAGGAAATGAACCTGGGCCGTGGCGGTGAGAGCACTAAATCTTAACCACTAGACCACCAGGGCCAGCTGAATTCTGAAATATCTCTCCTTTATTGAGTAAAAGTATGTTTGGAGTTATCCCTACCTTTGCTACGCTTGGTTTGGGAATTTCCTCCTGACAGTACGTTGGAGCAATTGCAGGGATGATAATATGTGCTTCCTTTCTCTCAGGAATCATGGTCGTGCAATCCCTAATGTCCAGAAGCTTAGAACAGCTGTTTCATGTTTTCCAGTTTTCTGGTTACTTCATGTATCTTGCCCAATTTTCCAGTTGTTTACAGTGAGACAGCAAGTCCCGCAGATGTTCATGCATGGGAGTGAAAGTCCTTTAATTCTTTATTGGGAAGTTAGTTTAATAACAATGCCCATACTTATTTATATATGCTAAAAGCAGAGCAAGAAAGATATGAGTACATCAGTTTACATTCCACAGATATTTTATTTAAAATGTATATTTTGTTCTTATGGCTGAAAAAGAAAAATATTAAGTATAGAAAACTTTAAACACATTATAATAATTACTAAGCTAAGAGTATATTTTACCTAGGATTATGATAGGTTCCAGTAAGCAAACCAACACATGCAATATTTCTCTTATAAAGCATAATTCAGTAACTCTTCACATTTGTGTTTAATGTAGTACTTATGATTATTCAAATTAATTGTGCTTTTTCAAAGTTAGATTCCTACTGCACAGTGAACAGGTCTATAACTGAATATTTTCAATAGCAATTTTAGTATCACATCAGAAACAAGAGTTTTCATATAATATTGCTACAGGAAGTTTTTTATTCTCAATTTCCAAATTGGTATATTTCCAGTCAAAGAAACCTCTGATATATGATCAAGAATGAATGATTTTGAAAGCTACAACTTATTCAAAATATTCATAAGATGTTCCAAATTATCAAACATCTGCTGCTCAATGAGATGTCACTTTATTTCTGGGTAAAAGATTTTCCATATTTATTAAGTTTCTCCTCTTCACTACTTCTGATGTATACTGAGTAAGTCAAGTAAGAAAAGGCTTCTGGACTTTCAGGATACTGACAAGAATTTCTTCTCTGTGTAAGTTCTTTGATTAGTGAACTCTGAATTCTGGTAAAAGGCTTTCCCACATCTGTAGATTCACAGGATTTCTGCTTTGTGTGTGTTTTCTGATGTGCTGTGAGAGATGACCTCTGGTAGAAGGTTTTCCCACATTTATTACATTTGTAGGGTTTCTCCCCTGTGTGAGTTCTCTGGTGTACTGTGAGGGATGACTTGTGATAAAAAGTCTTACCACATTCGTTACATTTATGAAGTTTCTCTCCTGTGTGAGTTCTCTGATGTTTACTGAGAGTTAAACATTTCTGATAAAATGTTTTCCTACACTGAATACACTCAAATGGTTTCTCCTCTTTGTGTGTTTTCTGATGTACTGTCAGGGATGACTTCTGGGAAAAAGTTTTTCCACATTCATTACATTTATAAGGTTTCTCCCCTGGGTGTATTCTCTGATGTACTATGAGAGATGACTTCTGGAAGAAGGTTTTTCCACATTCACTACATTCATTTGGTTTTTCCCCTGTGTGAGCTCTCTGATGAACACTAAGTTTTGACTTTACAGAGAAGTATTTCCCACATTCATTACATTCATAGGGTTTCTCCCCAGTATGAGTTCTCCGATGATTAACAAAATCTGGCTTTTGGGAGAAGGTTTTCCCACATTCATTACATTTCTAGGGTCTTACACCTGTGTGTATCCTTTGATGTACCACCAGGAATGAATTGTAGAGAAAAGTTTTTCCACATTCATTACACTCATAGGGTTTCTCCCCTGTGTGTGTTCTCTGATGTACACGAAGACTTGACTTCTCACAGAATTTTTTTCCACATTCATTACATTCATAGGGTTTCCCCCCTGTGTGTGTTCTCTGATGTACTGTGAGGCCTGACCTATATCTAAAGGCTTTTCTACAGTCAATGCATTCATAGGGTTTCTGCCCTGTGTGTAACCTCTGATGAACTGTGAGGCCTGACCTATTTGTGAAAGTTTTCCCACAATCAGTACATTCATAAAGTTTCTCCCCTCTGTGTATCCTATTATGCATTATGAGACATGACTTGTGGCTGAGCGTTTTTCCACACTCACTACATTCATAGAGTTTTTCTCCTATGCATGTTTGCTGATGTTTAGGAAGAACTGACATATGCCAAAAGGATCTCCCATACTATTTTCAAAAGTTTTCTTTTCTGTGTATGTTTGCTCATGTTGAGAGAGATTTGGTTTCTTGAATATTCCCCCTCCCTCATTACATTCAAAGGTTGTTTCTCCATTGTGAGTTCTCTCAATGTTAGTGGAGAGTGACTTGTTGCCAAAATTATTCCCACACTCATAGTATTTCTTCCCCATGACAACTCTATGGTGTTTACTTAGAGTTGACCTCTCACCAACAGACCTCCTCCCACAGTTATTAAAGTCACAGTGGTTCTCCCTTGTGAGAGTTCTCTGAAGGACAAGAAGGTTTGAATCATCAGAAAAGGTTTTCATATGTTCATTATATCCACAGGGCTTCTCCCATGAGCATGCTCTCTTATGGGTAATGAAGGCTTCCTCCTCACAGAAGGCTTTCCCACATTCATTATATTCAAAATATTGCTTCTGAGTTTGAATATCCTGATGTTGAAATAGGTCTTCACTTTGACTGATGGCTTTCCCATTTCTATCATATTTAAAAGGTTTATCTCTGGCATGAGAATTCTCATACTTTGTACAGAGAAGCAATTTCCTATATGCATTAAATTTATCAAGCTTCCTTACAAAGGAGTTTCTATTACTAATAATTAATTCTGAAATATAATTCAAATTCATTACATGTGATTCATATTTATCAGGTACTTTTCTCACTGGAACAGGGTTTGTGTCCACATTAAATATTTTTCCTAATACACCATTTCTCTCCTTAGTCAGTGTTTTATTGTTGACAAAATCAACTTTCCACAAATGCTGGTCTTGGTTTTCCAGGCTCTTCTCCATCAGGTCATCAACCTCCCAGAATTCTAGAAATGAGAATGATTTATCATACTTTATAAATATTAACACATTTCATCTGGAAATGGGATGTAATGTAAAAATGCCCTAGCATAGCCCAGTCTTCTGGTCTGAAAGTAATCCCAAGGGCATACTTATCTCGCTCCCATAGGATTGGACAAAACAAATAACTTGCAGTAGTGGAAAAGAGAAGAGTAATCTGCCAATAAAAACACAGTAATTTGGCACTTTAGAAATGTGACCTTCGGGCCGGCCCTGTGGCTTGGTGGTTAGGTGCGCGCGCTCCGCTGCTGGCGGCCCGGGTTTGGATCCCGGGTGCGGACCGATGTACCGCATCTCTGGCCATGCTGAAGTCGTGTCCCATGTACAGCAACTAGAAAAATGTGCAACTATGACATACAACTATCTACTGGGGCTTTGGGGGAAAAAAAGGAGGAGGATTGGCAATAGATGTTAGCTCAGAGCCGGTCTTCCTCAGCAAAAAGAGGAGGATTAGCATTGATGTTAGCTCAGGGCTGATCTTCCTCACAAAAAAAAAAAAAAAAAAGAGAGACATCTAGGAGACTTTATCAAATGGAGTTGAGCCAGAATTTTGGGCAAGAGAGAAAAATTAGGTAATACATGGTAATATTTGATGCTCATTAAAGAAGAATTTACATTTCAGGTGTTAGATAATAGGAGGCAATCATAGGCTTAAGATAAGCCTAGCTACAAGGGCTAGTAACATCAGGCTAGCAACAAGGTAAATTTACCAAGCTAAATTTTTTAAATTTAAAAAAGTCTAATTCATCAAAGCATGAACATAAGTATATGGATCTGCTTGGTGGGTGATATCAGTGGAAAGTAAGAATATGAGGATATTTAGAAGACAATTTAAAAAGGTGAAACAGGAACTGCAAGAGAACGTTAAGAGTATGATAGAGCTGGAGGACTTAAAGGGATTTCATTTTTGTCAGTTATAGTAGACCAAGTGAATAAAGAAAATAATAAATGAATGGGAAGTGACAATATAAGCTCTGTGATATATAATTTTACATTTTAGCTTTTGCTATATTGAGAAAGTAAGGATCACAATCCAAGAGGGATTTACTATAGGAGGCTCTAGAGCAAATGGGACCAATGAGATAGTGATATAACTTGAGAGTCACAAGGTTCAAGTCTCGTGAATCTGTACGGCATTGAGAATCACTTTAAGGGAGAACAGAAGATATATGAGAGAATTTTTAAGGATGCATAGAAGGAGAAGAAAGAGTCCTGGAAAACACCATCCATCCATCTAACAGATATTATGTTATTATGGGCCAATTAGGTGCCAGGCTTCACTCAAAGCACAGAGTATAGAGGTCTGGCATGGCAGACAAGATGTAAATAAGCACTTAAAGGAGGTTAAATTGACATCAATTTAAACCTTGGTGATGACTAAGACTTATAGGGAATAGAAGTGCCTCCGTAGGAAGCGAAGCAGGCCCTTGACCAGGAGGGAAAGGGTCATATGGTGAAGTAGTCATCAAAAACATGAACTTTAGAGGTATCCTCCTTTACGGCCAATCAAGACAATCAAGAAACCTGTATGGCATTGATGTAAGGAATACGTGTAACCAGGGGGCACACATTTAGTCTAACCAAAGCTTGTGGCAATAGTGACACTCAGCAGGGGGTCCATTTGCTACTTTGTAGCTACAGTCAGAGGTCTTTGAAGAGCCCATAATACCTCCCAATTAAACCAGTTGCCTAGGTCCTATAATGGAGATGGAAGTTCCACTGAATGCCTTTTCAAAAGCTCAGCAAAATGTATTCTGAGAAGTGCCTTGGTCACTATCAGTAATATCTGGTCAGTAAGGTGTGTCCTGGTGAGGCCTTGTGTTGTGGCCTTAGATCAATGTAGAGATGTCTGTTACTGATTTATATTTTGGGTATCTGTGAGGCAAGAGATTCCCAGAGGTCATTACCCCAAAGGAAAATGGGCCAATGAGTTTGTAAAAATGTACAGACGGAGCCACTTGCTGGCCAGGGCAGCCTGAAGTTTGGTCACTTATGCTGACCCCTCATGTCCTGTGTTTGATCAGGAACATCCTGGTTAAAGGGTGGAAAGCAGCAACATTCCACTGAGCTCCATTATATATAATGGTGACAATGTCATTCAAAAAGTCTAGAAACACCTATTTCTGTTCACTCATTTAATCTCAAGGGGCTCCCCAGGTAGCCGAGGAGTCTGGGAGAGGGGTGACTTCTCCATATCATGGCATCTGGCAAGAGACCAAGGACAGTGAAAGCCATCCCCTTCCTGCAGGTGGGGTATGCCAGAGGGCTCAGGTTTGGCCCCATCCTGCATCAGGGAGGCCTTACTAGGGTGTATTGAGCTTGTGGGGCACTGCTTCCATGACACAAGGCATAATGGGCAGCTGGGTTTGGAGGGTCACAAGCTCAGGACCTATAAGAGCCTCTACTTCCCAGAGAGCCCAGTACGTGGCCAGCAATTGCTGCTCTAATGGTATATGGTGCAATGCCAAAGAAGGCACTTCTTGCATCAGAAGCTCATGGGCAATTTATGGCCATCATAAGACATGAGAGGAGGTTGCCAAAGTCCCTGTAGTAAAGGAGTCTCTGAGGGCACTAATGGGATGCCCATTGTATTCCATTTTGGACAGATTCTGGAGCCTTTTGTTGAAGGGAACTGCACTCAAAGTGGGCTGATTTGCAAGTAATAGCATCAGTGAAATTAAGTAAATCAGGAATACGTTGCCTCCAGATCCCAAAGACTACTAAAAGATTCTGGATTTAACAACGTTAACATAGCAGGTACGAGGAAGGTCGATAGTCGTTTCTTGACAGGGTCAGGATGGAATGGCCCTTAGTTTACTAAGTAATTTTCAAGAATTTAACAGAGGTGGCAGGGTCTTGCACTGTGTGTGGTGGCCTTTTTGCGAGCCCTTTTCCCATATTTGCGTGTCCTTAATTAAGGAGTATGTCAAATGTATCTTCCCGGAGAAGGGTGTCATCAATGTAATGTCATACCTGTGCTCTTGGAGAAATCTGGATGCAGTTAAGATCTTACCTACAAAGATTTGCATGACAACAAGGCTACTGAGGTATCCCATGGATAGCTTGGTAGAGGTGTACTGTGTCCCTTCGGAAGTGAAGGCAAACTACAGCTGAGAGGCTGTTGAAATAGGCACTGAACAGAACATATTAGCGAAATACACAATAGCAAATTATTTACCAGTTGCCGATTGGATAAAGTCAGTAATTTCAATAACATTGGATATTGGGTATGGTGGCCTCCAGGGGTGGGACCAGGGCATTAAGGTTTCAGTAATCCACCACGAGGCACCATTCATTCTTTCCAAGTTTTTTGTGTGTGTGAGTGAGGAATATTGGCCCTAAGCTAACATCTGTTGCCAATCTTCCTCTATTTTGTACGTAGGATGCCATCACAGCATGGCTTGATGAGCAGTGTGCAGGTCTGCACCCAGGATCCGAACCTGCAAACCCCAGGCCGCCGAAGTAGAGCACGCAAACTTAACCACCATGCCACCGGCTCCTCTTTCCAGGTTTAAGAAGAGGCCAACTTGGGTTGTTAAATGGAGATGCAGTGGTGATAATCACTCCTTCAGTTTATGTTTTACATAAGAAATTTCAATTCTTAAAGGCCCTGCTTTCATTTACATTGGCTCCATTAACCATTTTAATTGGGGGGGGTCCACGGGGTCCCATTTTGTCAAGCCAAGTTGTAAGCGCCAAAGACTGATTTAATTTTATTACTCATTGATTCAGAGCATCCATGCCCACTATGGGATATTTCAAGACAATGGGTACTATGACCATGGGGAATTTAGGCAAGCCAATAGTTCTTTTTTTTTTTTTTTTTTTTCTCTTAACCATGTTAATTTATTTTCACTCCTAAATGGGTAAAAACTATAAACACGAGGAAGGTAGCTATTAGAAATCATATTCTATTGATAAAATATCATTAATTTTTTTTAACTTTTTGTTTATTGCAGTAACCTTGGTTTATAACATTGTATAAATTTCAGGTGTACCTCATCTTACTTCTATTTCTGCATAGATTACATCACATTCACCACCCAAATACTAATTAGAACCCATCATCACACACATGTGCCAAATTATCCCTTTTGACCTCCTCCCTCCCCCCTTCCCCTCTGGTAACCACCAATCCAATCTCTGTCTCTATGTATTTGTTTATTGTTGTTATTATCTACCACTTAATGAGGGAAATCATACGGTATTTGACCTTCTCCCTCTGACTTATTTCATTTTGCATAATACCCTCACATGGCAAGCCAATATTTCTGAGGGTTAAAGTGAAGCATACCTATTTGGCCTCTATTTTACATTCAGTAACTCCAATATTATACAAAGTACCATGTTTAAATTTAGTGGAATCTTCAGATATAAGTATAATTTGAGCCCTACTATTGATTAAGGTCATCAAGGTTTACCAACTAGGGCGTTTCAGCAGATGTTCAAGTTAATTCAGAATCTATATTGTAGAGGCACAAAAGCCAATCAGCACCCTTTTATCTTTTTATTATATAAATTCTTTTAGCAAATTATGAATTTCCAATTGGGTTAAATTCTGGATCTTTGCTTTAGGGTTTTTTGTGGTTGTTTTCTCCCCGTGTCCATTATAAATTTCTTACTCTAGAAAGCCTCCAATCACTATCAGCAGGGTTAGAGGCCTCCCTCAATGATTGCTTTATATGGTTTAAGGACCCCAGGCTTAAGTCAGGTTTGAAATAATCCCCTCTCTGTGCCACAGGGTGCCATGTGGCAGTTTTTTTCCCTATGACTCTGAAGATCAAGATTTTTGTTGTGACAGAGGCACAGGCAGCAGAGTGATGCAGTGGAAACACGGTGGGCCCAGAGCCCAGAGGTCAATGGAGTGAAACCATCCTCTGCTACAGTCCAGTCTTTTCCACCACATGGGCTTCTTTCTTTTTCTCACTGTACAAATTCCCTAAGAATATTTTGGGTTTCTAGCCAAATAAAGCTGCAATTTTCAGTTTCACTCTCTGTCTGATCACCATGCAGACCTGCTGAGTGGTTACAGGGAAAGGTTCTGGAGTCTGGTGATCCACTTGTAGGCAGCTGCCTCTTCCAACAGGGAGGGCCAGTCAATCTCTCCACGGTCAAGGTCCACCCAGGAAGGTCATTTTGTCTATGGCCCAGGTGGGGGCCAATAAGCCCTATGATCACAAAAGTAGTCCTTTAGCATGTTGGTAAGCAACATGCTAAGCAAAGCCCAAGTGCACTGCCTAGGGGTTTTGCTTGGGGAGAGCAGTTGTGTTACCTCTTCGAGTGTTTGGGCTAGTACCAAATGCTCCTTCCCATTTTCTTTCTTCATCAGCCCCTTGGCCACAGGGACCGTGAATATGCACCTGATACCTTTGGGGATCAGGAGAGCATGCACAACATGCAGCATGGAAAGCAGCAGCACAGGAAATGTGGCAAGGCCACTACTCTAGCCTGAACAACAACAAGTCTGGGTAGGCAATCAGGGTGCCATTTTATTCTCCCTGGAGTGGTGGTCTCCTTCCTTTCCACAAACCTCACAAAGGACCAGACCCATCCCGGGGATGCAAAATCATAAACAATATCTGCATGGTGTCCCCAACCAGCCAATGACAGTCACTAGACTAGACACAGTAGAGAGATATAGCCCTACTTTTGGTAAGCCAAACTCAAGCACTAACTGGTTAAGGTGCTGTGTTATTGCTGCCTTTCTAAGAGGGAGTCTCAGAGACCACATGCCAAACCCAACAGCACAGGAGCAATGGTAAAGTCGAATAACAGCAATTCTCATGTTGGAGACAAGAGCCTTTTAGATTGGGAAAAGATAATAACAACCAATGAAGACAACACAGTGCCGTGCAGATCGAAGAACAAGCCCACCAACAATTGGTAGTTCAGTCCCAGGCAACCTTCACTGTTATCATAGAACCAGTTAATTAAAGCTGACCAGGTGTCTTTGGTCATTACTGAGCTACCCTGTTCATGATGCCAGTTGTTTTAATCACCTCTGCTTTGCTACATTTGCAAGGCAGAGATTCCTGCCCTAGGGTTATGGGATAGCTAAATACACTTAACACTGAATAGATGAGATCAATGGCAGTTTATTAGTCACATATATGCAAAGCCCGTGAGAGGACAACACGCCAGGCAAGGCCCGATGGGTGTTGCACTTGGGAACAGAGTGAACAACCAGGGGCTGTGGGAGGCATGTTTTGAACTACCAAGAGAGTGGGATGCCCGCTGGATCCCAACGGAGGATGTGACTGCTTGTTTGAACAATTTCAAGGGCTGGCAGGGAACTGTAATGCACCACTCACAGATAAGCAGGAACTGTCCTGGTCCTTTTGATAAGGATTGTTTGACTAGGAGCCCTTATCCACAGGAGCAGAAGGGGAAAGGGAACATGTAGTCACTCCATCACTAATGGATGTGCCCAACAAGAAATGCTACAGGGAATCCTTCAAGATGACGTGAAAGTATGCTTTCACTCAGTAACTCAAATCCAAAGGAAGAAATAAAGAACACTGGTAAAGGGAACTACATAGGTAAATATAAAAGTCAGCATTAATGTGTTTTTGGTCACTAACTCCTCTTTTTTTCCTATACATTTTAAAGAATATACAACAATAATTATAAGTCAATATTGATAGGCACACAATGTATAAAAGTGTAATTTATGACATTAACAACATAAGGGAAGACAGAGCTATACAGAAGCAGAGTTTTTGTACATTATTGATATTAATTTAGTAATAATTCAAACTAGACTGTTATAAATTAAAATGTTACCTGTAATCCCCATGGCAACCACTAAGAAAATAACTTAAAAATATATAGTAAAAGAAACGAAAAGGGATTCAAAATGGTACATAAGAAAACATGTATCTAAAATAAAAGAAGGCAGTAATGGAGGAATTTAAGAACAAAAAAGATATAAGACATACAGAAAACAATGAACTCAATGGCAGAAGTCCTTCATTTATCTGAATCAATTTAAATGTAATCAATTAAACTCATCAATTAAAAGACATACTTAGCAGAATGGATAAAATGAACAAACAAAAAACATGATCCAACTACATGCTACTTACAAGACACTCATTTTAGACCCAAAGATGTAACGAGGTTAAAAGTGAATGGATAGAAAAAGATATTCCATGAAAATAGTAACAAAAAGAGAGCTGGGGTGCCTATACTAATACCAAATTTTAAGTCAAAATTTCTTACAAGAGACAAAGAAGGACATTTTATAATGATAAAAGAGTCAATTCATCAAGAAGATATAATAATTATAAACACATGCACACCCAATGACAGAGCTCCCAAAATGAATGAATCAAACACTGACAGAATTGAAAAGAGAAATACACAGGTCTACAATACAGTTGGAAACTTTTAATACCTCACTTCAACAATGGATAGCACATCTAGACAGAAGATCAACAAGGAAACAGAGAACTTGAACAACACTATAAACCAACTAAATCTAACAGACATAGAAAACACTCCACCAAACAATAGTAGAATATATATTCTTTTAAAGTGCACATGGAACATTCTCCAGGATAAACCACATTAGGCCATAAAACAATTCTCAAAAAGTTTAAAAAGATCAAATAACACAAAGTATCTTCTCCAACCACAATGGAATGAAACTAGAAAACAAAAAAAAAAGAATGAAAGCTAGAAAAATCATAGATATGTGGAAATTAAACAACACATTCTTATACAACTGATGGGTGAAAGAAGTCAAAAGGGAAATTAAAAAATACAGGCACACCCCAGAGATACTGCAGTTTCAGTTCCAGATGGCCATAATAAAGCAAATATCGCAATAAAGTGAGTCACACGAATTTTGGGGTTTCCCAGTGCATATAAAAGTTATGTTCACACTACACTGTGGCCTATTAAGTGTGCAATAGCATTATGTCTAAAAAAACAATGTACATACCTTAATTTAAAAATACTTTATTGCTAAAAAATGCTAACCATCATCTGAGCCTTCAAGCACCTCATAATCTTTTTGCTGGTGGAGAGTCTTCTAAAACATTCAGTATCTGTGAAGCATGATAAAGCAAAGCACAATAAAATGAGGTATGCCTGTACCCAAGACAAACGAAAATGAAAACACAACATACGAAAATTTATGAAAGGCAGCAAAAACAGTAATCAAGAGGGAAATTTATAGCTGTGAACACCAAAACTAAAAAAAGATCTCAAATCAACAACCACCTTAAGCATTTAGAAAAAGAAGAGCAAACTAAACCCAAAGCCAGAAGAAGGAAGGAAATAACAAGTAATGGAGCAGAGATAAATGAAATTGAGAATAAAAAACAATGGAGAGAATCAATGAAACCAAAAGTTGGTTCTCTGAATAGATAACAAAATTGACAAACCATTAGCTAGACAGACCAAGAAAAAGAGAGAGAAGACTCAAATCACTAAAATCAGAAAAGGAAATGGAGACATTATAAGTAAATACTATGAATAATTGTGTGCCAACAAATTACATAATCTAAATAAAATTTCAAAAATTTCTAGAAAGAAACAAACTACCAAACTGACTTAAGAAGAAATAGAAAATAAGAATAGACTCATTATAAGATATTGACTCAGTAAGCAACAAACTTCCAACAAAGGTCAGCTTAAGACCAGATGACTTCACTGGTAAATTATGCCAAACAAAGAAGAATTAACACCAATCCTTCCCAACCTCTTCCAAAAATCAGAGAAAAGAACACTTCCTAACTCATTATAATAGGTCAACATTACTCTGACACTAAAGTCACACAAAGACATCACAAGAAAACTATACACCAATATCCCCTATAAACATAGATGCAAAATCCTCAACAAAATACTAACAAACCCAATTCAGCAGCAAAGGATTATATACCATGACTACATGGGATTTCTCTCAGGAATTAAAAAGGTGGTTCAATGTTAAAAAAAAAAATCAATCAATGTAATATGCTGTATTAATAGAATAAGGGGGAAACACCATGATCATCTCAACTGATACAGAAAAAGTATCCGACAAAATCCAACGTCCTTTTATGATAAAAACACTGAACAAACTGGGAATAGAATGGAACTTCCTCAACATGGTAAAGAAAATCTAGGAAAAATCCACAGTCAATATCATACTAATGGCAAAAGATTGAAAGCTTTCTCCCTTACCTCAGGAACAAGACAAAAATGTCTGCTCTCACCGCTTCTGTTTAGACGCTGTAATGGAAGTTCTAGACAGGGCAATTTAGTAAGAAAAAATAATAATAAAAGGGATTCAGATAGGAAAGGAAAAAGTAAAACTATCTCTATTTACAGATGACATGATCTTATATACAGAAAATCCTAAAGAATCCAAAATAAAAACTATAAGAGCTAATAAATTCAGCAAAGTTGCAGGATACACACAAGACCAACAAACAAAAACCAACTGTCTTTCTATATACTAGCAACGAATAATCCAAAAATTAAATTAAGAATTATATTTATGATAACATCAAACAAATAAGATATTTAGGAGTAAATTTAACCAAGATGGTATAAGACGTGTACACTGGAAACTACAAAACATTGGTGAAAGAAACTAAATATCTAAATAAATGAAAAGATATCCTGTGTTCATGGATTGGAAGACTTAATATTGTTAAGATAGCAATACTCCCTCAAAGGGATCTACACATTCAATGCAATCCTTATCAAAATTCTAAATATGCCTTTTTTGCAGAAATGAACAAGCTGATTCTAAAATTCATATGAAATTGCAATGGATACAGAAGAGCTAAAATAATATTGAAAATAAGAGGACGGTGTCAAGATGGCAGCATAGGTGGACTCTGAACTCACCTCCTCCCACAGACATGACAAATTTACAACTACTCTTGGAACAATTACCCCTAAGAGAGAACTGAAAAAGATCCCCCACAACAACAGACAGTGCTGACTGAGATGGAAGAGGCAGAAATTCCTTTCTGTAGAGAAAAAAGCCACCTCCTAGCTGCAGGGCTTCATGGCCGGCCAGGAGCAATCTTAAGGTACAAAGCTTTTCCTGGAGAAGTAGGGGATCTGAGCAGGGGAGCGTTACTACTATAAGAAGCTTTTGGACCCAGCACAACCGAGACAAGTGTCATAATTTCCGGCTTTGCTGCCTATTAACAACAACAGGGAATATCCCGCTTCTGATAGAAAAGCTATCAGATATAAGGGGGAAAAAAGCCTGCTCTTAAAGGGCCCACACACAAATTCACCCATTTCGGAAAGCAACCTAAAATCACCAGAAAGAAAGGTGCACAGTCCTTTGGTGAAAAGAGACTCACTTGATAGGCTCTGAGCACATCTCAGTGAGAAGTGAGACCTCCTCCAGGCTGGGACCACCTCCCAGGGTCTGAGACATTGGCGGCAGCCATTATTGTGACCTAGTACAGGTGTGCTGACACAGACACTGGCAGATGCCATTGGAGCACTTCCCCTGGCCTTTTGGCGCAGGGGTCTGCCCCACCTACTAGAGCACTGATTTAATGCAGCTTAGCCAGGGCAGGCAGCCTGCCCTAGGGAATGGCCCCACCCAAGAGCAAGCCCTCGGGCAACTTATGGGCCCGCACAGATGGGGTGCCTGGAACTTCTGCAGACACGCAAGTGGGTCTGCCTCTGTGGGGCAGGGCGTGCACGAGGGGCAGGCCTGCGTTGGTGGAGTGTGTGGGGCCTCTGCAGTGTGATGAATGGATCTGCTTCAGTGAGCTGGGGCATGTGCACATGGCAGGACTATGTTGACGGGGTGTGTGGGCCTGCAGGCAGTGGGGCTTGTCAGCTGCAGAAGACTTGTGCTTCTCAAACAGCCACATAGGGGATTGGCCCCACCTTCCAAAGCTTGAGACAATTGGATGCTCACATGCCTGGGGCTGGTCCAACATAGCTGCAATCCTGAGAGAGCTGACAACAGCCTTCCAGGCTGGAGACCTATAGCAATTGTAAGCCCCTGAGCCTACCAACCAGCCACAGTGGGGGCCTATGCACTTAACAGAAAAACTCCAAAAGGAATGTGCTATTAGACCTTGGAGTCAACTGTGCTGGGGCTCTCCATGCCCAATAAAGCAACCGAAGGGACCATAGCAGCCACATGCGGCTGAGCATTACAACCAGCAGGACAGGGGGACAGCCTAGCCTCCCCGGACACCTGCAGTAAAAGCAATGCTGCCATTACAGAAGGACACACATAGTGCACACAGGGCTGGAACATTTGGAACTGGCGATGAGAGGGAAGCACACTGCTGGGCCTCTAGGCATCACTTACATAAGGCCGCCTCGCCAACACTGTGAGACGTAGCTGATCTACCTAATACATAGACACAAGCATAGAGAAAGAGGCAAAGTGAGGAGACAAAGGAATATGTTCCAAATAAGGGAACAGGACAAAAACAGAAAAAAAACAAACAAAACAGAGATAAACAACCTACCTGACAAAGAGTTCAAACACAGAGTCATAAGGATGCTCACTGATCTTGGGAGAAGAATGGATGAACTCAGTCAGAAGTTCAACAAAGAACTGGAAAATATAAAAAAAAAAAACAATTAGAAATGAAGAACACAATACTGGAAATCAAAAATTCACTAGAAGGACTCAGTAGCAGAGTAGATGATACAGAAGAACGGATCAGTACACTGCACGAAAGATTACAGGAAATCACCTAAGCTGAACAGATAAAAGAAAAAAGAATCAAAAAGAATGAGGACAGTCTAAGGGACCTCTGGGACAACATCAAGTGCACTAACATCGTGTGATGGGTATCCCAGAAGGAGAAAAGAGAGACAAAGGGGCAGAGAATCTATTTGAAGAAATAATAGCTGAAAACTTTCCTAACCTAAGGAAGGAAATGGACATCAAGGTACAGGAAGCACAGAGAGCACCAAACAACATAAACCCAAAGAAGCCCACACCAAGACACATTATAATTAAAATGTCAAGAATTAAAGATAAAGAAAGAATCCTAAAAGCTGCAAGGCAATGGCAACAAGTTACATACAAAGGAAACCCCATAAGGCTATCAGCTGACTTCTCAGCAGAAACCTTACAGGCTAGAAGGGAGTGACATAATATATTTAAAGTGCTGAAAAGAAAAAATCTATAGCCAAGAATACTCTACCCAGCAAGGTTATCATTCAGAATGGAAGGAGAGGTAAAGAGTTTCCCAGACAAGCAAAAACTAAAGGAGTTTATCACCAAGAAAGCAGCCTTACAGGAAATGCTAAAGTGACTTATGTAAGTGGGAAAGAGAAGACCACAAATAGGAATAAGAAAATTATCCAAAAAATTAATAAATAAAATAAATCACAGGTAAAGGCAAATAAACAGCAAAGGTAGCAGATCAACCACCTATGAAGCTAATATGAAGGTCAAAAGACAAAAGTACTAAAATTATCTATTTCCATGATAAGAGGGTAACGGATACACAGGCACAAAAAGAGTTTAGATAGGATATCAAAAACCTAAAATGTGGGAGGAGGGGAATAAAAGAGTAGAGCTTTTAGAAAGAGATCAAACTAAAGAGACCATCAACTTAATATAGATTGCTATAACATACATTATTATATATGAACCTCATGGGAGTCAATAAATACACAACAAATTAAGAGAAAGGAACTCAAACATAATATTAAAGAAAGCAATCAAACCACAAGGGAAGAGAGCAAGAGAAGAAGAAAGGAACAGAGAAGAACTACTAAAAGAAAAAAGTAACAAAATGGCAATAAGTACATTCTTATCAATAGCTACTTTAAATGTCAGTGGACTAAATCCTCCAATCAAAAGGCACAGGGTGGGGGGCCGGCCCGGTGGCGCAAGCGGTTAAGTGCGCGCGCTCCGCTGCGGCGGCCCGGGGTTCGCTGGTTCGGATCCCGGGCGCGCACCGACGCACTGCTTGGTAAGCCATGCTGTGGCGGCGTCCCATATAAAGTGGAGGAAGATAGGCACAGATGTTAGCCCAGGGCCGTCTTCCTCAGCAAAAAAAGAGGAGGATTGGCGGATGTTAGCTCAGGGCTGATCTCCTCACAAAAAAAAAAAAAAAAAAAAAAAAAAGGCACAGGGTGGCTGACTGGACAAAAGAGCATGACCCATTTATATGCTGCATACAAGAGACAATCTTCAGACCTAAAGACACTCACAAACTGAAAGTGAACGGATGGAAAGAGATACTCCATGCAAATGGCAGTGAAAAGAAAGCTGGAGTAGCAATAGTTATCTCAGACAAAATAAACTTTAAAATAAAAACTGTAACAAGAGACAAAGAAGGGCACTCCATAATGATCAAGGGAACAATCCAACAAAAGGAGATAACGCTTGTAAATATCTAGGCACCCAACATAGCAGCACCTAAATACGTAAAGCATTTATTAACAGATATAAAAGGAGAAATAGACAGTAACACAATAATAATAGAGGACTTTAACACTCCACTTATATCAATGTATAGATCATCCAAACAGAGTATCAATAAAGAAACATTGACCTTAAATGACATATTTGACCAGCCGTACTTAGTAGATATATACAGAACATTCCATCCAAAAACCGAAGAATGCACATTCTTTTCAAATGCACGTGGAACGTTCTCCAGGACAGCGCACATATTAGGCCACAAAACAAGTCTCCATAAATTTAAGAAGACTGAAATAATACCAAGCATCTTTCCTGACCACGATGGTATGAAACTAGAAAACTGGAAAAGCCACAAATATGTGGTGATTAAACAAAATGCTACTGAACAACTATTGGGTCCATGGAGAAATCAAAGGAGAAATCAAAAAATACCTGGAGACAAATGAAAATACAACATGCCAAAATTTATGGGATACAACAAAAGGAGTACTAAGAGAGAAATTTATAGCAATACAGGCATACCTCAACAAACAAGAAAAATCTGAAATAAACAATCTAAGAGTGCACCTAATGGAACCAGAAAAGAAGAACAAACAAAGCCCAAAATCAGTAGAAGGAAGGAAATAATAAAAATTAGAGGGGAAATAAATGAAGTAGAGACTAAAAAAACAAGAGAAAATACCAACGAAACTAAGAGCAGGTTCTTTGAAAAGACAAACAAAATTGACAAACTTTTAGCTAGACTCACCAAGAAAAAAAGGGAGAAGACTCAAATAAACAAAATCAGAAACAAACGAGGAGAAATTTCAAGGGATACCTCAGACACACAGAAGATTATAAGAGAATATTATGAAAAGCTATATGCCAACAAATTGGATAATCTAAAAGAAATGGATAAATTCTTAGAATCATACAACCTTCCAAAACTGAATCAAGAAGAAATAGAGACTCTGAATAGATCCAGTACCAGTAAGCAGATCGAAACAATAATCAAAAACCTCCCCAAAAATAAAAGTCCAGGACCAGATGGCTTCCCTGGTGAATTCTACCAAACGTTTGAAGAAGACTGAATACTTATGCTTCTCAAACTCTTCCAAAAAACTGAAGAGGTGGGGAAGCTTCCTAACTCGTTCTACAAAGCCAACGTTACCCTGATACCAAGACAAGGAACACAAAAAAAGAAAATTACAGGCCAATATCACTGATGAACATCAATGCAAAAATCCTCAACAAAATACTAGGAAATCAAATGCAACAATACATTAAAAAAGATCATACACCATGATCAAGTGGGATTTATTCCAGGGATGCAAGGATGGTTCAACATCCACAAATCAATCAACGTGATACACCACATTAATAAAATGAAGAATAAAAATCACATGATCATCTCAAAAGATGCAGAGAAAGCATTTGACAAGATACAGCATCCATTTATGATAAAAACCCTGAATAAAACAGGTATGGAAGCAAAGTATCGCAACATAATAAAGTCCATATATGATAAACCCACAGCTAATATCATTCTCAATGGAGAAAAACTGAAAGCTATCCCTTCAAGAACAGGAACCAGACAAAGATGCCCACTTTCACCACTCTTATTTAACATAGTATTAGGAGTCATAGCCAGAGCAATGAGGCAAGAAAAAGAAACAAAGGGATCCAAATTGGAAAGGACGAACTGAAACTGTCACTATTTGCTGATGACATGATTTTATATATAGAAAACCACAAAGAATCCACCAAAAACCTGTAGAAATAATAAATGACTATGGTAAAGTTGCAGGATACAAAATCAACATACAAAAATCAGTTGCATTTCTACACACTAACAACGAAGTAGCAGAAAGAGAAATTAAGGATACAATCCCATTTACAACTGCAACAAAAAGAATAAAATACCTAGGAATAAATTTAACCAAAGAGGTGAAAGAGCTGTACACGGAAAACTACAAAACACTGTTGAAAGAAATTGAAGACACAAAGAAATGGAAAGACATTCTGTGCTCTTGGATTGGAAGAATTAACATAGTTAAAATGTCCAAACTTCCTAAAGCAATCTACAGATTCAGTGCAATCTCTATCAAAGTCTCAATGACATTTTTCACAGAAATAGAACAAAGAATCATAAAATTTATATGGAACAACAAAAGAATCAGAATAGCCAAAGGAATCCTGAGAAAAAAGAACAAAGCTGGAGGTATCACACTCCCTGATATCAAAATATACTACAAAGCTATAGAAACAAAACAGCATAGTACTGGCACAAAAACAGAGACACAGATCAATGGAACAGAATCAAGAGCCCAGAAATAAACCCACACATCTATGGACAGATAATTTTCGACAAGGGAGCCAAGAACATACAATGGAGAAAGGAAAGTCTCTTCAATAAGCAGTAGTAGCCTCTACAACTATGATACACAACTATGTACCAGGTCTTTGGGGAGAAAAAAGAAAAAAAGAAGAAGAAGATCGGCAACAGATATTAGCATAAGGCCAATCTTCCCAAAAGAAAAAAAAAATAGTGCTAGGAAAACTGGACAGCCACGTGCAAAAGAATAAAAGTAGACCATTATCTTATAGCATGCACAAAAATTAACTCAAAATGGATTAAAAACTTGAATGTGAGACCTGAAACCATGAAAATTCTAGAAGAAAACACAGGCAATACGCCTTTCGACATCAGTCTTAGCAGCATATTTTCAAGTACCATGTCTGACCAGGCAAGGGAAACAGAAATAAAAATAAACAAATGGGACTACATCAAACTTAAAAGCTTCTGCACAGCAAAGGAAACCATCAACAAAATGAAAAGACAACCTAACAATTGGGAGAAGATAGTTGCAAACCATATATCTGATAAGGGGTTAAAATCCAAAATATATAAAGAACTCATACACCTCAACAACAAAAAAACTAACAACCCAATTAAAAAATGGGCAAAATATCTGAATGGACACTTCTCCAAAGAAGATATACAGATGGCCAACAGGCACATGAAAAGATGTTTAACATCACTAATTATCAGGGAAATGCAAATCAAAACTACAATGAGATATCACCTCACGCCCATCAGAATGGCTATAATTAACAAGACAGGAAATAACAAGTGTTGCAGAGGATGTGAAGAAAAGGGAACTCTCATACACTGCTGGTGGGAGTGCAAACTGGTGCAGCCACTATGGAAAACAGTATGGAGATTCCTCAAAAAATAAAGAATAGAACTACCATACGATGCAGCTATTCCACTGCTGGGTATTTATCCAAAGAACATGAAAACACAAATGCGTAAAGACATATGCACCCCTATGTTCACTGCAGCATTATTCACAATAGCCAAGACTTGGAAGCAACCTAGGTGCCCATCAAGGGACGAATGGATAAAGATGTGGTATGCTACTCAGCCATAAGAAACGATGAAATCTGGCCATCTGTGACAACATGGATGGACCTTGAGGGTATTATGCTAAGCAAAATAAGTCAGAGGGAGAAAGTCAAATACCATATGATCTCACTCATAAATAGAAGATAAAAATAACAACAAACAAACACATAGAGACAGAGATTCGAGTGGTGGTTACCAGAGGGGAAGGGGGAAGGAGGTGGGTGAAAGGGGTGACTAGGCACATGTACATGGTGATGGATTTTAATCAGTCTTTGGGTGGTGAACATGATGTAATCTACACAGAAATCAAAATAAAATGATGTACACCTGAAATTTATATAATGTTATAAACCAATGTTACCACAATAAAAATAAATAAATAAAAAATAAGAACAAAGTTGGAGTACTCACACTTCTCAATTGCAAAACTTACTACAAAGCTACATTAATTAAAACGGCATGGTACTGGTACAAGGATAGACATATAGATCAACGGAATAGAGCATTACAATAAATTATAACATCAAGGAGACAAGAAATAAGCCCACACATCTATGGCCAATCAATTTTCAACAATGGTGCCAAGATCATTCAATGGGGAAAGAACAATCTCTTCAACAAATGGTAGTGGGATAACTGGATATCCACATGCAAAAGAATGAAGCTAGATCTCTCCCTTATATCGTATACAAAAATTAACTCAAAATGGATCAAAGATCTAGATATAAAAGTTAAAATTATAAAACTCTTAGAAGAAAACGTATTGGTAAACCTTTATGACCATGGATTTGGCAAAGGATTCTTAGATTTACACCAAAAGCACAAGCAACAAGAGAAAACACGTTAAGTTGGACTTCACAAAAATTAAAAGCTTTTATGCATCAAAAGACTATCTGAAAAGTGAAAACATAACCCAAAAAATGGGAAAAATATCTACAAATCATATATCTGATAAGAGTCTAGTATTCAGAATATATAAAGACCACTTACAACTCAATAACAAAAAGACAAATAACCCAGTTGAAAAATAGGCAAAAGACTTGATTAGACATTTCTCCCAACAGATACGCTAATGGTCAATAAGCACATGACAGATGCTAAACACCATTAGTCATTAAGGAAATGCACACCAAAACCATAATGTGATATAACTTCACACCCACTAGAATGGCTACACAGTTGGCTCTCCTTATCCACAGGTTTTGCATCCATGTATTCAACCAACTGCAGATTGGTTCAATTTATGGTTGGTTGAATCCATGGATGTGAAACTTGAGGATACAGCGGTCCAACTGTATTCATTGTACTACCCATTGTATTACTCATACATGGGGTAGTACTACCCCATATGGGACTTGAGCATTTGCGAATATTGGTATCCACTGGGGTTCCTGGAACCATTTCTCCAAGGATACCAAGGGATGACTGAAATCAAAAAAAAGAAAGTTACAAGTGTGTCAAAAGTGGAACCCTCATACATTAGTGGCTGGAGTGTAAAACGGTGCAGCCACTACAGAAAACAATTTGGTAGTTGTTCCTATAACAGTTAAACATAAAATTTCCATATGACCCAATAATTCCACTCCTAAATATATAGCCAATAGAAGTGAACATAAGTGTTAAACCAAAGACTTGTACATTGATATTCACAGCAGCAGCATTATTGGTAACAGCCAAAAAGTGGAAACAACCCAAACGTCTATCAACTGATGAATGGATAAACAAAATGCTGTATATCCATACAATTGAATATTATTAAGCCATAAAAAGGAAGTACTGATATAAGCTACAGCATGGATAAAACTTGAAAACATTACGCTAAGTGAAAGAAGCCAGACATAAAAGACCACATAGTGTATGATTCTACTTATATGAAATGTCCAGCATAAGCAAATCTATAGAGAGAAAAAGCAGATTAGTGATTGCCAGGGGCTGATGGGAGGGGAAAGTGAACAGTGATTGCTTATTGGGTACAGGGTTTCTTTTGGGGTGATGAAAATATTCCAGAGTTACACAGCAGTGATGATTAAACAACACTGTGAGTGTACTAGAAGTAACTAAATTATATACTTCAAAATGGTTAAAACTGTAAATTTTATATGAATTTTGATTCAATAAAAAAAATTTAGTCTTAATTACAGAAGCATTACAATAAATTTTAACATCTAGGAGACCTAGTTCCCCTTCCTGTCTCTTTTTCTTATTCTTGTTATTCCATACCAAATTTTAGAATTATGACATTAAATGCTAAAAACAACCACCAAATGAAATCTCAAAAAAAACTAAACTAAAATGGTGAGGACTTGGATTGGAATGCATGGAATCTACAGGTAACTTTAGAGGGGGGCTTGACGACTTGATGATATTATTGAATGTTCCCTATCCCCATATTTAGGTTTCCTTTAATATCTTTCAATACATTTTTCTTATCTTCCGCATTAAAGGTCTTGCTATTGTGAATGGTTTAAATTCTTTGAAATGTGTTTTCTAAAGATTATTGCCACTCAGAAATGTAATAGATTGTATACAATGATCTTATATTCAGCCAACCTGCTATATACTCAAATTATTTTTAATCATCTGTCTGCAGAAGCCTTTATTTTTTCAATAGGACAACCATAGCATCTGTAAATGAGTTTGGTTTTCCAATGTTTGTAACTTTTATTAATTTCACGTTTTGTCTCATTACTTTGGTTAAGGTTCTCAGAACAATATTAAATTAAGTGATGAGAGTGGAAATCTGATTTTTCTCCAATTTGACAACAGAAGCTCCTGTCTGTTCCTTTTGAAGACTAAAGAAGTTTCCTTCTATCTTATTTTAGTAGACATTTTTATCAAAAACGGGTGTTGATTTTTATCGGTTTTTTTTCATCTATTAAGATGACATGGATTTATTTTTTATTAATGATACTTTGTTTAGGATTCCTAATTTTGGAATTATCCATTTTTGCTTTTACCTTGTAAGATCTTTGTGTCAATATTATATCAGTTTCACAGTAAATTCTGGGGAGTGCTTCTTCTCTTATTCTAAACTCTGAAATAATTTATAGGATATTAAAATGATCTGATTCTTAAACATTTGTTAGAACCTGCCTAAAAAAAAATCTTGTAATTTGTATTCTTTCTGGAAAGATTTTAAGAACTGACTCAATTCCTACAATGGTTTTGAAATTATTAGGGCTTTGTATTGCTTTTTTTCAGTTTTGGCAAATTCTATTTTTCTAGGAATTTTTCCACTCTAAATTTTCAAATTTATTAAGATGAAGTTGTTCATGATAGTCTCATATAAACTTTTAAATATCTACTGATACTATAGTGTGTTCCTGTTTCTATTCCTAGTACTTTATAATGTTATTAAATATTTTTAAATATAAACTAAAATAAATAGTCTAAAGAACTCCCATGTATCCCTCATCTGTTTTCAACAATTATCCACATTTTGTTACTTGTATTTCATCTATCAATTACATACACACACACACACAAACACACTTGGTAGGGGAAACACATTAAAGCAAATTTCACACAATTCAACAATTCATCATAAATATCCCAGCATACATGAGAGAATGCAGGCTGAGTAGCACAGAATCATTATTTATTAAAATTCAAATAAATAAATTTAAATTTAAAATATTACCTTATTAAAATTATACAGTTTACAATGCATTTAATGCTACTGAATGCAGCGTTCTATACACTTTCATGGTTCTAAGATTATTAGTTTGTTTCAAATTTTCTAGCTTTTTATTAAAGAATTTTATCTTTATCAATGATTTACAAGAATGTTATTGCAGTCTCCATTAACAATGGCATATTTGACGATTTCTCTTCATAGTTCTATCAAATGTTCTTTGAAGCTATTGTTTTAAGTCTAATTATTATCTCTTCCTTTGGTGGTAAAACATTTATCATTGTGTAGTGAGCATTTTTATCCCAATAGGGATTCTTGTCTTAAACCAATTTTGTCTGATACCAATTTAGATACCTCAATTCTATTTTCTCTAGTATTTGATTCTGCATGCTTATTCCTTTTATATTCCAGTGTTTCATGTTTAAATGCCTTACATGTAACTCACAAAATGCCTATAGCTAGCTTTTTAAAAATCTAAATTGATTATCTCTGTCTTTTATCAGGAGAATTTAGTCCATTTTTATTTACTGTGATTATTTAAATATCTGGATTTGTTTCCTCTTTTTCTTTTTTTTGGTAACTTTTATTTGTTCTACATCTTACCATTCTTTATTACCCTTTTTTGGTCTGATTCAATTTTTTTTTTACAATGGCTGGGTTTTAGTTTCCATTTTCTTCACAGGTTGGAAAGTTATGGCTATTGTTTTACTTATGTTAGCATTTATCCATTAAATTTTACCATGTGTATTTAACATGTCTTCAAAAAAATAAAATGATTTTAGAGCAGATTAACAGCTACTTGACTTAAATGCTATTCTCCAGTATTTTGTTTTTGTCCTTTTTATGCTCGACAGGTATTATTTTATATAGACAATGTCTTTTTAGATTTACCTATATTCTTATCAATTTTCTCCTAACACTATTTCTCCCCATTGTTTCCCAACTCAATAAATTATATCTCTACATATCAAGTGCCATTTCTTACACTCCAAAACCAATCTAACAAATTTTGAGTGCGCCTTCAAAATATATCCAGAAACCAAACACTTCACGTGACCTCCATTACTCCCAAGCTAGTGTACGCCATCATATCCATTATGGACTACTGTAGATTTTATTGCTGCTTTCTCCCCACCCAGCCACATCCCCTCAGCTGGCATTTTATCTGCACAGCAGCCAAAGAGATAGATGAATCAGATCATGTTACTTTTCTAAAAATCCTCCAGTACCTAGAAGATTCAGAAACCACATGGCTCACATACTCCCTCACTTCATTAAAATTTGTGTTCTGATTTTGACCCCAAAGGGGTTTTTCTGAAAACATTTGCTAAAATAACACACCACATTTTAATCTCCTCCAAAGCAAAAACATAGACTCCATAACAGCAGGATCATTATATTGTCTACAGGTCTATTTCCAGCTCAGAGACATAACTAGCATATAAATAAATTAATTAATATTTATTGAATGAATAAATGATACACAACTAAAATGACGCACAAAAGAAGATCACTAATAGGGAGGGAATAAATTTTAAAAAGATCTAAAATGAGATAGGCAAGAATTGGATTGTAAGCACTAAAAATGGTAAATCTGCCTAAAATATTCAAGCAAAAAACCAAGAACGTTCACCTATGAGAGCATTACCTGCAAGTGTGTTTATTCTCAGCCAACTTAAAAAACGGTGCTTCTAAAAAAAAAATTCCAAAAAGAAAATCTCAAAGAGGCCAACAACTGAACTGACTGGGTTCTAACATCACTAACTCACAAGGGTGGCTTTGGCTTGAGGATTCTTCTTCTAATATCCATGGCTCCTCTCCTTGCTCCAACTTGAAGACCACTTCTGGCTTGGCAATGCAATATTCTGTGAACAGGAAATGACACAGGACTTGGGCCAGCCTCATGGACTTCAGGGCCTCTGAAGGAGAAAGGTACAGCTTAAGAAGCTGTACAACAAAAGGACCATTTAAACTTTTCACTGAGAAGAGGGGGAAAAATGCTTTTTCTATCAGCCAAAAGAGATCAAGCGGGGCTGGCCCAGTGGCGCAAGCGGCTGGGTGCGCGCGCTCCGCTGCAGGGGCCCGGGGTTTGCTGGTTCCGATCCCGGGTGTGCACCGACGCACCGCTTGTCAGGCCATGCTGTGGCGGCATTCCATATAAAGCGGAGGAAGATGGGCATGGATGTTAGCCCAGGACCAGTCTTCCTCGGCAAAAAGAGGAGGATTAGCAGATGTTAGCTCAGGGTCGATCTTCCTCACGAACAAAAAAAAAAAAAAAAGAGATCAATCACTTTATACCCACAGCCCAGGGGTGACCTTTGAACCCTAAATTTCAACTCTATAAATCATTAAAATCTACGAAGGTCATGTATATCAGCAACTTAAAAAAAAAAATGAATGCTATTTGGAATTATATAAAACACAATCCCTACCCACTGAGACAAGGTGCTTTAGTTCTCCAGCATCACATCCCTGTACAAGGTCCTCTGAGCAGGGTCCAGGTGCTGCCACTCCTCCTGGGTGAAACCCACAGTCATATCCTTGAATGACACAGACCCCTGTAACAGCACATTTGTGGTCAATCTACAGTGCCCAGAACTGGAGAGCATGCAATATGTTTAGGATCTAAAACCTTATCACGTTCACTGTTGATAGATAAAGAGAAAATATCAAACAGTAAATATCAAAAAGTATAGTTCTATACTTTATTTGGCATTATATGTTGTGGGAGAACAAAAAGTCATAGAAGTACCCTAACCATATATTAATTTCTTGATTCATGGGGAAGAAAAAAAAAAAAAAACTGAGGCTCCCCACTGTGCCTAGAACTGTCTCACATTCTGGGGATGTAAAAATGAATTTTTAAAAATCTTGCTTTCAGGGAGCTCTTCATATGATTCAGAGACATATTCAAAAATGTATACCTGCAATAAAGTGTTGCAGAATAAACGCCAGAAGTATCTAAAAGATGGTGGTTGCACAGGAAGAAAAGTGTTAAGTTCTATTTGTATATGGGATTGGGCTACCTTACTACCTTAGGGAAGTAAAACTTTGAGTCCTCACAAATCAATCATGTGTTCTTATGGTTATGGGCCAAAAACAAAGCAAAGGCCTGGAGGCACTGAAAACACTAGGCAAGTTAATGGAACTACAAAGAGCACAATTTGTTGGTGGAAGGATTTGAGAAGTATTAAAATAAAGATCCATAAGCAAAATCAGGAATAAGATTATCAGTAATTTGGTGCTAATTCCTATTGCCCAGGGGTCTTCAAAATATTTTATCATAGATTACATACATGTAGTATGAAATATCATTTCTCAATACAAATATATGTAAACAGATGTGCTAGTATTTTCCTCTGACATGCTGATTTTCCTTAAGTGCTCCCTAAGGTATATACCTCCACTTCACTTCAAGATCACAACCGTGGGTGATGAGGAGCCAATGAAAAGGTACAGTTAAGTACTGTAGTTATACATCCAGACTTGCATTTCAGAAGCAATGATTTAAACGAGAGTGGAGAATGACAAGAGAAAATACAAGACAAAGACAAGAGGGAGAGATGAACCCACATTCAGGTGGTAAGAATGGGCAGGAGTTGGCGAACTATGACTCATGAGCCAAAAATGTCCAGCCCCATTTTTTACGGCCTGCAAACTAAGAACAGTTTTCACATTTTTTAAATGGTTGGGGGACAAAAAGCAAAGGAATATTTTTTGACACATGAAAATTGTATAAAATTCAAATTTCAGTGTTTATAAATAAAATTTTATTAGAATACAACCATGCTTATTTGATTATGTATTGTCTATAGCTACTTTCACACTATAGAAACAAGCGGAGTTGAGTAATCACAAGAGAGACTATATGTGGCACCCTCACTGCTGTGCATTGCTGCTTGGCACACTACAAATCACAGGGATGCAGCTATAACTTCACTGCATTTTGAGTGCCTGGCCTATTGCCATGTTATGTCATTTTATTTTAGTTTTATTATTACCAGTACATATTGTGTCAAAACAAGAAAAGTAGACTTTGAATGTCACATTTTTAAGGCACAGCAGAGTATGTATTAATTTCTTAGCAAATTAAATGGCAAAGCATTATGTTTATTACACAATGACATCATAGCGGTGCTAAAAAGAACACCATATAGGTTGACGTTACCAGACTAAGCATTCAACAACTGTATTTCCAACTCACAGGAAAGTACCAGTCAGAAAAATTTGATCATTTAAAACAGAATATCTCATCACAGCAGAATTTCTTCACAAAAATTAAAAATGAAAATGAGGGGCCGGCCCGGTGGCGCAAGCGGTTAAGTGTGCGCGCTCCGCTGCGGCGGCCCAGGATTCGCTGGTTCGGATCCCGGGCGCGCACCGACGCACTGCTTGGCAAGCCATGCTGTGGCGGCGTCCCATATAAAGTGGAGGAAGATGGGCACAGATGTTAGCCCAGGACCGTCTTCCTCAGCAAAAAAAGAGGAGGATTGGCGGATGTTAGCACAGGGCTGATCTCCTCACAAAAAAAAAAAAAATGAAAATGAAGTTGCAATCAAAATTTCCGAGTAGCTCATTTCTTATCCAAGCAAGGAAACTACTTACTAATGGTGAGTTAACTAAATCTTATTTGATAAAAATAGCTAAAGAAATGTATCCAGAGAAAATAAACCTGTTTTGACTATTAATCTCTTGGTGAGAAAAGTTGCTCACAGAGTTGAGGACACTGGAAGCAACATCAATAGTCAATTAAAAAATAAGACAAATGATCAAGTGGTTTTCCTTGCTCTTGATGAGTCAAAAGATGTTACCAATACTGCTCAGTTGTTATCATTTCTTCAGAATGTCAATATTAAGTTTGAAGTAACTAGAGAATTAGTTCCTAACTCCTAATTAGTTCCTAAACAGTCTGTGCAGAAACACAGGAGAGAATATTTTCAAACAGGTTGAGAAAACACTAATTCAATACAACCTGAAGTAGAATCTGCTAAGATGTGTTACAACTGATGATAATGTAAACATATGTAGAGCAGAAAAAGGCTTAGTGGGACAAATTTACAAAGACTATGAAAATGTAAGGTGTCTACAGCCTATGGTTATTCATTGTATTTATTTATCATTAAGCACCTGACAGAAAAATTTTGAACCTATAACGTGTAATTGAACCACCAATGGCAATGATGAACTTCATTCACTCTCATGGACATAACCATTGTCACTTCCATGAATTACAGTCAGAACTAGAAGCTGAATATCTTGACTTGCCTTTCCACACAGTATTTCAATGGCTTAGCAATGATAAAATTTTGTGATTTTTTTGAGCTCAAGGCTGAAACTGAAATGTTTCTGAATGAGAAGAATATCCCTCAACATCTATTATATCAAACACTGAACAGCTTTGGAAATTAGCTCTTCCTGAAGACCTGATAATGTCTCTTAATGAATTCGACTTAATTACAGAGTAAAACAGCTCTTATGCAAATCTTATACTATGATAGTCATTTCAATAACTGATATTATTAGAATCACAAGTAATGTCAATCAGCACATTCTGTGCTGTCAAAAGTTAAAGCGAGACATGGGCTCTCCATTTCCAAAGTTGCAGTGCATATATTTTCTCAGCTCAAACTACACTTCCAGTGGCATTTTTTGGACCTTAATGCAAATCATGATACTTCTATATTTCAAAATCCATTTAACTGTACAATTAAGGAGCTCCCACCTAACCCTCAGTTGGAAGTGATTAATCTGCAATGTAATGACAAGCTATAAGGCAAATACCAAGAGAAGAATCTAAAAGAATTCTATAAATGGCTTACAAATGAGGAATATGCTGATAAATTAAAATCATATATTGTGGACTGATATCAGTAATCGACAGTACCTATCTGTGTGAAAGACATTTTCAAAGATTAAATATGTAAAAGCTCATTACAGTTCAGCATTAACAGATGAAGATTTGCAATAGATTCGATGATATTCGGAAACACTAACAAAGACACTCAATTAAGCAAAATGTTATCCACCCCGAAAGAACTCCATTTTTCTCATTACTAGATCTTTACTACAAAATACTACACACAATCATTATCATATTTTGAATTTCATCAACAAAAAATTGGTGGAAATTTGTTTACTCTCTTGTTCAATAAGTACCTACACAATACTCTTGATTTTATCTCTTGGCCCACAAAGCCTAAAATATTGGCTGTGTGGTTCTTTACAAAAAATGTTTCCCAACTCCTGGAAAGAACTGATTCTAAAAAATAAGACATTAAGAGATTTTGGTCCCACATTCATGATGTAAGAAGAAAACTGGGGAAACTGCCTCCCAGGGTATCTTTACAAGCAACCTAGTAAACTCAGGTGCCATTTGCAAAGGCTGGGAAGCATGAGAAAGAGGTTGGGCAGAAATAACAGTTACAGAGGTCCTGGACATGTTGTACTTGAAGTGTCTGTGGAACAGGCAGACAGAGATCTCCAGGAGGCAGCTGGATGTGTGGTCCTGAATCTCAGGAGGGAAGACCAAGATGAAAGTGAGGATAGGGGAGTCAATGGCATTTTGGTGGTAACTGAAAACAGCAGTGAATCTGATGGCTCCCAAGGAAAGAGACTGAGGAGGTAAAAGTACAAGTACAGGATCTAATGGAACTCTACTCAGGCGCCTGGAAGAAAATGGGCCACGAAAATGAAAAAAATTACCTGAAAGGTAAAAACAAAACTAGCAACCTACATTAAACATATAGTTCTTCACTTATGGAAAATTAATAGAAAATGAAGAAGCAGAGATATTTTTTTAAAAACAAGGGCATAATGGTAAGAATTAAGATAATCAAAACAACTGAACTGAATAAAACAAAATCACAGCAAGATATGGAAGAAAATCTGCTTTTAATTCCAAATGGTACTATTACATATTTGAGTAGAAAACTGCTTAAAGAACTGACTTCAATCACAAGGGGCCATCAGAGAACAAGAAATAATTCTCAAAAATTAAAAAACTTGACTACTGAATTGTGAAAATCAAAATCAAAACTCTCACCTGAAGGCCTGAAATAGAATGGATGGACATAAATGAAAAATTGTGCAAGTCTCCTAGAACATAGAAAAAAAGACAGACTGCCAAGTACACATGGGAGATCTTTCCTGAGCATATAACAAAGCAACAGCTTTCCAGCTTATTAGCCACTACAAAAGTAGAAACTGACTTGCCCTCTATCTGCTGGGTGACACCTGCTCCAGAGACCCTAACAGCCTGTCTGTCAAAGTACTCAGGAAATACACAACCTAGATCATGAAAAGGACAATGACTACGGCCATTTAGGAGTAACCAGAATCCTGAGAAAAGAAGTCCAAGTTAAGCAATTAGTACACAAAGACAATGATAGTGGATGACATATCCAGAAGAGCTAACATGTAAATAATAAGGTTCCAGTAAATTAACGGAACAGATGGAAGAGAATTAATCATGAAGTAAATAAGATACTTTCACTGAGTTGAAAGACTGAGCTTTCACATTGGAAGAGACATACTAAAAGAGTTCAAAATTAATTTATAAAAAAAAAAAAAAAACTTTGCTTTTGGCTCTGACATACCAAGAGCTTAGAAGTCATCATTCCCATCCTTGTAAGAGGAAAAAGCTAGACAAATTGAAAATCAATGACTTTCCTTGAATTCACCAGAGAAATGAGGTCACAAGGCAAACTGCCACTCTGAAATCTGGAGAGAGGCATATCCAGAGAGTCACAGCCAAGATCTGCTTACTTGGAGCAGAAGCTGCCAGAGACATGAACTGGTAGGAACACTGAAATGGTAATTTTGAAAATTGCCGGAGGCTACGTAGAGAGAAGCATCAGAGTAAAACAATCCTAGGTACAGCAGTCTTAGCGCAGTCCACATGTTCATGGGCTTTCCCTTCAGAAACCTCACCAGGTTTTCATGGAAAAGAACCGAGAACTATCCACTCTTACACATGGCAAGAGGAGGGGAACAGTAACCACTGTGGAAATGTGTTCAGAGTCTTCTTCATAACAAAGGCCTACACTCTGAAATCTAATCCCAGCTGGAGGAAGGGAATTCTTCTCCACTCCATCCATCTCCAGCCTTCCTGTCTCACCTAAGGTGAGGGGAGGGGATATTTAATAAAGGTTAAGGTTTCAAGGAAATAGAGTGGGAACTCTCAGCCAAGAAAGGGGGGGCTGGGGAGTGGGGCGCTATACCACAAAGAAACACTAGTGAAAAATCACAGCCCAGGGACACATTATTAGTCTCAATAAAAGACTGAGATTTGATCTTGAGATTATAGAATGCTTTCCCTCCCCCACACTTTACCACCACACCGACATCAGTGCCAGCTAAATGAGCTGCAAGACACAGACTCTTACTGAGGCAGAGTTCTTAAGGAATCTCAAAGTGAAGAGGGGGGACAAAAATAAGGACACCAGAGGAAACCGAAGCCTCTGGAACCTACAGCTACAACAAACATTAAACACAGCCCAACTCCTAGCCAGAATAACGTAAGTCCTCACACTAAAAGCCTATTTACCTATATTTTTTATTTACTTCAGTTCCTATTACCAGATACTTGTCCAGCTTTCAACAAAAAACTACAAGGTATACCAATAAGCAACAAAAAAAATACACTGCAAAAAAAAAGGAATCAGTACCAGACTCAGCTATGACACAGACATTGGCATTATCCTGCAGAGAATTTAAAATAACTATGACTAAAATGTTAAGGACTCTTCATCATAACCTTGTCAGAGGCAAACGGTTCTTTTAAAGACATAAAAAAACTCCACTGAGTACATCACAATTTAAAATTTTATTATTACCATAGAAATTCCCTTGTTAAAAACAAGAGACATAGTGGCGAAAAGTGTTTGCAACATAAATAAGAGAAAAAGGATTACTATCCAAATTACATAAAGGATTCTTACAAGGTCATAAAAAACAGAAAAAAAATGGGCAAATATATAAACAAGGCAATCCACAGGAGAAACATAACATATCACAGTTGCTCAATAATTCACCGGTAAATAGTAAACCAGCCATGGTAGGTATTTAATGACGGAAATAGGAAATCACTGTGTCAGCAGCAGCCTTGCAGGTCACAGGATCTTGGACTCTACCCTGTCAACTGCTGGAAGCCAGTGAAGTGGAAGAAACATTGATGAACATTTTAGACAAATTATTGAAAATAAACTTGATATGCTAGAAAACATGCATACAGATTAGAACAAAGAAGAGAAAATGAAGCGATGGTGGGCTACAAAGGTGACTGAGACAACAGATTAAAGAAATATTAAGAATTTAAAAGAAACAAGAATGGGATGGCTAACAGATGGACAGGACAACTGAGATAGAGAGTGGTTTAGGACCTGCTTTTCATCATTTGGATGCCTGGCTAAGCAGTGTTAACATTTGACAGAGAATAAAGGAACACGAGTACTTTCATTTTGGATCTGTTATGTTGAGATGCTTTTGGACAAGTTACACACAGGAGACTAGCAGCAAGGAGCACTGGAAAGACAGACTCTGAAACCCCACAGGTGCTCCCCAGCTACAAGCACAGAGAGGATGGAATCCATGGGAGACAACAAGAATAAGCAGAAGCAGAGGGACCAGGATAGGCACCTAAGGATAATAATGTTTAAGGGCAAAAGGATGAAGAAAGCACTACGAAATAGAAAATCCAGACAAAGGCACAAGCCAGTGGGGTGGTGTCAGAGAAACTAAAGAAGACTCTCAGGAGAGAATGGTCAACAGTGTCCATGAGGCAGCAGGCACTAGAAAAACAACCATAATTTGATTATAATTAGTTCACTGTGACCTTTACCAAAAGAGATTAAGGTAAGTGGAAAGGAAGAAAGAAGAATGATCTGAAATGTGAAATAGAATTATGGACATAAGTGCCACAGAGCATAACTCTGAACTGTCTATGCTACCCAATAAATACAGCCTAATGAAAAAAAAATTATTTACTGAAATAATCAGTAAAGAAGATGCATTCGATTCCTTCCTCCAGATACTCGACATCTCATCTCTGGATCAGGAACATCAGAAAGTGGTCTAGAACAGTGATGTCCAATTCGGTAGTCACTAGTCACACGTGGCAACTAAGCATTTAAAATGCTGATATGTGACTTAGGAACTACATTTTAATTATTTTAAACTAAATGTCCACAGATGGCTAGCGGTTAACAGCATATAGCACTGGACCACAATATTTCGATTGCCTGAAAACCTACATTCACTGAGTTCTCCCTTAGCTCTAGAGCCCTCTGTTCCCAGTGAAAAACTGCTCCATGAAAAAAGCTGCATTTCTTTTAGCGAAGTTATTGGAAGTTGTAACTTCATCATCCATACAGAGTGCAAGAAATTAACTGTTTTAGACTTTAATGCTGGGAAGTCTTCACACCCAGCAATATGGTTTGGTTACATATGGTTTCTCTTTATGGAAAATGTAAATCACATAACAGATGTCTGCATCTTACCATGACTATTGGAAAGACCAGGAACAAATTTGCAGCTCAACTTTGTTAACTCTGTAAGATCATAAAATTTGTGCATATCTATATATTACATCATCCTGTTACTGATCTACTACTGTGTATTCTCCCTGTTGATCTGTATCTATTTCTATATTTCCATTCTCATCTACCAACCCTTAAAAACCGCATACAAGGCATTATAAATAAAGTAGGGAATAACAAATAAACAACTCACCTGGGATCTGTTCATTTTCTGCTGGTTTTGGAAAAGTATGGAGAAGTGCAAAGGTAGAGCTGGGGAAGAAGGAAGTAAGAATGAAGTCAGAAGAATGTGGCCTGCCTTGCAGCTCCTGGATTCACCTTCCTAAAATGCTCGACAGAGGGGGAGTTCGAACAATATGGAAACATATCAATGACCAGATCATGTTGAGCCTAGACAAGCAATTTTTCACTGGATGAAAGTAAAGATATGCATGCCACTGATTTTATTAATAATTTATGTCTCTTTCTCACTGAAGCACAAAGAAACTTAAAATACAACCAATTTATACATTACAGGATACTTATATAGAAACGGTGTTTTCTTTAAACTGATGTGGCTGGAAACACTGACAGTGCATTGTTTATCTGTTTTCCTACAAATGTAATACTGGAAATACTGCTGAAGTTGAACAATTCACAGAAACTCTGAAAAAGAGAACGAGTGCTTTAATATGAGTTTAAAAAAATATCTGTCCTAACTTGATTGCAATTATAACTTTTTGATAAGAAACTTGTTTTAACTGTGCAAAGCAGACTATCTTGGGAATCAAGAAACTCTTACGTCTTGAACAGTAACAAAGGAGTGACCTGCCAGGCTCCACATGTTTTATCTTTCAAATGAGACAGAAATAGACAAACCTTGTAAACCCTTCTGCACTACCATTAAGTGCTTCTAAGTTCAAAATAAAAGGAGAATAAAAATATCTGGATACTAAATATATGGATATACACCACATATAAGCTCAGGATCTGGAAAATGTGAGTAGAGGACAAAAGAAACGTGGGCTGTTTGGGAGTTAAATAAAACTTCCTCAGCTGTGGTGACCCCTCCCCCAAGCTAAGCACCCACAGAGAAGTGACATTTCCTGTGCAGCCTGCCCCTCACTCACCGCTCAGGGCAGCACACCTCTCTGCTGAAATCTGGTCCTGACCTTCCACCATCACAAAGCTGTGATGGTTTCAGATGTGACATCTGAAGACATGCTTATTTAGGGCAAGGGGATCAAAGACTGCTCCTGGCCTCAGAAATCTAGAATCTTTTCCTTTGGGGGTCTCGTCCACTTCTGCTCTGAAGCGCTGGTGACAGGTCTCAGGGTTGTTTTTTTCCAGGTGGGTCTGTGGTTCATGCAGTTCCTTCCCTTATCTTCCACGGACTGCTTTGTTCCAAGGGAAATGGAACTCAGGCCTAGAGGACAAAATCATTTAGTTGGAATCTTCATACAGGGCCCTTTGACTCTCTGGAAGGTCGCTCCCCAGTCTAGACCTTCTATAGGCTCAACGCAGGGCTACCGGGCACACAGGCTGGGAAGTTAGGAGGAGCCCATACTCTCGGTTATAGATCTGAACACAGCGCTCCTGAGAGTCGCCAGGAAGGCACCTGTGCCACTTAGGGGCTGTGAAGGGCCCTACGCTGGCTTCGGGGAGAAGGTCCTATTAGCAGCAACAGGAGATTTGGACAACACACGTGACCTTCAATCCAACTCCCTTGCCTGCTGGCTAGGTGAACTTGGGTAAATCATTCACCTCTCCAAGGCTGTTTTCCTAACTGCCAACACAGATGACCGTGAAAATGCAATGAGATACCAAGTGAAAACAACAGCTGCTTAACCGTTAACCACAGACCCTAGGCTCAACGCTTCACAAATGCCGTCCTTCGGAGCGCAGAGGAGCCGGTGAGGGGCCGAGCTCGGCCCCCTCAGGGAGAGCCTCGGAGGCTCGGCTAACTGGCCAGCGCCGCGCCCCTCCAGCGTCGAACCCGGGCGGCTGGCAGCGGGGCCCCAGGGTCTGGGAGTCCGGCTGCGCTCTCTCCGCCGGCGGCCCGCCTTTCACCGCGCCCCGGCCTGGAGCAGCCCCCGGCCGCACCGGCTCCCCTCGACCTCGCTCCACCCTCCATGCACTCTCGCAGCCCTCACGGCCGCGCCGGACACGAGGCTCCACAGCGAGACCAGGACGAGACGCTCCCACCTCCCCCATGCAGCCCAGCTGGACCACGAGCGCGCATGCGCACGGCGGAGGCCGCGTGCGCAACTTCCCATCAGCCCCTGCAGCGCAGGGCCGGCGCCGGGAGACGCCAGGCTGCCTGGAGAGAGGAGAGGGGGCTCCCAACTCCGGGCGCAGAGACCCGCAGAAAGGAACTCGCAAGGAGACACCAACGCTAGGAATGAAATACGCCCGAACCGGCTTCTCCTAGCACAGGAAAATGATGATAAATGTTTCATTATCATACTTTTTGCAAGGCTAGCCTCCAAGAATTACAGGAATTACAGTAATATACGAAAATTTTAGGAAAATCAGAAAATACAAACCAAAAGAAACAATGGACACAGCTTCACCTCCTGCTCCCTGAGATTTATGTGCCTATTATACGTACAACCTTCTGACAGTTTGCAGAAATGTAATCATATATGCATAATTTTTATCACTATCCTTGCAAAAAAACCATAAGACCATTTTTCCCAATGATAATAAGAGAAAGTTCCATTCACAGTAGCATCAAAAATTGTACAAAATACTCATTATACAAGTTAAGAAAATCTGTAAAGAAAATGACATTTTGTGGTGTATGACATTTAAAAGATTTGACTAGCTAGCGATTCCTATTACTTTCCCTGGAAGAAGACTCAATCTTGAACAATATTCCAAACAGACTCTGAATAACTTTCTATACCTGTTTTGCTTTTTATTTTGTATTGTCTTACTCAACAGGACACTGTAACCTTACTCAAAGAGAAAAAATAAGAATTACTGTTTGAAAAAAAAAAAACAGTAATGCTTAATATACATTAAAAGTATTCTATTGTTATAATTTTTTTAAGTTTGGAATTAGCACCAAAGAAAAGAATATTTAAGAATTTATTACATGGTTTAGTGGGAAAAGAACTGAATAGTCAAGTAATCATATTGGACAAAAAGACACTTGAAATTAAATGAGCTTACATACCAGTTCACACATTGCATAAATGCATTTCAAATATGAAATCAAGATTAAAATTTTATATGTAAATTATTATGTTCTTCTCACAATTGTTTTTTTAACAAAGTATTTCCTAGCTCTGGCCACTCAAAGAGCCTAGATGCAATTGTTTAAAAGAAACAACAGACCTAAGATGGAGTCACTTGTGCTAAGCCCACATCACCAAACCAAGACCTAATACCTAATCCAATTACAGTTTCAACCTTCTCTAGGAATGTTATCTTAACTGGTCAGTATGGAATTCCCTGGTCAGCAACAGTGAGATAATCCTCCTAATAGACTCCTTAGTCCTCCAAAGGAAGGGGACCTTGTCTGAAATAATCTTTTTTTCTGTTTATGACTTCCTTGTCCCATCCCCGTCTCTGCCGTTAAAAGCATTTCCCTTTCTGTAGCTCTTTGGTGCTCCTATCTGCTAGATGGGATGCTGCCCAATTAATAAATTATTGAATAAAGCCAATTACATCCTCAAATTTGCTCAGGTGAATTTTGGGGTTTTTTTCACAATTTTTTTTACAATGATCCTCCAGTAGCGACGAGCACAGCTAGTACTCAGAAATTATCCACGAAAACTAGACAGTGATCTTTGGTAAAGTGATTTATTGCAAATCTGGCCAAGAAAAGTACAAGATGAAACTGGGAAAACTTGTGCTAGAGAACAAAGAAGCACTTACAGATCAATGGAGTAAAATACACACAGGTGCAACCTTGAGGAGGCACACATTAGCAAAATTATGGGGTCAATTAAAGCACCTAAAAGAATAATTTTTTTAAATGGAAGGAGGAAAACTCCCACTTTGGAGAAGATAGAGTAGATGTACTTTTCCCTATTCTACCTCCTAAGTACAACTAAAACCCTGGACATTATATATAAAACAAATATAAGAAGACTCTGAAAGATAAAGAGAAGGTAAACCAGATAGGGAACCTCAGGATCCAAGGAACAAATAGTGATCAGTTCACTGGGTTTCCTTTTTGCTTCACCTATTCCAAATTTGGAGCTAAAGGAAGTGACAAATGGAAATGCCAAGGGGTGCAGACAACAAATGCCCCAAACCAAGCGTGCTTTCTCTAGCCAATGGACCAGGAAAAGAGCAGCCTAACAAGACAGAAATATTTTAGTCAGTAATCGCTACACTCCAGACAAATATCACAGAAAGAACTATTGCCCCAATCCCACCCACACCAGTAAAGACCGAGCAGGAAGCCTAGACTTCCATCCTCACCAGTCTGTAGAGATATGCCTTAATCCCCCCATCCTCCACTAGAGAGTATCAGAAAGGCCAAGAAAGGTACTGAGACATTTGTCTCCATCCAGTAGTAATGAGGCTATCCCTACCATGATGTCAGTGGAGACCATGTGGGGAGCCAGAACTCCCACCCTCCCTGGGGAGTAACAAAAAGCCCCCAACTCAGGTTTCAAAGGAAGAGGAGTGGGAAACCTAGATTTCCACCTCCACCTGTCAATAAAGAGACAGTGCCTCCCAATTCCCCTGCTGAAGCAGTATCAGAGAAAGCCAGCTAAAACAGAAGATTTAAATAAGATCCAGAGGCTCCTAAGATAATATGAAAATATCCAGGTTCCAACAAAAAATCACTCATAACAAGAAACAGGAGGAACTCAAACTGAATGAAAAAATACAATCAGTAGATGCCAAGATGACAGGATGTTAGAATTATCTGACAAAGATTTTAAAGCCATGGTGATGAAAATTCTTCAACGAGCAATTACAAACACACTTGAACGAAATAAAAAGCTGAAGAATCTCAGCAAAGAAATAGAAGATACAAAGAACCAGCAAGTGAAAATTTTAGAAGTAAAAAATACAATCCCTAAAGTTAAAAACTAAGTGGATGGGCTCAAAAAAATGGAGAGGACAAAGGAAATAATAGTGAACTGCAAGAGAAAACAATAGAAATTACCCAACCTCAACAACAGAGAGAATATAGACTAAAAAAAAAAAAGAGCCTCAGTGACCTGACAGACTAAATTTAAAAATTTAACATTCATGTTATCAGAGTCACAGAAGAAGCGGAAAAAGAGAGTAGCACTGGAAAAGGACTTGAACAAATAATGGCTAAAAACTCTCCAAATGTGGCAAAAGACACAGACATTCAAGAAAATGTGTAAATCCCAAACAGGATAAACCTGAAGAAATCCACATCAAGACACATCATAATCAAACTTCTGAAAACCAAAGATTAAAAAAAATCTTGCAAGCAGCAAGAGAGCAATGACGTCTTACTTATGGGGAAAAACAATTTGAATGACAGTGGTTTTCTCATTAGAAACCATAGAGACTATAAGGAAGCGGCACAAAATTTTGCAAGTGTTGAAAGAAAAGAAATGCCAATCCCTAATGCTACATCCAGCCAAAATATCCTTCAGTACTGAAAAGGAAATAAAAACATTCTCAGATGAAGGATAACTAAGAGAATTTATCACCCTCAGATCTGCCTTAATAAATGGCTAGAAGAAGTTCTTTAAACAGAAAGGAAATGATTAAGCAAGGAATCTTGGAACACAGTAAACAAAAATATGAGTAAGAACAATAGACTTTCCTTCTCTTGAGTTTTCTAAGTTATATTTCACAGTTGAAGCACAAATTATAATGTTGTCTGATGTGATTCTGAATGTATATACAGGAAACATTTAAGACAATTATATTATAAGCAGAAAAGGGAAAAGAAATGTAAAGGGAGGTAAGGTTTCTATTCTTCACTCACATCAGTAAAATGAGGACACAGTAAGTTACATGTATATATAATATAATACATAGAACAACCACTAAAATATTTTGTTATACAAAGAGATACACTCAAAAACCCTATAGATACATCAAAATGGAATTCTAAAAACTGTCCAAGGAATCCAGAGAAAAGCAGTTGATAAAAACAAAGAAACAGGGGCCCACCCGGTGGCATAGTGGTTAAGTTCACACACTCTCCTTCGGTGGCCTGGGGTTCGCAAGTTCGGATCCTAGGTGTGGACATACGCACTGCTTATCAAGCCATGCTGTGGCAGGTGTCCTACATATAAAGTAGAGCAGGATGGGCATGGATGTTAGCCTAGGGCCAATCTTCTTCAGCAGAAAGGGGAGGATTGGCAACGGATGTTAGCTCAGGGCTAATCTTCCTCACACACACACAAAAAAAACCTACAACCAACATCATTCTTAATGTTGAAAGACTGAATGCTTTTCCTCTAAGATGGGGAAAAAGAAAAGATGTCTACTCTCACCACTCTCATTCAGCATAGTATTGGAAGGTCTAGTCACTGCAATGAGGAAAAGAGGAAAAAAACATACAGAGTGTAAAGGAAGAAATAAAACTCTATTTGCAGATAACAGGATGGTCTACTAAAACACTTCCTAGAACTAATAAGTGAGTTCAGCAAGAACACAAGGTACAAGATAAACACACAAAAGTCAATTGCATTTCTATAAATCAACAATGAACATGCAAAAACCAAAACTTAAAACACTACCATTTACAGTCACTCCAAAGAAAATTAAATATGTAGGTATACACTTAATAAAACATGTACAGGATATCCATGCTGAAAATAACAAAATGCTAATAAAAGAAATCAAAGATCTAAATAAATGAAGAGATGCACCACGCTCATGGATTGGAACACTCAACATAGTAAACAGATCAACACTCCCCAAATTGATTTATAAATTTAATATCAAAATCCCAGTAAGATTTTTTGTACACATAGACAAACTTATTCTGAAATAAACCTGGAAAAGAACAGGTCCTATCTAGAATAGCTACAACAATCTTGAGAAAGAATAAAGTGGGAAAAATCACTTTACCTGATATTAAGGCCATATATAGCAACAGTAATGCAGACAATATGGTATTGGTGACAGACACAGACACAGACACAGATTGATGGAACAGAATAGAGAATCCAAAGACCCACGATTATGCTGATTTTTGACAAAGGTGCAAAATTAACTCAATGGAAGGAGAGCCTTTTCCACAAAAGGTACTGGGACAATTGGATATCCATAGGCCAAAAGAATGAACCTTGACCTAAACCCCACTCCTAATACAAAAATGAACTCAAAATGGATTGTGGACTTACAGGTAAAAAGTAAAACTATAAAATTTAAAAAAAAAAATAAGAGAAAATCCTCAAAATCAAGAGCTATGCAAAATATTCTTAGACTTGATATCAAAAGCATAATGCATTAAAGGAAAAATTAGTAAACTGGACTCTATAAAAATTAAAAATTTTCACTCTGCAAAAGACCATGTGAAGGGAATGAAAAGAATAACTACAGACCAGGAAAAAGTATTTGCAGAGCACATGTCTGACAAAAAACCAGTATCTAGAAAATATAAAGAACACTCAAAACTCAACAGTAAAAAAACAACCCAAATTAAAAATGGGCAAAAGCCAGGAACAGACATTTCACTGAAGAGGATATACAGATGGCAAATAAGCACATGGAAAGATGTTCAGCATTAGCCATCAGGGAGGTACAAATTAAAACCACAATGATATATCACTACACACAAAACAGAATGGCTAAAATAAAAAAAAAAAATAGTGACAAACCAAATGCTGGTGAGGATGTGGACAAACTGGATCACTGGTACATTGCTGGTGGGGATGTAAAACAGTACAGCCACTCAAGAAAACAGTTTTGCAGTTTCTTTAAAAACTAAACATGCAACTACCAAACCACCCGGTAACTGCCCTCTTAGGCATTCATCCCAAAGAAATGAAAACATGTTCACAAAAAAAATCTATACACAAACATTCATAGCAGTTTTATTCAAAATAGCCAAAAACTGGAAACAGCCCAGGTGAATGGGTAAAAAAACTGTGGTACATCCATACCATGGAATAATACTCAGCAATAAAAAGAATAAATTATTGATATACACAAAAACATGGATGAATGAATCTTCAGGAAATTATGCTGAGTGAAAAAAGCCAATTCTAAAAGGTTACCTATTTTATGATTCCATTCACATAACATTTTTTAAATGATAAAATTTTAGAAACGGAGAATGCATTACTAGTTGGCAGGAGCTAGAATGAAGGAGATGCTGAAGGGAGGTGGATGTGGTTATGAAAGGACAACAAACAGAATCCTTGTGGTGATGGAACTGTTCTGTATCTTGAAAGTGGTAGTGGATACACAAACTTACACACATGACAAAATTACACAGAACTAAATACACACGCACATAAATGAGTACAAACAAAATTGAGACACTCTGAACTGATCGGTGGATTGTACCAATAATGTCATTATCCTGGCTGATATTGTACTATAGTTTTGCAAGATGTAACCACTGGGGGAAAATGGATACAGAGTACATGGGATCTCTCTGTATTGTTTCTTACAACTGCATCTTACAATCTACAATTATCCCAATAAAAATTTCAATTAAAACAAAAATTTACATAGTTATTAAGTGGGGGACACCTTATACATGTCATATTCATATTAAAACTATGAAATAAAAATTTTATAAGAGTTATTAGGCAAATACAAATATATTTCCTACTATAACGTTGGGTTCCAATAAGCAAACCATAGTGTAAAATTTGTTATATAGCATACTTATACTCTGCAAAAGAAAAGGCCTCCATATTTTTTTACTTTTTTAAATTTTTGTTGACACTGTAACATCTTCAAAGTATTAATAAAGTTATCAAATATAAATTATTTGCTATTCAATGAAATGCCACTTCTGGGCGAAAGAGTTCTCATATTTATTGGGTCCCCCACCACAACCTCAGGCTGTTTCTGCTTCGCAATGAGTCGGACAAGAGGTGAAGGTTTCTGAGCTTTCAGGATGTTGACAGGGGTTTCTTCTTAGTGTTGTTTCTCTGATGTTTAGTGAAGTCAGGATCCTGGTGAAAGGTTCCATTATACTCACAGGGTTTTCTCCCTAGTGAGTGTCCTCTGATGTGCTGTGAGGGATGACTTCTGGTAGAAGGTTTTCCCACATTCAAAGGGCTTCTCCCCTGTGTGGGTTGTCTGATGCACACGGAGATTTGGCTTCTCACAGAAATTTTTTTCACATTCATTACATTCACAGGGTTTCCCCTGTGTGTGTTCTTTGATGCACGGCGCCTGATCTATATCCAAAGGTTTTCCCTCATGTGGTACATTCATAGGGTTTCTCCCACCTGCATATCCTCTGACGCAGGACGAGATGATTTATGGCTGAAGGTTTTTTCACATTCACTACATTCATAGAGTTTTTCTCCTATATCTGTTTTCTGATACGTAGGAAGCTTTGGCTTCTTGCAAAATGCAGTAGCATATTGATTAATTTTATAGGCTTTCTTTCCTATATGTGTTTCTTGATGCTGAATGAAATTTGGCTTCTTGCAGAATACTTCTCAATCTTCATTAAAGTTAAAGGTCTTCTCTCCTTTATAAATTCACTGAAGGAGTGACTTCTTGCTGAAACTATTCTCACTTTCAATACACTCATAGTATTTCTTCCCCATGATAACTCTATGGTGCTTATTTAGAGCTGACTTCTCACTAACAGACCACCTTCTACAGTCATTAAATTCACAGTGATTTTCCCTTGTATGAGTTCCCTGATGAACAATGAACGTTGGTCTATCAGAAAAGGCTTTCACATATTCGTTATATTCACAGGGCTTCTCCCATGAGCATGCTCTTATGGGTAATGAAAGTTGCTCCCTCATGGAAGGCTTTCCCACATTCATTATATTTAAAATATTGCTTCAGAGTTTGAATATCCTGATGCTGAAATAGGTCTTCATTTTGACTGACGGCTTTCCCATTTCTATCATATTTAAAAGGTTCCTCTCTGGAAAGAGAATTCTTGTGCTTTGTACAGAGGAGCAATTTCCCATTTGCATTAAACTTGTCAAGCTTCCTTACAAAGGACTTTCTACTACTAATAATTAATTCTGAAATATAATTCAAACTCACTCCATATGAGTCACATTTACCAGCTATTTTTCTTGACAGAACAGAGTTTGTGTCCAGATAAAATGTTTTTCCTAATACGCTATTTCCCTCCTTAGTCAGTATTTTGTTGTTGACAAAATCAACTTTACACAAATGTTGGTCATGCTTTTCCTGACTCTTCTCCATCAGGTCAACGATGCAGAAGGCTAGAAATGAAAATAATTTACCAGAGTTTATAAATGTTAACATCTTTCTTATGAAAAGAAGAAGACATATTCCTATGTCTTACTATAGCCCAGGCTTTGGCTGTGAAAGTAATCCCAAGGGAACACTGCCTTGTTCCCCTAGGTCTGGAAAAAATAAATAACTTGCAGCAGAAGAAAATGACTGGGGAATCTGGCAACAAAACACAATAATTTGGCACTCCAAAAATGTTTATTGTGGTGATCATTTTGCAATATAAACAAATATCAAATCATTGTGTTGAACACCTGAAACTAATATAATGTTGTGTGTCAATTATACTTCAATATAAAAAATGTGACATTCAAAAATGGAAAGAATTTGAAATAAACACAAACAATAAATAAAAAATGTTTGGATGATTGCTTGATGCCGGGATGGGGAACCTCACAGAGAATAGGATCAGCCTAACAATTCAACAAATACTAAGTATAATCACAAAGAAAATTAATAGACAGTGATGGTGAGGGGAGATATCAAAGGAATAATCAGATTTAGAACAATTAGATCAGGATCTAGTCATCTCAAGAGCCTCACTAATGTACATGCTTACAATCTCATCCCTCTCTTTTCTATTTCACATACGCCACCAAATTAAACTTCAGAAAGTGCTCATTTCCATTAGAGTTAAAAGGAAAACTCTATTGCCTAGGCTATATTTGCATTCTCGTTGGGATTCACAAGAAATAATAATGTCCAACGATCTACACATTCAGGCTGTTCTTATGACAAGATCAGATGTACACCTTTATTCACCTAGGATATCATTATCTAAAACTTACAGTCTGAGAATTCGCTTATATAATCAATTATACCATATTTCTACCTGTCTCTTTACATTCATCTTATTTGTCTAATAATTGTAAAGTCTTCTCATGTCAATTTTCTGCTTTTTGCAATTAGGGCAGAAAATAAAAATTCTGAATTCTCAACCATGTTCAATGAAAGCTAAAAAAAAGACAGAAATGACAAATAAGGTGTCTCCAGACTTCTTTCATACCTTTGTCACAATTGATGCAATACTTCAGAGAACTCAATAAGAAAACTGGAGGATGATTTAATGATGAAGATTTACTTCACTATTGTATTATCCTTCTAGGAAATTCCATCATTTTTATGTTTTTCTTATATTTTAGTCTATTTTAGCACTGTTGGACCTAATTGATGACTAATGTTGAAATAATTGCTAGGGTGATAAAACAGCAAAACAGGGGCTGGCCTGGTGGTGTAGTGGTTAAGTTTGCATGCTCCACTTCAGCAGCCCAGGGTTTGTGGGTTAGGATCCTGGGTGCGGACCTACACACCGCTCATCAAGCCATGCTGTGGCAGTGTCCCATATGCAAAATAGAGGAAGAATGGCACAGATGTTAGCTCAGGGACAATCTTCCTCAAGCAAAAAGAGGAAGATTGGCAACAAATGTTAGCTCAGGGCCAATGTTAGTCACCAAATAAAAATAAATAAAACAGTAAAACATTTCAAAATACGTTAAAATAAGATCACTACAATCCTGTGTTTCTTAGATTTATAAATGGGACTAAGTCACCCATATGGAAATTGCAGGATAAAATGAGTTTTATTCAATTAAAAAATGTAAGTAAATTTTCTCTTTGTTCATTCAGATTAAAATTTTATCTTAATTTATAATTATAAGAAATTATGAAAGACACAAAACATCAGTCATTGCTAAGAGAACTCCTTCAAAAAGAAACTCTAAAACTAAAATTGGGTACACTGGAACCCTGATGGTATACCAAGGGTTAATATTCCATTTTGTTTAATATTTGAAGTATATCATTCTTCCTTTTTATATTCTAATTAATTGAATATATTCCATTATTCCTTTTTATATGTGTACTTTTCAGACACCATATACCTAGATTTGTAAAAATCCAAACTGACAATATCTGTCTTTTAACAAGAGGGTTTAGTCCCTTTGAATGTACTGTATTTACTATAATATCTGGATTGGTTTCCTCTGTTTCATTTACAGTTCCCACTTGTTCTAATTTTTACTTGCTTTCCCCCCTCTTTCATTGTCCTTTTTTGGTCTCATCCAATATATTTCTGGTGATTTTTTTTCTTTTCCATTTTCTTCCCTTCAAAAGTTTAAAAGTTACACTTATTATTTTCTTTTAGCATTTATTCATTAAATCTTACCATTCATATTTAACTCAACAACATTTCTTCTAAACAATAAAAGGATTTTAAAATGAGTCCAATCAACTGGTAAATTATTTACACGCTATCATTTGTCAATATTTTATTTTTGGAAACCGGCCCAGTGGCGCAGCAGTTAAGTGTTCGCGCTCCGCTTCGGCGGCCTCTGAGGGTTCGCGGGTTCGGATCCCAGCTGCGCACCAACGCATCCTTTGTCAAGCAGTACTGTGGCGGTGTCCTATATAAAGTAGAGGAAGATGGGCACAGATCTTAGCCCAGGGCCGATGTTCCTCAGCAAAAAGAGGAAGATTGGTATCGATGTTAGCTCAGGGCTGATCCTCTTCACAAAAAAAAAAGGGGGGGTGGGGGCCGGCCCAGCAACATAGCAGTTAAGTTCAAGCGCTCTGCTGCTGGCAGCCTGGGTTCGGATCCCAGGCGCGCACCGATGCACCGCTTGTCAGGCCATGCTGTGGCGGCGTCCCACATAAAGTGGAGGAAGATGGGCACAGATGTTAGCTCAGGGCCACTCTTCCTTGGCAAAAAGAGGACGATTGGCATGAGATGTTAGCTCAGAGCTGATCTTCCTCACAAAAAAAAAATTTTTATTTTTGTAGTTTTTATACCCAACAGAACAAACATTACTACTATTTTATACAGACAGTATTGTTTGAATTTACCTATATCTTTACTTATTTCCTCCCCAAACTGCTTCTCTCCAAGTTTCCCCATCTCAGTTGATGGTATTACCAGGGGTCCGGTGCCTCAGGAAAAAATCTTTGAGTTTTTCTCTTGATTATTCTCTTTTTCTTATATCCATAATCGAACCTAACAGCAAATCCTATTTAGGCTACAACTTCAAAATACAGCAAGATTCCAACCATGTCACTTGACTTTCACGATTTCCAAGCCAGTGTAAGGCACCACAATCCCTTCCACTGAGTACTGCTAAGTGCCCTCCTTGACTTTACTCTTACCCTCCTGCCCACCCCTCTGTCGGCATTCCACTGTACAGCAGTCCGGGATATACATGAATCAGATCAGCACATGTGCTCATTTTGCTCAAAACCTTCCAATGGCTCCATCTCAATTAGAATAAAACTAAGGAGCTTACAATAACCAACAAGGCCAAATATAACCAAGGCCCAACTACCTCTCTGATATCATCTTTAATACATTTCTCATCACTCACTGACCTCTATCCAGCTTGGCACATACCATCCTGTCCTGCACACACTAAACACTCTGGCCTCAAGTTCATGGTACAGGGTATACCATCTGGCCAGAATATTCAAAGTCTACTGCCTCACTCCATTCAAATCTGTGTTCATTATTATATTAACCTCAAAGAGCCTCTTTCCTGACCACACCTTCATAAATAGCACCACATTTCATTCTCTTTTACCACTAAAACGCAGTCATCATATTGTTAGCAGTTGTATCCCCATCACATAGACAAAAATGGCATACAGTAGATGCAAAATTAATACTTACTGAATGAATACATAATATATGATTAAAAGAAGACAAGTGAAATTGATGTGCAAATAATCAAATATCTAAAATGAGAGAGGCAAGGATTGGATTTTTGGAAGAAAACAAAAGAAACCATTTAGCTGTTATCCGCCAGTGTGATACACGCACCTGAGGCATGATGGGCAATTATTCTCAGTCACTTCCAAAATTCTATTAACTCTAAAAAGAGTTTCCTGAAAAATTTCAAAAATGCCAACTTCTGAACTAAGTCCCTAGGATCCAGTTTCTCCCTGGGTTACAGCATCCTCTATACTCACCAACTCACCTGGAAGGCTCTGGCTTTGGAACTCTTCCTCTAATATCCATGGCTCTTCTCCTGGCTCCAATTTGAAAATCACCTCTAGTTTGGTAACACACTACCCTGTGAATGGGAAATGACACAGGACTTGGACCAGGTAGCCTGAGGTTCAGGACTTTTCAAGGAGCACAAAGGTATGCCTGTACAAAAATAAGTCCACTTAACATTTCACTGGAGAAGAGAACACAAATGTTTATAGTGCCCGAAAGGGATCAATCGCCTTTGACTCCTGAATCTCAAATCTGTAAATCATTAATCTCTACAAAGAAACCACCTATATTAGCAGAGAAAAAGGAAACAAATGTTATTTGGTGTCACAAATTATATATTCCCTACCCACTGAGACGAGGTGGCTGTAGTTCTCCAGCATCACATCCCTGTACAGGGTCCGCTGAGCAGGGTCCAGGTGCTGCCACTCTTCCTGGGTGAAACCCACAGTCACATCCTTGAATGACACAGACCCGTGAAACAACACATTTGTGTTCAATCTACAGTGACCAGAACTGGAGAGCATGCAATATGTTTGGGATCTAACACCTTATCACATTCACTGTTGATAGATGAAGAGAAAATGCTATACAGGATCCCTCTGTCAGTATTACATATTGTGAGAAAATGAGAAATCATGGTATAAGGACTTGCCAGTGTATTAATGTCTTAATTCTTACAAAAAGTATATGAGGTCCTGCCAGTGTGCCAGGAACTGTCCCAATTTCAGGGAACACGAAAATGAATAAAAGAATAATCCTGCTTTCAAGTGGTTTATAATCAGGTCAGAACACATTTAAACATAAATATCTACAATAAATTTTACAAAAGCAACACTACAAGTCTCTGAAAGGTAAATAGGTAGTTGCAAAGGGGGAAGAAAAGTTGAGGTCTATCTTGTATTATCAGGTTGAGCTTTATTGAGGAGTAATGCTTTAAGTCTTGACACATAAATTATGTATTTTTTATAAATATGAGCCAACTACATAAATAAGGCATGGAAGCATTAAAAAATACTTGATAAGTTAATGGAACTACATGTTAGGAGAATAGGGTTTGAGATGTATTAAGATAAAGCCTCACAGACATAATCAGAAGCAAGATTATAAGTAATTGGGGACATGCTCCTACAGCCTAAGGGTTCCAAAATATTTAATCATTTACCTTTAATTAAAATATGAGTATTCACTCAGCATAGTTATTTATGCATTATATGTACATGAAATCTCATTCTTATGTTTTTTAATACAAATATCTGTATATAGATATGCTAGTAATTCCTTCCAACATTCCAACAGCTTTTCTTGGGCACTCCCTGGGACAGTGTTCTCAAAGTGTGGAGCATAGGTCAACAATAGCAGCATCACCTGGAAACTTGTCAGAAACGCAAATTCTCAGGCCCCATCCCAGACCTACCATGGTAGCCAGCTTCCAAAATGGTCACCAGTGATTCTTACCTCCTAGCATTCATGCCCTTGTGCAATCCTCTCCCACATTAAATAGGGCTGACCTCTGTAGCCAATTGGATGTTGCAGAAATGACAGAATATGACTAATGAAGCCAGGTCACAGAAGAATATTGTTGCTTCCACTTTGCTCCTTCCCGTATCACTTTCTCTGGGGAAAGCCAGCTGCCATGTCATGAAGACACTCGAACAGCCCTATGGAGAGGTCTACATGGGGAGGAAATGAAGCGTCCTGCCAAACATCAGCATTAATTTGCCAGCCATGTGAGTGAGCCATTATGGAAGAAATTCTTCCAGCCCCAGTCAAGCCTTCAGATAGCTGCAGTCTCATGAGACCCTGTTATGAGAGGTTCGGGGATTCGATCGGAGACGTAAAAGAAACTTTCCACTCCAAACAAATGGACTGAAGGTATATTTTATTATATAGAGGATAGTAAAGGTGATAGTCGGCAAACAGATCTGAATAGGTCAAATATTAAGAGGGAAAAAATATCAGCTCGACTGGAAAGGGAAAACATCCACATCGGCTGAAGAGAAATGACACAAATCAACCGGAAAGAGAAACACCAGGTTGACCGAAAAGAGAACACATCAGATCAATTACTTCATATCAAATCAATTACTTCACATCAAATCATTTACTCACAATATCCACGCCCCACTGCCAGGAGAGTCCTGTCAATCGATGCAGCTGTGCAAGAATCACAAGTCCTGGGCACTGAGCCCCTTGGCTAACGTCCCAGCCCAGTAATTGTGTACGTGCATTGTTCTCTTTGGTTATTGTTTTAGCCCAGCACAGATGGCCAGTCCATCCCGTGCTACGACGCTCCAAGAGCCTTGAAATGTTACAACTTGCAACTCCCTCCGTGGGAGAAAGGCCAGTTTCTACCACGCAGAAAGCAGCTTTTATATGTTTTTTTGTGCTGGTGGCTGTAGGTCAATGGAGCAGCCAAACATGGCTGTACTCATGTCAAGACATTTTCAGCCGTGGCCGTCTCCATTAACCATAAGACACCATATGCACAGACAATGAACTTCTGTACACAAGTACATAAGGCACATCCAAGAATCCAAAATCCAATGACTACAATAATTATAAAACTATCTCACAATAAAGGACCCAAACCCCAAGGTAACCAATCAAATAATCCTTTAGAATATGAAATGTTATTAACTTAATCTTGTAAATCATGTACAGCATCAAAGATAACATTAGATAAGGTAACACTTAGGCCTAACAAACTAGCTTGTCGAAGTCCAGACCAGCCCCCATCAGGGAGGGTAGCAGAAGGCAGGGTAATAGAGAAATTATCTTATATTGAGAAGTTGCTTGATGTTTCTGAGACCAAATTTTTTGGCCATTTATAGTCCAGGTTATAGGTCCCACTGGTGTAGAGCAGTTGGTCTAACAGTGCAGGGTCAAAGGTTGTCCTACGGAGACATTAGTTGGTGTGGAGGTCTGCAGCAGACATGGAAGTGCAGCATAGCATAGCGAACACAGCAGGAATATCTGTATGAAGTTTGTTCTCCCAAGTGTCCACTCTTTTCGTGGATTTATTGTGCTAAGCCTGGGTTGTGTGCTGCATGACTTTGCACCAGATGATCAGCATAAGAGTTATACTTTTGTTTTGTAGAAATTAAAGAACTGTGAGCATCAACATGAAATACAGTAACAATTGTATTTTGGCACCATAATCATATGTCTTTTCATAATTTTTTTTAAGTTAAAAAAACCTTAATTTTGGCAGAAGTTTATCAAAAATATCAAAAGATTTTAAAACACTTGGTCAAATAGGAAATAATGCCTAGTTATTTATTTAATCAAGTTGATAACAAAAATAGTGAAAGGCAAACAGAGAGTTGAAACAGTCAAAAAACAAAAAGAAAAACCTTAATAGAGAGACTTCAGTCTTTTTGAACATAGGAAATTACCTTAACAAAACATAGGTGTTTTGTCTTTTACATAGACTTACTCAAAAGAACACCTTTTAATCTCTATATAAAGAGCAGACTAAAAGTTTAAGAAAATTACCTTTATAAGAGAGAAAGCCAAATCCTAATTTTCCACCAGCTTACTTTAGCCAACTTGACCATGTACACAACTCCTCAGGGCTTTACTTTCATAAACCTTCTGTCACTTACTTTTTACATTTAGAATTTGTCTTATGCCTTTTTTTTTTTTTTAGTACTTTAGGACAAATTTATTTTTCTTAATAAAACAAAAATATCTCTATTTTCTATATCTTTTTTATGGACAACATACATTTTGCTTTTTGTATACAGACTTTTCAGAAATGTGTACTTTCTCACAGAAAATTCCTCAACATGCACAGAACGTTTATCAATAAACCTAAGTATCTTTCAGTTTTTTTTTTTTTTGAGATAAGAAGCCAAAGGCAGACAAATCTATGCTGAGCAACCAATTTTTAATGTTTTATCTTATGTGGAAGTGACCCAGAGACTCAATAAATTTTTATTAACTTAATTTAGTAAAACTCTAAAGCTTTAAGTTAGCAAAAAGATTTTGGGGGCTGTTTTTGAAATAACTTTGTCTTTTAGAAGTCTCTGTGTATTAATTAAAGATTGCATTTCATCGTGAGAGGTTTTGAATCCTCTCTTTTAAGGGTGACCCTTAAGGTGAACTCATCTGAAACAGAGGTTTTTCAGAATAGCCATCACAATTTCAAATTACTTCAAAAGTTTACTTATTTTCACTTGCTTAATTTTAGATCAGGAATTCCGGGGGAGTTGAAGCGGGGAAGCTCAGCAAGAGAGGGGAGAGGAGCAGCAGATTCAGCTTCGGATGCCGGCATGTTTAATTACTTAATTATTTTCTCTTAAAGAGGCAGTACAGTATTTTTTATTTTATTTAAAAACCTCAAAGGATTAAAATAGGCTTCCCACTAGTTGTTTAACTTTTTAGCTGGCTTTTTCCAATTGCATAAGCAAATACATCAGTTTTGGTAAATTAAAATTGCCCCATTTTGGCCACTTTTTCTCTCTGGAGTCTATGGAATATTGTGGCCATGTGGTGTTACAAGAAAAAAAAACTATCTTCTTCTTGGACATGGGCTCCTAGCTGAATATAGCCCATTTAGCCAAGAGGTGGCCCAGAGGGCTCTCCTTGGGGACAGATGGAACTTCCCCCCTTCAAAATTACAAACATACAGAACCGACAGTCAAATGGGATCCCAAACAGAACAGATAGATGCATCTAACAGATTCCGGATAAAAGTCCTACAATTATTCCCACTCCAGTAGGGACAGCCCTGCCTCTTAAAGAGACAGGACTCCAGATGGAGGGGAAGGGAGTTCTTGGTGTAAGCAAAAACAAACAAACAAATAGACAAGCAAACAAATAATTCTAGAGGCTGTTTCCCTGTCATAAGAAAAATGTGCCCAGGGTCAGCGGTGCCAGGTCAGATGGAAAGCACTGGGAGCAGTGCCTAGGGCAAATCACCTAGGCAGCTGCTGGACTGTTTCCCAGGACATCCCACTTGGCCCAGGCCCACCAAGCCACGGACAAAGAGCCTCCCGGCTGGCTCGCCAAATTATTATTGGATACATATTCAGGCTCTCTATTTGTCACTTAAGAGGGGCCAAATAAAACTAGAATGCCAGGCTCATGGCAAGGAAAGAGTTTCTATTTTGGGTGACATCAGCCGGGACTGTAAATGTGAAACTTCTTTTTCCAAGAGTACCTTCTCCCTTGTATATTATCCCTATCTTCCATAGCCCGACGATAAGCAGTCAATAAACACCAACCTCGCTGTGCCAGAAAAGAAACATCATCTCTTTTTTTCTACTGTCTGCAAAGTTTTGGTCACATCCAATGATTCATATTTTGCAGACGAACATCCCAAGATTCACATAATCCTGACCTATAAGTCCACTCCCCAGCCAGAGTGCAAAAGGGAGGGTCCTCCCATCCTGGGATCTCTTCCACCTTGGCTTCAGTTACCTTTTGGTTGAACAGGAAAGCCATCTCCTTAATTGAATCCTGCTGACAGTGCCAATTATGTTATGAGAGGTTCAGGGATTCGATCAGAGACGTAAAAGAAACTTTCCACTCCAAACAAATGGACTGAAGGTATATTTTATTATATAGAGGATAGTAAAGGTGATAGTCTGCAAACAGATCCGAATAGGTCAAATATTAAGAGGAAAAAACCATCAGCTCGACTGGAAAGGGAAACCATCCACATCGGCTGAAGAGAAATGACACAAACCAACCAGAAAGAGAAACACCAGGTTGACCGAAAAGAGAACACATCAGATCAATTACTTCATATCAAATCAATTACTTCACATCAAATCAATTACTCACAATATCCACACCCCACTGCTGGGAGAGTCCTGTCAATCAACGCAGCTGGGCAAGGATCACAGTCCTGGGCAAGGCATCCCTTCCACAGGTGGAACTCTCACCGGGTCTCAGTCTCCAGCAGTTTATATAAGCAGTTACAGAGTTTACAGAGCAAGCATCTAGTGTTCCCATGCACAAATGGTTATCAGTGGCGTACGTGCACTGAGCCCCTTGGCTAACGTCCCAGCCCAGTAATTGTGTACGTGCATTGTTCTCTTTGGTTATTGTCTTAGCCCGGCACAGATGGCCAGTCCATCCCGTGCTATGATGCTCCAAGAGCCTTGAAATGTTACATCTTGCAACTCTCTCCGTGGGAGAAGGGCCAGTTTCCACCACGCAGAAAGCAGCTTTTATATTTTTTTTTGTGCTGGTGGCTGCAGATCAATGGAGCGGCCAAACATGGCTGTACTCATGTCAAGACAGACTCCAACCAGAATTACCTAGCTTTGAAACCACTTATAAATATGTGGCCCAGTAAAACTACATTAGATAATAAATGTTTGCTGTTTTCTTTAGTTGCTAAGTTTTTGGATAATTTCTTACACAGCATTAGATAACTAATACATCTAATAAACAGATACTCTCAGGATGGGTCTTAGCAAACAGTGTTTTAACAAGCCCTCCAGGTATTTTGATAGACACCAAAGCTTAAAAACCAGTGATCTAGAGCAGGAGTTGAAAAACTTCTCTTTAAAGAGCCCAGTAGTAAATATTTTAGGCTTTGAAAGCCATAGATTCCCTGTCACAACTACTGAACTCTGCCATGGTAACACGAAAGCAATCAGACAATTTGTAAACATATGGGTTTGTCTGAGTTCCACTAAAATTTTATTTACAAAAAGAAGTGGCAGGTCAGATTTAGTCTGTGCCAAGTTTGCTAAACCCTGATCTAGAAAATAGGCAAGAAAAGTAAAATATGGTAATATCAAAATTAAACTCATAAAATGCACCCTAAATACAAGACGGACTGCCTCTTGAATGACTTAATGTACATTTTAACAAGCTCCCAGGAGACGCTCATGCTGCTGCTGATCCTGAATCCATGCTTTCAGACCACCAAGGTAGGAGATAACAGCCCCACTTTTGAAATCATGAATGCAAATAATAGAATCAATGAAGAGATGAAATAAACTCTAGAGTTACATGTCCAAATATGCATTTCAGGAGCAATGATGCAGAGTTGTGCTAACCAGTATGGTTAACCCCTAGCCACACACATTACTGAGCAAAGGAGATGTGGTCAGGCCAAACTGAGATGTGTTGCAAGTATAAAATAACAGATTTCAAAGACAGTACAAAAAAATTATTATCAGTGTTTTTTCTAATATTGATTACATGCTGAAATGATATTTTGAATATGCTGACAAATATATTATTAAAATTAATTTCATTTGTTTCTTTTTTACTTTTTTAATGTGGCTACCAGAAAAATTTAAATTACATATGTGGCTATTCTATTAATCAGCACTGATCGACAAGAATAGCAAAGTATGCCTTAAGGAAAACAAGAAGGCAAAGACCAGGGTGAGAGTTGACCATCTAATCCAGGGGCTAATAATGGAGAGGTAGAATAGAGACTTGATCCCATGGAAAAAGTTCAAAGAAAATCAAGTCCCTGATTCATGGTACAGAGGGAAAGACAGGGAAATTGCCTCCTGGGGTATCTTTATGAGCATCCAGGTAAACCCATGGGCCATTTGCAAAGACTGGGAAGCTGAGAGAAAGAGGTTGGGCAGAAATAAGAGCTAAAGAGCTCTTGGAGATGTTCTGCTTAAAGTGTCTGTGGAACAGGCAGACAGACATCTCTAGGAGGCAGCTGGATGTGTGGTCCTGAAGCTCAGGAGGGAAGACCAAGAGGAAGGTGAGGAGAGGAGAGTCACTGGCATTTTGGTGGTAACTGAAAACAGCAGTGAATCAGACGGTTCCAAGGAAAGAGACTGAGGTGGTAAAAGTACAAGTACTGGATATGAGGGAACTCCACACAGGAGCCTGGAAGAAGAACAGGCCATGAAAAATTTATCTGAAAGGTAAAAATAAAACTAGCAACCTACATTGATAAACACATAGTTCTTCACTTATGGAAAATGAAAAAGCAGAGCTATTTTAGGAAAACCAAGGGCATAACAGGAAGAACTAAGATAATCAAAATAACCAAACACAAAAAACAAAGACACAGCAAGAAATGGAAAAAAATCTTTTAATTACAATGGTACTCTCACATACATATATTGAGCAGAAAACTGCTTAAAGTAAGAACTGAATTCAATTACAAAGAGTCATCAAAGAACAAGAAAAAGTTCTCAGAAATTAAAAATTGACTGCTGAATTGTGAAAACCAAAACTCTCAACTGAGGGCCTAAAACAGAACAGAAATAAATGAAAAATTGTACAAATCTCCTAGAACATGTGACAAAGGATAGAGACTGGCGAGTGCACGTGGCAGGTCCCAAGAAGATTGAGCCTTCTCTCCTGGGCATATAAAATAGTAACAGAGTTTGGTCCAAGATGGTGACATAGAAGGCTCCTGAACTCAGCTCCTTCAATGGACACACTGAATCTACAGCAAGACATGGAGCAATTCTTTCTGACAGAAATCCAGAATCTAGCTGAGTGATTCCTACACAATGAGCAAAAGAGAAAATACCCACATCAAAATGGGTAGGAAACACTGAGACACAACCTCACCATAAACCCCACCGCCAGTACAGTCCCATACAATCAGGAGTGAACTCTCAACTCTAAGCTTCTCTCTGAGGAGCAAAGGGTTTGGACAACACATTTAGGGCCTCAACTTTTAAGACTCCCACCTGAGGGTGTTGATACAAATAACCAATAACCAATCTATACATAAGACAGTTAAGGCGAGATTTACTTGAGCCAACCTGAGGACTAGCCTGGAAAGGCAGTCTCCACAAAGGAAGAAAGTATTCCAGAGAAGCATGGTTTTCAATAGAGTTTTATGCCTTTTTAGAACAAAGAACATACATCAAACATACCCAGGATACATATTCATCAAAGTTTCAAAGAGATATTTAGTTACAGATTAGCAAGTCAACATGACCCTGATGTTTGGGAAAGGAAACTTATTTCAGGGGTACTGATACTGGTGATACTAGAATCATAGGAAAGGAAGTATGCATCCTTATCTTCAAAGAGTGCATTCTTTTACTTTGAGACAATGTTTAATGCATCCTTATCTTTAATGGTTACAGCAGATGCTGTACATTTGATAGGCCACAAGTCAGGCTTCTTTAGTTCAGGCTGAGTCAGGTTTAAACAAGAATAGCTACTCCATATACCTCAATATGTGAAAATTTCTTATCAAGGGACAGGCCCTCAAAACACTGAGCTCTGAAAGCCAACAGGGCTTGCATCCACTAGAACTACAAGACTATAGCAAATAAAGAAATAGTTCTTAAAGGGTTCCTGAGTCTTGCTGTGGCTATCCCACCAGGGCTCAGTGCCAAGGGAGCACATAGAAATGCCCGTCTCCGAGTCTTTCCCTGAAAGAAGCTATCTGCATACATTAAAAGCTGCTGCCTGAGGACCAGATATCTAATTTAGCACACACCTAGGGGCTAACTGTGATCCTCCCATGAAACCAGGGAAGCCGTAAGACATCACTCTGCCTTCTCCCTGAAGCCCGCTCCAAATTGCCAATATCTCCCTGGAAGGAGCTTGGACACACGTCTGGCACCCAAGATTTTGCAGCTGCTGCTCAAGGGATAGGCCTCTGCATCACGTGGCCTTGATAGCCACCAGGGCTTGCATTCACAAGACCCACACAACTGCAGCAAACGAAGAGTTCTAACCTGTGCAGGAGCACACACCTCCACCCTCCTCCCACCCCCTGGGACTATATACCCATGCCCAGTGCAGAGGGAGCATGCAAAAAAAGCCCATCTCCAGTTTCTCCTTGGAATGAACCTAACTACATACTTTCCCAGCTGCTGCCTAAGGGTCCAGCTTCCAATCAGCCTGCATCTATGTGCTGACCGAGATCCTCCCCTTTGGTGCACTGAGGGGTCTTGGTGCGCCCTCAACTACTGGGAGCTACTAAGAACAAAGAAGGTCGCTTGGACAATCTCAAAGGTTTGAAAGATCCTTGAGTGGTAGCAAGGATATGGAGAAAAAGAAATCCTTACGCACTGTTGGTGGGGACGTTAACTGGTGCAGCCACTATGGAAAACAGTATGGAGGTTTCTCAAAAAATTAAAAATAAAACTATCACATGATCCAGCAATCCCACTTCTGGGTACACATCCAAAGGAAAAGGAGACATATTTCGAAGAGACATCCGCACTCGTATGTTCATTGCAGCATCACTCACAATAGCCAAGACATAGCAACAACCTAAGTGTCCATCAACAGACAAATGGGCAAAGAAGATGTGGTATATATACACAATGGAATATTATTCAGCCAGGAGAAAGAAGGAAATCCTGCCAATTGGGACAACATGGATGTAATTTGAGGGCATGATGCTGGGTGAAATATGTCAGACAGAGAAAGACAAATACTGCATAGTATCACATACGTGGAATCTAAAAAAAAAAATCAAACTCAGAAACAGAGAGTAGAAAAGAGGTTCCCAGGGGCTGAGGGGTGGTGGGAACAGGGATAGGATGGTAAAAGGGTACAAATTTTCAGCTATAAGATAAATAAGGTCTGAGGATCTAATGTGTAACACGGTGACTATAGCTGATAACACCATATTGTATAACTGAAATCTGCTAAGAGAGTAGAACTTAAATGTTCTCACAAAAAAATAAAATAAAATAAATATGTGAGGTGATAGATACGATAATTAACTGGACGGGGGAATCCTTTCACAAATTATCACAATGTACACTTTAAACATCTTAATATTTTATCTGTCAACTACACTTCAGTAAAGCTGAAAAAAATTTTAAACAAAATACTAACAGTTTTCCAGCTTATGAGAAACACTGGGACACAAGCCCACTAAAAGCCCGAGATTTAAATCATAAGATTATAGAATGCTGCCCTCTTTACAACTTTGCACCACATCAACAGGCTCTAGTGCAACAACAGCAGATCACAGCTGAAGGAGCTGAACAGCTTCGAGACACAGGAGGACACAGGGAAGCCCAAAGTCAAGCAGGCAGTCAAGAACAAGCACACTAAAGGAGTTGAACACTCCTGCACCTACAGCCACAACAGACATTAAACACAGACCAACCCCTAGCCAGAGTAACAAATCCTCACAGAGTTCTGTTACCATGTCCAGCTTTCAAGAAAAAATTGCAAGGCATACCAAAAAGCAAGAAAAAACACATTCAGAAGAGACAAAGTAATCATCAGAACCAGACACAGATATGACACAGATGTGGGAATTATCAGAAAAGGAGTTTAAAATAACTATGATTAATATGTTAAAGAGTTGAATAAAAAAATTAGACAACATTAAGAACAAATTAGTAATGTAAGTAGAGAAAGAGAAATTCTAAGAAAAAAATCAAAAGGAAATGCTAGAAGTCAAAATCACAGTCAATAGAAATGAGGAATGCCTTTGATGGGCTCATCACACAGCAAGCCGAAGAAAGAACCCAGTGACCTAGAAAACAGGTCAACAGAAACTTCACAAACTGAAATGTGAAGAAAAAAAGAACGAAAAAATAGAACCTCCAAGAACCGCGGACAACATCAAAAGGTATAATATATGCACAATTAGAACACCAGAAGAAGAAGGAACAGAGCAGAAGAAATATCTGAAGTAATAATGACCAAAAAACACTCCAAAATTAATGACAGATCCAGGAAGCTCAGATAATACCAAGCAGGATAAATACCAACAAAACCATATCATATTCAAACTGCAGAAAACCAAAGACAAAAGGAAAATTCTTGAAAGAAGTGAAGAAGTTGGGGTGAGGGGGGAGTGTGAACCTTACCTACAAAGGAACAATGATAAGAATTACAACAGGTGGTCGGCCCAGTGGCACAGCAGTTAAGTGTGCGTGCTCCGTTTGGCAGGCCAGGGTTCGCAGGTGCCCCAGGTTCATAGGTTCGGATCCCGGGCGCACACCAACACACCGCTTGTCAAGCCATGCTGTGGCAGCGTCCCATATAAAGTAGAGGAAGATGGGCATGGATGTTAGCCCAGGGCGAATCTTCCTCAGCACAAAGAGGAGGATTGGCATCAGATGTTAGCTCAGGGCTGGTCTTCCTCACAAAAAAATTTAAAAAAGAAAAAAAGAATTACAACAAACTTCTCAGAATCCATGCAAGAAGAGAGTAGAGTGAAATACCTAAAGTGCTGAAAGAAGAAAACCACCAACCTAGAATTAATGAAAAAGACACATTGAGGCATACATGTATATAACTCTGAATGACAAGGATAAACTCTCACAAGCTTTCAGATGAAAGAACAGCTGACTCACAAAGTAAAGGGAAGTATCCTAGCTTCAGATTTCTCCACTGCAGTGGTGAAAGCAAAAAGACAATGAGATTATGAGAAATGGGCAAAAGGGGGCCGGCCTGGCGGTGTAGTGGTTAAGTTCGCACGCTCCGCTTTGGCAGCCCGGGGTTCACAGGTTCAGATCCCGGGCACGGACCTATGCACTGCTTATCAAGCCATGCTGTGGCAGGCATCCCACATATAAAGTAGAGGAAGATAGGCACGGATGTTAGCCCAGGGCCAATCTTCCTCAGCAAAAAGAGGAGGACTGGCAGATGTTAGCTCAGGGCTGATTTTCCTCACAAAAAAAAAAAAAATGGGCAAAGAGTTTTAATAGACAGTTCTCCAAAGAACAGACACAAATGACCAATAAGTACATGAAAAGATGCTCAACATTATTAGTCTTTAGGGAAATGCAATCAAAAACACAATGAGATTCCACTTCACACCCACCAGGATGGCTACAATTAAAAGGATAGACAGTAACAAACATTGGCAAGGAAGTTGAGAAATCAGAACCCTCATGTATTGCTGGTGGGAATATAAAAATGGAGTCATCAGAGAAAACTGTAGAGTGTGTTAGATGAGAAGTGCTATGTTAAAAATACAAAATGGGGCCAGCCCCGTGGCTTAGCGGTTAAATGCACCTGCTCCACTACTGACAGCCCGGGTTCGGATCCTGGGCACGCACCAACGCACCGCTTCTCTGGCCATGCTGAGGCCGTGTCCCACATGCAGCAACTAGAAGGATGTGCAACTATGACATACAACTATCTACTGGGGCTTTGGGGAAAAAAAAAATGGAGGAGGATTGGCAATAGATGGTAGCTCAGAGTCGGTCTTTCTCAGCAAAAAGAGGAGGATTAGCATGGATGTTAGCTCAGGGCTGATCTTCCTCACAAAAGAAAAAAAAAAGTGGACGAAGGTAAGGACACTGCAGGTTAGTGTGGCAATTTTAAGCTGGGAGTCTCTGTAGACCTCACTGTGCAGTGACATTGGAGCAAGGTCCTGAGGAAGTGAGGGAGTGAGCCACCAGGCTCCCTGGGGAAAGTGCACTCCGGGCAGAGGGTACATTTGGTACAAGGATGAAGGTGGCATTGTGCCTGGTATGTTTCTAGAACAGCAAGACGACTAGTAGGGATGGAGCAGACTGATCAAAGAGCTAAGGAGGTAAGATTGGAGAAATAAGGGCCACAGAACCCACTGTAAGAACTCCGGCTTTTACTCAGAGGAAAATGTAGATGTTGAGCAGAGGAGTGACATAGAATAACCTGACTCACATTCTACAAGGAGCACTCTGGATAACATGCTTAGGCACCAGGCTTGAGGAGCAGCGAGACCTGCTCTGTGACTATTCCCATAATCCAGACAAAACAAGACCAATTACCCTGGCCTGGTCCAGGTAATTGCAGCAGAGAGGATCAGAAGAGGTCAGACTCTAGATCAGATATAGGACCCAGGGGTTTTTGCAACCAATAATAATGTGGAGCATGAGAAAAAACAGGTCAAGATGATTCCAAGGGGTCTGCTACTAAACAAGAAGGGAAGGCTCCAGAGGGAACAGGCTTGGGAGGGGGAGCCCAGAAGGTCAGTTTTAGTCACGATGATTTTGAGTCTATTAAACATACAAGTGGACATATAGAGAGGACAGTTAGATATATGCATCTCAAGTACAGGAAGACATCTGTACACCAGAGATTATCAGAAATGATCAGGCTACCAACAGTACTGATGAGAAGAGATGAACTCACTAAGGGAGGGCCTCAGACAGTGAAAGGACAAGCACCAAGGACTGCACTCTGGGGCACACCAACATTCAGAGGTAGGAAGAAAAGGAGGAATCTGCAAACAATGCGAGAGAAGGGACAGGAAGCGAGTGTGGAAGCCAAATGAACACAGTAAATCAGAAGGAAAAAGTAACCATGGTGTCAAATGTGGCTACAAGGTCAAGTAAGATGAAGACTGAGACTTCACCACTGGATTTAGCAATGGAGGTCACTGCTGACCTTGACTAAATTATTAAGAGATGGGATAGGGTTTTAAGCCTTTAATTCCTATCAAGATGCTAAATTAGCACCACTGCTGGCTCCCTCCCTGAAGATCCACCCAGGGAGAAATAGAGCCCGAAAGCAAAGAGAACTCTGAGCAACACTTGGTGTGACTGTGGTTATCTGAACTGGCATGTGTGAGCTGTGCTTTGCCCTGGAACAAAAAGTACCTGCTCACACCCAGGGATGACAAATGAAAACTAAGAAGAAACAACTACAACTTATATCACGTTCTAAGGATAATTTCACTAATATAAAGAAATTAAATCTATAATTTAAAAACTTTCCATAAAATCTAGACCCTAGATCAATTAACTGGTGAATTTTTACAAACAAGGAACAAACAACACCAATCTTACAAAACACTTCCAGAGAATAGAAAGAGGGAGGAAACAGTTAACATGTTTCTTTGTGGCCATTATAAAATTGATATAAAACCTGACACAGACATTATAAGAAAGAAAAATAACAGTCTCTCTCATGACAAAGACAAAAATGCTAAACAATTTATCATGAAATATATTTAAAGATGATAGAATATCAAGCCCAAGTGAGATTTTTTGCTAGAAAATAGGCTGGTTTAACACTTGAAAATGAAAATATTAATAGGATTGCCTCAAGCAAGATGTTAATTCAATCAATTCATTAAAAGGATAAAGGAGAAAACCATATAATCATCTTAATATTTAAATTTAACACCCATTGGATGATAAAAACTCTCAGTAAACTAGAAATAGAATGAAACTTCCTGAAGAATAGCTACCAGCAAACATCATGCTAAATGATAAAATATTGAAAACTTGAGACTGGGAAGAAAACAAAACAGTACTGTTTCTATGCCATGCTACATTAGAACTCCTAGCCACAGCAATAAAGAAAGAAAAAGAGGAGGTCAAGATGGCGGCGTAGGCGGACTCTGAACTCACCTCCTCCCACGGACATAGCCAATTTACAAGTACTCTTGGAAAAATTACCCCTGAGAGACAAATGAAAACTGGATAAGAGGAACCCCTGCAACAAACAACAATGCTAATTGCGGTGGAAGAGGAAGAAATTCCCTTCTGGAGAGAAAAAAACACCACCTTCACAAGTCGCAGCACTTCACGGACACCCAGGAGCAGCCCAAAGGTATGCAGCCTTCCCTGGAGGAGAGGGGAGCACTCCCACTATAGGCAGTTTTTGGACCCAGCACAACCGAGACAAGTGGCACAATATCTGACTTTGCTTGCTACTAACAACATCGGGGAGTACCCCCAGAACAGCTGGTTCACAAAGAAATTAAAGCCAGCTCTTAAAGGGCCCATGCACAAATTCACCTGTTTCAGAAAGGAACCTAAAACCACGAGAAAGGTGCACAGACCTTTGGTGAAAAGAGACTTACCTGATAGGCTCTGAGTGCATCTCGGTGAGAGGTGAGACCTCTCCAGGGACTGGGACATTGACGGTGGCCATTGTCGTGACCAGGCGTGGGCATGCTGATGCAGACGCCAGCAAGTGCCATTGGAGTTCTTCCTCTGGCCCATTAACCCAGGGTCTGCCCCACCCACTAGAGCACCAATTTAATCCAGCTCAGCCTGGGCACGCAGCCTACCCTAGGGACTGGCCCCACCCAACAACAAGCCATTGGGCAACTTATGGGCCTGCTAAGTGAACTGCCTGGATTCTCTGCAGCCTGGAGAGTGGGTCCACCTCTGTGGGTATGCACAAGGAGTGGGTGGAGAATGTGGGGTGGTGGTGGAGTGTGTGGGACTCCCACCTTGGAGAGACTGGGTCTACTTCAGGAGGTCGGGGCATGTGCAAGGGGCAGGACTGTGTTGACTGTGTGTGTGGACCTGTGGGCGGTGGGGCTTGTCAGCTGAGAAAACTTGTGCTTCTCAAACAGCCACATAGGAGATTGACCCCACCTTCCAAAGCCTGAAAGAATTGGGTGCTCCCGTGGCTGAGGCCAGCCCCACCCAGCTGCAATCCTCAGACAGCTGACAAAAGACCTAAAGACTCAAGGCATATAGCAATTGTAAGCCCCTGAGCCTAACAACCTGCCATGAGGGGACCTACTCACTTAATAGAAATACTGCAACAGGAATGGGCTATTAGACCTTGCAGCCAACTGTGCTGGGGCTCCCCACACCCGATAAAGAGACTGAAGGGCCCACAACAACTGCAAGCAGCTAAGCATTACAACAGCGGGCCAGGTGGACAGCTCAGCCTCCCTAGGCACCTACAGGAAGAGTAACCCAGCCACAACAGAAGGACATATGTAACCCACATAGGGGTCACTCCTGGAACATTCAGTACTAAGGGAAGCACACTGCTGGGCCTTGTAAGGCATCACTTCTATAAGGTCACCTCTCCAAGAGCAGGAGATGTAGCTGACATACCTAATACACAGACACAAGCACAGGGCAAGAGGCAAAATGAGGAGGCAAAGAAATGCATTCCAAGTAAGGGAACAAGACAAAACTCCAGAAAAGTAACGAAATGAAACAGAAATGAGCAACCTACCCAAAAGAGAGCTCAAACAAAGCGTGTTAACGATGCTCACTGATCTTGTGAGAAGAATAGATGCACTCAGTGAGAATGTCAACAAAGAAATGGAAGATATAAAAAAGAACCAATCAGAAATGAAGAATACAGGGGCCAGCCCCATGGCATAGTGGTTAAGTGCTCACGCTCTACTGCTGGTGGCCCCGGTTCGGATCCTCGGCGCGCACCAATGCACCACTTGCCAGGTCATGCTGCGGCAGTGTCCCATATAAAGTGGAGGAAGATAGGCACAGATGTAAGCCCAGGGCCAGTCTTCCTCGGCAAAAAAAAACAGGAGGATTGGCATGGATGCAAGCTCAGGGCTGATCTTCCACACACACACACACAAAAAAACAAAGAAATGAAGAATACAATACTGGAAATGAAAAATTCACTAGAGGGACTCAAAAGCAGAGTAGAGGATACAGAAGAACAGATCTGCGACCTAGACAAAAGATTAGAAGAAATCAACCAAGCTGAACAGATAAAAGAAAAAAGAATTAAAAAGAGTGAGGACAGTCTAAGGGACCTCTGGGACAACATCAAGCACACTAACATCATGTCATAGGCGTCCCAGAAGGAGAACAGTGAGACAAAGGGGCAGAGAATCTATTTGAAGAAATAATAACTGGAAACTTCCCTAACCCAAGGAAGGAAACAGACATCCAGGTACAGGAAGCACAGAGAGCACCAAACAAGATAAACCCAAAGAGGCCCACATCAAGACACCATCATAATTAAAATGTCAAGAATTAAAGATAAAGAGAGAATGCTAAAAGCCACAAGAGAAACACAACTTACATACAAAGGAAACCCCATAAGGCTATCAGCTGACTTCTCAGCAGAAAACCTACAGGCTAGAAGAGGCATGATATATTTAAAATGCTAAAAGGAAAAAACCTACAGCCAAGAATACTCTACCCGGCAAGGTTATCATTCAAAATGGAAGGAGAGAGAAAAAGTTTCCCAGACAAGCAAAAATTAAAGGAGTTTGTCACTAAGAAACCAGTACTACAAGAAATGCTAAAGGGATTTATTTAAGGGGAAAAGGGAAGACCATAAATAGGAAAAATTATCTATTTTGATGATAGGAGGGTAACGGATACAAACGTACAAAAAAGAGGTTAGACATGATATAACAAATACAAAATGTGGGAGGACGGGAGTTAAAGAGTAGAGCTTTCAGATAGAGGTCGCACTAAAGAGACCATCAACTTAATATAGATGGCTGTATACATAGGTTACTATATATGAACCCATGGTAATCACAAACCAGACCTATAATAAATACCCAAAAAACTAAGAAAAAGGAACCCAAACATAATACTAAAGAAAGCCATCAAACCACAAGGGAAGAGAGCAAGAGAAGAAGAAAGGAACAGAGAAGAACTACTAAAACACCAAGAAAAAAACGTTCAAAAACGGCAGTAAGTACATACTTACCAATAGCTACTTTAAACATCAATGGACTAAATCCTCCAATTAAAAGGCACAGGGTGGCTGAATGGATAAAAAAACAAGACCTATATATACGCTGCATACAAGAGACACACTTCAGACCTAATAACACTCACAAACTGAAAGTGAAGGGATGGAAAAAGATACTCCACGCAAATGGCAATGAAAAGAAAGCTGGGGTAGCAATACTCATATCAGACAAAATAGACTTTAAAACAAAAACTGTAAAAAGAGACAAAGAAGAGCACTCCATAATGATCAAGGGAACAAGCAAACAAGAGGATATAGCACTTGTAAATATCTATGCACCCAATGTAGGAGCACCTAAATATATAAAGCAATTGTTAACAGACATAAAAGGAGAAATAGACAGTAACACAATAATAGTAGGGGACTTTAACACTCCACTTCCACCAACAGATAGATCATTCAAACAGAAGATCAATAAGGAAACATTGGCCTTAAATGACACACTAGAACAGATGGACCTAGTAGATATACACAGAACATTCCATCCAAAAACCGAAGAATACACATTCTTTTCAAATGCACATGGAACATGCTCCAGGATTGATCACATAGTAGGCCACAAAACAAGTCTCCATAAATTTAAGAAGATTGAAATAATACCAAGCATCTTTTCTGACCACAATGGTATGAAACTAGAAATCAACTATGGGAAGAAAATCAGAAACGCCACAAATATGTGGAGATTAAACAAAATGCTACTGAACAACGACTGGATCAATGAAGAAATCAAAGGAGAAATCAAAAAATGCCTGGAGACAAATGAAAATGAAAATACAACATGCCAGAATTTGTGGGATACAGCAAAAGCGGTTCTAAGAGGGAAGTTTATAGCAATACAGGCCTATCTCAACAAACAAGAAAAATCTCAAATAAACAATCTAACAATGCACCTAAAGGAACCGGAAAAAGAAGAACAAGCAAAGCCCAAAATCAGCAGAAGAACGGAAATAATAAAAATCAGAGTAGAAATAAACGAAATATAGACTAAAAAAACAATAGAAAAAAATTAATAAAACCAAGATCTGGTTTTTTGAAAAGATAAATGAAATTGACAAACTTTTAGCTAGACTTACCAAGAAAAAAGGAGAGAAAGCTCAAATACGTAAAATCAGAAAGGAAAGAGGAGAAATTACAACAGACACCTCAGAAATACAGACGATTATAAGAGAATACTATGAAAAGCTATACGCCAACAAACTGGACAATCTGGAAGAAATGGATAAATTCTTAGAATAACACAACCTTCCAAAACTGAATCAGGAAGAAATAGAGAATCTGAATAGACTAATCACCAGTAAGGAGATCAAAAGAGTAATCAAAAACTTCACCAAAGATAAAAGTCAAGGACCAGATGGCTTCCCTGGTGAATTCTACCAAACATTCAAACAAAACTTAACACCTGTACTTCTCAAACTCTTCCAAAAATTGAAGAGGAGGAGAAGCTCCCTAACTCGTTCTATGAAGCCAGCATTACCCTGATAACAAAACCAGACAAGGACAACACAAAAAAAGAAAATTACAGGGGCCGGCCCCGTGGTGTGGCGGTTGGGTGCGCGCACTCCGCTGCTGGCAGCCCCGGTTCGTATCCCGGGCACGCACCAACGTGCTGCTTGTCAGGCCATGCTGTGTCAGCGTCCCACGTGGAGTGGAGGAGGATGGGCACGGATGTTGGCTCAGGGCCAGTCTTACTCAGCAACAAAAAGAGGAGGATTGGCACATGTAGGCTCAGGGCTGATTTTCCTCACCAAAAAAAAAAAAGAAAAGAAAATTACAGGTCAATATCACTGATGAACATGGATGCAAAAATCCTCAACAAAATACTAGGAAATCGCATACAACAATACATTAAAAAGATTACACACCATGATCACGTGGGATTTATTCCAGGGATGCAGGGATGGTTCAACATTCACAAATCAATCAACACGATACACCACATTAATAAAATGAAGAATAAAAATCACATGAAAATCTCAATAGATGCAGAGAAAGCATTTGACAAGATACAGCATCCATTTAGGATAAAAACTCTGAATAAAATGGGTATAGAAGGAAAGTACCTCAACATAATAAAGGCCATATATGACAAACCACAGCTAATATCATCCTCAATGGTGAAAAACTGAAAGCTATCCCTCTAAGAACAGGAGCCAGACAAGGATGCCCACTCTCACCACTCCTATTTAACATAGTAGTGGAAGTCCTAGCCAGAGCAATCAGGCAAGAAAAAGAAACGAAAGGGATCCAAATTGGAAAGGAAGAATTGAAACTGTCATTATTTGCTGATTACATGATTTTATATATAGAAAACTCTAAAGGATCCACCAAAAACCTTTTAGAAGTAATAAATGAATACGGTAAAGTTGCCAGATACAAAATCAACATACAAAAATCAGTTGCATTTCTATACACTAACAACGAAGTAGCAGAAACAGAAATTAAGAATACAATCCCATTTACAATTGCAACAAAAAGAATAAAATACCAAGGAATAAACTTAACCAAAGAGGTGAAAGATCCATACACTGAGAACTATAAAACATTGCTGAAAGAAACTGAACAAGACACAAAGAAATGGAAAGATATACTGTGCTCTTAGATTGGAATAATTAATATAGTTAGGATGTCCATGCTTCCTAAAGCAATCTGTAGATTCAACGCAATCCCTATCAAAGTTCCAACAACATTTTTCACAGAAATAGAACAAAGAATCCTAAAATTTATATGGAACAACAAAAGACCCCAAATAGCCAAAGGAATCCTGAGAAAAAAGAACAAAGCTGGAGGTATCACACTCCCTGATATCAAAATATACTACAAAGCTATAGTAACCAAAATAGCATGGTACCAGCGCAAAAACAGACACACAGATCAATGGAATAGAATCGAGAGCCCAGAAATAAACCCACACATCTATGCACAGATAATTTTTGACAAAAGAGCCAAGAACATACAATGGATAAAGGTAAGTCTCTTCAACAAATGGTGTTGGGAAAACTGGACAGCCACATGCGAGAAAATGAAAGTAGACCATCATCTTACACCATACACAAAAATTAACTCCAAATGGATTAAAGACTTGAATGTAAGACCTGAAACCATGAAACTTCTAGAAGAAAACATAGGCAATACACTCTTCAACATCGGTCTTAGCAGCATATTTTCAAGCACCATGTCTGACTGGGCAAGAGAAACAATAGAGAAAATAAACAAATAGGACTACATCAAACTCAAAATCTTCTGCAGAGCAAAGGAAACCATCAACAAAATGAAAAGACAACCTAACAATTGGCAGAAGATATTGGCAAACCATATGTCTGAGAAGGAGTTAATCTCCAAAATATATAAAGAACTCATACATCTCAACAACAAAAAAACTAACTACCCAACTAAAAAATGGGCAAAAGACCTGAACAGACATTTCTCCAAAGAAGATATACAGATGGCCAACAGGCACATGAAAAGATGTTCAACATCATTAAATATCAGGGAAAAGCAAATCAAAACTACAATGAGATATCACCTCACGCCTGTCAGAATGGCTATAATCAACAAGACAGGAAACAACAAGTGTTGGAGAGGATGTGGAGAGAAGGGAACTCTCATACACTGCTGGTAGAAACGCAAACTGGTGCAGACACTATGGAAAACAGTATGGAGCTTCCTCAAAAAATTAAGGCTAGAACTACCATACTATCCAGCTATTCCACTGCTGGGTATTTATCCAAAGAACATGAAAACACCAATGCATAAAGATACACGCACCCCTGTGTTCATTGCAGCATTATTCACAATAGCCAAGACTTGGAAGCAACCTAAGTGCCCATCAAGGGATGAATGGATGAAGAAGATGTGGTATATATACACAGTGGAATACTACTCAGCCATAAGAAACAATGAAATCCAGCCATTTGTGACAACATGGATGGATATTGTGAGGGTACTATGCTAAGCGAAATAAGTCAGAGGGAGAAGGTCAAATACCACATGATTGCATGTATAAGTAGAAGAGAAAAACAACAACAAACACATAGAAACAGAGATTGGATTGGTGGTTACCAGAGGGGAACAGGGGAGGGAGGAGGGTGAAAGGGATAATTAGGCACATGTGTATGATGATAGACTGTAATTAGTATTTGGGTGGTGAACATGAGAACATGATGTAATCTATGCAGAAATAGAAGTATAATGATGTACACCTGAAATTTATACAATGTTATAAACAAAGGTTACCACAATAAAAAATAAATAAATAAATAAATAAAAGTAAAAAAAAAGAAAGAAAAAGAAATAAAAGCTTAAAAATGGATTAAAAAGGAAGAAATGTCCATATAACGCAATTGTATGAGTTGAAAACCCAAAATAATCTGGAGATAAAATATTAGAATTAATAAATGGTAAGGTCACTGAAAACAAGTTCAATATACAAAATTTGACTATATTTCTATACACTAGCAACACTCAAATAGGGAAGAAAAATTTTCAATTACTTAAGAATAAATCTAACAAAAGAAGTACAAGACATACACATGGAAATTATACAACATTGCTGAGAAAAATTAAAGATGTAAGTAAATGGACAGAAACGCCATGTTCACGAATTGAAAATTCAAGTTAATATTAATATGACCAGTCTCCCAAATTGATCTATAGATTCGATGCAATACCAAATTTCAGCAGATTCAGGAAGGAGGGGGGTCCACAAGATGATTATCAAGTTTATACGGAAAAACAAAGGACTTAAAGTAGCCAAGGCAAATCTCGAATAATAAAAGTGGAAAACTTATATCCACAGGTATGAAGACTTTATTTATAAAGCTGCAATAATAAGGGCAGGGTGGTATTGGCATAAGGGTAGATAAAGAGACAACTGCAGTAGAAATAAGAATCTAAAAAGAGACACATACATAGACGGTCACCTGATTTTCAACAAAGACAACCACTGCAATTTTCTTGGGAATGAATGGTCTTTTCAATAAATGGTATTGTGGCAACCGGATACCCATAGCTCATACCAAAAAAAAAAAGATAAACACATATATGTATATTTGTAGTAATTCAAAATGGATCATAGACTTGAATGTGAAGGCTTCAACAATTCAAGCTTTTAGAAGAAAACACAGGAGAATTCCTTTACAACTTTGAGCTAAGCAAAGATTTTTTTAAACAGGACAAAAAGAGCACTAACCATTAAAGAAAAGACTGATCAATTGGACTTAATTAAAATTCAAAACAAGCCTCAGACTCAAAGAAGATATTTGCAGTACATATATCTGACAAAGGACTCATACCTAGAACATATAAAGAATTGCCACAAGTTAATACAGCAGAGACAAACTATCACTTTTTTTAACAAACAAGACTGGAACAGGCACTTCAAAAAAATGATATCAAAATAGTCAGAAACATGAAAAGATGCTCAACATCAACAGTCATCAGAGAAGTGCAAATTAAAACCACAATGAGATATCACTATACTCACCCACTGAATACTAAAAAAGAAAAATCAAAATAAAGGAAAACCTCACAATACCAAATGCTGACAAGGCTATGGTGCAAGAGGACCTCTCATATATGGCTGGCAGGAGTGTCAAGCAGTGCAACTACTCTGTCAAACCGTTTTGCAGAAATCGATCAAAGCCAAACACATATACATGCTATGACCCATGAATTCCATTCCCAGGTTTATATCCCTCAGAATCAAGTGCACATGGGGGATCAGCCCCGTGGCTTAGCGGTTAAGTGCACGCGCTCCGCTACTGGCAGCCCAGGTTCGGATCCCAGGCGCGCGCTGACACACCACTTGTCCGGCCATGCTGAGGCAGCGTCCCACATACAGCAACTAGAAGGATGTGCAACTATGACATACAACTATCTACTGGGGCTTTGGGGAGAAAAAGGAGGAGGACTAGCAATAGATGTTACCTCAGGGCCGGTCTTCTTCAGCAAAAAGAGGAGGAGTGGCATGGATGTTAGCTCAGGGCTGATCTTCCTCCCAAAAAAAAAAAAAAAATCGAGTGCACACATACACGTATACCAAAAGACATGTATAAAAGCAAGAATTAGAAACAGCCCAAACATCCATCCAGAGCAGAATGGATAAACTGTGGTATATTCATACAATGGGAAGAAAACCAAACTACTGCTACACATGAATGATTTCACAGACATAATGTTGAGTAAAAGAAGTCAGACACAAAAGAATATATAATGCATGATTCTATTTAGATGAAGTTTAAAATAAGACAAAACTAATAAATAATAATAGAAGTCAAAATAGTGGTTACCCTTGAGTGAGGGTGGGCAAGTGTGGTTTAGGAAAGAACACAAGGAAGCCTTCTACAGTGCAGAAAATGCCCCTTACCTGGATCTGCGTGATAGCTATCCAGACGCACAGCATATGAAAAATTCATCAAGTTGTACCCTTAGGATTTGTGCACTTTACCTCAATTTCCAAAAAAAGAAAGAAATATTAACAACTTGCATGTAATAAGATTTGATCACTGACTGGATGTGTAGGTAGCAGGTAAAGGATAGTACTTAGAATAAATGCCAGGTTTGTCACCTGGATGATGGGCTGGGTAGTGATAACATTTGATCATCACACATCACGGAAATAAAGAATAAGGGTGGGGTGCTGTTAATAACAACTTTCCTTTCGGATCTGTAGAGTTTGGAGGGCCTTTAGAAGAGCTATACAGAGATGTTCAGCAGAGAGCTGGCCTTTAGGATCTAAGGTAAGGGAGTGGGCTGGGCTGGAGAGCCAGATTCAAGCATCCAGGCAAACGGTACATCCCCAGAGAGGAGAGGAGACCAGTCAGCAAGACCAGGAGAGTGAGGACAATAGGAGATCAATAATGGACACCCTGGGAGAAGCAAAAATAAGAGGGAAGAAGAGGAAAAAGACTCCATTGAGAAAACAGAAAAGAAATAATCACAGAGGGAGGAACAGATCAGAAACCAACTGAGAAGACTTTCTAGGAGAGACTGGCCATGAGCATCAACTGGACAGAATGCTCAATTAAGGCAAGTACTAAAGTATCCATGACATTTGCCATAATAAGGTCACTGATGTAGCTTAAAAGACAGTGAGGCAAGTGGTGTGGTTTGAAATGTGAAAGGGAAATGGAGAAACATTTGCCAGAAAATACAACTTTAACCTATCTGCTACACAATCTATACGTAATATTAAAGGAGACATCTGAAGGTAATACAATCCATTCTTTCTTGCAGATATCCCACGTTCTATGCCTGGATCAAGCAGGACCAACAGAAAGAGGTTCATGGGACCACAGTGTTTCAGCCCCTAGAAACCTGTATTGACTGAGTTCTCTTTAGCACAAAGTGTCCTGCTTCCCCTAAGGAACGATTACAAGCAGCAGGCTGCACTGGTTTCCAGTAGTCACTGAAAGACAATTTATTATGTTATCTACAGAAGACCAGGAAAGGAACACTGTTTAGAATTCTTAAGGTATCATGAGGAGTTAGCATGAAGACTTCTTTAAGGGCCAATGCAAATCACATAACAGAGAATGTTTGCATTTTTGCTATGAACATCAGAAAAACCAGACAAATTTGCCTAGTAGCACAGTATATCATAGTAATAGCATAGAACCTGCATATTTCTGCATCTCACTTTGCCCGATACTGATGTGCTCCTGTATATTTTCCCTGAAGTTGATTTCATCTATTCCTATATTTCCATTCTAACCTATTGACCCTTAACAGCCTCAGACAAGACATTGTAAACAAAGTAGGGAAAAAAACAATAAATAACTCACCTGAGATTTGCTCATTTTCTGTGGATCTAGGAAACGTGTAGAGAATTACAAAGGCGGAACTGGGGAAGAAGAAAGAAAGAATGGATCACAAGAGATCTGACCTGCCTTGCACCTCTTGATTCTCCTGCCTCTAAAGCCCCACTTGGTAGCTGGATAAAATGTCCTTCTGTAGGAGAACATCCTTTGGTCCTTAACCACCTTGGCAGTTGTTTCTCAGTCTTTTGATAGAAATTGGTTTTGACTTAACTGTCTGAAAATCTGACTATGCGCTAAGCCACTAATGAATAGGATGACCCAGACCTTCACCTTCTCGGGCTCAGTGGTTTCCATCTTTCATGCTAGACAGAAATGGGTAATCCAGGAAGCTTTTTCCTGCATTACTTTCTAAGTCTGCAAAGTCAGGATGGAGGAAGCACTCACATCTCTCAATGCTGCATGTGGTAAGGGGCATGGTGTGAGGGCCCCAGGATCTGGAAAGAGTGAAGAATTTGAAAGAAGTCAAAAGCTGTTAGGGAGGTCTGAGATAGAATTTTCTTAGTAGTAGGCGAATTTCCCCCAGACTATGCTCTCAAACCCTCAAATGAAGTGACATTTCCTGGGCAGACTTGCCCCTTGCCTTAGCCCCAGCTCACCTCTCCTGAAACTTGGTTCAAACCTCAGGTTGTCACAGCTTGAAGGGTCGCTTGCAGAGCACAAGGATCGTATTGCTAACAGCTATGCAAATCCAGGGTCTGCTCTTTCTTGGTCTCCCTCCTCCTCTGCTCTGCAGCCCTGGTGGGAGGTCTCCATTAAGATGGGCCATCTTCCAGGTGGGATTCCTCTTTACCTCACAAGATCTGCTTTGTTCCTATGACCCAGGACCTGTACCTAGGGGAAAAAATCATTTTAGTTGTAACCTACATGATGTCCCCAAATCTTGGAACTCCCTGTGCCCCACAATTTCGGGCCGGTCTTTCAAAGAACTCAAATCAGAAGCACTGAGGACACACAGGCTGGACAGTTCAGATCAGGCCCAGAACTAACCATCATGAAATGTGACCCAAGAGCCCTGAAGAGACACCAAGAATCCCAGAAATACGAGGGCCCCGTGATAAAAGAGTTCACATTATACTTAACGGCGATGTCCCTTGGCTCAGGGCTGGGACAGATACAGGGGCTGGGACGGATATAACGATGGATTTAGGCAGAATCGTTTTTTTATAAAGCAGGCAGATGTGGATGTGCCTCTCAGCGCCGTCTCCCACGGGCTGTGTGGTCTGGAAGCGCTCGCCGGCCAGCGCCTCCGTTTCCTAATCTGTCAGAACGGGAAGGGAGGACTCTCCGCAATCTTCACTGAGTGAGCGGCAGCCCCAAAACTGCAGCCGCCAACACTACTGCCACCTTTCTGGGAACCCCCAGGCGCCGGTCCAGGCACAACGGCCAGGCCCGGTAAGACCTACAGCGCCCGCTCCAGCTGTCTGAGACCCGAGCGACGTCCGTCTCCACTCCGGCCGCGCCCAGACGTAGGCCGCGCGCCTGGCGGCGCAGGCGCCAGAGCTCTGGTCCTCGGCTCCTGCGCCGCGCGTGCCGCAGACCTGAACGGGCGTTTCCCATCAGGCTCTGCGGCAAGAGCCCCGCCCCGGAGCGGGCGGTGGGGCCCGAGCCTCGCAGGCTGGAGCGAGGGAGGGGAGGGGAGGGCTTCTTTGCGAGCTCAGACCCTGATGCAGGCGAAAGAGCGGAGAGGAAACCGGCAGTGCAAACATTTAAAAAGAACGCGAGCCCCGTGACCTCAGGGCTTCTCCCAGGAAGGTAAAACAGCTTAGTGCTGGTGGCGTTGGCAGTAGTAGTAATGATGATAACGTGTCGCCAGTTTCTCAAAATTAATTGGAATACACAAAAACTGTAGACGATTAAGATTACAGTATCCCCCCTTATCCTCGGTTTCTCTTTCTGCAGTTTCCGTTACCTGTGGTCAGCTGAGGTCTAAAACTATTCAATGGAAAATTCCAGAAACAAGCACTTAATAAGTTTTGAATTGCGTGCTGTTCTGAGTAGTATGATGAGATGTCGCGCCATCCCGCTCTGTACCGCCAGGAACGTGAATCATTCTTTTGTCTGTATCCACGCTGTAGATGCTACCTGCGGTTAGTCACTTAGTGGCCGCCTGGGTTATAAGATCAACCGTTGTGTATTACACAGTGTTTGTGTTCAAGTCATCATTAATTTCCTTAGTAATGGCTCCAAAGTGCACGAGTAGTGATGCTGGCAATTAGAAGTTATTGTTGTTAATCTCATACTGTGCATAATTTATAAATTAAACTTTATCAGAGGTATGTATGTATAAGAAAAAACCGAGTATATATAGGGTTCAGTACTATTCGTGGTTTCAAGCATCCCATGGGGATCTTGGAACCTATAGCCGCAAATAGGGGGCGGGGTTGGGGGGGGGTAACTATTGTACACACAAACTAAAAGAAAAGGACTGTCGCACAGCCTCATCTCCCTTACATGACTGTGCACAACGTTCTGACATTTTTTAAAAATCGGATTTTAAGGGCATAACTATTAGAGATTAGAGCGTGTTTTCAGTAAAAAATGTAAATATTTTCTTGGTCAGTATATTTCCCAGCTCTTCCTTATTGAAAATTTCAAACAAATAGAAAATTTGAAAGAATTCAATGAGCACACATACATCACCTAGAGTCAACAGCTGTTAATATTTTGCCATATTTTCTTTATCTAGATGCGTAATTATTTGTGATCACATTTCAGCCCTAAATCTGTCATCATGTATCTTCTAAGATTAAGGACATACTCTTGCATAATCACAATACCATTATCACACCTATAAAAATTAACAGTAAATCCATGAATAGTATCTAATATCAAGTCCATATTCAAATTTCCCCAGTTGTCCCAAGAACATCTGTTATAGAGGTTTCATTAAGTTTTTTGAAGCTTTTTTTTTTTAAACCAGGATTCAATGAAACCCACATATTATAATACATAGTAGTGATGTGAGGAAATGTGTAAGTGAAGACATGACAAGATTCACTTCCTCAATGATCAAGTACTAATTTTCCCTTTGGAATAAGTGTAGAGAGTGTATTGTCAAAGAGCATAAATCTACAAATAGGATAGAAAAATTTTAATTCTGCTTCATATTTTCTGAGCATTTCAAACTGTTCTCTCCCAATTTAACTGCACCATGTATCAAAATCAAATTTTATTAAAAATAAAAATTCTATCCCAGAGTTATCAATTTTCAGGCATGTTTTACAGCACAAGCATTAACAGCTCTCCTAAATGAATAATTGGGCTGGTTGGTTAAAAAAAAGATTTTTAATTTCAACAACACTGAATATTAAAATAGCAGCAAAGTCAGCAGATATTTCCAAAAATTTTGAAGCATGCACACATTTATAGGAGACTGACATGTGATAGAGTTAAATTTTATGTGTTAGTTAAAGGGGACCATGTATAGTAATACCAAATACTGCCCTCAATTTGCTGTTTGAGAGTTTTGAATTCTGTGATTTCCAAATAATTTTTTAAAATATTAAGAGAATTGCATTATTTCAAACTTTGTGCATAATATACAACTTTCAAATATTTATTCACATTATTTTAAATTTGCTCAGTTTACATTCCCGTAAAATGTAGCAGCACTGTACTCGACAGGCAATCCTTTGCATGGTTCGAACATGCATGAATTTCAGTCACCATGGTTTAGTTAAATAACACCAGATTCAAAGTTCAGTTACCACTTTATATTAACTGTGAGTAATCACATCAAGTACAAACTTGGCTGCTAGCTCTTCAGTCTACAAATCACTGCATTAATAATGAATATGCATCATGATCAATGACCAGTCACATCACTTCTTTCAAAGTATATTGGTGATTAGTCACTACAAATCTGTTCTTCAATTCATGCAAAGACAACACAGTTGTACTTGTGTGGGCTCTTTGTCTCCCAGTGATAAACTGTTGTGGTTACTAAGAATTGCAGAGCTCTTGGCACATGACTCCATCTAAATCTCTGCAGAGAGACAGCTGTGGGGAAAGAGGGAGAATATCCCCCTCTGCCCCTTCCCTTAAGGTTCTTATGGCTGGCCAAATAATTAACAAGACAGGTTAGCAGGAGAAAATAATACCAAGTTTAATAACATGTATACATGGGAGAAACTCAGAAATGAGCAACTCGTCTCTCTGTCTAAGCTGCTTGCTTAAGTATTGTAGCTAAAGGCGAGGAAGGTGTTGGGGGTGGGTAGTGGTCTGGGACTTCAGAGGGCAGGAAGACAATTCTTTTCAGGGTCGTCTATAGATAACGTGGTCAGGAAGAGATAGAGTTTTTTGATAAATGGGGCTTGGTGCCCCTCCCATTGTAACATCTATTTTACATTATCATTACAGCCATCATGATAGAAAATCTGTTCCAGGAAGGAGCCACCGCGTCAAATTCTTTAGGCAGTTAGTGGGGGAGGTCAAATGTCCCTCAGAGAAAACAATCAAGGTAAAGAGATATACTTCAGGGTGGCCAAATCTTGATCTCCCACACAGCCAAACTCTAGCATGGCTTCTAAGCAGCATAAGGCCATGTTGCAAGGATGACTCCCTGACCATCACCCCCCCAAACACACACACACACCATTAAAGTGCCTGCCTGAGAAAACTTAACACTGCCAGGAGCCTTTACTATTAGTTCCAGCCAACACCTGACAATAGGCCCCTGACCTCCCTTTCTTAGAGCATTTACTAAAAAGAATTTACAATTATGAATCCTTCCTCTATCCCTCTGAGATGTATATGTATCTCCTACAACTCAGAAATGTCTCTCTCAAGGACCTGAAAGCCACTCCTTTATAATGTAATCATCAGAAAAGATACGGCCTCTGTCTCCCAGTCTCTGTGGGATAGAATCCTAACTTTAATAATTGCAGACACAGCTGGCAAACAGCTGTCCTAATTGCATTTACACTCAACCCTTTGTAATATATCACTTCTCTGACTCTACTTGAACTGCCACTTGGTCCCCCATTCTCCTTTTAAAATGTCCAGTCACCTCTGCACAAATCAGAGTGGAGCTCAGCTCCTTCCCCTACTGTTAGCAGTTACTGAATAAACTCTGTTTTCACCACTTTAGCTGATGTCCAGCTGTGTTTATCTTTGACATTACCCTGAAGAAATGAGACTCTCCATCCAAAATTTGGTTTGGATATCAAAATTGATGACACTCCACATGCACAAAGAGGATATGAAAAGGTTTATTACTCACATAATGAGGCTTTCTGGAGTGAAAAGGGATGGCTCCCAAGCAGGTCCATAAATGGCTTAAGAGAGCAGGGAAGAGACTGGCTTAGGGGTCTTACTGTGGTTAAGTGGTGGGGCTGAAGAGTGGGCTCCAGTGTACATGCAAGGGCTTGTGTGGCTTGAGCTTCCCTCCAGAGCCCAAGGAGGGAGCACCTGGGCTTTCATATCAGCTTGCCCAGATGTGGGGCAGAAGGGGAAGGAAGACTGGTGGAGCTGAAAGCTGTCATCAGTCAAACACTAAATATGGAGTCAGACTCTCTATTACACAAACTCATGTTACATTTTACAAAAAAATGGATAATTAAGAGGGAATTGGCCAACAAAGATGAAATTGCAGCAAAGAAAGCAAAAATGATAATGCTGGAAGTGAAATTCAAATTAAATATAAATGGAGTTACAGAATAAATAGCCAACAGGAGGAATGTTGACACTGCCACCATTCAAGAGGCTCTAGATTTGCAGCCAGAGGGACTTGTTGAAGGGGAACTCATCGACATAGATGAGGGAAGTGTCAAAAAAGATGAAGATGTCCCAAAGGAAGTGATGCTGTTTCTCTGCGGTATTTTCTAAGCCACTATGTTAGCCTTCTGTCATACGGTCTACTTAATATGTTGATGTCCAGAACTTCAGAAGGTATTCAGCAAACTGCTTCTGCACATATGAAAATAGTGGGACCATTGTCTCTTTCCAATTCACTTCTCTTAGAAACTGTCTGAGTCACAAATTTTGCAGGCAGTTTCTTAGTTATCTATGCTGCATAACAAATTATCCATAATTTAGTGGCTTAAAACAACAAATATTTATTATCTCACACCATTTCTGCCAGTCAGGAGCAGCTTATCCGGGCGGTTCTGGCTCAGGGTCTCTCTTGAGGTTGCACTTCAACTCTCAGCTCAGGTGCAGTCAACTGAAGGCTTGGCCCAGGCTGGAGGATCTGCTTCCAGGATGGCCCACTCACATGGCTGTTGGCATATGCCTCAATTCCTTGCCATGTGGGCATTTCAACATGGCAACTGGCTTCCCTCAGCGCAAGCAGTCCAAGAGACAGAGTCAGAAGCCATGGTGTCCTTTATAACATTGCCTCAGAAGTGACAGGCCACCACTCCTGCCCCATCCTATCGATTGCACAGGTGACCCTTATACAACGTGGTAGGGGACTATAGAAGGATGTAAACACCAGGGGACGGGATCACTGAGGGTGACAATTCACTCAAAAGGGAGATGACAGTGGCGGTAGAGCCCCATGTGCTTGTGCGTGTGCGTGTGTGTGTGTGTGGTTCTTTGCACCCATCCATACTTCTTTTCTAGATGTTTTTCTGCAGTTTTCTTTCATTTTTCGACTCTCTTTCCCTGTATTCTGGCTTTCCTCTTTATAGTTTAAAAAATGGTTCACGTTTTTTATAGTTGAGCGTATTTTACACAAGTTCAAGTTCCAGGTTTGGTGAGTTTTCTTAATTTTTGTTCCTCTCCCAGTGTGAGGCTTGCAGGCTTTGTAAGAGATTGAATCAGGGAATTCTGCTTTTGGACTTGTGGAGAGAGGTACTGACACGTCACTGCTGGCAAAAGGCATATGTGAGGATGGAGGGAGGAATTACTTGTCCCCGTCACAGGATGGGAGGCCACATGCTCCCTGTCTTCTGCTCTTAGAGGTCCTCTAAGGGACTACGTTTTGGCTGGACAGCTGACTGGTAAACATAGATATTACTGCCTGACGCCATAAAGAAGCCCATGTTTTCTATTATCTGAGACTAAAGTCCTCCAGTATATATTTAAGCAAATATTTAAAGTGGGAGGCTATGGTCCCTAGTCATCTATAACCTGCTTCTACTGATGATATGTATATTTCAGACACTATCTAGATGCCTAGCCCTGAATATGACTGAAGAAGATCAAGTTTAGAACCAAGAAAGCCAGTCAGGAGGCCATCGCAATAATTCATGTACAAAATGATGGTGCTGGCTGGGGTCGTATTAGCAGAGACAGAAAGAAATGGTCAAAATCTTGATATATTTTAGAGTACAGCTGATAGGATTTTCTGATAGAGTGTAAGAGGTGTGAGAGAACAAGAGAAGTCAAAAAATGACTGATATTTTGGGCCTGATAAATTGAGCAGATGGAATTGTCACTATTATGGGGAAAAGTCAAGAGGAACAACAGGTTGATGGGAAAACACCAGATCTTGTGCTGGAATGTAGAGATTTTAAGATGCCTATGTAACCAACATGCAAGGCTGTGCAAATGGCTGGATATTTGAGTTCTGGATATCAGGGTAGGGGTCTGGATTGGCGATCTCAGTTTGAAACTTTTAGGGATACAGATGTTATTTAATGCCTTGTAATTGAATAAGACGACCTAAGTAAACAGTGAGACAGAAAAGAGTAAAAGGTCCAAGCATGTGCCCTGCTCTAAAGGTTTGGTTACCTGCTAAAAATAGGATGGCATGAACACTTTTGAGAACGAAAATGAGCACGACTAATCATTAAGCCTCGATAACAGGAGTAGATTGAGACTATCCTTCTCACACCAATAGGGATGGCCTCCTTGCTGACAGGTCGGGAGCACATATTGAATGTTGGAATAATTGATGTCTGAAATAAGTATAAAATGAGTAGTCTGGAAGAAGGGAAGATTAACTATAGACAAATGGTATGACTGCTGAACACATGAAAAAATTCTGTAGGTTAGTTGTTCATGAATTTGAAAACAGAATGACAGTGTGTTCACCCAAGTTCAGCTACATGGGTGGAGGTGCACAATAGGCAAAGTTAGCCAGGTTTGGGTTTGTCCAAATGATAAAGCAAGAATGGAGGGATCGGGGCCGGCCCCGTGGTGTAGTGGTTAAGTGCATGCGCTCTGCTGCTGGTGGCCCAGGTTCGGATCCTGGGTGTGCACCGATGCACTGCTTGTCAGGCCATGCTGTGACGGCATCCCATATAAGATGGAGGAAGATAGGCACAGATGTTAGCCCAGGGCCAGTCTTCCTCAGCAAAAAGAGGAGGATTGGCATGGATGGTAGCTCAGGGCTGAATCTTTCTCACAAAAAAAAAAAAAAAAGAATGGAGGGATCAGTAATGATTGAGCATCAACATTAAACTGCACAAGTAGGGAAGGGGGACATCACTGGGTGAGGGGCAGCTAAAAACAACAAGGTCTCAGACATGATCATGACAATGAGCAGTACACACAAGGTGAAGAATAAGATCATTGTAGAAGAGGAGTCAAAGGGATGAGCAACCAGTGTGTGGGTCTTGTCATCTATATGGATACTGAAATTACAGTTCTGACGTGGGTAGCTGGAGAGAGTGAGCCAGTAAGCCCAAAGTTTTCAAAGAATGAGAAATGACCAAAGACCAACTCTGTGCTTCTCAAAGACTCCTTCACAACTTGACAAACTGACTTTAAAAAAATCTATTATATCTAGGCTTCTCTCAATTCAGGGTTTCTCTTTCAACTCCAGAGTTCTTTATCATACCAGCTGCATCTCTTCCAGCTCCATGCCTTTCTGAGTGTCCAGCTTAACCATAATACAGAATAACAAAAGACTCTCTGAACTAGAGCATAATATTTTCTACGTTTGTAACTTTCCTGCTGGCTTCAAACATCTGGTGAAAGTAGGGCAGTTTGTCCTTCATGCACCTTGTGGTCATGACTTTTCCATATCTAAGGAGATGGGAGTGGGCCACTGGATTTCAAGAGATTTGTTGGAATATTTTCATTGTGAATACATACTTTTCATAGGTTTGAGACTAAAGACCTATCATGAATATCACCAGCCCCTGTCAAACTCTCTAGATCTCTCAGGTCTAGACAATTTCATATTGATCAACGTCATAACTGACCACTGTACTTGAATAATATTTGTTACTCGCCATTCAATGAACAGAGTAAGAACATATCTAATTAAGAATAAATAGAAGGGACAGTTCTTTCTTACAAAATAGTTCCAACTAATAAAGGTAGAAGGAATGAAGGGAATGCAAAAACACCACTGAGCAAATAGACAAGATCCACCAATGGATACTAACTAAAATTAGTGGAGAAAAGTTTGAGAAACACTATATGCAGAGTCTCAAAGTTATCTCCCCACAAGAAAAGTATTCCTTACAACGGGAAGAATAGTAACTTTACAGTGGAAAAACCCAGAAGACACCACCTTAATAAAGTGAACAAAATTAATACCACCAGTACTAAAACAGAAAGATATCAATGATGCATTAAGAAAAACACATTACTTCTGTGGTATTTTTGCCAAAATGCATAATCCCAATCTAATTATGAGAAAACATTAGACAAATTCAAATTGAGAAACATTCTATAAAATAACTGACCAGTACTCATCAAAAGTGTCAAGGTAATGAAAAGCAAGACTAAGGAAGTGTCAGACTAGAAAGACTAAGAAAACAAAACAACTAAATGCAATGTAGGATCCTGGACTGAATCCAAATCAGAAAAATGAAATTAAGGGGAAAATTGATGGGATGTGAATAAAGTTTAGTTAATGTATGGTACCAATGTTAGTATCCTGCTTTCTTTTGTTCTGTAAGTTGTTAACATTAGGGGAGGCTGAGTGAAGGGTATACATGAACTCTCTATACTAACTTTTCAACTTTTCTGTAAGTTTAAAATTATTTCACTTAACATCACTAATCATTAGGGAAATGCAAATCAAAACCACAATTAGATACTACTACACATCCATTAGGATGGCTATTATTTAAAAAAAACAAAAAACAGAAAATAACAAGTGTTGGTGAGGATGTGGAGAAATTGGAACCCTTGTGCATTGCTGGTGGAAATGTAATACAATGCAGCCACTATGGAAAACAGTATGGCAGTTCTCCCCAAAATTAAAAACAGAACTACCATATGATCCAGCAGTACCCCTTCGGGGTATATACCCAAAAGAATTGAAAACAGGGACTCAGATATTTGTACACTAATGTTCATAGCAGTATTATTAACAAAAAGTGGAAGCAACCCAAGTGTTTATCAGTGGGTGAAGAGATAAACAAAATGGGGTACATACATACAATGGAATATTCAACATTAAAAAGGAAGGAAATTCTAACGCATGTTACAGTGTGGATGAACCTTGAGGACATTATGCTCAGTGCAATAAGCCAAACAGATAAGGACAAATACTGTATAATTCCACTTATATGAGAATAGGCAAATTCATAGCAACTAAGTAGAATGCTGGTTGCCAGGGGCTGGAAGGGGAAATGGGGAGTTGCTTAATGGGTGTGGCGTTTCAGTATTGCAGGATGAAAGAGTTCTAGAGATTGGTTGCACAACAATGTGAATGTACTTAATACTTCTGAACTGTACACTTAAAAATGGTTAAGATGATAAATGTTATGTTATATGTATTTTACCGCAATTAAAAGTTATGGAGATGAATGGTGGTGATGGTTGCACAATGTGCATGTAAATGCCACTGAACTGTACACTTAATGGTTAAAATGGCAAATATTACATTATATATATTTTACCACAATGAAAGAAAATAATTTTTTTTAAAGTAAAATAATTCAGACTATAAAATTTGAAAGGAAAATATAAACTCCAAGAGTTTATATGTGTGTGAACCAAGAAATGTTTAAAAGTCGGGTTGTGTATGTGCAAGAGATTGAGACACACAAAATAAAGAGATTACTAGAAAAAGAAAGAATATATTTCCAAACTCTAGGTTTTCAGAGTTATATTATAGAATAGAGTATGGATCAATCCACTTAATGGGCTGACTGCTTTTTCAGTTGCTCACTGTCTGTATATTCCATAACTCTCCATCCCTGGTTTCAAAAGCATCTAGAGATATTATCAAATTTTTAATTTTTTTCAGACTGCTCACTCAGTATACATTAAGAATTATGGTCCTAGCTTCAGTAAAATTCCCCTGGAGAGAAAGGCTGACTATTGCTTTGATTGCTCCCCATACCAAAAAATTTCCAATGAGACTATTTGCAAATACTCTTCCTTCTTACCCTTCCACATTCCTAGTCATTAAAACAAAAAAGGGAAACTAACAAGAATAGGACACTGGGGTAAAACTTAATCTGTACATTCATTCAATAAACTAATTATCATAATCAATAATACTTCTTTCTCCTCTGTGAAATATTGCTTCCTCCCTGATTCCCTTTCATCATTTTAGATGCAGCAGTGCTGTCCAATAGAAATATAATGAGAGCCGTACATGTAATTTAAAATTTTGTAGTGGCCACATTAAAAAAGTAACAAGAAATAGGCAAAATTAACTTTAATAACATATTTTATTTAAACATATTCACAATATTATCATTTCAACATGTAATCAATATAAAAATTACTTTTCATTCTTTATTGCAAAGAGTTTTATATCTCTAATATTTATTTCACACACTTTCATCACTTTGGTTTTACAAGTCACAAACTCTTTGAGCCTCGGTTTCTTAATTTGTAAAATGGGAATACTAATATCCATTTTATCAGGCTGATATGGGGTTTAGATAATATATGCAAATTACTTGCAGCAATGCATTCCCAGTAGCAGATGCTCATAAATAAGTTTCCTCCTTCTTCCATTAATCTTCACAACTACTCTGAGTGAAAAATAAAACTGGTATCATCTCTTACTTACAAATGAGAAAAGTGAAATGCAAGAATTGACAGACTTGTCCATGTTAACATAGTTAGGATGGACTGGAACCCAGCTACTCTGCTCCCAGCCCAATCTATTCACTCGTTTACATCTATATACTACAGCTTCTAGGGCTGAAGCAATAAATAAGAGACAAAGTTCATGCTCTCATGGAACTTGTTTTAATGGGAAGAAAATAACAATGAATATGTCATGTGGTAGTGAAGTGAAATAAAGCAGACTAAAGGGATGAAGATTGATGTAGGGTGAAAGTGGTGGGGCATTTTATGTAGGACCCAGAGGAAAGCTTCTGTGATAAAAGTCATATTTGAGCAGAGATCTGAAGGAAATAAGGGAGTGAGGCATGCTGGTACCTGGGAGAAGATCACAGCAAGCATGACTGGTGTGATCTAGAGACAGTAAAGAGGCAGTGGGACTGGAGGAAAGTAAGACAGGAAGAAGAGATCAGACAGCGGGGCTCAGAAGCAGATCCTGTAGTGCCCCGTGGTCCCTCGTCGTTACCACACCACTGTCCGGCTCCTCAGAGAACCAGCGTAGTTTCTACTTTGTGACGCAGGAACTCTTTTCTAGTACTCCTCCTCTCTTCCACCCTACCATTAATTAGTAGCCTTTGTAAATGCTCCAGTAACAAAATGATGTAAAATTTGCAATTGACAATGCTCCTTCAAATAGATTGCTTGTAGGATCATCACAGTGCAGGTGCTGTCAATCACATTTCATAGATGAGGAAATGCCTGAGCCTTTTTTTTGTACTAAGTCTTCAATATCTGCCGTGTATATTACACTTAAGAGCGTCTCAATTCAGATGCTAAATTTTCATCAGGAATTCTTGATCTACATTTAGATTTAATAAAATTCACTATTGAAAAAATATATTTGCATACCGAGTTATTCCAGACACATTTAAGAGTTTTCCAATAACTGAATCGAGTATCTGTATTTCAACTTACATTAAAATTAAAAGGGGGGCTGGCCCTGTGGCCAAGTAGTTGAAGTTCCGCACACACTTTGGCAGCCCAGATTCGCGGGTTCGGATCCCAGGTGCCAGACCTGCTCCACTCATCAGCCACACTGTGGAAGCATCCCACAAACAAAATAGACAAAGACTGGCACAGATGTTAGCTCAGGGCTAATCTTCCTCAAGACAAAAAAAAAAAGAGGACGATAACAGATGTTAGCTCAGGAAGAATCTTTCTCACCTAAAAAAAAAAAAAAGAAAAAATTAAAAGGAAAAATTCAGTTCCTTAGTCACACTAGCCACATTTCAAGTGCTCAACAGCCACATGTGGCTTCATATTGGACAGGGCAGTTTTAGACAGACATTACCTTTTCAAGGAATACCTTTGTGAGCATCCTAATCTGTCTGTGTTTCCACAAGATTTGTATTAATCTCCTCATTGTACTGAGCATATCTCATTAGAAGTGTGTGAGGGTTTTTGTATCTTTTCTTGGAATTAGACTATGGGATATTAAAGGCATCACTCTTACTCACCTTCCCATCTCCAGAGCCTGGCACCATTCCTGACCAAAAGAGGGGCTCAGGCAAGTTGTTACATTTAGTAAACAGATGAGAAGTGTAGCACGTTGAATAGTGGCCTCCCAAAAAGATATGTCCAAGTCCTAACCCCTAGAACCTGTGAAGGTGACCTTATTTAAAATAAGGTCACAGGTGTAAGTAAAGTAAGGATCTCGAGATGAGATTATCCTAGATTAGGGTGGGCCCTAAATCCAATGACAGGTGTCTTTATGAGACAGAAAAAGAGAAGACATACAGAGATCCACAGAGGAAAAGGCCATGTGAAGACGGTGGCAGGGACTGGAGGGCAGCTCCAAGCCAAGGAACACCAAAGATCGCCAGCAGCCACCAGAAGCGAGGAGAGAGGACTGGAATGGACTCCCTCTCAGAACCTACAGAAGGAGCCAACTCTACTGACATCTTGATGTCAGACTTCTGGCCTCTAGATCTGTGAGAGAATAAATTTTCTTTTTAAGCCACCAAGTTTGTGGCAATATGTACAGCAGCCCTAGAAAATTAATGTAAGTAGACTGTATCACTACCGTGGATAAGGATCATGTCAGGAAGTAGAAAATCTCAGAGGAATAATTGAATGGTAAATCACCTCTCTGAATTTTATTGAGATAATAACCAAAACAGAGATTTTGTGACTAGACCATAGATGGTATGCCACGAGGCTTTGAACACGATTTTAGAAAAGGAGCAGGTAGATAATATAATCGTGTAACAAAACTAAAGGTTTTAGATAGCCCCATATAATATTTTACCTAATGATGACACACTAAAAGAACTCCACCAAATTAAAACTGGTAAGAAAACAAGGATATTTAGTATCGCTATTACTAATATTGTCACAACATTCTTTTTTTTTGAGGAAGACTGGCCAATCTTGCTCTTTTTGCTGAGGAAGATTGGCCCTGGGCTAACATCGTGCCCATCTTCTACTTTATGTGAGACAACACCACAGCATGGCTTGATAAGCAGTGCATCTGTCCACGCCCAGGATCCGAACCCACGAACCCCAGGCCACCAAAGCAGATCGCGCGAACTTAACCGCTATGCCACTGGGCCGGCCCCCCAACATTCTTATTAATGCAATAATTCAAGAAACAAAAGTGGAATATCTATTAACAAGAGATTAAGTTCTAAAAACGAATTGAAAACCAAACTAAGGGGAAAAACTACTGAAACACTATTGGGACATTTGAACTATTTAAGCAAATCATCTGAAAACTTTCCTGTTCACCAACAGTAATTTGATAAAATATGATGAAATTCTATTCGTATTGCAATAAATATATAAGTATCAAGATGTAACTTACTAAGAAAAGCATGACATTTATAAGGACAAACTAGAAATGGTGTGGAGAGATACAAAACAGAGCTTCTTAAGTGGGGTACGGTAAGGGCAGAGTGACTGAGCAGTGGGCAGTCCAGCTGGGTACAATCTCAGGACAACTGACACAGACAACCAGGAGGATGAACCTCTTTACCTTCCCAGGCCATGGATCACAGTGTCTCTTTCGAGGCAGTGTTGCCAAGGAATAGAAGAGGCAATACCATACAGATGGGCAATTGTGTGATTTATTAACAGAATCAGCAGGAGAAGCACCAAGTTTCCAAAATCCAGAGACTCTCTTGAGAAAGTCTTCTAAAACATTTGCTTCCTTCCCCTTTCTTCACCATCACTTTTGTCACACAAATCCCCCATAAACCATTACTGCAAGACACACCTACAAGCTGTGTGCCCTTAAATTACTAATCTATTTGTCTCTGTTTCCTCACTTGTAATACAAAACAGTGGTGGTGATAATACTGAGGTTAAAAACACCATAAGGGAAGTATTCTTAGACTATATTTCAAATGCTATTACTTCAACATGGTCCTAAGGGGTTTAACCAATAAATCATTTGATAGTTTTATATTTGGATCTGTGATCCATTCTGAGTTAACATATAAGGTATGAGGTTTCAGGTGGGGCTTATTTTATTTGCATGTGGATATCGCCAGTTATTTGTTATTCCAGCACTTATTTGTTAAAGATTACCCTTTTTCCATTGAATTGCTGCATCTTTGTCAAAAATCAGTGGGCCATGTTTGTGTCAATTTCTGGACTCTATCCTGTTCCACTAATCTATCAATCTTTTCACCAACACCATACTATATTGATTCCTATAGCTTTATAGTAAGTCTTAACCCTGGGTAGTATGATCATGCCAACTTTATTCTTCTTTTTCAAAATAGTTTTGGCTACTCAGTTCTTTTTTTCATTATATACTGTTTCTCTTTATCTCTGGTAATTTTCATTGTTCAGAAGTCTACTTTGTCTGGTATCACAGTCACTTCAGGTTTCTTTTGTTTACCGTTTGCACATTATATCTTTTTTCCATCCCTTTATCTTTAAAACTATCTATATAGGGGCCAGCCCAGTGGCATAGTGGTTAAGTTTGTGCACTCTACTTCGGCAGCCCAGGGTTTGCAGATTCGAATCCCAGGCGCAGACCAATGCACCGCTCATCAAGCCATGCTGTAGCAGCATCCCACATACCAAAATGGAAGAAGATGGGCACAATGTTAGCTCAGGGCCAATCTTCCTCAGCAAAAAGAGGAGGACTGGCAACACATGTCAGCTCAGGTCTAGCTTTCTCACACACACACACAAAAAAGCTATCTATATAGACTTTCTTATAGACATTGAGTCATTTTTTTTAATACATCTAACAACCTCTGTCATTTAATTGGTGTGCTTCTGCCATTTATGTTTTGTGTCAAAAAGAGTTAACATAGCAGGCCTGAGCCTGCTCTTCTTAGAAAGGCCTGCTTACAAGGCTGGCCCTTGACTGGCACGTGAGAACTTGCCTGGTAAACAGCTGCCTACGCTCATATAAAACTTTCCCTAAATGATAAGAGTGGCTCACTATGCCTAAACCAACAAACAATGTGGCGTATTCTGAACACCTGCTTTCCTTCTGGGCATCTGGAATTTCAGTGACTGCCATCAGTCACACAGGCACTATATGCCTCCATAACTGACCCCTAGAAAGACCATGGACTCCTAGCCTCAGGTGAGCTTCCCTGGCAGACAAGACTTCACACAAGTTCTCGCAGCTTGTTGCTGGGGGAATTAAGTGCATTCTGTGTGACTGCACTAAGAGAGGACTCTGAGAGGCTCATGTCTGGTTTCTTCTGGACTTCACCCCACACTTTTTTTTTACAATTTGCATCCTTATGCTGTAATAAATCTTGGCCACAAGCACGTCTATATCCTAAGTCCAGTGAGTCTTTCTGTGAAAAATAATTTAATTAGATAACAAAAATTTTAGTTAAATGTTTCACTTAGCAAAACACACCTAAAATGAACAGTAAAAAGAGAGCTTTAAATTAAGGCTTCACAATTTCATATAATTACAAAGACCAAAACCTTACAGTATTAGTATTATGTTTCAATTTTCAAATATAATTGCAATATCTTAACTTACCTTACAGGTCTATAAATGGAAAAAAAAAAAAGAGAAATTAGAATGAAAAAAATCAAAATTTTTAAAAATTATGGATCTAACACCTTTACGTGAATTTTTCAAAAGCATGTCTCTCAAACGTGTTTATAGCAACCTGGTATAAAAGTTATATTTCACATAACTGAAATTTCTTCACTACATACATATAAGTGCTGAGGTATGCTACTACAATATAAACTCAAAATGCAAGAGGCACTTTGAGGCATTACAAAATACTGGCATTTTTTTTTTAAATACTGATTTCACAAGTTTATGGTGCAAATTGGTTACACAGCTTCCACTTCTATAATAATAGCTGTTCATTGTTTCTGGGTTCCCTTTTTAAGGTTAGACTGAAATCAGTGGAGTTTTCCTATAAAACTAGCTGTATCAACTTGACCTGCCTTGACTAATACTTTATGTGTCACTATGCTTCAACATCCATCTGCTTCAGTTCTGTGGGACTTGAATACTTCAGTCTATCTGTGTCCCATGGTTTCTCTGTCTTTTTTCAGGCTATTTAATATAACCTTCCGATTAAAGTCAACAAAAGATGAAATGATCACCTGATGCCCATCTTCAATTTTGGAAATTCTGAACATCTCAGCAGACAGCACCAGGGTGAACTGGGCCACCAATCCTCTATTGCCTTCAGGACCAAGCATCAGGGACACTTGACAGGGCAGGCATCAAACTAGCTTGGGTGCAACTTTTTGTAGCTGAAAACAGAGTAAAAACGACATAATTTTTCATTTAATATATATGACAAGAATATGTAATAAACATTATTTTCCCCATTTTATATATGAGGAAGGTAAGAATGAGTGAGATTATATAAAGCAACTTAACAAATACCAAATATGTTTTAGAGCTGAGATTTAGTCCCAAGTCTCTCTGATTCCAAAGCTTGTACAGACGCCCCCACCCCACCTATAAGCACTATTTAATATTACTAACAGAGTGTGCACAACTGAACTAATATTACTAATAGAGTGTGCACAATTGAACTGAATCAAAACAGCACTCAACACATATTGCAGTAAGCTCTCTGACCGAAAAAAACATAAAAATGACAAAAGATATTTTATAAATATAAATGGGTATCATTGCTGGAAAAAGAGAAGGGTTACCCTCAGTGGACATAGAATTTTGCGTAATTCAATAAAGATGGAGTGTTAGATCCATGGTTCAGAACCTGCAGGACATGACAGCTGGAAAAGATGCAAGAAGCTCCAGGAATAGTCTGAGTTCTAGGGCTCCCTGCTCCTTGTGTTCAGAGGGCTGGAAAGCCACTGTGGGTCCACTCCTAGGCTGGCACAGTGAGTGTGACCAGTAAGGTGGGAAAGTATCCTTGGCATCTGGCAGCAGCCAAGATAACTTGGGAATCCCACATCGTTATAGTCTCCTGGCACCCACAACCCACACCACATCCCATCCTGTTACCAATAAAGGGTATAGATAAACAGAGTACTTAGTCAAGCCAGCAGGGACTCTCATACAACAACTGAGGATAACCAACACCCCAAAAAGAATCACCCAACTGAAAAAACAAAAGCTAACATTGAAGAAAACTAAGCCAATACAGCAAATAGGAGATTTTGAAAGATGTATGCCTAATATATTCAGAGAAATATGAGAGATTAAGACACCTGTAAAAGAAGAAATATCCTTTATCAAAAAGAACAATCAGTAGTCTTGGATATTAAAAATAGTGTCAAGGGGCCAACCCGGTGGCGCAAGCAGTTAAGTGCGTGTGCTCCACTGCAGCGGCCCGGCGTTCACTGGTTCAGATCCTGGGCGTGCACTGATGCACCGCTTGAAAAGCCATGCTGTGGTGGCATCCCATATAAAGTGGAGGAAGATGGGCACAGATGTTAGCCCAGGGCCAGTCTTCCTCAGCAAAAAAAAGAGGAGGATTGGCAGATGTTAGCACAGGGCTGATCTTCCTCACAAAAAAAAAAAAAATAGTGTCAAAATCTGAAAAAGAAAAGGCTCACAATATTAAGGAAGTAGGAGAATAGAGGATAATTTGTAGAGTGAAATGGTGAGCTGGAAGATCTAGTCAATGATCTCAAATGCAGTGCAAAAGAAAAGAGTAAGTGTGAGCTTTAGTTTTAAGGGACCAAGCTATAATTTCTAACATAATTTTTAATAACCAACTGAATATTCTAGAACAAGAGAAAAGAGAATAAATTTGGGGTAATACTCCAACAGTAGTAAGAGAATTTCTCCAAACTGGAGAAAAATATGAGTCCATAGATTACATGTATTACTATATGACTAAAGGAGGAGAATATATATAATTCAGATGCCTTGAACATACTGGGAATATAAATATTGTCAAGTTAAGGTACAAGTGCCTTATAATGTCATGATAAAATTTAGTCAATTGATTATAAGAAACTCCTCTGTAATAGTCTTAGTTATAACTGTTAATTATAATAAAACCTGTTACACTTAACCAATAATACTGGTTTCCTTGTTTGTGACAGGAGGTATATTTACACAGAGTATGACTAATGATGGAAGCTGAATTTCACCTTGATGATCAAACTTTCTAATTTTTAATTCCCTGCCTATGCTTTAATATTTTTTATGATTAACAGAACCAATAAAATAATTGCTCTAATGCCTTGTGGTCATAAGCAACCTCCAGCTTTATCCTTATAACAAATTTTGGTTAAAGTAAAAATGAACGAAGAACATATAAATTTTTTAAACCAAAGGTGGAAAATCTAAATTTTTGTCAGCTCTAGAAAGGAATCAGAATCACATCAGCAACAATGTTTGTAAGAATACAAGAGAGCAATGGCTTCTACATGCTAAGGGAATATAATGTTTATCCTAAAATTCTCAATTAGAAAAGAAATCAATCAAGTAAGGCCTAAATGCAGATTTATTTTGATACATGAAAACTATTTTTAAGAATTATGAGAGGATGTAATCTATCAAAATAAAAAACTGATTCTAAAAGGAAAATATGATGCAAATAAACAATAGTTATGGCAGAAAAGTATACAACATATTGCTAAGTCTAAATCAATATACATTTTTTAAAATAAAATAAAATTCTAAAATTAAGATTGTCAGTAATTTCCACATAGGATATACTGAATAGGAGGTGGGGTATGCACACATATAAACCATGACCTAGCAATCCTGCCTGCAAGTGAAACGTGGGGAGGCACATAGTTTTTTTTTTTTTGGTAAGGAAGATTGGCCCTGAGCTAACATCTGTTGCCAATCTTCTTCTTGTTTGCTTGAGGAAGATTGTCCCTGAGCTAACATCTGTGCCCATCATCCTCTATTTTGTAGTTGGGACACCACCACAGCATGGCTTGATGAGTGGTGTGTAGGTCCGCACCCAAGATCCGAACCCTGGGCCGCTGAAGCAGAGCATGCGAACTTAACCACTACGCCATCAGGCCAGGCCCAAGGGAGGCACATTATAGTGGTAGAAGAGCAAGTATCAGTAAGAAGCAGTCTGAATAGAATAACTATCACACAGCAACATGGTCAGATGTGAAAATATTGTGCTGGGGGACAAATGAACAAATTCACCAGCAGAAGATTAGTCATGTGCATTGCAAATAAATGCTTAGAAAACAAATTATACAGTTTACAAGTTCACATATAAATAAAAGTATATACATAATACAAATTAGAACTGTTGCCTTGAGGTCAGAGAATGGAAATAGGAAATGGGGAATAAATACCTAAATATAACAAAATGGACCATAAAGTCTTGTAAAACCAAGAAAAAAAATTCACTCACCATTCTGTACCCCAGTCCAAATTTAAAAGCAGATAAATAACACAAGGATTTATGTAAGCAATAAAAAAATATGGAGGACTTCCACTCCTAGGCAAGATGGAGTATCAGAAACCAGATTAACCTTTCCACCCAAAATGATCAAAAAAGTTAACAAAATATAAGGAAAAAAAGATTTCCAAGATGATGGACATCAGGCAACAAAGGAGAGAAAGGAAACAAATGAGATGAGCCCTACAACTGCCCCAGCTTACCACCTTGAGAAATTTTTTGACCATGTTGCAGGGAGAAAAAACTGGGGCAGAGCCTGGTGGACTCCCTCAGTTGAAGAGAGAGATTTGACAGTCTGGGGAGACCAAGGCAGCTAGAGTTCATAGAATGGAGTACCAGAGAGAAGAGGGCTATAGAGAAAGAAAACCCCAGAGATCAGCAGAGGGTCTTCCTCGAGCATTCAGCAGAGCACTATGTGTATATGATCAGTATGTGTACGTAAGGAAATTACCTAGGTCTGGGGAAAGAACCATTCAAAAGCATTAGAGGGCACAGTGCATAGCGCTCACTCAGGGCCTGGAATAGTGCCTGTTTCAAGGAAGCAGACTGGAAAATTTCATAATTCATGGCCCACTGGGTAGAGTACTCAGGAAGATCTTGCCTCAGTAGTAGGGAATAATTAACCCTAGACTGAGCACTGCCTTGGACCTGCTTAACAAATCTTAAAAAGAAGATGAAGACCAAAAAGGATCAAACTGTTTTCAAGTAACTTAACTATATCCCAGAATAAAGCTCAAGAAGGGTTTTGAGAGGTTCGGGGGATTCGATTGGAGACGTAAAAGAAAACTTCCACTCCAAACAAATGGACTGAAGGTATATTTTATTATATAGAGGAGAGTAAAGGCAATAGTCTGCAAACAGATCTGAATAGGTCAAATAATAAGAGTGAAAAACACCAGCTCAATCAGAAAGAGAAACACCAGATCGACTGAGATAGCAGCAGATTCGAATAGGTCATAAGAGGGAAAAACATTAGATCGATCAGAAAGGGAAACACCAGATCGACTGAAGGGAAATGACACAAATCAACCGTAAAGAGAAACACCAGGGTGACTGAAAAGAGAACACATCAGATTGGTTACTCACAACATCCACGCCCCACTGCTGGGGAGAGTCTCTTCAATTGACATGGCTGTGTGGGAATCTGATCATCAGAGGTCCTGGGCAAGGCATCCCCTCCACAGTTGAGACTGTCACCAGGCCTCAATTTCCAGCAGTTTATATAGCATCAGTAGTTTCCAGAGTAAACAGAGTTTACACAGCAAGTATTCAGTGTTCCCATGCACAAATGGTTATCAGTGGCGTACGTGCACTGAGCCTCCTGGCTATCGTCCCAGCCCAGCAGTTGTTTACGTGCATTGTTTTCCCTGGTTATAGTCCCAGCCCGGCACAGATGGCCAGTCTGCCCTGGGCTGCGATGCCCAAAGGACCTTGAAATTTCTACAAATTGCAACTATCTCTGTGAGAGAAAGGCCAGTTCCCAGGAAAAAGGCCAGTTCCCACCGCACAGAAAGCAGCTTTATATTTCTTTGTGTGCTGGCGGCTGTAGGTCAATGGAACGGCCCAACATGGCTATACTCATGTCAAGACAACAAGGATTACAGGAACACGAAATATCCAGCATCCAACAAAGTTAAATTCACAGTGCCTAACATCCAATAAAAGATTACCAAGCACGAAAACAGGCAAGAAAATGTGATCTGTAAAGGGGAGAATAATCAGTGAATTGAAACTGATCCAGAACTGACACAGACATTAGAATTAGCAGAAAAGGACATAAACACAATTACTATAACTGTATTCCGTGTGTTCAAAAAGTTAAGTCCAGGCATGAAAGATATAAAAAGACCCAAGTCAAACTTCTAGAAATAAAAACTATAATATGAGATGAAAAATACATTGGATGGGATGAACAACAGATTAGATATTGCAGAAGAAAAGATTACTGAACTTGAAGGCAATCAAGTTCATTTCTCAAAAAATATCCCCCCCCAAATGAAAAGAACATCTGTGAGCTGTGTGATGACTTCAAGCAGACTAATATATAGATAAGGGGAGGGGCAGGGGGACAGAAAAAATATTTGAAGAAATGATGGCCTAAAACTTTCCACACTTAAACTATAAACCTACACTTTCAAGAAGCTCAATAAACCCTAAACAAAAGAAAAATGAAGAAAACTATACCAAAGAATATCATAATCAAATTGCTCAAGACAAGTGATTATAAAAAATCTTAAATCAGCCAGAAAAAACAGACATGTTAAAGAACATATGTAATGATGACATCAGATTTCTCACCAGAAACAATGCAAGAGCGAAGATAGTGGAGTGACATCTTTAAAGTACTGAAAGAAAAAACTGTCAAGCTCTAATTCTAGAGATAGCAAAAAAATACCTTTCAAAAATGAAGGCAAAGCTTCCAGTTCAGGACAAGATGGAGCAGATACTACTTCATAGTCTACTAAGTACAGCTAAACATCCTGAACATTATATAAACAAACATAACAAGACTGAAAGGTCAAGAGAAAATGGCAGACCAAGAAGGAATCTTGGGACCCAGGAAATTACATGTTGGGTTCCCTGGGTTTTCCTTTTGCCTTATATATTCCAGACTGGGTGTTAGAGAAGCCAGCAATCTGAAAATGTCAATGGGTGCAGGTTTTAAAAAGCCTAAGAAAAGCCTGCTCTTTCAAGACAAAGAACGAGAGAAGGGGCAACTTTGCAAGACAAAAAAAACCTTTAGACAGTAACCACCCTACTCCAGCCAAACTCCACAGAAAAAAAGCATGACGCCACCCCGACCCATATTAGCAAAGCCTAATAAGAAGCGTAGACTTCCACTCTCGCCAGCCTGCAACACAGCACCCTCCTGGGCCAAGGTGCTGTCATTGAAGGTCCAGTAGGGAACCTGACAGCCACCCTAGTCCACTAGAATGAGGCACCTTCCCATTCCCCATCCCATTCCCCATCCCTAGACTGTCAACAGAGGCCAAGTAGAGAAACTGGACTTCCACCATAGCTGGTAGTAATGAAGTAGCACCTTCCTTTCCCTTGACAACATGGTGTCAGAGAAGACCTAGTAAAAACAGATTTAAGTAAGAGCCATAGTCTCATGAAAATGCTCAAAATGTCTAGGATCCAATAAACCATCATAAAAAAACTAATCATACCAAGAGCCAGGAAAATACCCACTTGAATGAGAAAAGAAAACCAAAAAGACATCAACACCAATGTCTGGAATATCTGACAGGAATTTTAAAGCAGCCATCACAAAAATGCTTCAATGAGCAATTATGAACGTTAGGAACAACTGAAAAAGTACAACTCAGCAAAGAAACAGAAGATTTAAAGAACTGAGTAGAAATTCTACAACTAAAATATATAATTACTGGGGCCAGCCCAGAGGCGTAGTGGTTAAGTTCGCCGCACTCTGCTTTGGCAGCGCAGATTTGTGGGTTCAGATCCTGGGTACGGACCTACACCACTTGTCAAGCCATGCTGTGGCAGCAACCCACATACAAAATAGAGGAAGACTGGCACAGATGTTAGCTCAGGGCCAATTTTCCTCAAGAAAAGGAAAAAAAGAAAAAATATATATATATAATTATCAAAATAAAAAAACTTACTAGATGGGCTCAAAAGCACAATGTAGCCAATAGAGGGGGAAAAAAAATCAGGGAATTTGAATACAGAACAAGAGAAATTACCCCATCTGAATGACAGAGAGAAAATAGAGCAGCAAAAATGAACAGAACCTCAGGAACCTGTGGGACTGTAGCAAAAGATCTAACATATGGGAGTTCCAGAAGGGAAGGAAAAAGAACGTGGGGCTAGAAAGTACCCACAGAAATAATGACTGAAAATATTCCAATTTTGGCAAAACAACCTCAAAGGGTAACATGGGAAAACTATAAAGAACTCTACTCTCATAAATTTGGCAACTTGGACGAAATGTACCAATTCCTCAAAAAGCTACTACCACAGCTCACCCAACCCAGATAATTTGAACAGCTATATAATTATTAAAGAAATTGAATTTGTAATTTAAATACTCCCCCCAAAATCTCCAGACCCAGATGGTTTCACTGGAAAGCTATACCAAATATTTAAAGAACTAAAACCAACTTTAAACAATCTCTTTCAGAAAACAGAAGAGGAGGAAACACTTCTCCAACTCATTCAGTGAGGTCAGTATTATACCCTGATACCAAACCCAAAGACATGGGGAAAAAAAAAGAAAAACCAGACCAATATCCCTATAAATATAGATGCTAAATCCTTCACAAAATATTATCAAATAGAATTCAATAATATAGAAAAATAATTATACACCATGACCAAATAGAGTTTGGAATAGGCAAGGCTGGTTCAACATTTGAAAATCAATGTAACACAGCACATCATCAGGTTAAAGAGGAAATATTATATGATCATATGAATCAACGCAGAAAAAGCATGACAAAATGCAACATCCCATTCATGATAACTTCTAGCAAGTTAGAAATGGAGGGGAACCACCTCAACTTGATAAAGAGCATCTACAAAAACTACAGTTAACACTCTTAATGGTGAAAAACTGCATGCTTCTCCCCAAGACTAGGAAGAAGGCAAAGATGTCTGCTTCACCACTCTAATTCTACATTGTATTCTAAGTCCTACTCAGCGAAATAAGGCAAGAAAGGAAATAAAAGGCATACAGATTGGAACCGAAGAAGTACAACAACCTCTATTTGCAGATGGTATGATGTGCTACATAGAAAACCCCAAGAAATGTACAGAAAATCCCTAGAACTATTAAGTTAAGCACATAGACTACAAGATCAACATACAAAAATCAATTATATTTCTACATACTAGCAATAAAACATGTAGAAACCTAAATTAAAAATACGATACCATTTATGATAGCTCAAAAAAATTAAAATTCCTTAGGTATCTAACAAATCTAACAAAACATATGCAGGACTTGTATGCTAAAAATTACAAACGCTTATGAAAGAAATCCAAGAAGATCTAAATAAATGAACAGACATACTGTGTTCACAGATTGAAAGATTCACCATAGTAAAGATAGACGTCAATTATCCTCCAAAATGATACATAGGTTTGACACATTTCCTATCAAACCCCCAGCAATATTTTTTATAGACATAGACAAACAATCTAAAATTTATATGGAAAGGCAAAGGAACTAGAATAGCCAAACAATTTTGAAAAAGGTGAATAAAGTTGAACACATACTACACAATTTTAGAAATTAGCATAAAGTTACAATGAAGACAGTGCAGTTACTGATGAAAGGATACACATATAAATCAATGGAACAGAGTAAAGAGTGCAGATCCAGACCCACAAAAATATGGCCATTTGCTTTTTACAAGGGAGCAAAAGCAATTCAGTGGAAAAAGTAGTCTTTTCAACAAATGGTGCTGGAACAATTGTATATCCATATTATATATACATATCATATCTCATTAAAAAAAACCCTCAAAATGAATTTTATATGTAAAATATAAAAGTATAAGACTTTTAAAAGACAATACAGGTAAAAAATCTTCAAGACCTAGTGTTATGCAAAGAGGTCTTAGATATAACACCAAAAGCAAGAAACACCATGAAAAAAAAAGTTGACAAACTTGCCTTCATCAAAATTAAAAACTTTTGCTCTGCAACACTGTTAAGAGAAGATAAACTACAAACTGGAAGAAAATTTTGCAAATCACACATCTGGACCTATATTTAGAATATAGGTCCTGTCAAAACTCAACAGGAAAGAAACAACCCAGTTTTTAAAAACAGGAAAACATTTAACCAGATACTTTACAAAGGGGATATAGGGATGACAAATAAGCTCATGAAAAGATAATCAACATTATTAACCATTAGTGAAATGCAAATTAAAGCCAGGATAAACTATGGCATATACCCCTATAGAATGGCTAAAATAAATATTTTAAATTTTTTAAACTGACAATATCAAGCGCTAGTGAAGATGCAAAACAACTGTAATTCACATACATTGCTAACGGGAATGTAAAATAGTACAGATATTCTGGAAAAGTTTGATAATTTCTTATAAAATTTAATATTTACTCACTATATAATCTAGCAATCCCACTGGGTTAAGAAGGTAAACTGTACAACTCTTTTAGAAACTGTCCTTGGGGCCGCCCCGTGGTGTAGTGGTTAAGTGCGTGCACTCTGCTGCTGGTGGCACAGGTTCAGAACCCCAGGCGCGCACCAATGCACCACTTGTCAGGCCATGCTGTGGCGGCGTCCCACATAAAGTAGAGGAAGATAGGCACAGATGTTAGCCCAGGGCCAGTCTTCCTCAGCAAAAAGAGGAGGACTGGCATGGATGTTAGCTCAGGGCTGATCTTCCTCACAAAAGAAAAAAAAAAAATCCTTGCAGAAAAAAAAACAAACAAGAAAGTTTCCTTATATGATGAAGTGGGCAAACACTACAACCCAGGAATTCCACCCTAGGTATAGAGCCTAAAGTAAGTCTGGCACATGTGCCCCAAAAGACATATGCTGGTTCAAAGCACCCACTGTTTATACTATCCCAAACTGGAAACAACCTATACGTCCTTTAACAGAATAGTGGAGAAAAAAATGATTACCTGCTTATTAAATGGGATACTATGAAACAGCAAAAAATACTACAGCTTTTGCTTGGTCTTGGAATAATCCTTTGAAGACAACAGACAAGGTTGATTAACAAAAGAAAGGCACTAAAGAAGACATAGCGTATGAAAACAACTTCTATACAGAATCCAAGGACAGGCAAAACTATTCAATACTTTTTTTTTCCTGGGATACAAACCATTTTAGTCTAATTATAAAGAAAAGCAAGTAATTGACAAGCATAAAATTCAAGACAGTGATGGGGGAGAAAGCTGTGATGACTGAGACTACAAAATGGGTCATAAGGGGTAGAGTTCCATTTCTTAAGATTAGTGGTGGATACACATATCTTGGTTGAGTAGTATTATTTACACCTTTGAGATATGTTTTACAATATATCTCATATATCATATTTTTTATCTTTAAAATGGGAAAAAATAACTACACACAAAAATCTTGATCACAAACAAAATATGTAAGAGCCTGAGACAAAGCCGTGGACCCACTCCTACAACCTGCTGAATTTACGCTCATTCCAAGATGAGTTGTCAAAAAGGAACCAGTGCAAAATATAGTCAAGGGTATGACTAGAAAAAGGGAAAGAAAACAAATGGCTGAGCACACACATGCAGCAGAAAAGTGTGACCAGGAGGCAAAGGAAATCAATGAGGAAATATTGCAGATCGATGTATTGAAATTTAGTGAAGCTGATGAATGAAGAGCACAGAGAAGAGATGCAGACACAAGAAGAAGAAATAAAACTCCTGGAGAAGAAAAGTTTAAAGGTTTGAAAATATTTCTTCAGGGAGCAGGAAATGGGGAGAAGAAAAGAGTTTTTGAGTAATAAAGCCTTCTACAAGTCTGTGACTCTTTAAAAATATGAATGTACTGCCTTAATAAATAAACTGCCTTAATAAATAAAGGAAAATAAAACTAAAGTAAAAAGAGCCTCTTTCCCACCATGTCTCAATACCCTTGAAGGTGTGCCTGCAGGCTGGTGCAGATGTCTCATACTTCCAGGTCCTGAGATGCCCACCCGTCCAGCACTCCCCCGACACCCTTGCCCTAAGGAAGGGATTCCTCAAACTCAGCCCCTTGCGACTCCCCTTGTCTCAGTCTCCCCAGGTGGGCTGGCGACTGCCCCACTGGAACTTAAGGATCCTCTTGGCTCCCTCCACAACGACTCCCCCCGCCCCATCCCAAATCTCAGCCCCGCCGTGCTCAACCCCAGGGGAGCCCAGTCGACGGTCGGCCCGGGTGTGCAGCCCCTGACCTCAGACCCCGCCTCCCTCGACCCCAAATCTCAGCCCCGCTGTCCCCACACCCAAAGGGCCCAGTCGCCAGTCGGTCCCGGGTGTGCGGCCCTCGGCCTCGGACCCGCCGCCCGTCCCGCCCCTCACCTCAGGCTCGGAGTCTCCGCGCTCCCGCTCTTCCTCACACCCGGCACCTCGGTCGTCCCCCTGAGCACCTAGAGGAGGGTGGAACACGGGGGCCTTGGCAGTTGTAGCTGAGGCTGTTGAGGCTGGTTTACCATCACCATGGAAACCCCTGGCAGCGCGCCCTGGGCGGGGCTTCCGGGGGGCGGGGTCAGGCGCACGGCACGCCCAAGTCCACAACTCCCGCCCGTCGTGCGCATGCGGCGCTTCCGGAAGCTCTACTGCTCTCGGCGTGCCGGGTCCTCGTCCGGCCCTGTACCCCAGTACCCAGGAGCAGCGGCCTCGGGAGCCCGCGCCCCCGCCCCGCTTCCGGGTTCTCGCCAAATCCCCACCTTCTTCTCCAGAAAGACGCGGCTCAGTCGTACTACCATAACGAAGCCGGAAAGACGCAAAGACCACGTCAGGGCGGGCCCCCGTCTGAAGACTGGGCCTCGAGGGCGCCATTGTGACGCGCCGGGCGGGGGGCGGGGCCGCGAGGGCGCCATTGTGACGCGCCGGGAGCGGAGCCGGTTATTGGCTGGCCGGGCGCGGGGGTGGCCGGGCCCTGCGGAGCGGGGCGGTGCGGCGAGACGGGCGGCGGGACGAGCGCCAGCCGTTCTTTGGAAGGCAAGGGTCAGCGGAGCGCTCCTGAGCTCCTGAAGTTGCTGACTGAGAGATCCCGCCACAGTGAGCCCAGAGGACGCCTGGATTGAAGACCAGCGTCAGAGAAGAAAATGAGAGTCGTTTCTTGCCGAGGGAGAAAGAGGGAACCGAGAACAGAGTGAAATAAAGGCGGCTCCGCGGGCAGAGCTTGAGGAGCGGGTGCAGACAGTGCTCTTAGCTCTTGGGTGGCTACTTCGCATCATCAAGTCGCCTCAGCTGACTCCCGGTTCCTCCGGAAGGCAGAGCTTTGGCCTCGCGCCTGGTCCTCTGAGACAAAGTGCTAGGACAGAGGATGTCACCACCAAGACCTTTACTCCTGTAGAAGCTTGCTCCAGTTCAAATTCATTTGGGTTCCTGCTACACGCTGTGTTTTTGCTCTGAACAAGACAGACTGGCCTTGTCAGCCCTTGGTGAGGAGTTATTTGTTAGGCGCATATTCACAGTCGGAATTAGCTGTATCAGGGACCAAAAGTTGTCATATTTCTGTAGCAAAAGCTGTTAAGCAGTCTCCTCTTGCTTTCCATCTTTATTATGATCAGGTGCAGCACTGTTAAGGCAAAAAGCAGCCCTGAGAGCCGCGGCTGGTAGCCAGCCTGGATGTACTGATGAACATAAACAATGTGATGGAATATTGACATCAGATGAGGTCTGTCTGACAGAATGGAAGGAAGAAGAAAATAAGACTATTTGAATAGTGCCTGAACAGATAAAAAAGACAGTGTGCAACAAAAAGATGAGCAAACAGCCCTTCTTCAGCTAACGTGAGTGACTACTGCTTCTCCAATGACAGCTCTAGCCTTGCTCCATTCCTCCTGCTTTCTAGATAAAAATTAAGATAATCACTGAATTACCCCCTGCTTTCTGACAGCAGGCAATCTGGAACAGACCCTTGTTTCCTTGGACCCTCCCCAAAATCAGGAAACTAGTCCAAATACTATAATAAGCCCTCTTCAGCACTCGCTTCATGAGACACCCCATCGTTCCTCGTGGTGTGAGGTCTTCGTCACTGCAGCAACTTGTAGCCCTTCGTTGTTCACAATAAGTGTGTCCCTGGTAGTCTGACTGGTGGGCATTGCCAGTATGAATAAACTTTTATCTTTATACATGAATTATACGTAACTCATACACCAAAAAAGCTTAGAGCTTATACTCTAATGAGAAATCAAACATTATGAATGGTAAAGTGGGGTGAGATCTTGGTATGTAAAAAGCTTATATGCTAAATGCAAATGTGAAATTCTGGATTGGATTCTAGAACAGTACAAGGACATTAATGGTAAAATCAGATTAAAGTCTGTAGTTTAAGAGTATTGTGCCAATGTGAATTTCTTAGTTTTGACAAATGTGCTGTAGTTATATCAGATGTTAAATATAAATATATCAGATGTTAAATACTGTTTCAATGAAGGGTATACAGGAGCTCCCTATCTTTGCAATTATTCTGTAGATTTAAAATTACTCCAAAATAAGCATTTTGTTAAAAAAAAAAAAAACCTCTTATGCACAATTTATCCTTAAGGGTGGGGGCTTATTTTTGCTTTTGACTTGGGGTGGTGGTGATGGTTATTGCAGCTGGAGGTACCCTGGTATGAATGGCAGAAATATAGTCACAATAACAGTTCTACCTCAATTCCAGCCTCTGGCTCTTCCCTACCCAACATTTCAGGGTTCTTTTCTGGGTCCCCACACACCCCCTCCACCCCTCTGGTCCTGTAGCCATCAGTCACTGAAAGTGACCACACCTGGTCTAGGTCCTGCCCCACTATTTAGTTGTCACATAGAAGAAAGTCGGTCCAGGGTTCCTGACTGCTTTCAGAGTGGACATCAGCTGTAAATGGGTAAGAACCACAAAGGTGCAGGAGAAGTTGTGTCAACACAGCACTGTCAAATCAAAGGCAAAGGAAAGTGCCTCTTTTGACTCTACGAACACGCATTAACACATTCCTGAGCGTTCCCTGGTGTGGTGTTATCACACAGCCCTCAGCCTTCACCGCAGGCTCAGGAGTTATTCGACACTGTAATGGAAGGCATCAGGCTCTGATACACCAACAAAACAGAATAGGATACCCAAGCCTGGACACCAGCTAGTCACCAGAGGACTGGATATAACAGGCCAGCTTTTTACAGTAACGGTGGATAGAAGTTTTCATCTAGGGAATCCTCTTGTGGTTAAAAAAAAAAAAGATGGATGTAAATGTTAAGGGCAGAAGATAGGATGAACAGGATTTATTTGACTTACAACAGTTGGGACTCCGGGAGAAGGAGTTTGTCTTCCAGAATCTGGTGGCTTTTATTATGTGGTGGGAGTGGAGGCTACCTCTACAGCAGTGCTGTCGAATAGAAGTATAATGTGAGCCACATAGGTAATTTAAAATTTTTCTAGCAGCGACATTTACAAAAGTAAAAAGAAACATAAAATTAATTTTAATATTTTTATTTGAGTCAACATATCCAAAATATCATTTCATATGTAATCAATATATAAATTACCCATGAGGCATTTTATATTCTTTTTTTCTGTGTTAAATCTTTGAAACCTGGTATTTTCCACTTAACAGCACATCTCAATACAGACGCTAAATTTTTGTGTATGTGTGAGGAAGATTAGCACTGAGCTAACATCTGTGCCCATCTTCCTCTATTTCGCATATGAGACTCCTACCACAGCATAGTTTGAAGAGCAGTGCGTAGGTCTGCGCCAGGATCCGAACCCGCAAAGCCCGGGCCACTGAAGCAGAGCATGTGAGGTCAACCACTACACCACTGGCCGGTCCCCAGATGCTAAATTTTTATCGGTAGTATTTCATGTATATTTAGAGTTCATAAAATTTACAGTTGAAAAAGTAGATTCACATATCCATATTGTTCCAAACATACTTAAAAGTTTTCTGATAACTGAATTGAGTATCAGTTTTTAAATTTAAATTTATGTGAGAAGGTGGAGAAATTGGAACTCTTGTGTGTTGCTGATAGGAATCTAAAATGCTGCAGCCGCTATGGAAAACATTATGGCAACTCCTCAAAAAATTAAAAAGTTTTATCATATGATCCAGCAATTCCATGTCTGGCTATATAAGACATGGAAAGCAGGGTCTCAAAGAGATATTTGTACACCAGTGTTCATAGCAGCATTCTTTACAATAATCAAAAGGTGGAAGCAACCCAAGTGTTCACTGACAGATGAATGAATATACAAAATGTGGTATATACATACAATGGAATATTATTTAGCCTTAAAAAAGGAAGGAAATTCTAAGACATGCTACAACATGGATGCATCTTGAGGATGTTATGCTACGTGAAATAAGCCAATCACAAAAAGACAAGTGCTGCATAATTCCACTTACGTGAGGTATCAAAAGTAGTCAGATTCATAGAGCCAGAAAGTAGAAGGGTGAAGTTGCCAGGGACTAGGGGGAGGCGGGAAATGGGGAGTTATTTTTTAATAAGTAAAGTTTCAGGTTTTCAAGATGAAAAGAGTATGGAGATTGGTTACACAACTGAGTGTACTTAACACTACTGAACTTAGAGATGGTTAAGATGGTAAATTTTATGTTGTGTATTTTACCACAATTTATAAGATAAAGTCAGGGGGCCGGCCTGGTGGCGCAGTGGTTAAGTGCGTGAGCTCCACTTCAGCAGCCTGGGGTTCACAGGTTCGGATCCTGGGCGCACGCTGACGCACTGCTTGTCAAGCCACACTGTGGCGGTGTCCCATATAAAGTAGAAGAAGATGGGCATGGATGTTAGCCCAGGGCCAATCTTCCTCAGCAAAAAAAGAGGAAGATTGGCATTGGATGTTAGCTCAGGGCTAATCTTCCTCACCAAAAAAAAACAGAGCCACATTTCCAGTGCTCAGCAGCCGTGTATGGCTAAATGGCCCCCTTATCACACAGTGCAGCTTTAGACTAACAGAAAGGAGGAACTGAAATCCCACCATCTTCAACTGCCATTCTGAAAGGGCTGCCCTGGCTCTGTCTCTGCTCCAGGCCACTGCCTTTCTTCACTCTGCCTGGAGGGTTAGAACCTGTTAGTAAATACTTGAGTGTAGTAAATACTCATACTAATTACTTCAGAATAAGCTTCAGTTTCTTTTAGAGAGTTTGTCTTGTATACAGAGTAAGTGCAGTCATCCGCTTTAACTCTGTGGGTGTGATATTTCTCAGAAGGGAGACACGGGAAACTTCCTCTAACTCTGTCACCTCGTGGAATTTTATCCCAAAATGGATTCTTTCACGCTGAAATCACTGTGACCCAACGTCTAAGATTTGAAGGCAGCTTTTATAAAGTCTCGTTTGTGAATAGCACAGAGATTTGAAACCCCAGGGACAGAAGGGTGAAGGAGCGATGGGAGGCATCATCACGGTTTGCTTTTGACTTCCCTCTAGGGTTAAGTGTGGTTGGCTTTTATTTACAGTTTTTAGTACAGTTTAGTGTTCCTAAGAGGTGCATAATATATATTTTAGACAAGGATTGATTGGAGTTGTATTGTTTTTATAGTAATCTTTGTATTTTATTACTATTACTTTTGTCAAAGTCTTTTCAGTAACATGTGGCTCCTGTGAATTTTTATTCTTTTCTGAAAAGGCATAATGTATGCCTTTCATTCTGCCTTTTCAGAAAAGAATAAAAATCCCTCAGCTAGGTGGTAAGCTCTCTAAATGCAAGGACAGAACAATTTAATTTAATTCTCTTTATCTTTCATGGCATTAAGCACAGGGCTCATATAAGTTCTCAATGAGTATTTGCTGATTGCTGGAAATGCTTTTTCTGTATATATTCATGTGTGTTTTAAATGAAATTATCCAGTTTTATCTAACAAGGGTTAAAATGTCTTTGTTGCTCACCAGTAATCAAGGGCAGGGACCAAGTTTAGCTTGGCTCCTGCTGTACCCAGAGCAGCTGGCGTGGTCCCCGGCCTGAAGGAAGAACTCAAATAGTGATGAAATAAAGTAAACTGCTTTAAAATGAATAGATAATTGCATTTGTTAATCCTTACAAAGAACTCACATATCAATATTTAAACATAGAGCAAAAGTGAGGTTTTCAACATCCTCGCAGATTTTATAAACATAGAGGCACATTTAAGGGGCACGATTGCCCAAGTGCATTCAGCATCAGGAAGAGCTATGCTCATAGGAGCTCAGCCACAAAAATGGGGCCTCAGTCACGTGTGGTCAGGATGAACAAAAACCAACTTTGTGACTCTAAGTCAGTCAACATCCCGATAGGAAATGAAGTGTTTATAGTTGACATTTTCAGGAAATGCCAAATTGCTTTTCATTGCCTTTACAGATTTCAGTAGATTTATTTATAGATTGACTATTCATGACTGCATTGTGGATTGAGTCAGGTGGCCTTCTTACTTAGAGGATATTTTGTCCTCTAAGTTGTAGGTTGTCAATTGGCAGAAGTCAGACTGGGCAGGACAAAAGAGAAAGAGTCATGGTTAAGAGCCCTTATTTCACTGTTGAGGAGACTCAGCCCAAGGGAGTTAACTGACTTTTCCGGTTACCCAGATAGTAAATGGTTGCACAGAAAGCCAGAGTGCTTGGATCCCATCCTAATGATCTTCCTCTTAAGCCAGACTGATTCTTTGCTGTGTGCGTGTGTGTGTGTGTTCCTCACTTTGCACAGTAGTGTGGGACTGTCAGAGTGACCACGTAAGCTGAAAAGTGACCATGTAAGCTGAAACCATGCACATAAATCTTAATGCTTAACAGGGAAAAATTATGATTGTTCTGAGACTTTTCAACTTTTTTGCTGAAACTTTAAAAACTCTGACAGGTATAAGTGTATTGGGAAATGAAAACAATACTAAAACTAATGTTTACTTTTTATTCTGTAACATTAAAAACATTGAGAATTAACGTGTTTTGTTTGTAAAAACTTATCTAAAGTAGTTTGAACAATGCTTGCCTCCTTTTCATTGTATAAGTTACGATAAAGTGAGCATCTTTTCAATGTCTTGGCCAATCGTCATACTCCTTTATAAATTTGGATCAGCTTCCAATATTTTATCCTTTGAACTTTTAATGTCATGAAATATCTCCAAGAATCCTTTAACGTGAACCTTTTTGCCAGCATCACTTCCTCTAGGACACCTTCATCCTTTTCATCACGCTTTCCTCATTTGTGTTGGTAAGTTCCCCTTCAACAAGTTCCTCTGGCTGCAGATCTAGAGCCTCTTGAACAGCGGCAGTGTCAACATTCCCCCGGTCAGCTATTTCTCCTGTAACTCCATTTACATTCCAGTTTCATTGGTCAATTCCCTCTTTCTATCATTCATTTTTGTAAAATGTCCCATGGGTTTATTTTGAGGGACAAGAAGCAACACAACCACATGTTTTTCTGTCCTTGTATGAACCAAATAACAGATTCACAGTGATCACCGACAGACTTGCAGAGAAATTATGTGACTGGTCACTGATCATGATGCACATTATTATTTATGTAATGATCTGTGGCTTGAATAGCTGGCAGCCAAGTTTATATTTTATGCAATTAGTTAATATACTATAGCAACTGAAGTTTGATCCATGCTGTTGGGGGACTGGTATTATTTAACAAAACCAAGGTAAGTGAAATTTCTGAGTATAGGAACCCTACAAATGGAGGCATGGCTGTGTCTGAGTGCAATCTAGTAGAGAGTTTAAAAGGAACATAGGGCCAGCCCCGTGGTGTAGTGGTTAAATGCTTGAGCTCTGCTGCCGGCGGCCCGGGTTCAGATCCCGGGTTTGAACTGACGCACCACTTGTCAGGCCATGCTGTGGCAGGTGGCGGTGTCCCACATAAAGTGGAGGAAGATAGGCACGGATGTTAGCTCAGGGCCAGTCTTCCTCAGCAAAAAGAAAAAAAAAGGATTGACATGGATGTTAGCTCAGGGCTGATCTTCCTCACAAAAAATAAATAAATAAATAAATAAATGGAACATAGACTTGAGGGTTCGACAGACTGGTTTAAATTCAGATCTGCCACTTCCTGTCTGGATGACCTTGGACAAGTCCCTCACCTGTAAAACTGAGATAAAACTACCTATCTCTCAGGGTTACTGTCAGAAGTAGTGATCACATAAAGATCTTGTTTCACACAGCCTTGGGCAGACACCTGTCAGGTGTGCAAGTAGGAGAAGTAGCAGAAATAGAATCTAAATTTTCCATAGACAATTCCAGAATTGCTTTTAGATTCTTGTTGATGTATTTAAACCGAGGGAGCTAAAATAGTTTATGAAAGCATATCTATTCACCTTCTTGCAGTCTGAAACCTCTTAAGACTACTTAAAGGTGTCTAGTTTTGAGGGATTGGTGAAGGAATTTAGAACGTTTAAAGCAAGGTACAGTGTAACCACCTAAGAGGACTGTTGTGTTGTTGCCAGGGAGAGAGGAAGTGAAGGTGGGGTTTAAGGTGAGGAAAGAGGGATGGGGTTCTGAGAAATGTGCTGTGTTTTTCTGAATCAAATCTACACGAGAACCTCATTATTTGATCTGCAATAACGTCTAGAACATTAGCCAGTCTATTCACAAGTGCAAGAATAAACACATTTCAGAAAAAATAACAGAATATCTTTTTAACATCTGTAATTTGTTTTCTATGCCACTGTTTTAAGTGTGTATATATGGAAGTATAGATATATTGGTGAGTCATAGGTGTTAAGGATGACAAGATAGATGACTCATAATCTTTATTAGTATTTTTTCCCCAGTGCCTATAAAATGGGCATTCAAGAGAGTGTAAGAAGTTTTTCTCTGATGAGAGGATTGCTCCTCAGATTCTAGTGGTAGCCAGTGAAATTAACGTTGGTAATAGGCAGTTGAGACCTTTAAGAGCAAAGCGGGACAACTTGTTTCAGGAGGGCACCCAGAGGACCTGCAAATGAATTTGCTGCAATGAGGTTCCTAAGTTTGGAGAAACTGTGAAGAAAGGACAAAGGGCTGGAATAATAGAACTAGGCAGTTGTGCCAATATTCGGAAGAGGGGACAAGTGGAGGAAACCACTGTTAACACTTTCAGGTACATCCTTCTAGAACATTTTAATGTATGTAGATATATATTGTATGTAGATATATATATTAATCACAGTACCAGAATGCATCATTTTAGGAAAATGTACACTGGACCACTTTTTTAAAAAAAGATCTCTGCTGCCACATGTCGGGAAAGCAGTAGAGTTAACTGCTAGTCAGATCAGGTGATTTGTCTCACGTGTGTTAAGCAGGAGGGCACTAAGAACTCAGCCATGTCACTAAGTACCCATTTATTGTGTAAGTACAACTAAAAATTTTGAGTGGTCTTCTGTATCTGTCAAGGTTCAAAGAGGGCCGGCCCCTTGGCTTAGCGGTTAAGTGCTCACGCTCCGCTACTAGCGGCCCGGGTTCGGATCCCGGGCGCGCACTAACGCACCGCTTCTCCAGCCATGCTGGGGCTGTGTCTTACATACAGCAACTAGAAGGATGTGCAGCTATGACATGCAACTATCTACTGGGGCTTTGGGGAGAAAAAGGAGGGGGATTGGCAATAGATGTTAGCTTAGAGCCAGTCTTCCTCAGCAAAAAGAGAAGGATTAGCATGGATGTTAGCTCAGGGCTGATCTTCCTCACAAAAAAAAAAAAAAGGTTCAAAGAGTGGAAAAGAACCACCAGGAGATGTGTATACAGAATTTGTTACAGGGATTTGACAGTTATGCCACTGCGGGAGCTGGTTAAGTGGTCACTGTTGGGAAGGGAGGATGGATGTAAAATAGGGGACAGCAAGAACAAGCTGGAACTCACAAGTCAGAGCTGGAGCTGAAAGTCACCTTGGTTCTCCTTGCCTCTGACCTTGGTAGTGTGGGCATCCAGTAGAAGACCCTTCCTTGCCAAGCTAAACACACATCTGACCCAGGAGTTGGGGAAGTTAAAGGAGGATCCAAGGGGAGGTAGACCAGTTGGAAGGCTGACCACCACACTTCCCTAAGAAGGATAAGAGACGGCAGGTTCTGCCCCCCATATCTCACACAAGAATCTCTCTTGTATTCTCCTCCCCAACCAGAAACACACAGGGAAGGGAATTCTGGGCAATGTCTTTCAGCTTAACCGGGCTGCCACAGCATGAAGCCACTGTCCCTGTGGCCTGCCTCTTGGGATGCCTGGAAAGGAGCAATAGTTTAGGAAGTTTTAGTGGTTTATGCTTTGAGGCTGTCTGTGATGCAGGAAAGTTTTGATTTCTTCCTTATACAGAAGACTTTTTTTTAATTAATTTTTATTTTATTTATTTATTTTTCATTTTATTGAAGTCATATTGGTTTATAACATTATATAATTTCAGGTGTACATTATTACATATCCGTTTCTGTATAGACTGCATCATGTTCACCACAAATAATCTAGGTTTGTCCATCACCATACATAAGTGCCCCTTTACCCCTTTTGCCCACCCCTCACCCCCTTCTCCTCTGGTAACCACTACTCTGTTCTCTTTATCCAAGCATTTGTTTATCTTCCACATATTAGTGAAATCATACAGTGTTTGTCTTTCTCTGTCTGGCTTATTTCACTTAGCATAATACCCTCAAGGTCCATCCATGTTATTGCAAATGGGACGATTTTGTCTCTTTTATGGCTGAGTAGTATTCCATTGTATATATATACCACTTCTTCTTTATCCATTCATCAGTTGATGGACACTGGGTTGCTTCCATGTCTTGGCTATTGTGAATAATGCTGCAATGAACATAGGGGTGCATAGATCTCTTTGTATTATTGATTTCATGTTCATCGTGTAAATACCCAGTAGTGGGATAGCTGGATCATATGGTATTTCTATTTTCAATTTTTTGAGAAATCTCCCTACTGTTTTGCATCGTGGCTGAACTAGTGTGCATTCCTACCAACAGTGTATGAGAGTTCCTTTTTCTCTACATCCTCTCCAAAATTTGTAATTTTTTGTCTTGGTAATTATAGCCATTCTAATAAGTGTAAGGTGATATCTCATTATAGTTTTCATTTGCTTTTCCCTAATAATTAGGGGTGTTGAACATCTTTTCATGTGCCTGTTGGCCATCTGTATATCTTCTTTGGAAAAATGTCTGTTCATATCCTCTGCCCATTTTTTGATCAGGTTGTTTGTTTTTGTTGTTGTTGTTGAATTGTATGAATTCTTTATATATTTGGGAAATTAACTGCTTGTCGGGTATATGATTTGCAAATATTTTCTCCCAGTTGGTGGATTGTCTTTTCTTTTTGGTCATGGTTTCCTTTGCCTTGCAGAAGCTTTTTAGTCTGACGTAGTCTCATTTGTTTATTTTTTGTTTCCCATGCCTGAGTAGACATGGTGTTCAAAAAGATGCTGCTAAGACTGATATCAAAGAGTGTACTGCTTATATTTTTTTCTAGGAGTTTTATGGTTTCAGGTCTTACATTCAAGTCTTTAATCCATTTTGAGTTAATTTTTGTGTAGGGTGTAATATAATGGTCTACTTTCATTCTTTTGCATGTGGCTGTCCAGTTTTCCCAACACTATTTATTGAAGAGACTTTCCTTTCTCCATTGTATGTTCTTGTCTGCTTTGTTGAAGATTAGCTGCCTGTAGACGTGTGGTTTTATTTCTGGACTTTCAATTCTGTTCCATTGATCTGTGTGTCTGTTTTTGTGCCAGTACCATGCTGTTTTGATTACTACAGCTTTGTAGTATTTTGAAGTCAGGGATTGTGGTCCCTCTAGCTTTTTTCTTTTTTCTCAGGATTGCTTTAGGTATTTGGAGTCTTTTGTTCCATGTAAATTTTAGTATTCTTTGTTCTATTTCCATGAATAATGTCATTGGGATTCTGATTGGGATTACATTGAATCTGTAGATTGCTTTAGGTAATAAGGACATTTTAACTAAGAATAACTATGTTTATTCTTCCAATCCATCTGCATGGAATACCTTTCCATTTCTTTATGTCATCTTCTATTTCTTTCAATAATATCTTATTGTTTTCAGTGTATGGGTCTTTCACCTCCCTGGTTAAATTTATTCCCAGATATTTTAGTTTTTGTTGTTGCGATTGTAAATGGGATTGTATTCTTGACTTCTCTTTCTGCTAGTTCATTATTAGTGTATAGAAATGCAACTGATTTTTGTAAGTTGATTTTGTACCCTGCAACTTTGCTGTAGTTGTTGATTATTTCTAATAGTTTTCTGATGGATTCTTTAGGGTTTTCTATGTATAGGATCATGTCATCCATCAACAGGGAGAGTTTCACATCTTCCTTCCCAATTTGGATACCTTTTATTTCTTTTTCTTGCCTAACTGCTCTGGCCAAAACCTCCAGTACTATGTTGAATAAGAGTGGCGAAAGTGGGCACCCTTTTCTTGTTCCTGTTCTCAGAAGGCTGGCTTTCACTTTTTCCCCATTGAGTATGATGTTGGCTGTGGGTTTGTCATATATGGCCTTTATTATGTTGAGGTACTTTCTTTCCATACCCATTTTACTGTTTATCATAAATGGATGTTGGATCTTGTTAAATGCTTTCTCTGCATCTATTGAGATGATCATGTGGTTTTTATTCCTCATTTTCTTAATGTTATATCACATTGATTGATTTGCAGATGTTGAACCCCATCCCTGCATCCCTGGTATAAATCCCACTTGATCATGGTGTATGACCCTTTTAATGTATTGCTGTATTCTATTTGCCAATATTTTGTTGAGGAGTATTGCATCTGTGTTCATTAGTGATATTGCCCTATAATTTTCCTTCTTTGTGTTGTCCTTGTCTGGCGTTGGGATCGGGGTGATGTTGGCCTCATAGAATGAGTTAGGAAGTGTTCCGTCTTCTTCAACTTGGGAAGGATAGGTATTAAATCTTCCTTTGAATGTTTGGTAGAATTCTCCAGAGAAGCCATCTGGTCCTGGACTTTTGTTTTTTGGGAGGCTTTTGATTACTGTTTCAATCTCTTGTGATTTTTCTATTCAGACTCTCTATTTCTTCTTGATTCAGTTTTGGGTGATTATATGAGTCTAAGAATTTATCCATTTCTTCCAGGTTATCCAAATTTGTTGGCATATAGTTTTTCATGGTATTCTCTTATAATCCTTTGTATTTCTGTGGTATCCATTGTAACTTCTCCTCTTTCATTTCTAATTTTATTTATTGGGGCCTTCTCTCTTTTTTTCTTAGTGAGTCTGGCTAAGGGTTTCTCAGTTTTGTTTATCTTCTCAAAGAACCAGGTCTTAGTTTCATTGATCCTTTTTATTGTTTTTGCAGTCTCCATTTATTTCTGCTCTAATTTTTCTTATTTCCCTCCTTCTGCTGACTTTGGGCTTTGTTCTTCTTTTTCTAGTTCTGTTAGGTGTAGTTTAAGATTACTTATTTGAGATTTTTCTTGTTTGCTGAGGTAGGCCCATATTGTTATAAATTTCCCTTTTAGCACTGATTTTGCTGCATCCCATAAGAGTTGGTATGTTGTGTTTTCATTTTCATTTTTCTCTAGGTATTTTTTTATTTCTCCTTTGATTTCTTCATTGATCCAATGGTTCTTCAGTAGCATGTTGTTTAGTCTCCATATATTTGTGACTTTCCCAGCCTTCTTCTTGTAGTTGATTTCTAGTTTCATAGAATTGTGGTTGGAAAAGATGCTTGATATGATTTCAGTCTTCTTAAATTTATTGAGGCTTGCCTTGTTTCCCAACGTTTGGTCTATCTTTGAGAATGTTTCATGTGCACTTGAGAAGAATGGATATTCTGCTGGTTTTGGATGGAGTGTTCTATATATATCAAGTCCACCTGGTCTAGTTTTTCATTTAAGGCCACTGTTTCCTTGTTTGTTTTCTGTCTGGATGATCTATCCATTGATGTAAGTGGGGTGTTGTGGTCCCCTACTATTATTGTGTTGCTGTCAATTTCTCCCTTTAGTTCTGTTAATAGTTGCTTTATTTACTTTGGTGCTCCTGTGTTAGGTGCACATATATTCATAAGTTTTAAATCCTCTTGGTGGAACGTCTCTTTTATCATTATATACTGCCCCTCTTTGTCCTCTCATTGTCTTTTTTATCTTGAAGTCTGCTTTGTCTAATATAAGTATGGCAACACCTGCTTTCTTTTGGTTGCCATTTTCTTGGAGTATCATTTTCCATCCCTTCACTCTGAGCCTATGTTTGTCTTTAGAGCTGAGACGTGTTTCCTGGAGGCAGCACATTGTTAGGTCTTGTTTTTTAATCCATCCCAACAATCTCTCTCTTTTGATTGGAAAATTCAATCCATTTACATTTAGAGTGATTATTGATATATAAGAGCTTAATACTGTCATTTTATCTCTTGTTTTCTGGTTGTTCTATATTTCCGTTGTTTCTTTTCCCTTGTATTTCTGACTGCCATTTCAGTTTGGTGGCTTTCTGTGATGGTTTTCTCAGTTTTCTCTTTATTTATGATTTGTGGCTCTGCTCTGACTTTTTGTTTAATGGTTACCATGAGGTTTGTATAAAAGATCTCCTAGATGAGACAGTCCATTTTCTGATAGCCTCTTATCTCCATTAGCCTAAGCAGGTTCCATTTCTTTCCTCTTCCCCTTCTGAGTTGTCATTGTCACAAATTGGTCTTTTCTGTGTTGTGCGTTCATGACTAAATTGAAGTGTTTATACTTATTTTTGATGCTTTCTTTCCCTTTGTCTTTTATGTTGTAATTAAGTGTTTACTAACCTGTTCTGATGTGGAGCTGCAATTTTCTGATTCTGTCTATTTATCTCCTTGCTCAAGATTTTGTAAACTTTTGCTTTTCAGTTTCAGATGGGAGGGCTCCTTTCAACATTTCTTGTGAGGCAGGCCTAGTGGTGACAAACTCACTCAGCTTTTGTTTCTCTGGGAAAGCTTTTATTTCTCCATCGTATCTGAAGTATCGTTTCATTGGATAGAGTATTCTTGGCTGAAAGTTTTTGCCTTTCAGTATTTTGAATATATCATGAGGAATTTCTTCTTTCTTTTATTTTTTCTCTTTTTTTCTGTCTCTCTCATTGCCACCCACACACAAAACCACTTTACTTAACCGATCTTTCTTAACTTATGAACCCCCGCCTTTTTTTTCCATGTCGTAGGTCAGAAACTTTCAAAGTCAACATTATTAAGAACTCCTATTAAGAAGATAAAGATCTCAAATTTGTTCCATTTTTCCAGGATAAAATTTGGAGTTTATTTTTTGGATTTATTTTTATTATTGGGGTTCATTTTTTCATAAATAAAGTGGTCAAAATGTAAAGGTTAGCAGGACACATTGCTGCTTAATAAATCCCAAGTGATAAAAAAGAGAACTTCTGACAACAACATAGGTAATGAAAATGCTTAGCATATAGTGAGCTCTCAGAGGGAGGACTGCACCTGCATGGCCTGGGCCCATACTTCTCTCCTATCACCTCTTTCCCACGTGGAGTGAGGCTCACGAATCACTGGCCACGATTGGCCTCCTTGTTCATTTGCCCTTTGGAGCATAATTTCTGCCTTAAAGAACCAGAGGCAGGAAAGGCTGCTCCCCTGAAGGGGTTGGTACTCAGGGGAAATGTGGGGCTGATTCAAAGACTTCAGTGCCAGGCTCCCGCCCACCCATCCAACCATGATAGTTTTGAAATAGAAGCTGCAGAGGGAAGGAACTGTTTTAATCATAATACCTTGGGTAAGGTACAGTGAGGTCAGATGCAGATCAAGAGAGAGAAACTGGAAAGAGTTTTACGGTTTTTTATACTCACAGCTCTCGGAGGAGAACTCAACATGCCACCGGGGCCACTCAGGGGAAGCACCAGGTTGGTCACAAGGCAGAGCAAGAGGGAACTGTGGGCAAGCACCTTTATTGTGGTTTTTGCTGAAAGGAAAGGGTTAAACAGGGCAAACAGGTTTAGGATCGGCTAATTTAAATAATTTCAGTGGGCTCCGGAGCAAGGGGCTGTCTCTGGTTGATATCTGGCCCTGGGGTAATTAGGGAGTGTATGGCGGCCCAGAGTGTCAGAGCCCGATAAGGGAGGTGTTTGGTAGTGTGGACTTAATTGGCTGTTTAAGAAGAGGAACTAGACCAGCGTCTAAGCAGGGCCTCAAAACCGGATCAAGATAGCACACATCTACCCACACAAACTGTATTACAGGAAGCAATATTCTTTTTAAAAAAAGTTATGTAAATGGACCACACATTTTGTTTCTTCTCTGATCACAAAACGTCAATACCCCACCAGTGGTGGTTTAATCTGTAATTTTTTTTTGGTCCAAAACAATGAGAGGAAATAGTCAATACGTCAAAATGTCAATATCTCTTACATTTGTACAATATCTACAATTTTGTGTTTGTTTTCAACAGTCTATAATTTTTTAAAATGGAAGTTACTACAAGAGAAAGGCAGAGGGAAGCTGCAAGCTGCCCTGCACCTGGCAGATCTTTTCTTTTCTTTCCAGTTTTATTGAGATATAATTGACATATAACAGCACATCTTGATCCAAATGAAGTTTTCTGATTCTCCTGAGGCCCCATAGTAGTGAAGGCATCTAACTGCACATACTTTTGGGTGGGAACACTCATGATAAGGCTAAAAGCTGACAAATCAGAATGGAGACAGAGCTAGACCTTTGTTCACTAACATTCAAACCAAGGCTTGTTGCTGGGCCGGCCTGCTGAAGAAATGGTCAAAGTAAGGGTAGCCACACAACACTGCCCAGAACCACACAGTCCACCTGCAGTCTTTTGCTACGCAAAGAACCCAATTCAAGCAAGTAACCATCAAGCTCAGGGGGTGCCATAACATCTCTTTCACTAACTCAAAGTGCTGTCTGAAAGAACGTAAAGTACCCTGAAAGCACTGCAAATAACCCTGGGGGCGGGGGTCGAGCCCTCTGTGGTGGTGACTTTCCTCTTGAATAAGCATTGTGCTGCTTCAAAGGTGCATTTTTCTATATTAGTCAAGAAAATTAACCAGACGAGGCTGACTTCTCAACTTGCCTCTGTCCCAGCTGGGTTATCTTATCCCTCATCTCACCTACTAGAGCACCTGGCCTCAAGGATAAAATTTACATTTGGACAGTATTTATACCGTGGCTGGACAGTTGAATTTGCTTTCTCATTTCGTTCTTTCCCTCTCTCAGATGGGAAAGGGAGACAGAGAAGGGGCTGGTAAGCCAGGCTGAAAGCCCTACATCTTGAGAGCACAGCAGTTAAGAGGGCAGATCCTGGAACCAGAGTGCCTCAGCCCAAAGCCCAGATCTGCCATCTACAAGCTGAGTGACCTTAGCAAAGTTCCCTTAACAACTCTCTACCTCAGTTTCCTTCCACTAAGTGGTGATGATAGTAATAACATCTACTCTTGGGTTGCTATGATGTTGAAATGAGATTAAGTATTCAGAACACTGCAACACGTTAGGTATTGTTATCATCAATGCTAGTTAACAGATACTGTGATTTTGAATAAGAGCCTTGCTGAGCCTTGGTGATCCTGCCTACCCACTGGCATTCTCCTGGGGAAGGGGGTCAAAGCTTAATGGGTGAAGTGTTCTTTCAAGTGGTATCAACTGGGAAATTTTAAGACTCTAGACAATACAAACCTCTGTACCATTTGTTATGGACGAGTAATTTCCAGAGAGAAGCTTATTTTTAAAACTTAAAATATTTATTAAAAGGTCTTAAATTTGTGATAATCTATTTACATAAACAACAGGAAATAAACAGGTCAGTCTGTAACAGGATACATCTTGGGGTGATCTTCATTTGTGGTGAATTCAGTTGTTTTTAAACCACAGACCTTAAAGGCTCATCTCTGTGTAGGTACTCTCAAGAATCAAAAAACGTCTCTTTTTAGATTTCAGAGCTTAGGTGACACTTTTCTGTACATAGAGATGAAAAGAAAGGGTAGAGGCCCCTAAGCCCCCACAGCTGAGGAGGTGATCCAAGTAGACCAGGATTGGGTAAGCATTCTCCAGTTGGTGAGATGAGCTGGACTTTTGTGGAAAAGACCTAGGATCTGTGGCACCAGTCTGATTCCAGCCCTCACTATGGAAGAGAGCCTATATATGGCTGTGCTAGCACTCACCTCTGAAAAAGATAACATAGTGGACACCTGGGATGACTCCCTTGGACAGGGGGAGGCTCATAATCAGGCCAAGGCCCTAGTCTTCCATTCAGAGAAGACCTCAAAGGTTACTGCATCACTGATGAATGATGGAGAACTGTCAAACTTGATGAGGGCATCAAACAGCCCACAACAGAAGTCCTTTTAACAGACTGCATGAACCTATCTCCTTGAACCTGGTTTCACAGTCCCAAATTCTGAAGCATTACTATTTTTTGGTATAATTTTAATACTTGCCTCAGATTGGCTCTTGCATTTTGTCTCCAGAAACAGACTTTTCTACAGCATGAGCAGTGACAGTCATTGTGGGGTTTCTTAAGAATACCTATCTGATTTTTGTAGGACCCGTTTTCTGTAATTTTGCCTTTGATTAATTTTCTTCTTGTACATTTTCACCTCCTTTGACAGCTCCTGCTTTTACCCTTCCCATTTTTTCCTTCCTGGAATCAGCTTCTTTTGACAAACTACGCTCCTCTCTCTACTATCATTGTCCACTCATAATCTGATACTATGCCAAGCACTCCCTTAATTTAACTGGTAATTTTTAAGTAATCTTCTCCTTAACCTGCGATGAGGGTCTTGATATCGTCATCTTTTTAAAGAGTGTCTGCAAAATTAAAATGGTAATAATTATTAACCCAAGGACACATCTGCTCCCCTGCCTCAGGCGGAGTAGCCATTTCCATCCAGCTTCTCAATTCAGGGCCTCTGTGACAGGCAACCCTGCATTCTCCTTGGGTCTTCTGGGTCACCTTGAGAGAGTTGGGGGCTTCTCAGCCCAAGTGATAATCACGTGAGCAACCTCAGTCAACCAGCTAATCTTTCCCTAAACTCTCCCCTCGGAGCCGCTTTTTTCGTCTCCGGTGTTCTCGGTTCCCTCTTTCTTCCTCGGCAGGAAACGACTCTCATTTTCTTCTCTCAGGCTGGTCTTCAAGCCAGATGCCCTTTGCGCTCACTGTTTGGGGAGCTCTCCCAGTCAGTATCGTCAGGAGCTCAGGAGCGTTCCGCTAACCCTCCCCTTCCCAGAGAAAAGCTCGCCCTCGTCCCCCCGCCCCGTTCCTCTCCTTCCACCACCCAGCTCCGCAGGCACTACCAGCCCCGGGGCCGGGCCAACCAATCCCCGGCTCCGCTCCCGGCGCGTCACAATGGCGCCCTCCCGGCCCCGCCCCGCGCCCAGCCGGCCAATCCCCGGCTCCGCTCCGGGCGCGTCACAATGGCGCCCTCGCGGCCCCGCCCTGCCGTGGTCTTTGCGTCCTTCCGGCTCTGTCGTGGAAGTAGCGCTGCGCCTCGTCTTCCAGGAGAACAAGGTGGGGTTTGGTGGGGAAACCGGCCTGCGGTCACGCCAGCACACGGAAGGCGGGCGGGGGCGCGATCTCTTGGGGCTGCTGCTCCCAGGTGCTGGGGCACAGGGCCGAGCGGGGACCGGGCATGTAAGGGCTTCCGGAAGCGCCGCGTGCGCACGACGGGCGGGAGTTGTGGACTCGGGCCTGCCGCGCGCCTGACCCCTCCCCTCGGAAGCCCCGCCCAGGGCGCGCTGCCAGGGGTTTCCATGGTGATGGTAAACAAGCCTCAACTGCCTCAGCTACAACTGCCAAGTCCCCCACGTTCCACCCTCCTCTAGGTGCTCAGGGGGACGACCGAGGTGCCGGGTGTGAGGAAGAGCGGGAGCGCGGAGACTCCGAGCCTGAGGTGAGGGGCGGGACGGGCCGCGGGTCCGAAGCCCACACACCCGGGACCGACTGGCTACTGGGCCCTCTGGGTGTGGGGACAGTGGGGCTGAGATTTGGGGTCGGGGGAGGCAGGGTCTGAGGTCAGGGGCCGCACACCCGGGGACCGACCGTGGACTGGGCTCCCCTGGGGGTGGGGACGGCAGGGCTGAGATTTGGGGTCGGGGGAGGCAGGGTCTGAGGTCAGGGGCCGCACACCCGGGGACCGACCGTGGACTGGGCTCCCCTGGGGGTGGGGACGGCGGGGCTGAGATTTGAGGTCGGGGGAGGCGGGGTCTGAGGTCAGGGGCCGCACACCCTGGGACCGACCGTGGACTGGGCTCCCCTGGGGGTGGGGACGGCGGGGCTGAGATTTGGGGTCGGGGGAGGTGGGGTCTGAGGTCAGGGGCCGCACACCCGGGGACCGACCTTGGACTGGGCTCCCCTGGGGGTGGGGACGGCGGGGCTGAGATTTGGGGGAGGTGGGGTCTGAGGTCAGGGGCTGCACACCGGAGGACCGACCTTGGACTGGGCTCCCCTGGGGGTGGGGACGGCGGGGCTGAGATTTGGGGTCCGGGGAGGCGGGCCTGAGGTCAGGCCTTACACTTGACTGGACCAGGGGGCTGAGATTTAGGGTTAGGGGAGGCAGGACCCGCGGGGAGGAAGGACAGGAGGGCCTCGGGCGGACTCCAGGGGGAGCAGGGCGCGGGCACACGGGCCTGTCGGATGGGGCTTCCTTTAGAAATGAGAGCAGTTCCCTCACGTGGCCGGGCGCGTCCGGGAGTTGCCCAAGACTGGCTGGGCCTGGCTCCTCCCCCTCCCACGTTCCCGCTCGCCGCGCCTCCACTCTCGGTGCTCACGGCCTTTTCTTCCTCTCCGAGCCGCGTGTGTGCCCTGCGCGCCCGTCCGCGTTTGTCTCCTGCCCGTCGAGGTACAGTGTTCGCATGTTGGGGTGAAACTCTGGTTCTCGTTGTCTTTGCCTGGTGACCACGCTTCTGCTGAGCGGGCTTAGTCGGCCGTTTCGTTTTTCCCTCGTGCTTTCCTTCTTTGTATCTTTGAATATGTGTTTCGCTGATTCTTGACTGCGCCTAAGAAACTTCCGGACGCTGCTGGAGCTCGCGCGGCGCCGTCTGCCTCCCGTGCTCCTGCGCGGCTCCCTGAGGTGGTGCCGCGCGGGTCGCGGGGACCTGACCTACTCGGTCCCCGGACCCTGGTCTATTATAGAAACGGTGGGGAGGCCGCGGGCCCCTCCCGTTAATCTCTACTTTAAAGGGCCTCTCAGGACCCCAGTGTTCCCGCAGACAACCCTCAGGCCCAGGAGAGCCCCCCCGGCCCCGGGCACCTGCGGGACCCTCGCCCGGCGTCCCGTCGGCCCCGGCCCGCCGCTTGCGGGACGCCCTTGGCCGCATTCTCTTCCCCCGGAGGCCCCAGGACGAACGGACACCCCTCCTCCGCTGGTGTTTACAACTGTCTGCGGGCCGGGTGCGCGGCGCGAGAGGAGCCCGCGAGGGTGGCGCGCCGAGGGGGGACGGTGCGACCGCGGCTTCCCAGGGCCGCCGGGGCGGGGGGCGCCGGGGGTTCGGGGCGGCCTCAGGTGTCCGCAGGCGCGGGAGCGGGAGAGTTTTGAAGGCTGCAAATAGTTTTTTATATCAAACATCATCGAAACTACTGACCTTAATATAATTCTCACTACTACTTTTAGTCACGTTCTTAAAAGTTAGTTTTCGTTTCTGAATTTCTAGTAAGGATGAAAATATGTCGGGTTCTCAGGTTAGATAAAAAATATATTAAAATCTAATCTCTCAGTGAAAAGTAATGTTTTCAGTATGTACTAATTTCTAGACAATTTTTTCATTTTAAAATAGATTAATTTCTACATATAATGAATATTGAGAGAGATTGCTTTATTACTAATATTAAGTAAGTCCATAATTTGCCTTGGGGATCTCATGTTTCTGTATGCACTTCTGTAAGTTGATTGTTTATTATTTCCATGTTATGATCTCGTTTTTTTTTAGTTTTTTTCTATTTTAGTAACATTCTTCTCGTAATATTTGCCTTTTTGCTACCTTTCTTTTTAACTGACAAGTGACTGGTTTTCACTTGAGTATTGTTACAAAGCTCCCTTTAAACATAAAATATTCAAGGAAAAATGTGAATTGATTTAAGGGAAAAGATTGATTAAATAGGAGAGTTAGTCCTCGGATATGGCCAAAACTGTGAAGAGTGTGGAGACTTAACGGCCTAGGTGCCTGGAGGGGCTGCAGAAATGGGAGGTGACTTCCTGCCAGCCTCTGCCCAGTCTGAGCTCTGGCTCTCCAACTCTTTGTAGATCCGCAGTAATTGAGCCTTAGTGGGTCCAGGCAGAGAGCTAGGTTTAACCACATTTTTCTAATCACATGCTCATGACCAGTCTACAAGTGGGTATTGTTTTATTCCCATTGTACAAATGAGAAAATGGAGGCGGTGAGAAAATAAGTTGCTTGCCTAGGGACACAGCTGGGACTAGGACTCAGGACTGACAGGGACAGCCCTCCTCTGCTAGGGCCCTCATCCCCACCTGGTTGCCCTGAACCAGGGTTCTTGTGGAAGACAAAAGGCTGGGCAGAAGGATAACCTGGCTCAGCTAAGTCCAGCCTGGCTTATTTTATAGCAAATCCCTGACTTAATAAGATTTTTATCCATAAATATTTCAGCTCGTATTTCTAAAGACTTTTAAAATATAACCACAATACCATTACCACACCTAAAGAAATAATAATTCCTTGATATCAAATACCTAGTGATCAAATGTGCCTGACTGTAATAAATATTTTTGTACAGCTGGTTGGTTTGAATTGGGATCCAAACAACATCAAACCTTATATTTGGTAGATATATATCTCTTAAGTTTGTTTTAATCCAGAGCAGCGTTGTCTAACAGAAATATAATGCAAGCCACATATGTAATTTTACATTTTCTAACCATAAAAAGAAACACATGTAGTTCACTTTAATAATAGTTTACTTTAACCTAATATATATCCAAATTATGTAAGATTAAATTGTATTTTTCATGCTTTTGTTTTTTCAAACTAAGCTTTCAAAATCCAGTGTATACTTTATATTTACAGCACATTTCAATTTGTACCTGCCACATTTCAAGCGTGGCAAGTGGCTACCTTATTAGACTGTGACAATCTAGAGGTTCCCCATTCTAAAAAGATTCTTATTTGTTGAACTGATCAGGTGTGTGTCAGGCAGAGTTTCTTCTCCACACACCCTGGGTTTCTCTGATTGCATTCTGGTGGTAGTGTTTGACTCTCTGGCCTCTGATTTTCCTGTAAAATGGTAGTTACCCTAAAGGCTGTTCTTATTCCATTGAGGGTTTTTATTGGAAAGAAGACTTCATTCAAGGTGCTGTGTACTCCTGCCAGAGGTGCATATTGGTTGGTGTTCCCCCTTTGTAATGTTAGCAGCCATTGATGATCATTCCCTAGATCCATTGTTTTGTTAATGGGTTCAAATTAGTGATATTCTAATTAAATATTCCTTCTCATTAGCAGAAATACTCTGTAGAGGAAATTTTCTTTATTAATTGTTTGATTACTATACGATGCAGTTCCTAAAATACAGGTTAAGTGTTTGTTTGTTTGTTTTTTGTGAGGAAGATTGGCCCTGAGCTAACATCCGTGCCCATCTTCCTCTACTTTATATGGGACGCCGCCACAGCATGGCTTGACAAGCGGTGTGTCAGTGTGCGCCCAGGATCCGAACCCGAGAACCCCGGGCCACCGCTTGCACTTAACTACTTGCGCCACCAGGCTGGCCCCAGTTCCTGACTTTTTTGATACAATGTTAGTGGTCTTTGATGGCTTCCTTGGTTTAAGGTATAGTACTTCATTAAGTGGACCCACCACAGTTTATTCAACTGGACCTCTAGTGATGGGCAGTTGGGTTGTTTCTAGTCTTTTCCTATTAGAAATAGTGCTGTAATGAATATCTTTTGCAGGTGTCTTTTCCCCTTTTTGGCCAAAGGGATTGAACCATTTAATATTACCACTAACAGTATTATTTGAGAGTGCCTGTTTATCTACAGCCTCGCCAAGCGAGTGTGTTATCAAACTTACGTGTGTTTGCCAATGTGATAGGTATTTTAAATATTATTTCCTTTTAAATTTTAATTTATCCTATATGGGTGAGATTGAGCATCTGTTCATGTTTAAGGGCATTTCTTTTTCTGTCAGCTGTCCATGCCTGTAGCCCATTTTCCTTTTTGGATTGTTGGACTTTTTGTCTCTCTTTGTAGAAGCTCTTTATATACTAAGGATATTAACACTTTGGGGAAATAAATTGCAAGTATCTTTCCCATTTTATCATTGGTATTTTTGCTTAGCTCATAGTGTTTTTAGCCATGCATTAGAGGTTTGTTTTTTTGTTGTCATTTTGTTTGTAATGACATTTTTCAGTATTTTCGCATATTCTTGGTTTTGAGTCACAGTCAGGGAAGTTTTCACTACTCCCAGTTTATACAGAAATTCATCTATTTTCTATTCTATTTAGGATATTTCTTAACATTTCTCATAAAACATGAAAAATTCTTAGTTAACTCATATTTTACCTTCATTAATATGACAGTGTGACAAATTGCAGTGATCAACTTTGAAATGATGAATTACAGTTGTATTCCTGGAATAAACCCAACTTGGTCGTGATGTATTTTATTTTGTGTATTGCTGGATTTGGTTAGCTGATATTTATTTAGGATTTTTTCATCTGAGTTCCTGAGTGAAATTAGCCTGCAAAACTTGATAAACTAATTCTAAAACTCTTAGAAATGGAAAATCAGTTCCAGGTTGATTGTAGATCAAAGTGTAAAAATGCAGATGAAAACAACAGCTTTATAAGTTAAAAAGATAACTCTATGGCCTTGAGCTAGGTAAAAGATCTCTCAAACAGGATACAAAAAGTGATATCGTCATTAACGGGAAAAAAAAACAAAACTCCTGTTAGGTTTTCCTGACAGTATGCGTCTCCTTTTACAAAATCACACACTTTCCTTATAAATCTATTTACATTCTAAAGATGATCCATCATTGACATCTCTATTCTTCATCTTCCCTTAGTTGGGGTCTCTGTTCTGCTTTACATGATACTAGGTTAGAATAGTACTGTCCAGTAGAATTATTATATGAGTGATGAATATAATTTTTTCATTTTTAATTGAGATATAATTCACATACCATACAGTTCACCCGTTTTTCTTTTCTTTTCTTTTCTTTTTTTTTTTTGTGAGGAAGATTAGCCCTGAGCAGTGGAGTGCGCGCACCCAACCGCTACGCCGCTGGGTTGGCCCCCAGTTCACCCTGTTAAAGGGTACAATTCAGAAGTTTTTCATAGATTCACAGAGTTGCAAAAACCACCATTATCTAATTCCAAAACATTTTCTTATGTTGAAACAGCCTTAAGCATTCCTGGGATAAATTTCACTTGATCATGGTGTATAATCCTTTCTATATGTGCTGGATTTGGTTTTTTAGTATTTTGTTGAGGAATTTTGCATCTACATTCATAAGGGATGTTAGTACGTACTTATCTTGTGATGTCTGTCTGGTTTTGGTATCAGAGGGTATATATGTGTTTGCTAGGGCTGCCATAACAAAGTACTACAGACTGGGTGGCTTAAACAGCAGAAATTTATTGTCTCACAGTTCTGGAGGCTAGAAGTCCTAGATGACGTGTAGCAGGGTTGGTTCCCTCTGAGGGCCATGAGGAAAGGATATGTTCCAGACCTCTCTCCCTGGTTTGTAGATAGCCATCTTCTCCCTGGGTCTTCTTGTCCCCTTCCCTCTATGCTTCTCTGTGTCCCAATTTCCTATTCTTATAAGGACACCGGTCATATTGGAATACAGCCCACCCTAAATGACCTCGTTTTAACTTAATTACCTCTGTAAAGACTTTCTCTCTAAATCTGGTCACGTTCTGGTATACTGGGGGTTAGGATTTCAACATACTAATTTTTGCAACACATTTCAGACCATAACACAGAGTAATACTGGCCTTGTAGAATGAGTTGGGAAATGTTTTAATATTTTAGTGTATTTTAATATATTTTGATTAACTCAATACATTGAAAATACCATTTCAACATGTAATCAATATTTTAAAATTGAGAGATTTTACATTCTTGTTTTAATCTTTGTAATTCAGTGTGTTTTATACTTAGAGCTTAATTTGTACTTGGCACCTTTGAAGTGCTCAGTAGCCACATGTGGCTGGTGGCTACCATATTTTTATCTTTTGTACCTAACTTGTTCTTTTTCTAAAAGCAGTTTTTCTCTATAAATTTAAGAGTTTTGCCAATATATGCCTGGGTTGTGTCTTTTTAAAATACCTGTTGGAAACTACACAACCAAGTTTATTTTAAGCCAGGAAAATTTCCTTTCATTCTTTATCTGTTCTCTTGCCTGTATTTGTGTCTTTTTCTCCTTCTGGGATTCCTGTTATTCATATGTTATATCTCCTGTCTCGTGTTATATCTTATGTCCTCCAAATTGCATATCTTTTTCCTCTTGTTGTTTCTATTTTCTTTCTGTTTTGAGATATTTCTTCCACTTGATTTTCCAGGCCACTATCCTTTCTTTCAGTTTATAACTAACTTTATAAATTCAAAACTCAATTTTTAGTACCAGAAAGTTTTTTATTTTGTAATTGAGTATCTGAAAGTGCTTGTTATTTTATTTTTTTTTTTTAAACAAGTTCTGGCCAGTTTTATTAAAGAAAAATTTTGCATGATTTACTTTTCACCAGTCTGTTCTGGCATGCTTCTAATGATATCAGATTCACCTGGATCAATAATAGCCAGTGTGCATACTCTGTAGTATTTTCCACATGCTGTGCCCAATTCAATATTATTGCCACTGTAGTGATGGACACCAGTTTTGGCCAACATGGCGTAGTACTCAATTTCAGATTTTCTCAAGGCTGGGCAGTTGTTGGCGAGGATGACCAGTTTGGCTTTGCCTTGTCTGATCATTTTCAGGGTCTGCTTGTACCCCAGCACGTACTTTCCACTTTTCATAACGAGTTGGAGCCTAGAGTTGATCGACTCCAACGATTTTTTCGTCTTCTTTGCGGCCACCATCTTCCTGCCTTAGGTGCGGGAAGACCCCCAACCAACAGCAGCCGCCAAAATGCAAAGTGCTTGTTATTTTTTCTGTTAAAGTATTTACGGTTTTCTCCAGCACTTCTTGTTCTCTGAAAACTGCCTGCTGGTCTAAGCTGTTGTCTGATGTGTGGTATTTTCTCTGGGCGCTGGAGACCCTCTCGAGTACATTGTCATGTTCCCCTCCTCCTCTTGGGCTCTGTTCTCCACTCACCCAGGGCAGTGTGCTGTGGTCCCCTGAGCAGCAAACATTGAGCACAAGTAGCTACAGGAAGTCTCCACTCCTGTGGCAGCTGCATGGGACCTAGCAAGGTGTCAGCTCTCACAGCCTCAGGAGGAAGCTCTAGGCCCCCTGAGGGCCACCTTCTTGTGGGGGCTGTGGGCTTGTACTGCAGAGGTCTCCCTGGAGACCATGCCTATAACCTGCCGGCCCCCTGAGGCCTTCCTCCCAGCTCCAGGATCTGAGTGCTCACCCACCCAGGGGGTGGTAGGGGAGGTGGTTGGGAGACTTCTTAGCAATTGTATTTTTTTGTCAGAATTCTCCTCTCCTCCTCACTCTCCATTTCTTAGCTAGGCTAGAATCACATTTCTTATTATGGGGAGAGCACTACCAATTAATACAGATGATGAAATTTTTCCCTTAATTGAGAACAGATTTTTATTTTTAGCAGTGGAATTCTAATAGCAGGGTTTCTTTTTATGAAAACCTCACCTGATACATATTTTTTCTTTAGATCTTGATTCTTGAGTCACCTGCAAAATGCAGTGAGTAATATCATAGGGCAAGGGTTGCTTGTTCTATGTTGGGTAAAAATTTATGTTAATTTCAATACAAGTGTTGTAAATATAGATATGATAGTATTTTTTTGTTTTTAGTTAACCAGCTTTTGAGAAATGAATACTGAGGAAAACAATGTGTTACCCCAGACTTAGCTACAGTAAGTAAAGGGTCTAATAGTGAAAAGATAATGGAAAACAGCTTTCCTGTTGCTTATAGATCATGACACATCCCCTTTGATGGATAAAAATGTAGTAATAATAATAAACATTTAAAAGGTTAAAATGTATTTAATGATCCATCTACAGCTCATCTCTCCTTAATAGCTCATGGTAGCTTTGTGTATTGAACTTGGCATGTTGGCATATTAGGTCTGAGTTCTCACACTTCAGATGCATGAGCCCCTTGAAATTTAGGTACAACTGTGTGGGGGGGGTACATTTTTTGAAGAAGTTGGTCCAGACCTGCATCATACTCGCAGGTGAGTCCCTGACAGCAAGAAATGTTTAAGAGCCACTGAGTTGGGACTTTATGAAATTGCTGGGTTGGAAGAGACTTCTGAGGTTTCCAATATAATTTCCAGTCGAACAGGAAAACATCCATAACAAATAGAGGTCTGGGCTCTGCTCACATATACTGTCCCATGACAGGGAATTGCTACTTCCCCAGACCCATCTGTGCTCCTCAAGTGGAAAACAGACATGAGCAGCAGAAACAATATCTAAAATTCTGTTTTGTGAATTTAATAACTGAATATAAGGACTAAAAAGATTCATCACAAAATAAAAATATTTATATTTTTATAATATAAATATAAAATATAAAAACACCAAAACATATCCTGGTAAAGGGCTGCATTTTAAAAATATAAAGAATTTGAACAAGCATCCAGGGGGAATAAGTAAGGTAATGTACAAAGGAAAAAGAGACCAACTTTTATTTTTAAACTTGAACTATTTAAAAAAAGATTTCACATTCCCACCCCTGCTCATGCTTTTGGTCTGTTTAAATGTCACTTCCTCAGAACCCCAATGTAAGTTAATCCCTATTTTCAGAATTTATCGTTGTACATTTATTCATTTCTTTATTGATTTCCTATTCCACTGTTCTGTGGACCTAGAACAGTGTCTGCATCTTCTAAGTGGACGATATTTCTGGGTTAATGAATGACTCTCCAAGTTTCGTAAATTTTATCTACTGCACATCACTCAAATCCTTTCACATGCTTCAATTTCCACCAGTGTTTCTGTCGCAGGGTACCATCAATTCTTCCTAAACTTGTCTCATTCCTTCCTATCTCATCTCCATGCATCTGTTCCTACCATTCATTTTCCAGATAGCAGCTACACTGCTCTGTTGAAAAGCAAAACTCAAATTACACCACATTTCATTTTGAAACAATTAGGTGACTTCCCATTGGCCTTGAGTCAAAAATACCAAACCAGGCCTTTAAGGCTATGGAGGATCTTCCTCTACATCCCTCATTTGTTGATCTCAGTCCTGGCTGCAGGTGTTTTCAGATGCTTTCTATCTCAGCACAACATGCCTCCCCTGTGTCTTCTGTACGTGTTGTTTCTTCACAGGGCAAGAACCACATCATGACTGATCAATTAACACTTCGCCTTGATAAGCAAAGAAGGCATATGTAAAACTACTTACTTGCAACAAATATATTCAAATAAATTGAGAAAAATGCACATCAGTCATATAAATTACCAAGAATGTATTTGGAAGAGGATTTTAAGAAGCGAAATAAATGCTTATGTCAAGGTACCCATTTCTGTAGAGATACTCTTCAAATTTTGTGGCTTAATTTTTCTTCAGAATATTGTTTTACTTCTCTTGAGTGTATGAGTTTTTAGAGGCTCTTACTTTCCATGGGATGGCTGGATTTTGAATCCTATCACCCAGCTTCAATAATGACAAATCATGGACAGTTCTTTACATCCCCCACCTTCTTCCCTCATGGATAATTTTGAAGCAAATCCTAGCCATCACACCATTTCATCCACAAGTATTTCAAAATGTATCTCTAAAAATTGCTTTATTTTTAAACATAACTATAATTCTCTCATATCTAAAATAAGTAAATATAGGGGCCTGCCTGATGGCGTAGTGGTGAAGTGTGTGCGCTCTGCTGTTGGCAGCCGGGCTTCGGAACCCCAGGCGCTCACCCACGCACTGCTTGTCAGTCCATACCGTGGCGGCGTCTAATATAAAGTGGAGGAAGACGGGTATGGATGCTAGTCCAGGGCCAGTCTTCCTCAGCAAAAAAAGAGGAGGATTGGCATGGATGTTAGTTCAGGGCTGATCTTCCTCACAAAAAAAATAAATAATACTTGAATACCAAATATCTAGTCAGGGTTCAAATTGTCTCATCAATGTTTACCTATTTGTTTGAATCAAAACCCAAATATGTCCCATGCATTGTGAACCCTTGATAAATCTCTTAAATTTCTTTTATTCAGTAAGTGGTCTTTTCCCTTGGAGCTATTTCGTTGAAGGACTGGCTCATTTGCCCTTGTAGAGTTTCCCATAGTCTGGCTTTGCAGACTGCATCACCAGTCTCACCTAGTACCTGCCTCTTACCTTTACTATAAATCCTATAATTTGGTAGTTATTTCTAGTAAGTAGATTCTTAAGGCTTTTTTTTTTTTCTTTAAAAAATAATTTTATTGGGGCTGGCCTGGTGGCGAAGTGGTTAAGTTAGCGTGCTCTGCGTTGGTGGCCTGGTTGGTGGCCTGGCATTCACAGGTTCAGATGGCGGGGCGGGGAGGACCTGCACACAGCTTATCAAGCCATGCTGTGGCAGGCGTCCCACGTATAAAGTAGAGAAAGATGGGCACAAATGTTAGCCCAGGGCTAATCTTCCTCACCAAGAAAAAATAATTTTATTACTAAAAGTGTTAAACAGACAAAAATAGAGACAAAAGTATAATGAAACTCCATGTACCCATCACCCAACTTCAATAACCACTAAATCATGGCCCATGTTGTTTCATCTGTACTCCCACTCCCTCGACTCATTATTTAGAAACATATTCTAGACATTGGATGTATCTCTAAATAATCTCTTAAAACCACAGCAGCATAATTGCTGTGTTTTATTGTTTTATAATTGCTGTCTTACATTAAGAAAATTTTATAATTTCTTAATATAAAATAATTCAGTCACTGCTTACATTACTGCAGTTGCCTTATAATTGTTTTCCAGTCTGTTCATTTGAATTAGGAGTCAGAGCTTCATAAAATGTAATTTTCTTGTTAGGTATAAAGTTTAAGAACTGCATGTTTTAAAATTAATCTTTTAAAAACTATGTAAAGTATTTACATGAGCCTATGGTCAAATACACAAAACAAGGTACTGAATTTACAAAGAGGTTCTACCTTTTGTCCTTTAGTTTCCGTTCTAAATTCCTGCCTTCAGAGATTTTTTTAATTTTACGGTTTGTCCTTCCACCTGAGCCGTGCCCGTCCTCCCCTCCTCTGGAACTCTGGACTTTTCCCCACCCTGGCACCTTTCCTGAGAACTTGCTCAGAACGGTCTTCCTCGTTGCTATTCTTTCCTCCTCCTCCCACTTCCTGCCTCGGTCGGTCGCGCGGGCCGCACCTGCAGGAGGCATTTCCATTGGTGACATCTTGGCGGGCCCGTCGGTGGCACTTCCTCCTTTACACCCCGTGACCCACGTCCGGCTTGCCGCCCTCCCAGTCACGCGGCCTCTGCCTCTGAGACTCAGCCCCGCGCGCCGGCCTTCCGGACTCCGGACCCGTCGTGGTGAGCCGCCGCGAGCGGACGACCCCCGCCCGCCCATCCTCCGCCCATCCTCCGCCCTCCACCGCTTGCCCGGGACCCTCCTCCTCCCGAAGCACCCCCCGCCCCGGGAACTCTTTCTCCCCCCTCGCTGCGCTGGGAACTTCCCTCTCACCCCCCCGCTGCCCCAGGAAGTCCCCCCGACCCGACCTTGGAGCCCCGCCCCCAGCCCGGGGGGCCGCCCGTCCCCCGCTAGTCCAGGGAACTCGTCCCCGGCCACCCTAGGAGCCCCCCTGACTCGGGAGCTCCGCCCCCGCCCTTCCCAGTCTCCGGGAAGCCTGGCCCGAGAACTCTTCCCTCCGCCTCCCCCGACTCCCGGCCCGAGAACTGTTCCCCGCCTCCCCCCAACTCCCAGCCCGAGAACTCTTCCCCCGCTCCAGTAACACTCCGCCCCCCCCCCCCAACAGCTCCCCTCCCACCGCCGGCCCCAGGAAGCCTTCACCCTGTGACCTCGTCCTCCTTCCCCCTCTCCTCCCGCCTCTCCTCCCCCACTCCCGGCCCATGAAGCCTCTTTCCTCCTCCCTTCTCCCCCTCCCCCCACCTCAGCTAGCCCTGTCCCCGCCCCGGAAGCTCCCGCTGACCCCGCCCAGGCCCTGGGATGGGGCGCTCTGGGGGCCTGCCTTCCTGCAGGGCTGGGCCGACCCGAGGCTGTCGGATCGCAGGCGCCCGGTGGAGGCCGGCCAAACCCCTTCACCGTGTCTCGGTACCCCCGCCCCGGGAGCTCGGCGTCCGGGACCGCTGCTGTGCTTCCCGCCGAAACCGCTCAGACGCGCCCCTGGCGGCCTGTGGCGGCGGCTGCGAGCTTGAGACCGCAGTTTCAACCCTCGTGCGAAGCGTTTGCCCACAGCCAGTTGAGTTTCAATTTCAGGTTAATAACAAAAGGACATGCACCTGGACTTTCCCCGGAGCCCTCTGCGTGTTTAAGCGTCGGGTGGAGTTGGGGGGTCCTTTGGCTGTAAACCGCGCTTGCTTGATGAAAATAGGAATCAGTCTTGCTCCTCTCGGCGGTAAGTCCAAAAAGCCGCGTGATCCTGAGGCAGCGTCTCCCGCAGACTACGATTTAAGAGTAGAACTTTCTGAGTAGTTAAGACACCCCAGACAACCTGGCTTGTGCGTGCTGCCAGCTGTAGGTTAAAATTCATTTACAAATAAGGGCGAAAGTGCTCCTTAGATTTCACTGGGACACAAACGTAAAGGAGGGTGAAGCCAGGATCCCACCGAGTTCCCATCCCTAACCGGGAAGGTGGAAGGTGCGGTTTAAACCGCCCTGCGTACTCCGTAGATAAACCTAATAAGTCACGGTGCTGGGAGGCGCACCTTGTTTATCTCGATCGGATCTACCTGAATCCTGTCTAACCAGTAGGGTAGTGAAGAGCACGTTCTGGAGAGCCTCGCAGGAGTCCAGGGAGCCTCTGAGAAATACAGAATCTCGGCCCCTGCCCACATCTATTGTTTTAGAATCTGCATTTTAACAAGATCCCGTAGGTGGTAGTGTGCACACTTAGGTCACAGTCCAGTTACCTGCTGGAGTTGTGCAGAATACTTGGCTGCACCCCGTACAGCCCAATTAAAGCAGAATTTCCAGGTGTGGGACCCAAGAACAATATATTTTAACACTCCCCCAGCGATTGCAAGGTGCTGCGGGGGTGAGACCAGTGCTCGCCATCAGCGCTTCAGCGTGTGCTGTATCCATTTTCGAAGAGGGACCCCAGCTCTTGGTCTGCGGACTGCACTAGAAGGAGCCGGGAGCTGGGATAAACCAAGGGAAAAGGGGATCAGGTCGTTAAGAAGACTGGGTTCTACCCTTTACATTCCACTCTTTCTGGGGCCAGGGGGGAGGGACCGTTGAAGCCCGCTGAAAACTCTTCCAGAGAATTTGAAACTGTTTTTTCTTATACTGTAATACTTATACAGGGTTTTTTCCTCCAAATAGTGACTCATGTAATAATCACAGGATGCTAGTAAGACAAGGCAGATATCTTTAAGACAACAGACTTAGAGAAGTTAACTTGACTTTCCCAATTCTGCGTTTCCAAAACTAAAATGTCGCTTATCTCTCAGACGTATTCCCTGTGCTTCAGCACATATCTTAGTCCTTTGGGGACAGCTTTATCACGTGGCTGTGGGTGATGGTAGTGATGATGTTTTTCCTATTGAAAAACATATTTCAGTATTTTGTCCGCTCATTCTTTCTCAGTTAGTTAAAAGATCAATGTCAGATCAAATACAGGTCACAAGAAATGAAGTTACCAATTAAAACTGGAAAAGTCTTATGAGTATCTCGACCCGGCCCCTCGGGGATTCTTCTAAATTGTAAATCCTGTTGAGAACAATTTTTAGCAAACAGCCTTTCGTTGGAGCCCATCTCTGTGACGATTGGGCTGCGTCTCCGGTCCTGTACGGGTCTTAACGGCTGCCCCTTGCCCCTGCCCGGGTTGGCCCTTCTCTTCCCGGGACTGTCCTGGCCTTGCCCCCCCCCAACCCCGACGGAGCCCCGCCCACCGTAGATATTTAAATTTCCTTGCTGTACTTAGCGTTTTCTGTATAGAAACTCGGGAATTGAGTAAGTCTTATCAGGGCAAGTGGCATATTTGCCTGCTGTTATCACCCGTATTACCCTGTGAAAGGGAAAACCTTTTAAATTAAATGCTGTGGGGGCGGGCCGGGTGTGTGCTTTAATTATGGCACCCCGGTGGCTATAAAGGGCCTCCCTCACACAGCCCGGCCGTGCCTTTCCACGAGGAAGGGAGCTCCGAGCCCATCCCAGCCCCAGGGACCGCAGCCTCCCTAGTCCCTCTAGTGAGTGCTGGGGCACGAGGCAAGACTGCCATCTCACTCTTTTTTAGGACAGTTCGTTACCTACCAGGAGCATCTCTGACTGGGCATCCCCTGTGTTTTAAGGTGAGCTATTTTAAGAATTGTAATTTCTAAGTTTATATTTCATTTATTATATTAAAGCAGAAAATTTTCTTAGGAATGTGAAGTAAAAAAATTTTTTGTCACTAGCTTTTAAATCTAATGTTGAGCAGAACTCCAGTGTTCTTTTCTGAGTTTTAGTTAATATGCTAAGTACTGTAACTCTGCAAAGAATCCAAATGTAGAGGATTCTGAGGCCAAAAATGAGGATTTTGCATTATGTTAGCACCAAAAATTAGGTTTGAGATCCATTGAAAGTTTAGAAGAATAAGAAATTAAAAGTCATAGGAGTTCTCATGGGAAATGGAAGAGAAGGATAATTCTGGAGTAAAAAGCAATAAATATTTAAGTGTAGACATGTGTTTTGGAAAAGAATGCTCCTTTACCTTGCTTTCCAAGAAGAAATCACTTTGTTTTTGAAACATTTTCTGAAACAAAACATTTATAATCTGTTCTGTACTATTAGACATTTTAAGTAATTATATGAAATGTCTGTTCTTATATGCTTCCTGCGTGTCGTTTTCAGCCTAACTAGTCTGCCATTGTAGAGGGAGGTGTTGACCCTACAAGGCCATCAGTTAATCTCTTGCTAATCTTGGCCCTGCTGCTTGGGCCTATGCTGGGGTGGGGCCACAGTGACCAACAGAACAGTCTGTCTGTCATAGCGTCTCAGTGCAGTTTTGAAGACACCTTTTAAAACTAATCACAGCATGAATGCAATGGGAGCATAGAACCGTAAGACTTAATTTATAGAAGGGAGGGATCTTTTGGAAAGGTGGTATATTTGAGCTGAGACCTTAAAGGTTAGTAGGATTTAGCTAGACAGAAGGTTGGGTGGAGTATATTTGGAGAGAGAATTACCATGTGTGTCAAATCCAAGGGATCAGAGAGCCTGGCGGCACATTCGAGGCACAGAGGAATAAACGGATAAAGGAGATTAAAATGGGTGGGGGGAGTGATGTGAGCTAGATAATGTGTTGCAGGCCAAAGTTGCAAGGCCTGAGCACCCCATTAGCCCTGTGGTTTGTGTTCCAGTGCCAGTGGGAAGCCACCAAGGACTTGGAACAGGAGAGGAACAAAGTCACTTTAAAAGAACGCTTGAGCTACAGATTGAGTTTTGATTAAGGGCTAGCCATTATGCTTGAGAAGTTTAAGAACCAGATACAAGTATCCTGGAATGGGCTGTTGGGTACTGGAATTAGAAAGAAATATGAGGAAGTGGAAAGGGATATGAGGGCAATTCAGAAAGAAAATTTTAAAATTTGATAATTAACATCACAAAGGAAGGAATTATTGAGCTCATACTCTGCCGTGCAATGTGCTAGGGACTGAGTATAGAGCTGTGAGAAACCTTTATTATTTTAAGAGTTACTGAGTAGGATTTAGGGGTGTGGGTTAGGGTGAAGAATGTTACCACCCCAGAGAGATGGTGAATTCATTGGATTTGAGGGCTTGGGAGAAGTTGTTCAAGGATTACTTCAGTTTCCTTCTAGAGCTCTGGATGACAAGTAAGGCCATTTATGCTGCAACCAGGGTGCTATAGAAGACTGTCCAGAGAAAAATGCTGGTTCACTGTAGTACATAGGAGGAGCTGTGGAGTAGAGTTGTGTATACCAGTCTGGGCCTTAAGGAGCCTAAGGCTGGGGACTTTGGTGTCCTGAGCCCAGAGCTGGTCATGGAGGTCCAGGGATCAGGTGAGGCTGCCTAGAGAAGAAGGACTGGGCCCAAGCCCAGTGATTCCCTTCAGTTAAATGTTGAGGAAGGACTCACACAGGAAGAGGCTGAGAGAGAGTGTCTAAGGAATTAATAAGAAAACCAGGAGATAGTTGTATCATAGGACCCAAAAGGAGAAAGGATGTCCAGAGGGAATGGGTAAGTCCTGCCCTGGGAACAAGTAAGGTGAAGATAAGAAAATACCTGTTCTCTTTCTTGCCAGGAAGTTGCTTGGTAGAGACATCATGCCCGATTAATGGTGGGGGGTGGAGGTGACAGTTGAGGCTTTTTGAGGAGATTTTATTGAAAGGGAAAGCAAATCAGCAAGTAGCTGGAGGCAAAGTTGGCATCAGGAAAGATATGTAATGGGATTGGTTAGACATGTGCATACTTAATTGCTAAGGATATAGTGTTCAGTGGAGAGAGTGAAAATAAAGAATCTCTTGAGGGTGGGTGGAGTTGGGACCAGAGCAGAGCTGTAGATAATGATCTGAGCTGTAAGGAGAAGCAGCTCCTTGTTTCTAAATTCCTAGACTTTGTGACAGTTTCCTTCACATGATCCCTATTCCTCTTTGAAGTAGAAGATGATCAGCTGAAGGTGAGGAGAGATTAGAATATGTGAGGTTACCATAGACATCTAAGGGCTTTGGGAGATTGGGGAGTTGTGGTGGAACTGTAGGCAGTATGGAGGGCGTGATTTAAGGTTGGGGAACCTGATTTTCCACAGTAGTCATTACCAACTAGGGGCAGTTTTATCCCCCAGGGAACATTTGGGAATGTCTGGAGACATTTTTTGGTTGTCACAGCAGGGGAGGGGAGTGCTATTGGCATCTAGTGGGTACAGGCCGGGGATGCTCCCTAACATCCTACAATGCACAGGTCTGCCCGCCACAACAAAGAACTGTCTGGTCCAAAATATGATCCATTGTGCCCAGCCCTGTGCCACTGAACTGGTCGGTCAGTACAGGCATGGAACAGTCAGATACTTGGAATCTTCCAGGGCTCTGTTTTTACTGGGTATATCCAATAAAGGAGGAAGTGTATATGAATTCCATTTATTGTCGGGTGAAGTCCTGAAATTATCCTTTCACACATCGGTGGTGTAAGATGATTAGGTGCTGCATACAATGGCTATATCAAATATTTAAATTATTATAAAAATTATGATAATGGGTCAAATGATAGCTCGCCAATAATTTTGTTTTCCCTGATACTAGTTCAGTTGAGCATTTCATATATTACCAACTTGCTTTTCCTTTTCTTAAATTACCTATTCGTGCTTTCTGCTTTTTAAATTGTGGGTTTTTTAAAAAAATTCTTCTAGGAACTCTATATATATTTGTCCAGATTTTGCTCTAATAGTTAAATACCCCATTCCATCTGGGATATTTTGATGATTCATTTGAGGAAAGGTTGTATTTTATCTTTTTCTACATGATAACCAGTGTGCCCACATTTCTTAAAAAGGCATGTCTCTTACCACTGATTTTAATAGCTGCATCTGTTACGCTTGATGTGAAATGACACTTATGAAACATTTAATTTCCATATACTTACATGTGCCCATTTTGAGTGTTAATCACTAAAAATATATTTTTGGCCATATCCTCAATATTTTTATTGTCTCTATGTTTTGCATATATTGCTGCCTGATGGCTCAACTCCTTCTCGTAGAAGACTCCCCTTCCACGTGGATTTCACCTTTACTCTCTTTTTCAGTTTGTACTGCGGGTGCCAGGTGCCACATGCACTTCATGACATCCTGTCAAGAAGGGCACCTCTCATTCCTCTCGTACATGGAAGTGTTCATTCTCTTTCTTCCAGTCCCTCAATGAAATGCACAATACATGTGTTATGTTGATCAACATAATGTGGTTTATGTTGATCCTTTTATTTATATGAGAACCTGAGAAGCATATAATTTGATTTCTGTGTTTATTTGCAGGGCACATAACTAGTATTCTGCTGATGGACTTGTCTCCTTGTCTGGATATGTCTTCAGTTTGGCCTCACACTTAACTCATATTTTGTTTGATTGACAATTTAGGAACAAAATGCTACTTCCTTAGACTCTGGAAGCCATTGCTGTCTTGTATGCTTGCAGCATTGTTGCTGATGAGAACTATAGTGTCACCCTAGTGACAAAATGCTAGTTCACCCTAGTGTCAAAATGTTATTCTATAGTGTGGTTTAAGACAGTTGTTGTTTATCACTTATTTTTACTTGTATTTATGTATTATCTTGCCATAAACAAGTAAATTGGTTAAATGTAAGGCTTGCAGTTTACGAAGAATCTCAGAGGAACACTTGTAAATGAACTACCAAATTTCACCCTGATAAATATCTGGAATAAATATAACAGGAAAATGCCCTTGCTCTAACATGACTAATATTTAGATTCCTCTGTTAAAGGCACCAAATTACACCTGTCCTCCTGCCTTTCACTTTAGCGATGCAATAATCTCACCTGCTTTCCTCTAGTTCTGAGAAGTCCTCTTACAATTTCTTAGTGTTACCTCAGTTCATGCTCTTGTTCCCTTCTAGAACTTTTAATTGACCATTAGAATTTATAGATTTTGGCTTAGTATTTTTTCAAGACCCTTCATTTGTTCTTTTTCAATCTATCTGAATAACATATACATTTTTGGAGAGATCTGGGATTGAATCTCAGCTCAAGTGTATTTGGTATATTTCTTAACATCTTTAATTTCACTCATCCATGGAGAAAACAATATTTACTGCATATTCTTGTACATACTAAATGAAAAATTATGTAAAGTAGTTTTTGCTTTCTTTTCAGCCACAAAAAGCATCCAAGCTTGTTTGACATCTGTCCTGTCAAGTGTCCATGATGCTGGGCCCTGAGGGAGGTGAAGGCTTTGTGGTCAAGCTCCGTGGCCTACCCTGGTCCTGCTCTATTGAGGATGTGCAGAATTTCCTCTCCGACTGCACAATTCATGATGGGGCCGCAGGTGTTCATTTCATCTACACTAGAGAAGGCAGGCAGAGTGGTGAGGCTTTTGTTGAACTTGAATCAGAAGATGATGTAAAAATGGCCCTTAAAAAAGACAGGGAAAGCATGGGACACCGTTACATTGAGGTGTTCAAGTCTCACAGAACCGAGATGGATTGGGTGTTGAAGCACAGCGGTCCAAACAGCGCTGACAGCGCGAATGATGGCTTCGTGCGGCTTCGAGGACTCCCATTTGGATGCACCAAGGAAGAAATCGTTCAGTTCTTCTCAGGGTTGGAAATTGTGCCAAACGGGATCACACTGCCTGTGGACCCCGAGGGCAAGATAACAGGGGAAGCCTTTGTTCAGTTTGCCTCACAGGAGTTAGCTGAGAAGGCTCTAGGGAAGCACAAGGAGAGAATAGGGCACAGGTATATTGAAGTGTTCAAGAGCAGTCAGGAAGAGGTTAGGTCATACTCAGATCCCCCTCTGAAGTTCATGTCTGTACAGCGGCCAGGGCCCTATGACCGCCCAGGTACAGCTAGGAGATATATTGGTATTGTCAAGCAAGCGGGCCTGGAGAGGATGAGGTCCGGTGCTTACAGTACAGGCTATGGGGGCTATGAGGAGTACAGCGGCCTCAGCGATGGTTACGGCTTCACCACCGACCTGTTTGGAAGAGACCTCAGTTACTGTCTCTCGGGGATGTATGACCACAGATACGGAGACGGCGAATTCACTGTCCAGAGCACCACTGGACACTGTGTCCACATGAGGGGGCTGCCGTACAAAGCCACAGAGAACGACATTTACAACTTCTTCTCTCCACTCAACCCCGTGAGAGTCCATATTGAGATCGGCCCTGATGGAAGAGTGACGGGCGAAGCCGATGTTGAGTTTGCCACTCATGAAGAAGCCGTGGCAGCTATGTCCAAAGACAGGGCCAACATGCAACACAGATACATAGAACTTTTCTTGAATTCCACAACAGGGGCCAGCAATGGGGCATATAGCAGCCAGATGATGCAAGGCATGGGGGTGTCAGCCCAGTCTACTTACAGTGGCCTCGAGAGCCAATCAGTGAGTGGCTGTTATGGGGCTAGCTACAGTGGCCAGAACAGCATGGGTGGATATGACTAGTTTTGTAGGAGCATTTGAGTTATTTCAATCAAATTTTCACAGGCAGCCAACAAGCAGTGAAAAGCAGTTATTACTGTAGAGGAAGCTGTGGGACCCATTATGCACCATGAGTTTGTGAAATCTGGATTAAAAAAATTACCTCTTCAGTGTTTTCTCATGCAAACTTTCTTCTAGCATGTGATATTGAGTAAACTAAAACTATTTTCAGCTTTTCTCAATTAACATTTTGGTAGTGTACTTCAGAGTGATGTTATCCAAGTTAAAGTAGTTTTAAGTACATTAAATGTGGATCTTTTACACCGCATCACCGTGAACACATTGGGGAGACATGCTTTTTTGGAAAACTCAAGGTGCTAGATCCCTAATTCAAAGAGGAACATTTCTCATGTTTGTTCATTCTAGTTTATTTTCATTTAAAATCTTTTAGGTTAAGTTTAAGCTTTTTAAAAAGTTAGTTTTGAAAATTGAGACACATTACTAATACTGTAGGAATTGGTGAGGCCTTGACTTAAGACTTTCTTTGTACTGTGATTTCCTTTTGGGTGTATTTTGCTAAGTGAAACTTGTTAAAATTTTTGTTAACTAAATTTTTTTCTTAAAATAAAGACTTTTTCACAATGACTGGCACAGACTATCTGCTCACCAGAAAGTAGCAAAACGGGTGTTTGAAGAGAGTTCATTTTAATACTACTGTATTTCAGTGTGAATTTTTAAATAATTTAGCATGTGAAATCTATGATTTCCCTTATAATTCTTACAATGAGTCTAAAAAGTCAGGTTAAAAAATGTTAAATGAGTGGTGGAAATAGTGGTAGAAACACATCCCAGAAAGTATGAAAATGAAAGCACACAGTCCCAGCCTGCTGTGACTTGTGCTTTGTTCTTCATCAGCCATTTGTAATGTCCTGCTTTATTCTGGAGTTGCATCCATTGTCATAGCTAGGGATCCTTAGTTTTGGGTGCCACATAGATTGTGAGTCATTAGCCATAATTTATGTTTCAGGTTTTCTTTATAGAGAATGCTGATTTGAACTTTTTGTTTTGTTTTGTTTTTCGTACTTAGGATTATTTGTATAGGGTACACTTCTGGGTTAGCAGTTACAAGTTATTTGCAGGATACACGTTGTCAAGCTTGAGGCCTGTTTCCAAATTGTTATTAGAAAATTATCATCCACCTAGCAGTGGAAAGCAATGTACAAATGACAGGCAGCTCTGCACACAGCATGTTACCATCACTTTTAACTTTATGACATACACTAAATAAAACCGTCAAGACTTCAAAATGTGAATGTAGTTTATTAAACAACAAACTGTTTGATAGTTACTATTGGTAATTTTCCCAACTTTATTTTCCCACTTGTGTGTGTGTGTGTGTGTGTGTGTGTGAAGATCAGCCCTGAGCTAACATCCATGCTAATCATCCTCTTGCTGAGGAACACCAGTCCTGAGCTAACATCTATTGCCAATCCTCCTCTTTTTCCCTTTTGCTCCCCAAAGCTGCAGTAGATAGTTGTATTTCATAGTTGCGCATCCTTCTAGTTGCTCTATGTGGGACGCCGCCTCAGCATGGCTAGACAAGCGATGTGTCGGTGCACGCCCGGAATCTGAACCCCGGGCAGCCAGTAGCAGAGCGCACGCACTTAACTGCTAAGCCACAGGGCCGGCCCCCCACTTGTCTTTAATAACCATAGACTGTAGCCCATATATCCTGATTTCACCAGTTTAAGGACCTTCATTTGGTATCTTCATTTCAAGGCACCCACCTCAGTTATGGAGAACATGCTTTTGGTTAAGCCTGAAGTTTCTGTTAAAAATAAGTCTATGTGTGGACTGGAGTCTTATTCTGGCCTTTTTTGGCCTTGTTGGGCTTCATAGACCCACCTTACCTCCCATCCTTCCCATCAGTTTTCTGCAGACTCGGAGGGCCTCAGATAGGGCGGCGGCATCACCTAGGAATGCCAGATGTGCTAGGACACAGGCAGAACTAGAAAGATCCACAGAGAAGAAAGAATGAGAATTATAGGAAGGCAGAGACCTTGTACCTGTTCTAGGCTGCGTTCACAGGGTCTCTGCCCATCCCATGGGCCCGCCTTGCTCTAAGTTTGAGGCAGCAGTCCACCACAGGGAAGCAAAGGCTTTCTGGGTTGTGAAGAACCAGAGAAAATCAGGTGGAGCACCGGGGAGCTTATGAAACCTGCAATGGGAGGGGCTAGGATGCTGTGAAAGTCAGACCATGGTTTGATAGGGCAGTGAAGTTTCAAGGAGTACATTCAACCCTTGTAAATCTCTGTAAGTTTAGGATCCAGGTATGAAAAGAGTGGGCTCCAAGAACCTGGGATAGGAGATTTGGGGGAATGTGCTAGGTGACCCTGAAATCTCTGGGCTAGCAGTGGTGGCCCCTTTTCTCTTACTAGAAGAAAGACTATGCAGAGGTCTCACCTGAGGTAGGTGATTTATAAGATGTCTGCTCCAAATCGCTTTCCAGAATGGGTTGGCTAACTGCTCGTAAGCCAAGTCCAGCCTGCTACCTGTTTTTGTATGGCCTATGAGCTAAGAATGGTTTTTGCAGATGCATCAATTTGATGGCAGGGAGCCCCAATTAAGAAAAGTATGATCTCCCCAAAAAGAATTCATTCTTATCAGACCTGTAGTACAAAATATTGTACGTTTTAGTCAATAAGAAATTTTGTGAAACTTGTAAATTTGCCTCAGCCTGGAAAACCTAACATATACTATCTAGCCCCTTAAAAGTTTCTGACTTTTCTGTTCCAGAAAACTAGTATCAGGACCAAGCATGACATGGAAGAGAGTCCCCACTACAGAAAGAAACTGATATTTTGCTTAAAAAGCTGCAGGTTTTGATTAGTATGTATGGGCCAGACCCATAGCACACGACATTTAGGATGCTGGACCAGAGGGTTGAGTATAAAACAGTTGATACAGGGTGTCTCTTGTGACTAAGGATTTAAATTCTGAGCAAAATGCCTGGAGTCCATCCTAATAATATGTTGGACTTAACCCTTGAAGCTTGGAGACAATGACCTACAGGAGAGAGAGATGCTGAATGTTGAGAAAAGGGGTAAGAGGACTCAGGTGGGCATGCTAGGAAAGATTTAGCATATAAGGCCAGAAAAAACAGCGTAAAAGGTTCCCTGGAAGGGCCCAAGGGTGCTCTTGCTAAGGTGGTAAGGAATGTGTTAGTGGGGTTCATCAGAATTTTGAGAAGCCTAATGGAAGCTCCTCTTGGTCAGGGTTGGCAGTAGGAGAAAATATGGATAAAAGGATTCCAGGAGAGCAGAGACCAGGTAGTGTCAGTCATTAGATGTGAGGTAAGCCATAACGGGCAGCAAAGTCCAAAAGGCAGTAAGGGGCCTTGACCTGGCCAGATCTGTGGCAAAGGTTAATAGACATCTGTGTGTCCAGGGGCCACACACAGGCACAGCTATGAGGTCCATTAGCTTTCTGCTCTCAGCTCTTACTCCTTTTTGGCTATATGGACAGAAAGCTGATTGAAAATCAGGATCTTTTTCTATTTCCAGAATAACCAGGTCTCACCCAGAGATCATCAGTGGAAGAGGAAGGGCCTAGCAGCATTGCAACAATTGTATATAATAAAGATTCTATAAATCTGTTTTGAGGCCAGGGGAATGAAATGACCCAAGCCTCTTGAGTGCTGTTGGATATGGGGTCTAAGTTGACATTGATACTAGGGGATCCAAAATGCCATTGTAGCCACTCTGTTAAAGTGGGAGTGTAGGAAGGCCAGGTGACAAATGGATTCCTAGGCCAAGTTCATCTCACTGTGGGTCAAACAGGTTTGCGGACCCCTCAGGTTAGCTCCCCATGTGAGTTAGTAGGAAGGGGTACCCTAGGCAGTTGACAGAGCCCCCACACTGGGTCACTGGCTTGTGAAGTGAGAGCTGTAATGGTAGGAAAGCCAAGGGGAACCTCTCAAATGGCATTCTCCATCCAAGACAGTGAATAAGGAGAGGTGCTGAGATGCGTGTGCAAAGTCTGAGGTTAGGGTCACGCTTGAAGACAAAAAAAGGCAAGCATATGCCCTTTTAATTTGCCTCTCTGGTCTCAGCAAACAGCTGATGGATTCTGGCAGATGATAGCAGACAACCAGGAACTTAACCAATCACAGCTCAGTGCTTAATGTGTTATGTTAAATATATTCTCTTCAATCAGCATCAAGCAAGAGATTAAAAAACATTTTACCTTTTGATAACATGAGCATCAGAACACATTCCCTGTCTTTCTCTAGGGCTGTGGTAACTTGCCTGCTCTCTTTTACAGTAGAGTCTGAAGAGATAATGATCATCTTGCCATGATCCACCATGTTGATGACGCTCATTGGACTCGGGAGAAAGCAGCGAGTACTCTGGATGCCCTAGGAAGACACATGTGCTAGAAGGAGGAAGAATTCAGGGCTTTGCCACATCAGGGAACTTTTTAGTGTCTAATAGTCTTGGGCAGGGATCAGCAAACTAGGGTTCATGGGCCAAATTTGGCCTGCTGCCTGTTTTTGTAAATAGTGGTTTATTGGTACACAGCCATGCCCATTCATTTATGTTTTGTCTATGGCTGTTCTTGTACTACATTGGCCAAGAGATGGGTAGTTTTGTCAGAGACCACGTGTCCCTCAAAGCCTAACATATCCTATCCTATTTACTATCTGTGCGTTTACAGGAAATGTTTGCCCACCTCTGACCTTGGGCAGAACTGGGACATTTTCTCCAAAGTAAAGGTTAAGATTTTGCATCACTAAGAAAGGGCATAATTTTTGGTAAGACATTTTGGGTTTTGGAGAAAGCTTATTTTACACTTGAAAATACTGCTCCTACCCAATTATTAGGTGTCCAGAAGGCCGCAGCAGTTCTGCAAGCTGCCGTGCCATCTGCTACGAGGGACAGAGCAGGCCCCCTCATCGAGGTATCTGTGTTCGTGAGTGGTTTTGTGTGGTGTCTCTGACAATTCTCAATAAACAGTCACAACTCTGACCCTGAATGTTGTGAATCAAGGCCATGTCTTCTGCAGCAGAGAGCTATTTACTATTCAAAAAGCAGCTCCTGAGCTCACTCTGCACTAAGACCACCCTAATGCTTCGGGTATTGTCAGGTGCATCAAGTTGTAAGGCTCTTTTAAGGCATCTCAGTTTTGTTTTTAGTTTTTGTGTAAAAATTCTTGCACATATTTCATTAGATTTGTTTATAGGTATTATATTTTACATGATGTCTTTTATTTCATTTGCTGAGAGTTTGTTGCTGAGACTAGAAATACTAGGATTAAAAAAGAAATACTATGGGGGCCGGCCCGGTGGCGCAAGCGGTTAAGTGCGCGCGCTCCGCTGCGGCGGCCCGGGGTTTGCTGGTTCGGATCCCGGGCGCGCACCGACGCACTGCTTGGTAAGCCATGCTGTGGCGGCGTCCCATATAAAGTGGAGGAAGATAGGCACCGATGTTAGCCCAGGGCCGTCTTCCTCAGCAAAAAAGGAGGAGGATTGGCGGATGTTAGCTCAGGGCTGATCTCCTCACAAAAAAAAAAAAAAAAAGAAATACTATGGATTTTTATATTGACCTTTGTGGCCTTGCTAAATTTACTTACCTATTTTGATTTAAATGTAGATTCTTTGGTTTTTTTTTACATACAAAATCATGCCGTTTGCAAATAATGACAGTTTTGTTAATTTCTTTCTAATCTTTATATACTGTATTCTTTTCTTGCCTTGTGTGCTCTTGGATGTGTTTATTTTTTACCATTAGGAAAGTGATGCTGGGCCGGCCCTGTGGCTTAGCTGTTAAGTGCGCGCGCTCCGCTGCTGGCGGCCGGGGTTCGGATCCCGGGCGCGCACCGACGCACCGCTTCTCCGGCCATGCTGGGGCCGCATCCCACATACAGCAGCTGGAAGGATGTGCAGCTATGACAGACAACTATCTACTGGGGCTTTGGGGGAAAATAAATAAATAAAATTAAAAAAAGAAAAGAAAAGAAAAGTGATGCTGAGGGGCCGGCCCGGTGGCGTAAGTGGTTAAGTGCGTGCGCTCTGCTGCGGCAGCCCGGGGTTCACCAGTTCGGATCCCGGGCGCCCACTGACGCACTGCTTGTCAAGCCACACTGTGACGGCATCCCATATAAAGTAGAGGAAGATGGGCATGGATGTTAGCCCAGGGCCAGTCTTCCTCAGCAAAAAAAGAGGAGGATTGGCAGATGTTAGCTCAGGGCTGATCTTCCTCACAAAAAAAAAAAAAAGTGATGCTGAACAAAGTTGGGGTCAGAGGTCATTCTTGTCTTATTCCCACTTGCAGAGAGAAAGCTTTCATTATTTCTTCATTAAAATACTGATTGGTTTTTGGTTACATAACCTTTATTAAATTAGGAGAATTTCCATTTACTTCAGGTTTAGTATAAATATTTTTTTGATCATTAGTAAATGTTGGAATTTTATTTAATGCATTTTCTTTCTTACATTGTCTTGATATTCCTTATCTATCTACCAGTTCACTCATTCTCTTCAGCTAAGTCTAATTTGTTGTCAAATATCAGTTCTTAACTTCGGTTAAGAACTTTGATTCTAAAATTTCCATTTAATTTTTTTAATGTTAAATAATTAATTTTCTCACAGTTCTGGAGGCAAGAAGTCAAAATCAGGGTGTTGGCAAGGCCATGCTCTCTCTGAAGTCTCCGAGGAAGCATCCTTCCTTGCCTCTTCCCAGCTTCGGTGGCTGTCGGCAATCCTTGGTGTTCCTTTGCTGGCAGCTGCATCGCTCCCATCACTGCCTCTGCTGTCACATGGCCTTCTCCCTGTGTCCACATTTTCCTCTTCTTATAAGGAGACCAGTCATTGAATTAGGGCCCACCCTAATCAAGTATGACCTCATCTTAAAATGATCAATGATATCTGCAAAGACCTTATTTCCAAATAAGGTCACAGTCTCAGGTACTGGGGGTTAGGACTTGAACATACCTTTTTGGAGGACACAATTTAACCCATAACACATAGGTTCAGTTTTCTTTTGAAAATCTCCATATATCATCTCATTCCTTGAACATATTAATCATAGTTATTTTAAAGTCTTGGTCTTATCATTCCAACATCTGCATCTTCTCTGTGTTTGTTGTCTTTCTGGTCTAAGTTTGTCTTTTATGCCTGGATATTTTTGATAGAGTACCAGATATTGTGTACATAAATTGTAGGCATGGGATAACTACAAGACCCATGTGCTACTATCATCTGTGAGGGGATTGTTAGAAGGAATGCAACCAGATTTCTAAAAATTACCCTGAGAAAGGCTCAAAATGGGCAATATATACTCAGTGGAAATCATAAAACGGCAATTTGAGAACAGCCAAATCTGTGAGCCAAACTCAGAAAATTCTGCAGGCGCCAATTTGAATTTACATTCTGGTAGGGGGGGAGACCATAACAAATAAATCACTAAAATATAAATAATACATGAATTAGTGCTGAGTACAAGAAGCAGCAGCAAACAGTGATGAGAAGGACGAGTGTAGGTGGTGCAGTTGTAGAGCGGCCCCAGAGGCCACCTGAAAGGGCCTAAAGGAAGGGAATTGGTGATGCAGGGATGCTGGGGAATTTGGACAATGTCCAGCAGAGGGAGGGAAATGCAGTGCCCTAAGGCGAAGGCTGCAGCCTGCACTAGGTTCAGACAACAGCTGGGAGGCAGGGTGAGTGTGGGAGAGCACAGGGGTGAAGTTGGAGTGTTGATGGTCAGTTGTGGGGCCTGGGGTCAGCTGGAGGGCCTGTAGGCCATGTTAAGGGGAGTTTTCTGTAAGATAAATAGGGTATCTTTGGTGCAATTTGAGCAGAGTTGATCTGACCTTGCCTTAAGAATATTCCTCTGATGGCTAGGTTGAGACTTAAGTAATAAATACTTTTGTAGAGCCAGGCACAGGACCTAACCCTAGTCATGCTCCCTGGTGTTAGCTGTTAGCCCTCACTTCTTACCCCAAGTTTTATACTATTTTACACAAAAATTGAGGGTAAGATGCTGCTACCTTCTGGGAAACAGAAACAGTATTTTCAAGCCACTACTCTTAGAATAAACCTTATAACTTTTTCTTAAGTTAGTAGGCCCATATTTTAAAAGCACTCTCTGGGACTACTACTCAGCAATACGAAGTAATGAACTATTGATTCATGTAACAATCTGGCTGGATCTCTAGAGAATTATAGAATGCTATATATATCTATATAAATACGTATAATAGAAGTATAGAGTATTATATCAAACTTTAACCTTGATTATTTCTGGGTGCTGGATTAGTAATTGGTTTACCAATTTAAGTGAGATATCTTTGTAATGTTCAAGTTTTCTGTAATAAGCATGAAAGATGTTTGCAATCAGAAAAAAATAAGATTGTTTAAATAAAAAAGTGGGGGGGGGGGGGTCCGGCCCGATGGCGCAGCAGTTAAGTGCGTGCGCTCTGCTTTGGTGGCCCGGGGTTCGCGGGTTCGGATCCCGGGCGCACATCGACGCACCGCTTGTCAAGCCATGCTGTGGCGGCATCCCACATAAAGTAGAGGAAGATGGGCAAGGATGTTAGCCCAGGGCCAGTCTTCCTCGGCAAAAAGAGGAGGATTGGCATCGGATGTTAGCTCAGGGCTGAACTTCCTCACACACAAAAAAAGTGGGGAGGGATATATAGTCCCCAAGCAAGCACAGTCACTGAGTTCTCTCTCAGATAGTGATAAATACCAGAAAGGCAGTGTAGCCCAGTCCTTCAGAAACAGGCTTAGGTGTGAGACAGCCTGTAAGAACCTCTAGAGCCTCTGTCTCTTCTTACAGGATAATACAAGTCCCCATCTCATAGGTTACTGAGAAAATTGAGTTAACATGTGTGAAGTGTTTATAATAGTGCCCATCACATACTAAGTGTTCAATTAAGTGGAAATTACCCTTTGCTTTCTCTGGTTCTTTCCTGGGCAGCCCCTTCTCCAGGAGAAGATGACAACAGGAAGGAATTGTGACTAAAGCCATCCCCCTCCCAGGGGAAATAGGCCCAGGGAAGGGGGTCTCTGGGGCACAGCGAGTAATTCCACACAGGGAAGCCTGGGCAGGCTGCTCTCATCCTAAGGCTACCGTTCCCGCTCCCTACTCTGGGGAGGGAAAGAGGAGAGCTTGTTTCTCTTGGGAATCAGTAGCCCAACTCCAGGGCCTAGCTGCCAACCTCACAGGCTCGCACCGACTCTATCCCTCGTGATCATCTGGCCTGTCCCGCCCCCAATCACAGTCCCTGACTTCTCCCACTCTTCTCCCACCCTTGATTAACGCAGGCTTTCCAGACGTCCTCCATGGGCCCGCTGCTGCAGCCTAGGACAGGTAGACTCAGCCAGTGATTGGACAAAGGCTCATTGACGGTGGGCAATAAGGGAGCCGCACACGTTGTGGGTGTCGGGGTCGTGGGGCCCCTCCCTCCAGAGTGGTTGCTCATAGGCCTTGAGGGAACTGTGAACTTTGTTCAAGCTAAATTTGAAAGAAGCCGTGTTTGGCATGCTGAAAGCAGAGAAGGACTGTACGTAACTGCTCTCCACCACGAAGTAGAGCCGGGGAACTGAAACGTGAAGATGGGTGTGGAATGTTGTGTCCAGAAATCCTCTTCCCGAGCTGGGCGCCCGGGATGGAATCGATGCTGAATGTCAGGTCACAGTGACTTAGGTCCCCTAGGCAAGGATGGGGTTTCCTTCTTACTGATAGGATTTCAAACAGCTTGAAATCCTGTGACGGTGGAGACCCGTTTCTCAGTAAGAAAGCAGTTGTCAGTCACTCAGAAGGGGGCGTTCCGACAAGATCGCTTCCGTGTCGCACACTCCAGTCCCACGAATGGCCACAGACTTTGCTTTCTTAGACGGAGCTCATTTTTACTTTATCAAATGAATCCACTGACACCAGCGTCTTCCCTTGTCCAAGGAGGAGAGGGACTTGCAACCCACTCCTCAGGGCGGAAAAGCGAGTTCCGAAGGCGCCTTTGGGCGGCTTTGACGCGGGGCGCGTCCCCGCGGCGCCTTCCCGGTGGCTCCGCCTGCGCCCGGCGCCTTGCGCGCTCCCGCCTGCCGACCGCTCCCGCCTCCCGCGTCCCACGACTGACTCCCAACTCAGGAGTGGGCAGCGGTTCTCTCTGTAGTGGCTGCACCTGCCTCCTCTTTGATCTCATGCCTACGTTCCAGGCACACCGACTTTCCTCTGGTCCTCAAAAAGCATGAAGGCCAGTGTCCCCTCGGGTCGTTTACCAGAGCTGTTCCCTCTAGCAGGAAAGATGTTCGCGCGACTGGCTCCTCTCATCGTTCACCTTTGAGGATTCAGCTCAAATGCAACCTCCTGACCTGACTGCATCACCCCCCTGCTGCCCAGGCACCCCAGCCGCTGCAGCACACTGCTTTTATTCTCTTCACAGCATGCATCTGGCTCAGAATACGGGGCGGTAAAGGCCTTACAGGATCGGTCCTGGCGGGTGATGAGCTGGGCACAGCCACCTGCCCCCCACGGCTCCCTGCTACACTCAGTCTCCCACCATAGACAGTGGCTGCACTTTTAGCCAGGTGTCCGGAGTCCCACTCAGGATCTTGAAATTCTGCTGCAGCTTGTGGCCAGCCTTGGAACCCTCCCCTTACCCCCTCGTGTGTCCTGCTTCGAGGGCCCTAAGATCTAGGAACCTCATTTTTAGACCTCAGGGCCTGGGATGGACTGTGGAGGACCAAGAGGCAGGGTCCTCAGCCTCCTGACCCCAGTCCAGTCAGGGGACCAGAAGTCTAGGGGACCCAAAGTCTAGGACACATACTTTCCTGAGTATCTAGCAACCCCCTGAGAAGTGGAGGGAGGGTTTGGAGCAGTGCACCATTAGAGAGCTGGCTTGAAGTAACACCACGACAGCTGCCCCATCAGCCCAGACCCAGACCCAGATTGTGAGCCACTGCCTGGCAGGGACAGGGCAGACCTCTACCGCCCCGGCCTGTCCCCTTCCCAGGGTCTCTGCTGGGAGCAGGGGTGGGCTGAGTGTGCCTCAGCTCCGTCCCTGGGCTGTGGAGGTTGGCAAGAGGGGTGCAGCTGCAGGATGGACAGGCACTTCCCCAGCCCCACCCTAGGGATGCTAGGACCTTTCAAGTGAGGTGTTCCAGGAGTAGACTTTGGATATAGTGAGGGACCTAGATTTGCATGGATGGTTTTTGGTTCTCAAATACACTATGCAGGGCTTCTTGGGATGTAGCTCATAGTGGATTCTCACAGGATATTACCTAGGGTGGGAGGAGAGTCCTTGGGTTAGTCTGAGGGTTATATAGGGTTTTATGGGGTGTGTCAATGAAGGAATTGCTGTAGTTCCTGGGTTGTGTGAGCAACAGAGAGCACTCACTGAGTGAGGTAGGGTCTTAGCGGAGGGTGAGCCACCGGGGACCATTCTAAGTTACAAGATGTCATGAGTACCTGGATTATTGGGACTTCTAGGGTCTCTAGGCAAGGTGTAGAAATTGTCAGGTCCTTTGATGTAACATTTTCGTGTCTCACACAGTGCATGGATGAGGCAGGGAGGCAGGAAATCACTTATCAGAAGGTTCTCAAAGTGCGGGTCATGCTGGGAGTGGGCCTCAGGGCAGACACGTGGCCACAGGAGGCATTAGCAATCCATGAGGACCACCGTCCTCCCAACTGCTCAGGGGCCTGGGCTTTCCCAAACCAGATGTCCATGTCCCAACCTAGCCTGACCATCCTCGAGCAGATCCACAAAGGGTCACAGGACCACGGGAGGGAAGAGTGAGACCAGTTTAATTTACAAATAAGTTTCAGACAGCTTCTTGATCAAAAGGGAGCCTAAGGGCCCACCTTTGGAGAGAAAGGCCATCGTGGAGGGTAAGGCCCCCAAGTGGGGAGTGAACAGCTTGGGAACTGGTGTCAGAGTGCCACGAAGCTGGTCCTTTGCTCAGCAGGTACTGGCAGAGCCTGCAGACACAGTGGGGGTCAGGTCCTCACAGACACGGTCACTGCATAGACACCCCCCCTCAGCCTCAGGTGACCCCAAGGCTGGGCTGGCTCAGGACAGTCCCGCCCTTACAAACAGCATAACATTTATTAATGCTCAGATTATATGGCCACCTGCCTGAGTGCCTGGAAGCCTCTCAAAGAAGCCCATCTCACCTGGAGTGATGAGTGGAGCTGCTTTCTCAGGTAAGGGGCTGAGAAAGGAACACATGAGATTAACATCCTCCGACTTCTGTCCTTCTCCCCCACCAAGACTCTTGGAGCCCCCTCCTCAGGGGTCGTATCTCCTTGCTATTCTTCCACTGTCACTTTAAACAATACCAAGGGTCAGAGCTTTCCCTGATTTGGAGCCTTTCAGGGTTGATTATCTGTGAATAACAAATCTCAGTGCAAGCCCAGGGAGCAGCCAGGAGGCTGTTCTTTTTCTCTAAGTTGTAGGACTTTACTTCAAAACAGGTCTGCTCAGCTGGAGGTACACACAACAGGGGCCCTGTCTCACCTTTGCTTCTGATTGTGCTTGCATTTGCACTTGCCACCTGTGAGAGGAAGAGATGGCCAGTGCAAAGAGCCCAAGGAGCCTGGGCCACCCCTCTTCCCACCCCTCGCCCTGCCAGTCCCACCACTCACTCAGGGCTAAGGAGAATCCAGCAATGCACAGGATCCCAGCGAAGATCATCCCGCCCAGCTGTAGGCTTTCCCAGTCTAGGGGAGCACAGAGAGGGAGCTGGCGCCAGCCTGGCTCCACCTCACTCACTCATTCAAAAGATATTTATGAGCACCGGCTTGTGCAGATGAACTTACATTCCAGGCAACGAGAAAGACAAGCCAGTAAATAAACACATCATATAATATCTGGTGGGAACAAGCCCCAGGAAGAAAAAACAAGCAGAAGAGCACAGACAAAGAAGGGGATGTGAAGGATCATCAAGGAAGGCTTTTCTGAAAGGTGGAACTTGAGCTGAGGCCTGGGGGAGATGAGGGGTGTGCAGAGACATTGGAGGACAGTGCCAAGCAGAGGAAGAGGAAACCTTTGCGGAGGGCTGTGGGGCAGCAAGGATCTGATTTCTTATCTACCAAATGAGAGAGCTGGGTAAGAGGCACTGAGACCTACAGGGAAATCAAACCTCGGGTGATGAAAGCCTGGGAGGAGTGGGTGATGGAGAGCCCACGGGTGCTGGGGAAGGCAAGTGAGAGTGCGTGGAAGGAAGGGGACTAGGTGTGAGATACCTGGTGGCCAACAGCCCAGTGCCTCCAGCCCCTTCCCCAGAAGTATTCCTAAATATCCTGCAGGTACCTTCCCTCCCTGCTGAAATGAAGTTCTCCCACAGACCGTGTTGCATGCTGGCCTTTCGTTCTTTCCATCAACCAAGCTGACTCTTTAATCCCCAGTCCCAGCCCCATCCTGCCCCTCCTTCCCCACCCCGTGAAGCCCTACTCTGTCCACACTGGGTGCCACATCACCTCTCACCAACCTCTAGCAAAGAGGTCCAGGATAGGCAAGGGTAGGGGTGGGGGGTGAGGGATATCAGCTCTTACCATAATAGAAGGGATTGTCTTTATCTGCAGAAAAGACAACAGAAAAGAATAAGGGTCACAACTGGGCAGCAGAATGTGGGGTCTTAGAGGGAAAATATGGGGCAGTAGAAGCAGGGCAGTTTGAGGCCTCACCAGCAAACGGGTCACTGGCTTCCAACACAGGCAGGCCTGGGTGGGAAAAGCAGAGGGATTGGGTGTTAATTCATGACACTGGTCTCAAAATGAGTCAGCAGGCAGGACCCCACCTCAGAGGGGCAAGGATGACTAGCCTTGTTGGGGGGCACTGCTTCCCTTCCTCATACATTCCCCAGCCCCAAATAGCCCTGAGATTTTGTCTCTCACCCCATGGCCTTTGGCCCCCCACTCACAGCCCTTCCTACTATTTCTGACTTTCTGCTATTCTTTCTTGCACTGGAAATGGAATGGTTTATTAGTATCTTTGTACCCTCTCCTGAGAATCTTCCTACACAGACCTTGGCTAATGCTCTGCTTCGTGAAGAAATAGGGAATGCTTTTCTCTTCATGCCAACAGATGGTTCCAGTTTTCCAAAGTTCAACTGCTCAGGATAACTTTTGCATTATCCACTTCCTACCTGTACTATTATTTCCTTAATCTTTCTCTTTAAATCGACAGTTTAAATGAAAACATATTTATTCGACATCAGGCCCCCTTTGGGAGATGCTGCCCTGGTCTTCACTGCCTTGGTGGGAGGGTGGGTGGCAGCAGGGTCACCTCTGGAAGGACTCACCTGCCAGTGCGAGAAGGCCCCAAGTCATTCTCTCCATGTCACAGCTGCAGGGCAGGGCTGTAGGGGAGGAGGTGCAGGCTGGGGTCAGGCAGCCCAACCTGCCCCAGGCTCACAGAGCCTAGTGGCGAGAGCAAGCCACCAGTCCCAAGGGTGCACTTCCTTATGGGGTGGTCTTGGGAAAGTTACTAATTTCTGTTTCCTCATCTAGAGATGATAATAGTAATGCCTTGTGGAGTTATACTAGTTAAGTGCTTAGAACGGTGCCTGCACATAGTTAAGTGCTGTATAAGGCTTTGTTAAAATCTGTAATCAGATACCTGACCCAAGGTCAGGTGAGTAGGGCTGCTCTTCTAACTCAGGCTTCGGTGCCTGCGTTCCTAACCCACACACAGAGGGCCACGGTTGTCAGGCCCCGGGCTATCGTTCCTAAAGGTCTGGGCCTGGGGCACTATCAGGCTAAATTCCAAGATAGCCTCCACAAAGGGTGCACCCAGGGCTGAGCGGTGCAGAAGATCGGACAGCTGAGCAGCGGAAGGCAGGGAGTGAGGGCGCTGCCTGCAGTGGCAGGCAAGAGCCTTCCACCCCAGCCGCAGCCGGGGACCCTGCTCCAGGCAGCCCGAAATTCCACTCTCAGAGCACAGACTGCTATTGGCAGGAAGCTGCCTGGTGGGACATTGCTCCTTTTTCCTTTCTCCTTAAGATGGGAACTGTTGTCCCATTTACTGGTCCCTGGGGTGGCTGTGTCCTTGAGGTAAGGCCCCTCCTGGCTTTCTGCATATTGTTAGCTGCAGGCAGGACGTGGGGACTGTCAATGTTCCATACTGACGCCATTGTTAATATCTGCTAGGCCCAGCTGCCCCGAACTCAAATCCCTTCTCAGCCACTTAACAGCTGTGTGACTCAGCAGGTTATTTAACCTCTCTGTGCTTCAGGGTCCTATAAAATGAGGATAATTATGACAATAGCAGCCTCATAAGGTTATGATTGAATTAAATGAGTTACTATATGTCAAGCCTAAGAACAATGCCTGGCACATAGTAAGCAATAAAATGTGTTACATTAAATAAATACATTAATACATGGGCCCCTTTGCTGTAGAAGGGAGGCACTATTAAGGTGCTGCTTCTGAAGGTGGGAGTTTGTCGTCTTTGAGCACTCTCTGAAGCTGGCCCTCCTTTGGACTGGTCTGTCTCTCTCTACTCCACCACCTTGGAATTCCTGGATCATGAGGGTTGCAACTCCATTTTACATAGTCTTTAGCCAAAGGCTGGCTTCTATTTCCTCCAGCCCCCAACCCACCCATCCATATGACCGTGGTCACAGGGCAGGCAGCCTTCAATCCTCAAAATCCCCAAACATGCACTCCGTTACTGAGAATACCCCTGCACCCAGCACCCCTTCCTCAGACTGGTACTCTGGGTCACCGCCCTCCACCCTTACCCCTCCACCTAGCAGCCCCAAAGTCCTAACAGACACTTGCTCACCTGAGAGCCTGTTCTCTTGAGCTTACCTGAGAGCCGGGTGCAAAGCGCAGGTCTGAGGAGGCTGCTGGGGCTGTGGTCAGCTCAGGTGGGTTCCGGCTTTTTAAACCCAGCAGCCCCGCCCAGAACAATACCATCAGGCTGGAGGGAACTGGTCAGACTCCTTGAGACTCCCGCAGCTCCCTCTCTCTCCCTGGTGTGCTCTTAAGGAGACAGCTCGCCCTGCCACACCCAATGGAGCGCAGAGCTCCTGGTGACCCCAGGCCAGCTCAGAGTCTGAGGTGGTGGCAGAGAAAGGGAGGGGCTGGGCCTCAGACCTTTCTCTTGAGGAGAAGGTAGACTTGCAGCTTCTTCAGCTCACCTAGATCCTGAAAGAGGGGCCCTGAGGAGTGCTCGAGGGGGACGGGGTGTTTCTGGGTTCTTGTGCCAACGGTGGGGGTTCCAGGACTTCCATGTGGGGTTGTCCTGGGGACATTCAAGTCAACGAGGAGTCAGTGACTGGCCTTGAGGCTCCATTTGCTCAGTGTTCCCATTGCTTTTCCTTGGACTGGGTGTTCATTGAGGGGGAGGGCTGGGGCTAATGGGCACCACTCAGGACCGCCTACTTAGCCCAGGGATACTGACAGCAAGAATTAGAAAACATCCAGGCCCAGGCCCTGGTTTTCCCCCTACCTCACAGGGGTGGAGGGCACACCAGGAGGAGGACCACCAGCCTCCAGATGAAGAGTGGGTGGCCTCCCTCTGCAGACCCCCATGCCTGCCTCATGCACTGCTGGCCAAACTCTCTTCTTGCCCCTTACCCCTTCACCTGCCTTTGGCTTGTGCCCTTGGCCCTGGATGACCCCAGGCCTCTCCATTCTGCTGTCCCCCCTCCCCAATTCCTGTCTTCACTGCTTCTCCCACTGGATGGTGACCAACTGAAGGCAGGTATGTTGCCTCCCTTATTCTCAATGCCCAGCCATGGATACCAATAAAGAAATTTTGATTGAATTGTTGTTGGAGGAGGTAATCAAGAGGACATGACCACTGAATGACCCTCGAGCTGGACCCGGGGAATTGGAGGCTGGCTACTTGCCCCCTCCCCTGTCCTTGGAATGTACGCTCTGCCTACCATTCCCGCAGTGGGAACTGTTCCAAGGACGTAGCCTTGAGAGAGTAAGGTGTTGTTGAGAACATCTGGACTGTGTACAGTGACCGAACCTAGTTAAGGCCTCTATATAAACTTTTAAGATTCTGGCGGGTGGATACGGAAATCTACTCGTCTTGGGGCCGCCCAAAACAAGCCTCGTAAATAAGTTCCCTTGCCTATTAAACCTGCCACCTACCAATCTGGAGTGCTCTGCCTCTTTCTTCAGTCTCTACTTGCCCTCTGTGTACAGGGGTCAGTTTGCAAACTAACAATTGTTGAGTCAGTGAGAACAAGAAGCCATCAGAGGCTCCCAGTCAGACCAAGGGGTCAGGCGGCAGACCAAGACGGTGAAAGGCGGGGCGGGGAGATTCAGGTGAGTAGGAAGGGGGAGGGCATTCCTAGTGCGAACATGTTGCAGCTCCACAGGAACACCTTCCCCAGTGCTCCCTGCTTTCAAGATGTAGTTTCTGTACACAGTTTAAGACCAGGGGCTCTGGGGCCAGAAAAAGCTGGATTTGAAGCCCAGCTCTGCCACTGGCTGATCTCAAGTAGCTTCATCATTCTGAGCTTCAGTTCTCTCTCCTGTAAAATGGAGCAATGACAGGATTTACCTCTGAGGTTTGGGGTAGAGGTGCCGCAGGGGCACGGGGCTGCCTCATGGTCAGCCTTCAACACGTATTTGTGGAATGAATGTCTCCCAGTCCCGGTGTAAGGAAAGTTTTTTAACCTCAAGATTCAGGAGAAACATTACTAGCACATACTTTGGAGTCAAATCCAGACTCTGTTGGTTACTTGCTATGTGCACCTGAGCAACGGGACCTACCCTCTGCCTGCTTGTTTGCTCATCCATAAAGTGGGAACCACGACCGAATCTCCTTTGAATGTTTGTGGTGATGATGACAACTGATTTTGCTGTTCAGTTCATAGCAGCTGTTATTGTAGCTGGGAATGGCCCTGATAGACACAAGGTGAGATCTGCAGCGTTCGAGAAAGGGTGTCACCATTAGAGAGACCCCCATGGGGAAACTGCTTTCCAGAGAAGAGAAAGGTCTTGCTCAAGGTCACACTGTGCCTTGATAGCAGGGTGGAGACTCAGCCCAAGTTTCCAGACTCCTCACCTGAGTTCTGCTACCCTGTCAGGCTACAGTGGGGAATAAGTAGTAAGAAAGCAGGCACTTGTAGGAAGGGGACCCTTTAAGTCCTAAGTGCCATCTTTGCTTTGGAAGGTCTCCAGGAAGTATGAAAAGGACCTCAGATCCACTTCTCTAGAAGGCCCTAGTGATTTTGCCTCACCTTGCAGCCTCTTGCCCTCTTCAGAGATCCACCACTCCCATCCCTGTCACCCTTAGGTATTATCACCTGTAAAAAGTAGAAAGAGAACTTCATCTGGGCTAGGTGGTATTGATATTGGTCCAAAGTAGGGGACAGGTTGAGCATGGGGCAGAACCAGGGAGAGGGAGCCCAGCTACCTGTGTGTAACTTCTGCAAGCACAACGGTAAGTCACCACCTCATCTCCTCCTTTTGCCAAAGTCGGCTGTAGGTGTAGGTGCACCGTGCTTGAGCACTGTGTCTATCTCCTCTGAGAGGCCCCAAAGGCTGGCCACACACTCAGTGGCGGGCAGCAATGCCTTCCACACTGGAAGTGGTACAGTCAGTTCCTAGGTTAACGAATTTATCTTCTTAGGTATTAAACTGAATACTTATAAATGGTCATTTGTGTAGAAAACTTTATGAACTTTGTATATTAAGAAGTGTTTACCAAACTGTCCTTTCATTCCTTATGAGTGTTTAGGAGGAACAACTGCTCTCTCGAGGTGTGATTCCTGAGGGGCTGGACTGGCAGTGAAGGCTGTTTGTAGGAAGTCACTTTCAAGGAGGCCTGGCCACTTGCCCTGCTTCTTGGACATGATTCCTCAACAGAATCCCTGGAGCCATCCATTTGGATCTGATTTCTTATCTACCAAATGAGAGAGCTGGGTAAGAGGCACTGAGACCTACAGGGAAATCGAACCTTGGGTGATGAAAGCCTGGGAGGAATGGGTGATGGAGAGCCAGCCTTTTGGGTGAGTGCAGATGAGAGCCTGGAGGTATCAAAAGATGAGAGAGAAAACTGCTACATTCAGCTCCGAACTCTTTCTTCCCTTTCTGGACTCAGCACTGCAAAGGATACAAAAGACGTTGTGTGGAAGCAGGGAAGTCTGTTGCCAAGAGTGGCTGCCTTAAAATCAGCACGCACACCCAAGATTGCCTCCTCTGCTCCTGTCAGTCACTGCCACACACAGTCCTCGCACTCCCAAACTGTGCTTTTCCCTTTCTCCAAGCACTACCTATTGCTCTGTGATGAACATAGATGCATCCTCAAAGCCATTAATTTCCCTGAGGAAAGGTAATAAAACAGGAGTTATCTAAGACTGACCAGAGATAAGAGGGAAGTGGCTAGTATCTTGCCTGGCATATAGTGGGAGTATAACATGGTTTTTTCCTACCTTCTAAGATGGGCAGAATGTCACAGGCGGCAGTAGAAGGCTGTGTTGCCTATTTTGAGGTCTCTGGCAGAGGAGGGAATATACCCCATTGGTGAGAGAACCAGAGGAGGGGCAGAGGGAATCTCTGGCCTCTGAGGCCTCTCCCAGTTGTCTACGATGTCTCATCCGATGAGAAATACTGACCACCCCCCCTACTGGACCCACTTCCTGTGCTGTCCCCTCAGGAGTCCCCTGCTCTTCTTGCCCTCTCTCTGCATATTCCTCAGGTCCCCCTGCGTGTGCTCAAGGTCTTGAGCCCACAGATCCGGGGCTCACTCCCTTTGAGGACCGGGGAAGGGAGGCAGCCTGACCCTGCTCACCCGCCTGTCTGTGAGAGCAGGAGGTGAGCGCAAGGATGACCATCTGAAGGGTGGTGGCAGTCTGAGGACGAAGGGCTCACTTTCCTGGAACTCAGCCCCGGCTGACTCCCGGGAGTTGGGGAGGCGCATGAAGGGGCCCTTCGCGCTGCGGGATCTAAGAGCCTTCTTCACGAGGGGATACGGAAAGGATGTGGAGGTCTCAAGAAGGGGAAATGGGACTCTCTGCGGCAGCCAGTCCCCTCGGGAGCCTGGAGTGAAGGCCCGCTCCCTTTGGCGGACTCCATCGGCCTCTAGGAGGCCCCTTCTAAGAAGCCATTCATTACCTACCCTCACTGCCTCGTGCAAGGGGCCGAGAAACAGCCAATGGGAGCAGGACTGTGGTGGCTTCCCGCTAATCAGTGCCAAGGGACGGCCGTTGAGGCGGGGCCGTGGGTGAAGCCGGGGTGAGGCGAGGCCCAGGCAGTGTGTGGGCAGTGCTTGCCTGTCGCGAAGCGGTCCCGCCCCTCTTCGCGCGGATTGGCTGCTCCGGTTCACCAGAGTGCCTGTCAAGCAGCCGCCCTCTTACGCTTGCGCAGCCGCCCGTTGTGCTTCTTTGCATCTTCCTGTAACGGTTGCGTCTCCGGTTAATTTATTGCCGGAGTCTTTGCGCATCAGTTCATCCGTTAGTGCCGCCGTGATGGTCACGGTCTTCTGGAGGTCGTGGTCTTCAGTAACTGGGACCTTAGAGGCTGTGAGGGATAGCTGAGGTGAAGGAACAGCACAGCGGGTGAGCTCAGAGCAGGCCAAAGCGGAGGGGGCGAGCGAGCCAGCGGAGAGGCGGCCCGGGAACCGGCAGGTGGAGGCGGGCCGCGTGGGGTGAGGCCAGAAAGCCGGTAGGGGACTTGGACCCGAGGAGGGCTTCCAGCAGGGGAGAGACACTGTTAGATGTGCATCCGAGAACGTCCTTCCAAGGGTGAGAATAAAGCCCTGTGCAAGAGGAGAGAAGCGGAAAGGGTTCACAGAACTGAGACGCCAGGCGACGTCCCTGCTCACCGACTCTTCTTCATTCCTCGGTTAGAGCTCAGTAACGCTTTCCGCCCACCCACAGCTCCCTCAGCACACTTGGTCCACTACTGTTCACCTCCCTCATCAGCCAGACTTCTCAGCCCTCGACCTTGAAGTCTCTCTTGGACACACCTCCCTTTATTTCCTACAGGCACTTCGCAGTAAACAACTTCTAAAATAAACCTTCCCGCTGTCTCATGCCCCGCCCCGCCCCCATCTGTCTTTGTTTCAGAGTTCCCCATCGCAGGGCACTCCCTTATCCACCTGGGCGCACAGGCCCCCACTAAGCACTTCATATGGAGGTTATCTGTTGATGTGTGTCTGCCCCTCAGGCCGTGACCCCTTCAAGGGCACTAGCACCCCTCACTCTGGGTGACAGCAGCTTCATCCACAACGGCAGCAGCCTTAGTGGTTGCTACCTGACGTGCTGTTTTCCAGGACTCTCCACGTGTTCCTTCGTGTCATCCTCATAACAACCTTTGGAGGGAGGACTGTTATCATCAGATTTCAGGATGAGGAAATGAGGCGAAGAGAGATTAAGTGAAGGGTCTGGCCACACAGCTGGAGGGGGCTGCCTGGCCTTAGAGCCGCCTCTTAACCACCACTATCTACCTTATACTGTGCACATGATTTATTCTTGATGTGATTTGAAAACAGCTTTGTTGAGGTATAATTCACCTACCATACAATTCTCCCATTTAAAGCATACAATTCAGGGCCGGCCCTGTGGCATAGTGGTTAAGTGCACGCGCTCTGCTGCTGGCAGCCCAGGTTTGGATCCCAGGCGTCAACCGACACACCGCTTGTCAGGCCATGCTGTGGCGGTGTCCCATATAAAGTGGAGGAAGATGGGCATAGATGTTGGCCCAGGGCCAGTCTTCCTCAGCAAAAGGAGGAGGATTGGCATGGATGTTAGCTAAGGGCTGATCTTCCTCACAAAAAAAAAGTGTACAATTCAATGGTTTTTAGTATGTTCACAGAGTTTGTACACATTATAAAAATATATATTTCTCTTCAGTGTGCATGCTTGTGTGTGTAATTTTTGTGTAGATGATAATGTTTAGATATTTTGTGTCAATAAGTGTACATTTTATTTTCACTAGGGTGCCAATTGTTGAAAAGTTGGTATCCCTATATGCGTGTTATGTGTACCATGCTTTTTTTTTTTTTGTGAGGAAGATCAGCCCTGAGCTAACATCCATGCCAATCCTCTTTTTGCTGAGGAAGACTGGCTCTGAGCTAACATCTATCACCAATCCTCCTCTTTTTTTTTTTCCCAAAGCCCCAGTAGATAGTTGTATGTCATAGTTGCACCTCCTTCTAGTTGCTATATGTGGGATGTGGCCTCAGCATGGCCGGACAAGCAGTGTGTCGGTGTGCGACCGGGATCCGAACCCGGGCAGCCAGTAGCGGAGCACGCGCACTTAACTGCTAAGCCACGGGGCCGGCCCCATGCTTTTTTAATTTAATAAGTTAAATTTGATTTTACAACTTTCAAAGTATTTTCATTTTAATATAATTACTTGATATTTATTTACTGATTCAACACATATTTTGAATCTCACTACAATTCTGGCACTTTTCCAGGAACTGGGGGTTCTGAACCCGGCAATGCAAAGCTCCTACCTTGAATGCCTGACATCATGCTGGGGACAAGGAGTAGGAAAAAGAAAGAGATGGCATAATATTTCAATTATTGATTGACCGTGTAGTGAAGGCGCATAAAGCGCGTGAGATGTAGAGAGTCATGGGGTAGTGAGACAGCTTTCTTAGACTGGGAGGTCAGAGTTGGTCAGCGATAGAAACATAGGTTTAAAACATTTGTACACCACAGTCATAAATTTCCCTTTGCCATTTTTTCCTGGTTAAACAGAACCAATGAAGTCGAATACATACCCAGATTTTAGATTAGAGCATAATTTATAAAAAGGGTTTCTTACCTAGAACCAGTGGCTCTCATTCCAAGAAGTCTCTCCATCAAACTTGTTTATCTACATCTTTATACATATAAGTTAGTTATAATAAGATTAAGTGTCTGATAAGGAGAATTACATATTTGGCAGTAATAGAATAAAAGAATGTTTTTCCTGGCACTGAATGTTGAAAGACTAAAAACAGTGACTCAAGAGACCAAAGGCACTATGATTGGAAAGCGTCTACATTTAAGGCGCTGTTAGTTCTGCGTTTGTTAGCATAGAATGAGACTATGAATGAATAGTTTCCAGAAACTTGTCAAATAAATTAAAGAACGCGTTGAACCTGTGGCCATCTGAAATCTGGAGTCCAATGCATCAAAGCTTGACAAAGTCTTTGTTGTCTCCGCTGCACTAGCTGACTGAAAAACCCTGCAACATTTTGCACTCATTTGTTATGCAGTTTTACCAATAAACAAAGGGAGCTAGTGTTATGTTCTATTCCAATCAGACTACAAAAGGGAATAACAAGTACTTCCAAGCAATGTTTACCAAACTAAAAAGAACTATTGAAGTTGAAGTTTATAGTAAACAATGGGGAAAAAATTAAGAAAATTGAGTAGCGGTTTTAACTTTTTCCCTGTAATGTAAAATTAAAACGTCTTGTAGTTTGATGTATGAAGTCTTGAAAGCTATTACTCACCTTCGAGTTCTTAATACACTAGTAAAATATTAAAATATTAACTTGGCATGATCAACATTGGGATTTTCCACAGTGAGGGTCTGAAGCCATCCCCTCCACCACAGAGCACTTGGAGAACGAGTTTTGCCGCTAGAGATGGGTGGAGTTTGCTGTATTCCACCTTCTCATTGATGGTGACTAAGACCTTCTAGGCTCCTAAGCTTGGGCAGACTGGGGTGCATGGGTCTCAGTTCCATTTCTAAATCGGTACACGTGCCTTGGAAACATCCGCATTGCTTCTGAAAACTGAAGTTGTGCAAACATGGTGCCCAGCGGCGGTGCCCCAGGTGTGTCCCTCAGAGTACCAGAAGATCTGCGCAGGCAGATCCCGGAAGTGGGAGCTGAAGCCGGCCCATGCTGGAAGTTCTCTCTCTAAAAACACGAAATTATGAACATAACATGTTTGTGTGAAAGGTTATATTTATTTAGAATGATAAAGCTAAACAATTAAAAGATTAAATTTAAAATTAATTGCCTGTCAAAATATTAATTTTATTGGTAACATTAACTGCATAATCATAGCCACTGCTTCTTCATATGATAGTGATTTAAAATATTTTAAATTAGAATATGTAAAAGTAGATAACTTCTTTGAGAAAGAATGGACAATAACTGAGTCTTCTAGCGTGATTGACCCACTCTTTCCAAAAAATTTTACTCATAGTTTAGAAAACTTGCTTTCAGCTTTACAATTTACTATTGCTAAAGTCTTGTAAAAGTTTTGGGTGTTGCCAAATTTGGGAAAACCTCTATCGATTGTTTTTTATATATGAGCAGCAAGATTTCAAGGTGTTTCATGTTTTCCTGTGCAGTGCCCAGTCTTAAATATTCTTTGAATTGACGAAGCCCATTAACCACATTGCTGCCACCAAACCTCCAGAAGCCTTGGAAGGGGCCCCAGGAGTGTGTGTATGTGTGTGCCGTGGTGGTGGTGGTGGGGGCAGGCCTGATGGGGGTCTGGAGCATGAGGAGGCAGTATGTGTGGAGTCAGGATAGAGATTGTGCGTGTGGCGGGGTCTGGCTATGGGGAGGGGACCCAGGTGTGGGGGAACAGATGTAGAGAGGTTCCGAAGTGTGGGGAGTGGCCAGAGCTTGGAGGGATCAGACATGGGGTGGGAGCTAGGACATGGGATAGGGAACTTGGGCTTGTGTTGGGGTGGGGCCTGAAACCTTGAGGAACATTGGAGCAGAGGCTCTGGTGTTGGGGGAGGCCCAGGCGTGGGTGGGGCTGGGCGTGGGAGGAGGTCAGGTGGTGGGGAGGGGGCTCAGGGTTGTAGGGGGCAGGGGCAGCCTGGGGAGAGGGCCCGAAGGTGGGGCAGGCGGATGTGGGGGAGGCTCCCCAGAGCGTGGGGAGTGGCTAGAATTGGGAGGCCAGAACTTTGAGGCGTTTTGGCTGGGGGAGGTGGCAGAACCCCGGGGTCTGGACTTGGGCTGGGATCTGAGCATGGAGGGCGAGCGGTGGAGGGGCGTCTGACCATAGTGGGAGGCCCAGGCTTGTGTGAAGCTGGGGCATGGGACCCCCCCCAAGCTTAGGCTTCGATAGCTTTAGTAGTACAGAAGTGTTCCCGCCAGGAACCATTTATCTATAGTTCAACACTGTATATGTAGTAAAACTATAAATGAAAATACAAGAATAGATAACAATTTAAAAAGTAAGTGCACAATTCAGACTAGGGTAAAGGCTTCATTTGTAACAATGGGTCTGTTAAACTGGCCTGAGTGCTGCCTGTTCACTTTATTGTGCTTTATGTGGTGCTAGAAAATAACCAGAGCACTGTTAGCTTAATTAAGACTCTTCTAGAATGCTGGGCAGGAGGAGGTTCTGAAAGAGCAAAGGACTGCTAATTTGAGGAGAGTCTTCCAGGTGTTTTATGGGAGTGTTACAGCTGGTTTCTGAAATGGGAATAGAGGGATTATTCTGAGGATCAGCGGCTGTTGTGTGAACAGCCAGGATAGAATGTGTTCTGCAGATCAGGAGCCATTGTGTGGGCAGCCTGCATAGAGGTTGTTCTCCAGATCAGGAGCCATTGTGTGGGCAGCCTGGACTTTATGAGGAATGGAAGGAATGTTTTGAGGATTAGCAGCTGTAGACTGGGCAGGCCAGACTTTATGAGAGGGATGAAAAGGTAAGAGGCTAAGTGGTGTGGAGAGGTGAGGAGGCACAGCTGAGGGGACAGGACATTTGAAAGCCACAGTGGCTAAGTCTCACATCTCAAGTCCTTCAAGGTCTCTTACAACATTTAATTAGATGCTCACAACCTATGAGTTTAGAGTCATTGTGCCCATTTTACAGATGAGAGACTGAAGTTTGGAGAGATTAAGTGAATTCTCCAAGGCCAGTCTGACTCCAAAGTCCCTGGTACTGAACTGTGTTCAGTACCATACTTCGTAACATTAACTCATTGAATCCTTCCAACAGCACTATGAAGTTGACACTATCAATATTCTATTTTATGTTCTGGCATGGAGAGCCAGATGGTAAGTGGTAAGACCAGAATTAGAATCCAGGAGGTCAAGTTCCATAATCTAGGCCTCTGGGCCATAGACAGTGGCAGTGGGTGTTGAAGATACCTGAATGTGGCCTGGGGGTGAGACGGGGTGGTGGAGGGTAATAGGAGAATGCAGGAGAATGGCAGATTGAGCATAGGAGTTCACATTTCCTACCTTCCCAAATCCCTTCACTGTTAACTCATCTCTGTTAACAGTCCCTTCAGTGTTAACTCACCCCCACGTCCTCCAGGAGCCTGCTATGTGCCAGCAAGGAGGCAGTCCTGGGTCTGCTGATAAAGCAGTGAGCTGAAAAGACTGCACAGGGCAGATGAGGCCATGGGCTGCCCACGGTAGGCTAGAACAGGTTGTTCATCAGCCAGGCAGAGGTCTTCAGTGAAACCCAGGAAAGATCAGTGGGCCCTCCAAATTTACAGCTCTTTATCAGTCTCAGTGAAACAGAGACAGTTGGGAGGAAACCCACAGTCAGTTTTGTTTTCTCCCAGGCAAGTGCTATAGAAGTTTTTATGTGTATGAAAATATACATTATGTATATGAAGGAGAATAGGCAAACACACTCACCAGGAGAAAGAGATGGGTAAAGAGAGAATGGCAGCCGGGTTTGGGAAGCTGTCAAGCCGGACCTACCGCAGCAGAGGCAGCACCTTGGCCTGTCCTGGGGAAAGCCCTGAAATAAGCTAATTTGTGCTAGTGAATCCCAGAAACAACTAGGAGTTAGAGTGCCCAGGACCTTCTGAAGGTGGGTGTTTAGATGGGGCTAGAGGACTGCCTGGAGATCCACGGGAACAGCAGGGGTTAGGGCTCTTGCTGTTGGAGCATCCTCCCATTCAGCCCTTAGCCTTCTGTGTGTCTCAGTGTCTCTGAATCCCTCAGTGTCGCTTTCTGGGTCTGTCTGGGACTCTGACCCTCTCATCCCTCTAGGTCTCTGAGTTGTTTGCATCTTTATTTCTGTATCTTTGCTATATCCAGGTGTCTCTCAATGTCTCCCTGTATTTGCTTGTCTCTCTGAAATTTCCATGTATCTCCCTCCAGGCCCAGCAACTGTGGCCCCCCTTGGGCCACAGTCCCAGAAGGCACAAAGTCAGTGGTTAGCTCATCATTCTACCCACCCAGGGTCCTTTCCGGGGTCTGGCCTGTGAGTCAGGCAGGTAAGGGCGCGGGGTCCCAAGGCGGTTTTCATTTGTGGGAGACAGGGTGGAGCCCACCCCCAGGTGCCACAAGGTGGCAGTCAAGGGCTGCTCCAGCACGTTCCTTCCCTGACTGCCGCTCTCGGTGCTGAGACACTCCCAGGTTAGGGGGAGGAGATTGGGGGTGTCAGCAAATTTGTTCAAACCTGAAGTTTTCTTTAATAATCAGGACTAGCCTACTACTTCTCATGACATTTAAAAGGTTTGTAGAGTTACTAGTGTACCAGTGTTCCTTGTTGGGCCCCAGTTTCCTCCACTCTAATTTAGGGATAATAGAATAATCTACACCAGGGAGGTAATTTGAAATGAGGTCACCTGGTGCATACTTGTGCTCAGTGCCTACTGAATACCATTACCATCGCATCCTCATATTTCTCACCCATTCTCACCACTGGCTGGTGCTATCCTCTTGGGCCAGTGTTCCCACTGGCGCCCTTGGCCCACGACTGGACGAGACCATCCCTGACTTGACCTGGCTGGAGATTTTGGCGGGAAAAACTTGCCTTCATAGTGTTCAGGTGCCTTAACAACTATACTTAACTAACCATTTGAATATATATATATATTATATCTAACTAACCATCTGAATATATATATATATAATCGCTGTATGCATCTTATCTATCAAGAAATGTGAAAAAAAGTAATTTTTATATATAGTATCCATTTAAACACTATATTTAGCTAACCACTCTATATATGCAAATGCCTACCTTTACCAGTTTACAGAGATAACTGTGTATATTTGCATATCTATACCATTTCTCCACTTAGAATTAATTTTAGCACTATTCTTTCTCTTCATTTTTTCGATATTTATGTAACCACTATATTTTTCTAACTGTTCTACAAATTTATATATAATTTTTATTAAATCAGTCTACATTTGTATCTATAGGAAGATAGATGTGTAACACATTTCTTGCATAGATGGCACAGCAGATTCCCTCTGTGCTTTATAAAATGTCTTATATACCACTTGCTTCATATCACTGACATGTGTGCGCCTTACATGGACCTTTTCCGCACAGGTTCCTGCTTTTGGTCGTTATGAGCAGTAGTCTTCTGGCAGGACCTGGTGGCCACTAGGAACCAGAGTTTGTGGTCAGAAGTTCCCAGCCTGGGGGAAGTGACCGTGAGCCTTGGCTTTCTCATCTGTAAAATGGGCCTAAGAGTTAGGATTGTGATCATTATTTGACACCCAGGGGTTAGTATCTATAGATTATAGATAGATGTTTACGTGTCCCCCCCACCCCAAATTCATCTGTTGAAACCTAATCCCCAATGTGATGATATTTGGAGGTGATTAGCTCATGAGGGTGGAGCCCTCACGTTTGGGATTAGTGCCTTTATGAAAGAGGCCCCAGAGAGCTCCCTCAGCCCTTCTGCCATGTGAGGATGCAGTGAGAAGATGGCTGTCTATGAACCAGGAAGCAGGCTCTCACCAGACACCGAATCTGCCAGCACCTTGATCTTGGACTTCCAGCCTCCAGACCTGTGACAGATAAATATCTGTCGTTTATAAGCCTCCCAGTCTATGATATTTCGTTACAGCAGCCTGAACAGACTTAGATGGTGTTCATTTTGGCAGACCTTAGGCTAAGAATCCTATTAATGAGCTTGTGACTTTAAAAATGATTGCTTTGAAAACTTTTAATTGAAGTATGATAGATACATAGAAAAGTACACCTAAGTGTCCAGCTTGATGAATCTTTACAAAGTGAGCATGCTTGGGTATCCAGCACCCAGTTCAAGAGGCAACATTACCAATGCCCCCCATGCCCCCTCCCACTCCACCCAAGTAACCACTCTCTGAACTTCTAACCCATAGATTCATTTTGCTGGCCTTTGATCTTCATATAAATGGAATCACAAAGGATGTAATGTTTTAGGCATTCGTGAGCTTTCCCATGCAATCAATGCCTTTTTGTTCTCATTACTGCACGGTATGGCATTGGTGTCTGTACTTCAATTTATTTGTCAGTTTGGCTGCTGATGAACATTTAGGGAGTCTCTGGATTTAGGCTATTAAGAATCGTGCTGTTAGGTGAACCTGTGTCCCCCTTTCTTTTGGGTCTATTCCGGACAGTGAAATGCCAGTCATAAGGACCACAGGATTTGCATAGATTCTGCCAAACAGGTTCCAAATGGTTCTTCCAATTCACACTCCCCCCTGAGAGTCCTGGCTGCTCCCCCCTCCCCCCAGGCCTGGCATTTTCCAGCGTTTTCGTGTTAACATTTTTGGTAGATGTGAGAGGTCTTGTGCTTTTAATCTGCGTTCCCTGATGACTGATGAAGTGGAGCTTCATTGTAGCAATTCTTCAGATACATTCTGAATGCAGGTCCTGTGGGTTGCCTTCTCATTCTCTTAATGGTATCTTCTGATGAAGAGAAATTCTTAAGTTTAAGATATCCAGTTTATCAATTTTTTCTTTTATGGTCAGTGCTTTTTACTTGCCTTTTAAGAAATCTTTGCCTGTTTTAAGGTCATGAAGATGTTCTCCTATGTTTTTCTTTTAAAGCTTTATTTTTTCCCCTTCACATTTAGATCTGCCCTCCATATGGAGCTGATTTTGTATGGTGTCAGGTAGGGGTCAAGATACATTTTTTTTTCCATGTGGAAATCCACTTGTCCTAGTACTGTTCACTGAAAGGTATATCTATACATATTTTTCCCTTTAATAGATTTAGGATGTTCCCTTCTATTTCTGTTATGCTAAGTGTTTTATGTATCATAAATGGATATTTAAGTTTTGTAAAATGCTTTTTTCTGCATCTCTCTGTTATTGTGGTGAATTGCATTTATTGATTTTCAAATGAAACCACTTTTGTACACCTGTAACAAACCCCACTTTTTTTTTGATGTAGTATCCTTTTTGTACAGTGCTGATTCCTCTCCCACTTTCTTGGCTTGTTTTTGTTGTTTGCTTGTTTATTTGTTTTGTGACTTCACCAGTGTATTTTTGTGAAGTCTGTTTCCCCTGCAATGTGGAGCCTCTGATGACACCCCTTAGAGGGCACAGTCTTGGACACGTGCACATTCACCCTGGAATGACGTGTTTTTAGCAGGGCTCTTTTTGACTGTCTGTTTCCGTGATCTCTCTGTTAAGCTGCCTGCCTCATTTGGTATTACACCCATATGTTAGGCTCCACTAATTACTGCCCAATTCCTGTATTATTTTTGACAGTGCCCCAGGGCATAAATTGTTCAGCAGTCTGATCCAATTAAATTCAGTTAAGGGTAGTTTTTGAGTAGGTGGGCTCTTCTTAGCGGTCTCTTTTCTTGGTTCTCCCTGGTGAACTATCTGGCCTATGGTTTAGTTTGTTGCTCTTATTTAAGAAGAGCTATTGTTTTCAAGAGTGACCTTAAGCTGGAACTTCCCCACACTCTGTTTCAAATAGAGTTAATTCCTTTGGGGAGAGCTTCAGAGCTCTCTTTTCTTATTGGCTGCCTCTCCCCCTGGGCAATATCTGTGCTCCACTATTCAGGGAGCTGGGTGGGTGTGGTAGCCTCTGGTCTTCTCAGCTTGCTTTTCCTGGTATAGAACCTCTGCCCAACCAGAGAGCTGGGGCAAGAGTGATCAGGAACCAAATATTCTTGGCCAGCTGCACCTGGGGTGCAGCCACTGTCCTGTAGGTCAAGGAAGGGAGCCACCGACCTCTCGGCCATACTCACCAGGAATTTAGCCTCTTCAGCTTGGAGATGAGAAATGCTGGCGGCCTGCTTCTCCTGGTGAAATATGGTAACCCTTTGTATAAGAAAAACACTCCCGTGTTTCTCTTTTATTGTCACACTACTACCACACTCACAACACTTCTGACACTAGATGTGTAGGTTTTCCACACATCAAACAATTCTGCGACACCAGCTGAGTGTCCTACAATTCAATTCAGTTCTGACACTATCTACCTGGAGTTAGCTTCAGATCCCACAGGCTAAGCTAAGGGTTCAGTTCCACAAGACTGCCCCAGCTTCAGATGCCAATCGCAAGTCTCAGGTTGTCACCTGTACTTCTAACCAACTGGCTATGAATCGGGGTTCCTATGACCCCCTCCTTGCGTTTGATAATTTTCTAGAATGGTTCACAGAACTCAGAGAAACACTTACTTATGTTTACCAGTTTATTATAAAGGATATAATAAAGGACATGAGTGAAGAGCCAGATGAAGAGATACATAGGGTGAGGTCTGGGATGGTCATGAGTGTAGAAGCTTCTGTCCCCGTGGAGTTGGGGAGTGTTGTTACCCTCCTGTAGACATGTTCACCAACCCAGAAGCTCTCTGAATCCTGTATTTTGGGGATTTTTATGAAGGCTTCATCATGTAGGTATGATCTATCATTAAGTCAATCTCCAGCCCCTCTTCCTTCCCTGGAGGACAGGGGCATGGGGTTGAAAATTCCAAGCTTCTGATATGGCTTGGTCTTTCTGGTGACCAGCCCCCATCTATCCAGGAAACTATCCAGGAGCCCACCAAGAGTCGCCTCATTAGAACAGAAGACATTCCTATCACCCAGGAAAGTCCAAGGGATTTAGGAGCTCTGTGTCAGGAATACAGGTCAAAGACCAAATATTAGAACAAAAGAGGCTCCTAGTGCTCTCATCACTTAGGAAATTACAAGAATTTTAGAAGCTCTGTGCAATGAACCAGGGGCAGAGACCAATATTTTCTATTATTTCACACCCTTGCCTGGGGGCTTAGGGGAGAGGGAGTCTTGTTGGCTATATCTGCCAAGAGCAGAGCTTCTGTCAAGCTGAGCTGAGGAGAGGGGAGAAGGGAAGGAGCAGGATGTGGTGCGAATCCCACAGACTCTTGCTGTTCTTACCGAGTTTTAGTTGATTTTCTTGAATAAATGATTCTTCACATGTTGATTGCCCTTAGGACAATTTCCAGAGACTTTAAATGGTGAGTGGGTCTGTGGAGCTCCCCACGCCGCCATCCCAGACATGGAACTCTGTGAGTGGCATTTCTTATCAAATGCTATGGTCTTCACACAGAGACACTCAGGGAAAGGCCTTCCAGCTTGGCTCTACCAATGGCCACCTCCCACCCCGACTGGTGGGGAGGGGTTGTCATCACATATCACATGTCTTTATTTAGCACTTATGTATCTGTCTCCATTTTATTCCACAGTGCTTACCAAAGGTCCCTGTCCTCCCTGCTGTCCTCATAGATGATGCAGCTCATGGTGGCAGCAGCTCAGCAGGCCAGCATGTCGTACGTGTGGCTCACTGAAGCTCCAAGGATTCCTCATGTACTCTGCTAACACCCTGCCTTCCACATCTTCCTTGTACTTCTCACTTTTCACTGCCCTGTACCTTTCTTCGGGAAGGTTCCTTCTCTCATGAGGAGGGAGTCCCAGGGCAGGTGAGAAAGGCTACAAATCATCTGTGAGCCCAAGGGCAGCACTCAGAGAAGGAGGTCCACAGGGGTTGGCCTTCTGGTAGGCAACTGGGGCCAGCAGCTGAAGGAAGCTTTGTGCTCTGCATGGTGCTGAGTTAGACCGTGTCTTTCTACACTGAGGCAGGAGAAGATTCTCCCAGTCCTTGCTCTCCTCCAGGGCAGCCAGTGGGGAGGTTGCCACATGCCAGAGATCAGACCGTTTAAAGGAGCAGACACACACCTGCCAGCTTAAGTAAATGTCACGGAGGCCCACAAATTCTGATGGTACATGGTCGGCAGGGAGCCATTCTCTACTGTGACCTCCCTGAGCTTCTCAGCCTCTCACCCCAACTCTCTCCAGGCTGATGACCATCTCTGGGCAGCTCTGTGGTCTTGCTTCTCCATGACATCAGTCTTCCAAGTGATTCCGGTGACACAGAGCTCCCCTCTGGCCCTGGATCCCCCCAGCTCAGCACTCACAGGGCCTGTCTCTGTCTTAGTTCTTACTTTCTGAGGGAGTCACCGAGAGGCCCAGTCTGGTGAGATGTCCAATCAGCTATGGCCCGAGGGACTCACAAGCAAGGCTATCCAGGCCCAACTGTCCATTGGGGCTATGGTGGGAGTGTGTCTCTTACACTCATGTGGCCACGTGGGCACTGAGGGAATGACTCCCACCCCCATGGCAGCTATTTCTCCTTCTAAGGACTACCACTAGCTATGCCCAAGGAAAAGAGGGGCCGTGTTTTGAAACAAACATTGTAAGGCACAAACACAGACCCACAGAATCCACTTCCACATCTGCGAGGAAGGTGACACAGCACCTCCTGTGGACCCAGGCAGAAAATCCCAATTTCCCTCCCACAACTCTGGCCCCTTCTGGAGGACCCCCCTCCCTATGCTGCATTCCTCAGGGAACTCCCTGTTCAGAGCCCACTTCCCAGCACTGCCCTAGGCTCTCCTCTCACTCATTCATTCAACAGTGAACTGGCATCGTTACATTTATTAAGCACGGACTGTGTGCCTGACCCTAAATTAGTCCTGGGAGTTCTCAAGGAAACTTCTCTGAGATTTTTCGCCATCAGTAAAACAGGGGATATGCTTCAGTTGCTGTGAGGATCGCTGCATTGAATGATAACAAAATATTAATCTTTGCAACAACTCGTGGTGGCAGGGCACTCCATGGTGGGCACTGTGCTAGGCATCCCACGTCGTCCGGCAAGTCCTTGTGGCAGTGCTGTTGTCAGGAGTTCCAGTTCCCCTTGTATAGACAAGACTAGGAGACTCAAAGACAGGCAACTGTCACACATTTTGAAGCCCCTTCCTCTTGCCCTCATCTTGGCCTTGTCCCAGACAGGCAACAGGGAGAGGTGAGTGGCCAACCCTGGATTTAGAGCTGGGTCTGCTTCGCAGTCCTGCTGTCTGAGACGAGGCTTTGAGGAGGAGTGAGGAAGCAGGTACCAAGGGGGAGGCTGGGGGAGTACAAGGACCACAAGGATTTTGGTTGTGCTCATTTCCTTACCCCTCACTCTTCAGAAATTCCATTTCTTCTCCAGAGCCAAGGGTCAATTTCCCCTTCCCAGGAAGCCTCCGGCTTGCATTGTTTCATCTGGTGCACCTTCTCTCGCTCCCCCTGCCCTTTGTTCATGCCCTTCTCTAAACTTTATCACTCCACCTTGTGCTGCAGGCAGTTGCTTCCTCTGTGTGCCTCACCCAAACCTGTGAGCTCGCGGGGAAGAGCAGGGCCTCACATGGAACATAACAATCCCAGAGGTCTGAGCAGCTGGACATGTACAAATGTCTGCTCTGTGCCTGACTGTGGGTGCAGCGGAGGATGAGGAGCCTGTGTACGGCAGGCACTTGACAGGGACTCCTCTATCAGAAAGTCCTGGGGAGACTCTCCAGAGAGAATCCCCATGCTACTCACTGCGCTATGATCACACCTATCTAGGATGGGATGAGTTGTAATCCAGTCACCAGGGACAACTTTGGCTAGCAATAAAGATTCTGAGGCTGCTTTTCTGTCTCTGAGCTGATGACCCAGAACTTGGGCCACAGTGTTGTCCCCAGAGGCTTGGTGGGCAAACTCCGTCTGCAGTGGCCCAGAGCCCTGGGCTGGGAGGCTTCTGCTGGCTGGGGCTTCTATTAGGGCTGTGGAGGCAAGGAAGAACCTATAACCTGTCTGTTGTTTGCTGTCAGAAGAGTCGATGGAATCAATGCTGCTGTGAATGGCACAGCACCTACCAAGATGCCCCACTCAGGAGACCTGAGAATATACCAACATCTGTGAAACCTAGGGCTGTCACACCGTTTTCTGCATATTTGAAAAAAATTGTAATTAAAACAATTAACAGCAGAGACAGAGTACACAGGCGAGCAGGAGTCTGGGAGCCCCTGAGAGCACAACTGGATCTTTGTTTAGTTTATGGTGGGGAATCCCAAGATCAGACCAAAAGGCTGACATCCAGCAAGGCACAGAGACTTGATGGCAGGCCGCCAGTGTCCACACCAGGACTTGGAGCACTGTTCACCCTACTTGGGGAGATGAGAGAGAAGGACCCACTTTGAGACCTGCACCACCCCTTCCCCTCCTCAGTTGCTATTTACAAAACAATTCACATTGAGGTAGAAAAACACAACTGAGATGAGAGTTAATGGGAAGCATCTAATCTAGACTGGCACAATGCCTCTCATGTCTCCACGTCACTGCTAGTGATGTGATGTCTGGGGGCCAGGAGAACATGAAGGGAGGCAGTGATACCCAGGCCTGGCCCTTGGAGTGCCTGAGGTTGCCTGAGCTCTAACCAGCCTCTGTGTAGACATCTGTATTCTGTGAATAAATCATAGACAGCACTTCAGAGGTGCACGTGTCTGCACCAGTCGGAAGAAATGGAACCCCATACGGCTACGTGGATACTGAGCCTGACTGCTCCCACCTGCAAGGCTCCGCTGCACTGGTGAGGAAGCAGGAAGTCCCTTCCTCCACGGGGCCCAGCAGAGCCACCCCTGCTCCCAGCCTGGTTGTAGCAACACCTCTGCTGAAGAGCACATGGCCCCAAGGGGCAGCACCTCTTTTCGGAGACCTTTCCCCCTGCTCTTTTCTTGGCTTCTCCCAGAACAGGCAAGCAGAGAGAGTGGTTGTGAGCTGGAGTGAGAGCTGGGCATTAGGAAGAGTCAGGAAGGCCAGTTTCCAGAGGCCCCAAGAGCTTGGTGGACACGGCTGTGGAGGCTGGGACCAGCAGGCCTCCTAGTCCAGCACCTAGCCCTGCCGTCCACCACTGAGCGACCTGGGTAAGTGCCCTGAATGGCTTGGAACCTCTGTTTGCCCCTTGGTCAATAACGTTAATGACGGTGTCTACACCTGAGGTGTAATGAGATAAAGATTTAGCCAAGTGTGGGACAGGACAAGCATGCAGACCTGTGTTGGTTCTTGTTATGATATTATTATCATTACCAGCTGCTCTGAATTGGAATCTTAGTGACCCCTCTGTCCTGAGGGTGAAATGAAGTCATATACAAGTGCCACCAATTGAAAAGTGTTTACAGGTCCTGGGCTTGCCGAAACTCAGGACCATGTGACACAAGCAGGCCTTCTAAACCTGGTCTGTGTGTCAGAATCACCAGAGGGATTAAAAGATGACACAAGGTATCACATTGTCCTAGCATTCTAAGTCATTTACTGTTTACCCAGAAATAAACTGAAACAAGATGTGTTAGTTTTCTATTGCCGTGTGACTAATTACTGCAGACAATACCCGTTTATTACCTCACAGTTCTGGGGTCAGGAGTCCGGGTGTGCTGGGCATGGTTCTCTGTGCAGGGTCTCAGGGGCTGAGTCAAGGTGTGGGCCAGCTGAGGTCTTATCTGGAGGCTCTGGGCAAGAATCTGCTTCCAAGACCACCTAGGCTATGGCAGAATCCAGTTCCTTGGGGTTGTAGGATTTGCAGTGGGGGAAGAGAGGGCTTGGAGAGGTGGTGGCAGGACCAGTGGGACACCAGAGCTGGCCTCTCTCTCACGGGCCTCAGCTCCCCTGCCCCGCCCATGCGCATCAGAACAACCTGGTCACTGGTCTCCGTGGTGATGGTGTCAAAACTGACTATAGTGGAGCCATTTTAAAATGGAGTTGGAGCTGCCTTTCCAGAGAAACTGCTTTGCTGTCTTGAACCTTGGACTGGGCCAAACCTTTGGACTGGGCCACAAGAGCAATTGTTTTACAAGCAATTGTTTGTGAAGTCAGCAGGAGAATGGACATCCTGATCACAAAGACTGAGGACTGTGGACTTTCTGAAGATAAAATCAATAGTCAATCAATGTTTAGCCAAGACTAGCTCTCCGCCTCCAACTCCAATTAAAATTCTTTGTGTTACAACCTCCCTTCTTTGCCTTTAAAAGCCCCCAACTTTCACTGCCTAGTGGGACATGTTTTGGGTCTCCACCTGAATCTGTCTCCCAAATTGCAATTCTAATTGCTCAAATAAATATCTGCTGTTTAAATTGTAGTGATTTTCCTCAGTCAACAATGGTAAACAAGGCCTAGCCTTTGCCTGGCTACCCTCTCCATTCCTTCAATGTAACCCAGGGAAATGGAACCCCGAGGTGAGGGGCAGGCCCGGGAAAGAGACTCCAGGGCAGGACAGGGAAAGACAGTCTGCGGCCTAGGGCAGCAGGCACTGGGAGGACAAGGAGGGGCCATGAGCTTAGATGGGAATGGAGGGAGCCCCAAGTGTCCATGGGCCCCAGGGCAGACCTTGGCCCAGGCACCCTGGTCCTTCATTGTTTTCACCTGCATCTATCTTGGGGGCTTCATCATACTCTGTGGGAGAAGCACCTAGTCCCCCACGACTCCACATCTGCGCGTGCAGAGTCCAGGCGGAGGGGCACCCACACCACCCTGACTGTCTCTGTTTAAATCCATGACCGTGGGCTTGAACAGACTCTTGGCTCTGCCTTTCAAGCTCCTGCTCCATGTTTCTGGCCAATTCATTCCCCCGAGGTATCCTCCTTCCCGTGACTCGCAGTGAAAACTTGGCTTCGTGTTAACCGAGTCGTTGGAAGCCATCAGGAGGACTGCTCCACACGCTCTCAGTGACGCCGCTCCCCCCGCTCTGTCCTGGCCAAGCCTTCCACTCCTCCAAGCATCCCATCTCTCCTTACCCTAGAACACGCTCTTGCACTTCCTCTGTGTCTCCTCCAGTGAAACATTCCCATCAGCATGAAAACATGCTGCTTTTTCTCCTATCTTAAAAATCCCTCTCTTGACCTCGCTTCCAATTACAACTACCCCTTTCTTGCTCTGATCTCCTTAACAGCAAGATCATGCAGAGGGTGTCTGTATTCATTGTCTCATTTCTCTCTCCTCACCCCTATGAGCCTTTCCCTCCTCCTGCTCCAACTAATTCTACCTCCACCTTGCTAAATCCAATGGTCTTTCTTCACCTATCAGACATTTCATGGATGAGCACTTCTTTCTCTTTGAAGTATCTTTTTCTTGGCCTCCAGCACCTCTGTCACATGGTTCTCCTACCCCACTGGCTGGTCCTTCTTGAGCTCCTTCATTGGGTTCTAGTCACCATCCCAACCTTTTAACTTTGAAATGCCCCAGGAGCATTCCAAGAGTCCTTGGAACTCTTCTCTAAAACATCCTTTGCGTTTGGTGATCTCATCCTTTCTCACTGAAGGCTCATGATTCCCAAACGTCCCTCTTGTCTGGGGCCTCTCTTCTGAACTCCAGACTCTTAGCCAGTTGTTTACCTAACATCTCTACTTGATGCCTAATAGGTGCCTTAAACTTAACATGCAACTACTGATCTTCTCCTTCAAACCTGCTCCCTTTTCTGTAAATGGAAACTCCATTCATCTAGCCAAGATTCTCAAAATTATCTTTGACCGGTGTATTTATCAGAGTTCTCCAGAAAAACAAACCCATAGGAGATATATATCTGTATTTGTATATCTATATCAGTATCATTCTATATATTTATTTCGTGAAAGAAATTGGCTCATGTAGTTATGGAGGCTGACAAGCCCCAAGATCTGCAGTCAGCAAGCTGGAGACCCAGGAGAGCTGAGGGTGTAGCTCCAGTCTAAAGGCCAGCAGGCTCGAGACTCAGGAAGAGCAGATGTTTCAGTTCGAGTCCAAAGGCAGGAAAAGACTAATGTGACAGCTCAAGGCAGTCAGGCAGGAGGAAATTTCCTCTTACTTGTGAGATAGCCAGCCTTTTTATTCTATTCAGGCCTTCAACTGGTTGGATGGGGCCCACCCACATTAGGGAGGGCAGTCTGCTTTACTCAGTCTATGATTCAAATGTTAATTTCATCCAGAAACACCCTCACAGACACACGCAGAATAATGTTTGACCAAATGTCTGGGCACCCCATGGCCCAGTCAAGTTGACACATAAAATCAACCAACACACTCAGCATTGTCTTCCAACACATAATCTGTGAGCAAATCCTATTGAGTCAGGGCTGAAAATATATCCAGAATTAGACCACTTCTCACCACATCCTCTACTACAACATTGGTTACAAACAGTGAGCATTTTCTGGATTACTGCAGTAGCCTCCCCAACGGGACTCCCCAAGTTTATACTTGCTCCCCTTCATTCTGTTGTCGGCGTAGCAGCTAAATAATTTTTCATATCATGTTGCCCCTCAGCTACAAACCTTCAGATGGCTCCTGTTTCCCTCTGAATACAATCCAGAGTCCTTGCAGGGTCTCTCAAGGCCCTACATGATGTTGCCTGGTTACTTCTGCAGTCACCTCCTCTTCCTCTCAGCCTTGCTCACTCTGTTCCAGCTGCACTTGCTGTTCCAGGCACAGCACCAGGCACCAAGAGCCATAGGCACTTTCCCACCTTCAGGATGTTTCCATTTGTTCCCTCATCTCCTTCACACTTTTGTTTCAAATACCACCTTCTTATGAGACCCTTCCTGACTATCCTATTTTAAAATGTAAGTCCCCCAACATTCCTTATCTTCCTTCCTGCCTACTTTCACCCGTAGCATTTTCACCATCCCACACAGTGTGCATTTTTATCACGGTGTGTATTACTACAGCGTATGCCTCAGGCCAATCTCTCCACTCGCCTCCCGCCTCCTCCTCCTCCTTCTCCTCAGTACCTTGATACGGAGGTGGCCCGCCCTCTCCTGAAGGTCGGCACTCCTCTACTGGCTCCTGCAGCAGCACCAAAAACACTCAAATTGTTTCCATCTTAAAATAGAGAAGAGGCCTCCCCCCAGCCTCATCCCTCGAGGTTCCAGTCTTGTTTCTTTAGAGGGTCCTCTTCCCCTCGGCTTTCTTCGTGACTTGCCTCAGTACACATGTGGCCCTTTACGGAGCTCGCTGCTCTCTCCCTACCGGCCTCTTCAGTGTGGGCCCTCTGCCCGCTCCTATAACAGGCTCTATTAGATACTGCCAGGCCCTCAAGCTGCCATTTGGTTTCTTCTTCTCTTCTTGACAAATGTCCCTCTAGGGGTGTCTGTTCCCACCACACCACTCCCTTTCTGTCCTCCCACAGCTGAATGCCCAGAAGTCAGCCCCCAGCCCCAGCACTCCTGGGGTCCCTTTTGTCAAGGCTTCTCCTTGGCACTCTTCGTTCTTGACCTCCTTGAAACTTCATGATGGGCAGTGTTGCAGAGTGGTTAGGGATATGGGTTCTGGTGCTCACTTCGGTTCAGGTCCTGATCCAGCCACTTCTTGGCTTTGTTGTTATGGGCCTGTCACTTCCTCTGGGAGAAGCAGATTCCTTTCTGCTTCAGTTGGAGGTGATGGCAGCACCCCCGCAGGACAGTCTTGAGAATGAGCTGAGGGGTGAAGTGCCTGGCAGCGGGCACTCAACACATGGAACACACGGGCATTTTACTGGGAGGACTTTGTCGCCTTCCTGACACCTTCACTGCTGGGCCTCAGATGGCCCATCTTGGGGTTAGCCCCAGCCTCTCTGACTGCCCCTTCCTTCAGAGAACACCCAACGTGCAGGAGCTATTTTTGTACCTTTGCACTGGTCCAGAAGTGGAGGTGCCCAGAGACGAGGGCCCTGCCCAGAACCACAGAGCTGACAGCAGGGGATCCAACATTGAAAACTGGCCCCTTGCTTCCAGGGCCCCCTCTTCTCTCTGCCCTGCTCCGGACTCTGCCCCAGGTGTGGGGCTCTCTCTTCAGTCCTTGCTCCAGCATCTTGCAGGGTCTTGACCTCTGTGTAGACAGCCCCCGCTTCACCCCAGCCCTTGGGTCCGGGTCCCCTCCACGCGGCCTTGCCTCCAGCCTCACCAGCTGTTTCTCCACACTTGCACATCCCTTTCTACCCGTGCATGCCTGTCTCCCCCTCCTGACCCTCCTAGAGGTCGTGAAAGCTGTCCTCTGGGCTCCTCGCACAGCCCCACCCACGCCCAGGAATTGCAGGCTTGACCCCTCTCCCACCCTCCCTCCTGCTGCTGCCCTTCTGGTATTTCTGGCTGAACTGGATGCCTAACTCCCGGACCTTGCAGCCGGCTCTGCTGAGGGCTGCCTGCAGTGTCTCTCAGAGCCCTCTCCACCCCCCCCCACTCCCCCCACCCCCCCGTTCCCTGTGGACTGACCTCGTCCAGACCTTATCCCTTCACGTGTCCACATTGCAAACACGTCCTTGGCCACTCCTCCCTCCATTGTACCAGGTTAGATGGAATTTTCTCATTTTACCCATTTTTGAAAAACAGGAACAACATACTACGGTGTAAGTAAGTGTTCACAGCCTTCCCCCTCCCCTGTCTTCTGAGGGGGTGTTGGGGTTTTTGCTGCTCATTATGGGCAGAGCTGGGAAGAAGGGACCTGAGTCTAGGACGATCTACATTAGAACAGACCTGAGGGTACTTGAGGGGAGATGGAAGGATTCTGTTGGAGGGCAAGGGAGGAGGAGAGGAAGAGAAGACTGGGAGCTAAGGGGGCCAGAGGCAGAGGAGGGAGAGGGGAGGGAGGAGACGAGGAGCTGCTGTGAGGCGCTGGTTCTGGACAGGAACTGGGAAAGGAGGACTTTGAGGAAGTTTTGCTTTGTAAGATGGGATCCTACACTTCACAGCCCGCTCAAGAAAACCCTAAGCAAAGCTCTTTGTGACTGCTCAAAGCTTTTGGAATTGGGTCTGTGTTACTTTTGGCTGTGTCACTACACTGAGATGGCCCAGGGAGGGGAGAGTGGTTTTATTTGGGTGTTATATGAGCATTGAGCTGTTGTGGTTTTATTCTTAGTATTGGCCTCAGCAATGGAAGTACAGTGATGGAGAGGAGCAGGGTGGGGAAGCATTTAAAAAAATAATATATATTTAAAAATTTTTATTTTGCGATAATTATAGATCCACAAAAAGTTGCAAAAAAATGTACAGAGAGGTTTCATGTATCCTTCACCCAATTTCCCCAATGGGTAACATCTTCCCTAACTACAGTGCAATATAAAACCAGGAAATTGACAGTGCTTATTCAGATTTCACCAGTTTTACATGTACTCATGGGTATGTGTGTGTGTGAATGTGAATAGTTCTGTGCAATTTTATCACAAGTGTAGATTCCTGTAACTAGCAGCACAATCAAGACACAAAACAATCATGTCATCTTGACTCCCTCGGCCTGCCCTTTATACCTCCATCTCCCTCTCCTCCTCTTTTCTACCCCTAACCCCCAGCAATCCCTCATCTGATTTCCATCTCTATAATTTTGTCCTTAAAAAATTGTTATATAAATGGAATCATACAGTATGTGGCTTTTTGAGATTAGCTTTTTCTCACTCAGCATAATTCACTTGAGATCCATCCAAGTTGCTGAACATATCACGACTTTGTTCTGTTTCATTGCTGACTACTTCTTGTTATGGATGGACCACTGTTCGTTTAACCACTCACCCACTGAAAGACACTTGGGTTTTTTCCAGTTTTTGGCAATTGTGAGTAATGCTGCTATGAACATTTGTGATCAGGTTTTGGTGTGAACGTAAGTTTTCATTTCTCTGTGACAGATGTCCAAGAGTGTGATTGCTGGGCTCTATGGTAAGTGTATATTTAGTTTTATAGGAAACTACGAAATTATTTTCCAGAGTGGCTATATCATTTTACATTCTCACCAGCAAAGTATGCATGATCTAGTTTCTCTGCACCCTCACCATCATTTGGTGTTATCACTATGTTTTATTTTAGTCATTCTGATAGGTATATAGTGATATCTGATTGTGATTTTAATTTGCATTTCCCTAATGGCTAATGATGTTGAACATCATTTCATAAGCTTATTTGCCAGTGTATATCATCTTTGTGAATGTATTTTCATGTCTTTTACTCATTTACTAATGGGATTTTTTGTGTGTGTGTGTGAGGCAAATTATCCCTGAGCTAACATCTGTTGCCAATCCTCCTCTTTTTGCTGAGGAAGATTGGCCCTGGGCTAAAATCCGTGCCCATCTTCCTCTACTTTATATGCGGGACGCCTGCCACAGCATGGCTTGATAAGCGGTGCGTAGGTCTGCCTCCAGGATCCAAACCTGTGAACCCCAGGCCGCGAAAGCAGAGCACATGAACTTAACCACTATGCCACGGGGCTGGCCCCTACTAATTGGATTTTTAAAAAATTGTGTCATTTGTCTTCTCACTGAGTTATAAGAGTTCTTTAGGTATTCCAAATTCAAGTCCTTTGTTGGATATATATTTTGCAAATATTTTCTCCAAGTGTGTAGCTTCCCTTTCATTTGTATTTTTCGTTTATAACATTGTGTAATTTCAGTTTCTGTATAGACTGCATTGTGTTCACCACCAATAGTCTAGTTTTTATCTGTCACCATACATATGTGCCCCTTTACCCCTTTCACCCACCTCCCCACCCCCTTCCCCTGTGGTAACCACTAATTTGTTCTCTTTATCCATGTGTTTGTTTATCTTCTGCATATGAGTGAAATCATATGGTGTTTGTCTTTCTCTGTCTGGCTTATTTCACTTAACATAATACCCTCAAGGTCCATCCATGTTGTTGCAAAGGGAATGGTTTTGTCTTTTTTTATGGCTGAGTAGTATTCCATTGTATATATATACCACATCTTCTTTATCCATTCATCAGTTGATGGGCACTTGGGTTGCTTCCACATCTTGGCTATTGTGAATAATGCTGCAATGAACATAGGGGTGCATAGATCTCTTTGTATTGTTGATTTCATGTTCTTTGGATAAATACTCAGTAGTCGGATAGCTGGATCATATGGTATTTCTATTTTCAATTTTTTTTTTTTTTTTTTGTGTGTGAGGAGATCAGCCCTGAGCTAACATCCGCCAATCCTCCTCTTTTTTTGCTGAGGAAGACGGCCCTGGGCTAACATCGGTGCCCATCTTCCTCCACTTTATATGGGACGCCGCCACAGCATGGCTTACCAAGCAGTACTTCGGTGCGCGCCCGGGATCCGAACCAGCGAACCCCGGGCCGCCGCAGCGGAGCGCGCGCACTTAACCGCTTGCGCCACCGGGCCAGCCCCTATTTTCAATTTTTTGAGAACTCTTCATACTGTTTTCCATAGTGGCTGCACCGGTTTGCATTCCCACCAGCAGTGTATGAGGGTTCCCTTTTCTCCACGTCCTCTTCAACACTTATTATTTCTCATCTTGTTAATTATAGCCATTCTGATAGGTGTGAGGTGATATCTCATTGTAGTTTTGATTTGCATTTCCCTGATAATTAGTGACATTGAACATCTTTTCATGTGCCTGTGGACCATCTGTATATCTTCTTTGGAAAAATGTCTGTTCTTATCTTCTGCCCATTTTTTTTTTTTTTTTTTTTTTTTTTTTTTGTGAGGAGATCAGCCCTGAGCTAACATCCGCCAATCCTCCTCTTTTTTTTTTTTTTTTTTTTGCTGAGGAAGACGGCCCTGGGCTAACATCTGTGCCCATCTTCCTCCACTTTATATGGGACGCCGCCACAGCATGGCTTACCAAGCAGTGCGTCGGTGCGCGCCCGGGATCCGAACCAGCGAACCCCGGGCCGCCGCAGCGGAGCGCGCGCACTTAACCGCTTGCGCCACCGGGCCGGCCCCTTCTGCCCATTTTTTGATCGGGTGTTTGTCTTTTTGTTGTTGAGTTGTGTGAGTTCTTTATATATTTTGAAAATCAATCCCTTGTCAGATATATGATTTGCAAGTATTTCCTCCAAGTTGTTGGGTTGTCTTTTCATTTTGTTCATGCTTTCCTTTGCTTTGCAGATAGCTTCCCTTTTCATTTTTGTAGCAGCATCTTTTGAAGAACAAAAATTTTAATTTTGATGATGTCCAATTTACTGATTTTTGTTCTTTTGTGGATTATGCCATTTGTGTTTTATTTTAGCAATCTTTGCCAAACCAAATGTCACTAAGATTTTTCTCCCGCTTTCTTCTAGGAGCTTGTGCTAATTACACGTTAATCCCCCTCCAGTGTTTGGTTGCTGAAAGGACCCACAGGACTCCCACAGTTTATTCTCATACTTGATCACAGGCATCACAGCCCCAGTGGAAGGATCATATGCAGTGGTGCGTATGGAGCTCCCAGGCACAGCCTTCTCTGTCCCTTCACTGCTGGGTCGGCCAGGATGCACTTTGATTTCAGGTCTCAAACCACTTGCGCACTGTGTATGTGATGTCCCTCAGTACTGGAAGCCCAAAGTCTGCTCACTGTGGGGTCTCTGTGAGCTGGTCACGTAGGCACATTCCAGCTATGTGGCCAGCCTTAACTTTTAACATCTTCCAGACTCCATTAAGACTAGGTACAAATAATAAATTCAATGATTACTGAACAGTGTTGATAGGCTGATGGTCCTGCTCTGAAACAACTCACAACCCATCGTATAGAACATCATTATCTTTAGTTAATACGATCCACAGTGTGGAGATAAACATGCAGTTAAACCAAATCAGCTGAAATTAACCCATGCTATACAAGTTTTATAGTTTTAGATTTTACATTTAGGTTTATGATCCATTTTGAGTTAATTTTGTGAGGAGATCAGCCCTGTGCTAACATCTGCCAATCCTCCTCTTTTTTTGTCTTTTTTTTTTGCTGAGGAAGACTGGCCCTGGGATAACATCCATGCTCATCTTCCTCCACTTTATATGGGACGCCACCACAGCATGGCTTGCCAAGGAGCGCGTCGGTGTGCGCCCGGGATCCGAACGTGCGAACCCTGGGCCACCACAGTGGAGTGCGTGCACTTAACCACTTGTGCCACCGGGCTGGCCCCCATTTTGAGTTAATTTTGTATACACAATTGGTTTATATACGTTGACCTTGTATCTTCCAACTGCTAAACTGCTCAGTGAAGATTTTAGGAATCCAGTGGTTTGGGACATGCTTAGACATTCCTTCAAAAGTAAAGGACAAATGATTGCATCTCAACCTCTCTGAGGTTGGCATATTGCATGGGTGGGAATGCTGCTCTGGCCCACTTACTGAGTTACATGGAAGGCTGTCAGCGTTGACTGGGGCCCTGAGCAGGAGAGAGCTGTGTAGCAAGTTTAGGCTGTGGTGCTGGCAGCCCTGCCACTTGTACCGTAGAGTCTGGCAGACCTTATTGTATTTGATGTATCTGTAGTAGGAAAAGATGCTATTTGGAGTTTATGGCGAGCCTCTGTGGAAGAATCACAATGTAGACACTTAGAGTTCTGGATCAAGGCCATGCCATCTGTAGTTGAGAATTATGTATACACCATCCAAAAAACAAACAAAACAAAACAGCTCCCAGTGTGTGATTGGACCCTGATGGAGACAGAGTACCCACTGAGAGACATCAAGTGACTCTGCAGCCAGAATTGCCCATGAGCTGGGGTCTGCCAGACCCACCAAGTCACAAGGTCAGTGGACCCAATAGCAGTCCATAGTAAGATGGTAGTGGCTCATCCCAGATTGGACAACAGCCAGGCCAGATGGCACAAGTAAGCTGCACGAGCTGGTGGCCCAGGCCCCATGTCATCCACTAATGTTGCATAAGGGCCGCTCTCAGCTCCTAACTGGGGCTGCATGAGGGGACCATTATAAACAGCTGACAGAGGAGAAAGGAAAGGGGCCAAGCTTGGATTGTGGATGGGTTGGCCTCGCAGGTTGATGTAAACCAAAAATGCTGCTATACTACAGCCCCATATGAAGTGGCCCTGAAAAACAGCGGTGATGGGAAATCCTCCCAATGGGCAGAAATTCAGGCAGTGCATCTGTTCATTCACTTTGTGTGGAAAGAATTGGACTGAGGTTAGAATACACATGAGCTCAAGGGCAGTGGCTAATGGCTTGGCTGGTTAATCAGGGTGCTAGAAGGAGAAAGATTGGGAGGTGTGGTAGACTGAAAAATGCACCCCTCTCCCACAAAGATATGTCTATTTTCTAATCCTGGAAGCTGTAAATGTCACCTTATTTGGAAAAAGTGTCTTTGCATATGTAATTAACTTAAGGATCTTGAGATGAGAGCATTCTGGGTTATCTGGGTGGACTCTAAACACCGTCACAAGTGTCCTGATAATACAGAGGCAGAGGGAGAGTAGACCCACAGCAAAGAGGAGAAGGCCGTGTGACCGTGGAAGCAGAGATTGGAGTGATGTAGCCACAAGCCAAGGAACACACCAGCAACCACCATAAGCTGGAAAAGGCATGGAACCAATTCTCTGCTAGACCTCTGGAGGGAGTGCAGCCCTGCTGATACTTTGATTTCAGACTTCTGTCCTCCAGAATCATGAGAGAATAAATTTCTGTTTTTTTATATCACTGAGTTTGTGGTATTTTGTTATGGCCGCCCTAGGAAACTGACAGACAAGGTGAGGACCTGTGGGAGCGGGCATGTGGAGGTCCATGTATCATATATTCTCAAGAAGGAAGCATTTAATAGCCATGTAGATAGGATGGCTTATCCATTGGCATCAGCCAATGTGGCACAATGGGCATGTGAATAAGGCAGCCATGGTGGCAGGGGTGAGGTGTCCATGGATCCAACAGCACTGACTCCCACTCACTCAAGGCTGGCCTGTATACCACCCTGGTCCACTGTCCAACCTGCCAGCAACAGAGATCAATGCCGAGCCTGCAATATTGCATTGTTTCTTGAGAAGATGAACCAGCTACTTGGTGGCAAGTTGATTCTTCCACTCTGGATCATCTTCTACTCAGTGATCACCTTGACCGGAGTGGACACAAATTCTTTGTGTAGGCTTGCCTTGCTCCACCATCCGAGGGCATACAGAATGCTTATCTATCAAAGTGGGATTCTGCATAACATTGCATTGGACCGAGGAAACTACTTTACTCCAAAGGAGGTGCGGCAGTGGGCATGTGACCATGCGGTGTACTGGTTCCATTATACACGGCACTTCAGCAGCTGCCAGCCTAACAGAGGCTGGAATGGCCTTTTGATGGGGCAGCTGAGGCACCAGCTATGAGACTAATCCTGCAAGGATAGGGTGCCATCCTCCTTAGTCATCCCCATCTTATGAGGCTGTGCCACCTCCTGACAAGTAGAGGACCAGGGGGTGGTAGGAGGGGTGGCTCTCACTCTCAGCCATCCACTTGGGTAATTTAGATTTTCTATCTCCACAGCTAGGCCCTGAGTTCCAGAGGGGATGACTTCATCAGCAAACATGAAGCCATGACTGTCTCCTACTAACTTTGGGTTCTTTGTGTTAAGAGGCCAGCAGGCAAGGAGAGGAGTCACCATCCGAGGAGCCTAAGTCCCCAGGGGATGGGACCAACCTGAACCCACAGGATGCCAGCTCCTATGCCTGGTGCCCCTGAGCCAGGGCCTTTTTCTCTCTTCTCCCATCTCTGCTAACCACTTAGCCCTTCCTTCTGGGCCTCCATACCCTGTTCAGTCTGATCTCAAATTTGTTGCCTTTTACCCTTCTCTTCCTATTCCAGGCCACCCCTTCCCTTGGCAGTGTATTCCATCTGGTCCACCTAGTCTTTCCATCCATCTATGAGCATCTCTTCTCTTTGCATTTATGTCAACCCATCTGAATCCTTCTCATCCCACCCAGGCCCTCTCTTTCCAGTTCTCATCTCTGGCTACAGCTGGTGAGGCCTGGAGGGCGAGACAGGGTGTTGTGGAGCTAGACTACCCAAACTACTAATTGGGTTTGAATTCTGGCTCAACCAATATCTGTGTCCTTCGGTAATTATTTAACCTTTCTTGGCCTCGTTTTCCCCATTTGCTCCCACTACTACTCACATCATAGGGTTTGGAGGACGGTTTAAAGAGCTTACGATGGATGGTAAGTGGTAATCACTGTAAGCTATTTTCATGTGAGCTCTTTGAGGGGATGAATCTTCTCTTTAATCTGTGTCTCTGGCCATGAATGAGGATGAAGGAAGACCCAGTTCCTAGGGCTGTTTCTCTCCTGGCCCAAGGCTTCATCCTGCTGGCAGGTCCTTTGCCCATGAGCTGAATTCTCATTCAGAGAGAGAACCTGGGACCAGTGCCTTGGGCTACTGCCAGCCTAGCACTAGGGAAAATGGAGCCCCAGCTCCAACTCTGCTGCCAGTGGTGAACACAGAATATGTTTGTTTTGGTTACCCATGGTGGCATGACAAGCTATCCTGAAGCTCACTGGCTTCAAACAGTCAAGATTTCATGGGTCAGAATGGCAGGCAGGGCTCAGGCAACCACTTCTCCTGCTCCATAAGTGTGCACTGGGTGCTGCTCCGTGGTGTTTACTGGTGGCTGGGGTGGTCTGGAGGGCCCACAATGGCTTTATTCACATACCTGGTGCTTTGATGGAGATGGCCAGAAGCTGGGCTCAGCAGGTTCTCCATGCAGTTTCAGGGTTTCTCAACGTGATCTTTCTAGATGGGTAGTAGGAATTCTTACTTGGCAGCTGAGAACCCCAAGGCTGAGTGTTCTAAGAGACATAAGATAGAAGCTTCTAGTCTCTCAAATCCTGAGCCCAAAACTGGCCCAGCACCACTTCCTCTGTATTCTCTTGGTCAAAGCAGTTAAAGAGCCTGCCCAGATTTAAGAGCAGGGGACATAGACCTCACTTTTCTACGGGAGAAGTTCCAAAGAATTCACGGCCATCTTTCATCTGCCACAATGGAAGAGCCAGATCCCCCTCTGAGACCCAGCTGAGGACTGATGAGTCAGAAGAAAGGGAAGAGACCACTGGGCAGAGGTCATGGGGCAGGTGGAGGCTCTGCCAAGATGGGGCTTCCTTCAGGGTCAAGGGCCTTAGTGCCCACCTGAGGGTACTCCATGACCTCAACAGAGCAAGTGTCCAAGCTCCACGCTCCTCTGGCCTGTTTTCCAACTATAAAATGAGAGTTGATGATTTCTAGCTTGTCCAGAACTGTTCAGCATCCCACACATTCCACCTTGTCTGTGGCTATGAGGTTAAGGCAGTAAGATCCAATCCTCTGATTTCCTGCCTCATGAGGACCAGAGTTATGGAAACCAAAATGTCCTGGAGTGGGAAAGCCACTCTCCTGAACATTTGCCTTCCTAAAGCCAACCTATGCCCAACCACAAGGATGAGATATTCTGTCATGCAAAGGGGCCTCATTAACCAGTAATCCTCAAATACAGTAGGGTACCATTTATGCAAATTATTTTAAAAACACAGTATGTCTGTATCAGCCAGAGTTCATGTCATCATAAACAGTATTTATAACGACCTTCTTCACTCCCCGTTCTGTATTCCCTTTGCCTTTAGCAAGCACCTCTGCTAGTTATGGTTCTTCACCTGGTGGGGTGACCCAAACCTTCATACCTTGAAGGGTCTGGGCCATTAGCAATCCTGCCTAACCTGAGTTGTTGTAGTTTTCCATTGACTTTAATCACAGGATATGGTAATACTAAGAGATGCCCTACGGGATCTCCTGTATTCCAGACATGCTCTTCCTTACCTTCATCGTGTAGTAGCAGCCCAATTTCTTCTCGGTAATCAGGGTCAATCACCTCAGCACAGTAACGTCCTTCTTTGCCTGTTGATTCAGAGGCATGAGAAGCCCAAAGTGGCCAGGTGGCAGCCTCAACTCCCAGTTCAATGGAATCATTATTGTGCCTCCAGATGCAAGTCTTCCTCCCTTTGGAAGTAGAGCTTCTAGACCAGTGACGCCTAAGGTTGCAGGAGTGGGAAGCAAAAATTTTGCTAGCGGATCATGACAGTTAATAGTGAATGGAGCCACTCCCATTTCCACCCCTTGATTCTCGGACCCATGAATCCTGGCTATGGGAGAAACAGTACCATATATTGGATGCTGACTTCTGCATCCTGGAGGACATTGTGCCAGCACCTCAAGGTATTTCTACCTAGCTGGCACCAAAACTGAAAGGCCTTCTACCATTCTATCAAGGCAACTGCTTCAGGATGATGCAAAACATGGTAAGACCAGTGGATTCCATGAGCAAAGGCCTATTGCTGCACTCCATTTACTGTGAAGTGAGTTCCTTCACTAGAAGTGATGCTGTGTGGAACACTGGATGGTTGATAAGGCATTCTGTGAGTCCACAGATGGTAGTTTTGGCAGCAGCATTGCAGGCAGGAGAGTCCATATACAGAATAAGTGTCTATTCCTGTAAGAACAAAGTGCTGTGCCTTGCATGATGGAAGCTGTCCATCATAACCAACTTGAGAAATGGTGCCATTCTGGGGACTCAGTATTAGTCTCTGCTGCTAGCATGTTGAGCACTCATCAGTGTCTGTACCAGGTTGGCCTTGGTGAGTGATCCATGTTGCTGAGCCCATGCATAACCTCCATCCCTGCCACATGGCCTCTTTGTTCATGAGCCCATGGGTGATGACAGGAGTGGCTGGGGAAAGGGCTTGAATGGTAACCACAGAATGGGTCAGCCTAACCACTTGATTATTAAAATTCTTCTCTGCTGAGGTCACCCTTTAGTGAGTATTCACACAGCACACAAATCATGTTTCTTGCCCAGAGAGATGCATCTACATACCTCTTCCCCAAACTTTACTGTCACCAATTTTCCAATTGCGTTCCTTCCAAATCCCTGGTCCTCCACCCAAACATTGGCCACAGCCCATGAATCAGCAGAGACTCGTACCTCTGACCATTTCTCCTTCCAGGAAAAATGAACAACTACGTTCACTGTCTTTCTTTGAGATCCATCTATCTTTTTCACAGGCCAAATAGGTAAGCTGAATGGGGACGTAGTGGGAATCACCACCCCTGCATCCTTCACGTCCTTGATGGTGGTGCTAATCTCTGCAATCCCTCCAGGAATGCAGTATTGCTTTTGGTTTACCGTTTTCCTAGATAAGGCACTTATAGTGGCTTCTACTTGGCCTTTCCTATCATAATAGCCCTCACTCCACTGGTCAGGGAATCAATGTGAGGATCCAGCCAGTGGTTGAGTATGTCTATTCCAATTCTGGAATTGGGAAAATAATCACAGGGTGGCATCAGGGACCCACTGTGCCCACTGTGAGATGGACCTGAGCTAAAACTCCATTGATCACCTGTGCTCCATAAGTTCCTACTCTGAATACTGGGTTTCCAGGAATCAGTTCAGAGCCAGTATCCAGTAATCTCTGAAAAGTATGATTGTTTCTATTTCCCCAATACACAGTGGTGACCCTGGCAGGTGGCTGTTTGTCCCTTTGGGGAAGGCTGAGAGAAAGATTAACAATATAAATTTTTGGCAGTCCATTAGGGTCTTTCCTCAAGGGGACCCAGCCTCCCTTCATTCAAGGGGCTCTGGGTCTATAAAAGTGGCTCAAGTCTGGGAATTGATTGAAGGCTATGACTCTGTTTTTATGATTCAAGTTAGACTTCTGTTTACTTGACCTAGAGCTCTTCCACTAATACAGATCAAGTAAGAATTTAGTAGACTGCTCATCTATTTCTCTTGTAGGGACACCGTGATCAACTAGCCAACATCATAGGTCTCTGTGGGTCAGACTATTCTGATTACTGCATTAACTCCACTGACCAGTACGGTAACCATGCCCACTTTGCCTTTTGGTGATTGATGGCTGTCACTTGGCCCCTGCCACCTTAGGATCCAATTATCCCCATTGCATTTGGGGATCCCAATTCAGTGGCAACAGTTCCCACTGTAATTTCTGACCTATAGAGAAGAGTGACCAGAGAGCTCTTCAAGGATACTGGGGAGCCGCCTCATGAATTTATTTCTCACAGTCATGGGGAAAGGTGTGTCTTCTGGACCCTCTCAGGGTGCGTGAGCAGGTCTCACATGTTAAATACACTCTAACATTCCAATCTACCTGAGCCTTTGGACCCCTTCCTCTACAGGATACCAAGGCAGTTCTGGCATTTCAACTTCATTTAGTGTAGGCCACTTTTGGGTTCAGCTTTCAGTTAGCTAGCCAAAAAAATGGTTACAGCCCTTCCTAACCCCTCAAGCTACAACAATCTGTAATCTCTGCTTAGTGGGACCACATCATTAAATTTGGCCTGATCCGACTTTATGCTCCTTCTGCCATTATCCCACACTCTTAATATCCTTAAAATCCTGGAGATATTCTCTAGATTTCTGTCTATATAAATTGGAAAAATCATGCAGTTCTGTCAGAGTATAGTGTACCTTGTGGGTCATACTGTGTGCCTCACCCTTTGGGGCCTGTTGGGACTAGAATCCAGTTATAGGTCTAGAAGCACAGAGGCGGGCAGGGATAGATCCTGAGGAGAATCAGCAGTTTCTTGCAAGGCAACTACCTCAGAGGAGGCCATTACAGTTTCTTTAGGCAAAGGAAGGCTGACCTCCTCAGGCAGGGGCGGAAGGGCTGCTTCTGCTGGAAAAAAAAGATGGCAGAAATTTCAATGGGATCTGCCCGTATGTCCCCATCCCAATTTTTAGAATCCCATTCCTTCCCAATCAATGCCCTCACTTTAACAGAAGACACCCTGCCAGGTTGGGAATTCTATTTGTGTTTAATTCAGCCACTTGCAGGATGAGACTTGGGGTTTGGTTTTCAGACATCTCAGCACTGTGGCTGCAGGAGCAAAGGGTCTCTTTCAGGGAGACATAGAAGCTTCCAAGTCATTCAGGTGAAGCTTGAGCTGAGATTTTGAAGCACTTGACTCATCCATTTTTCCTCCCACTTTTTCCAGCACAGTTTAGGAGCAGCTAGCCAACAGCATTATACCACTTATTTTGATTAAAATCTTCTAAAGTAGCAAATACTTGGCCACTTATCTTCTATAGGTATTTGGGGTATCCAACAGCAACAATATGAGTAACTCTTTTCCCACATCATGCCAGTGTCCTCTTTATCACTGGAAACAGAGTCATTAGTGCCTTTAAATCTAATCGGATTAAAGATTAAAGTCTAGAAAACCCAGAACCAATTCAAAGAATTCACCCTTAAGACTCTGTTCCTGGAGCCGGCCCAGTGGCATAGTGGTTAAGTGTGCGAGCTCCGCTGCGGCGGCCTGAGGTTTGGATCCCAGGCGCACACCGACGCACCGCTTGTTAGGCTATGCTGTGGTGGTGTCTCATATAAAGTGGAGGAAGATGGGCACAGATGTTAGCCCAGGGCCAGTCTTCCTCAGCAAAAAGAGAAGGATTGGCATGGATGTTAGCTCAGGGCTGATCTTCCTCACAAAAAAAAAAAAAAAAAAGACTCTGTTCCTCTGGAACCACTTCCCATACCAAAACCTGTATTAGGATTTAGCCAGAGAAGCAAAGAACTGGCTAATGGGATTGTGGTGACTGACTAAACAAATTTGAAATCTGTAGGGCAGGCCCTGAGGAAGGAAGATCACAGGTAAGGTTGAATAGCCAAGTTGACACATCAAAAGCCATCCCAATGACATGTGGTTTCTGGCTGCTTATATGTGTAGTAACAATCCCAATACGCTTCAGGACACCAGCTTCAAGACAGTAACTACCTGGGGAATAAGAAGGATGAGGTGGGAGGGATTTAGCTGTTTCTATAACATTTTATAGATAGAGCTACATATTGAGAGAGAGATGTAATATATATATGGAAATAATTAACTCTTACATCTGGTTGGATGTTAAATTCTTTTCTGTAATCTTCTATCTTTGAAACATTTTGTCTTTAGAAATAAAACAATTTTAAAGTAATTACACACACGTAATGAGCCTTCCAGACCTCAGAGCACAGTTTGGTGGAAGATACTGTCCTGAACTGATGGTGAGCAGAGAGAGGAGGCACCAGATTCACACTGATGGTTGGAAAACTTCTCACCAGACTCCAAATCTGATTGTCGGCAACTGAAGACAGAATGTGTCAGTTCAGATCCTCTGGGTCAAAATGAGACATGCAGGAGGTTTGTTGGGGAGCGATGACTGTGAAAGATAAAGCAGGAGGAAGCAGGCCTGGGCAGAGGGATTCTCAGGTCATGATGCAGGCCTGAGAAAGTCTCGGTCAACCCAGCCAGAGCTCAGAGCACAAACTGCTGTTGGAGGAGCACAGTGCTGGATGCAGATGGCCAGGTGAACCTTCTGCCACGCTCAGTCACTGCGGGTCTGCTCGGGAAGAGTGGGCTTTGGCTCCAACGCCATGAGTTAAGAGTAACAGTAAATTGTAACCCTCAGGATCTTTCGATAGCTGATTTCACTGACAGATACTGAGAATTTTGTGGCATGCCCAGGGAGCCTGAGTGGTGCCTGCCCACGGTACCCACACCTTGCCCTCTAGTGCAGGGCTGTGGAAATTATTGTAAATAAGAGGGGACCAGCTTTCGTGCTAACGCCCTCTGTGAATAAACCGCTGGTGTCGTTCCTATCTGTGCATTTGTCTGTTTAGGCAAGAGCAACTTTAGGGCATGCTGACACCTGGGAGAGTCCCCTGTCTCCCCAGGAACACTTGAGGCCAGGGAGCCACCCTCAGCTTCAGCCTACAGGAGCCCTGGCATCAAAGAGAAAACTTAAAATCTGAAGCATTCCTTGCCATGGCTGGGCGGTACAATTTACTTCTCTTCTTACAGCCGTTATCCTTGTCCTTCATCTCCCAGAGACAGGCAATGGGACAAGAAGGAATTTGTGAGCCAGCCTGAAAACTGGGTGAACATAAAGAGCTGCAGTCCGGGAGCTCGTGGGGATGCTCAGGATGGCTTCATATGTGTAGAGATTTGAGCCTGGGAGACTGCATTCAATGCCTTACTTTGCTGCACACTGGCCGTGGAATCTGGGCAAGTTCCTTTAACCTTTCTGTGCTTCCCCAGTAATGTGATAATCACAGAACCTACCTCACCAGCCTGTTGTGGGAATGCAATGAGTCACTCCATGTAGAAAGCTGGAAATAGTCAGTGACAGTCACAGTGAGGGCTCAGTGAGCATGGGCTGGCACCATAATCCACTAGCTGTTGAAATGCCGAAATAAAATAACTTCTTCATGCCTTGGGGAGCCCTGTCCACCCCACAGCACTGTCCTGATGGTCAAACGAAAGTTATTTGCTGTCTTCCACCCACCCCCATAGAAAGGAGAACTCCCCAAAAGAAAATGGCTCCCAAAATTATATTCTTAGAACTCCTCCTGACAACCAGACCCAGGCTTCAGGTGTTAGGGCCACCAGCACCTCTGTAAACGTGTCAAGAAGAGCACTGGGATCTGACCCGCTCTGAGCCTGGAGGGCACATCTTGGGCACCTCGCCATCCTGCCTGAGCCCCTTAGGCTTTCACTCCAGACACCCCGGGGCACATAGGAGGCTCTGGTTCCGCCGCGGGGCCATGACCCTCGCTTCTTTCACTGACGACTGTCGTCTTAGGTTGTCTTTTGGGCTTCGTTTCTTGCTGGTTTCTTGGGTTTTACAGAGAAAGCTTCTTTGGAGAATATAGGGGCTCAGGAGTGGCCGGCGGGAGGCTATTTTTACACAACCTGGGCATTAATGGCATTGCCTGGGGGGAGTGTGTTTGAAGCCTCTGTCCCTACTCTCTAGCCTCTTCGCTCCCTGTGGTGCCCCCACAAAGTTGCAAGAAGGGACATACTTCTTCCTCTATCTTCGCCAGGTCCCAGCGATCGCGCTTTTACCTGAGACTTTGACCCACGGCCTTCGCGGCAGCTGGCCGGCTGGGCTCCCCAAGGCCTCTCAGCCCCGCCCTTCTGTCGGCCCCGCCCCGCCCCGCGCCTGGCCGGCCGGCCAATCCGCGGCTCCGCTTCTGTTGCGTCACAATAGCGCCCTCGCGGTCCCGCCCCTCAGCAGCCCCGCCCAGGGCGCTGTGTTCCCATGGAGACGAAAAAGAGCCTGGGCAAGTCGGAGAGAGGAGGGCTTTGCGGAGAACGCGGCCTCAGTTGGACAGACTAGGGCTCGGTGCCCCAGGAGTCGGGGAGCGGCTGAGGGGCTGCTACTGCGGGAAAACAAGTTCTTCAAAGCCCTCCCGCAGCCTCCTTGTCGGTTAGGGAAGATTTTCGCCCCGCCCCCCGTCTCTTCACCGCTCGTGTTACCTGGCGTGATTCCTTCAGTTTCTGGTACCCTGGCCTCTCAGGTCCTTGACTCCTTGTCCTTGAAAACAAAGTTGTTTCTTCCCCAATAGTCATTCCTTTCTTCTTCTTCAAAGGAATAGCATTCTTTGGGCGTCTTGAGCGAAGTGCGCAGAGCGGAGCCTCCTGAGGGCCTTTCCCTTTGTCCGAGATTGGACTGGAGGGGGCCGTCTGGCCCAATTCTGACCCCTTGGACCGGAGACTCGGGACTATGTTTGTGTGGTCTGGGAGGGTGTTGTCCTCGATAAACGACGTGTGGAGCTGTGGCGCCATCCATGACCATGAGGGGAAGGAAGAGCCTCCTGGAGAAGTGGACTTGGAGCCCTGCTTACAGTGGTTGAGAAACTGGACTAACCAACCGCAGCACTGGCACCGGTAATACCCATTCAGCCATGTCGCTCTCAGCCACATCTCCACGCTTTCCAGTTTACCTCACCTTCCCTCTTCCTTGAAGTCCTTTTCCCACTTGGCTTGAGGCGACATTCTTTGGTCCTTTCTCAGTGGGCCTCTCCCCGAATCTCACCTCCTGCACCTGGGATGGTGGTAGCGCCATAGGATTCGCCCTTGGACCTTTCTTCTTTCTCTTTTCATCCCCCGTGGAGAAGTTATCGAGGCCATGGTTTTAATTCTGTGTGCCGACTCTCCAAACCGCTGTCTCCAGACCATTTTTCTCGACATGTGGCTCAGGTACCAACTACCTTGTATATATCCACATTTGGATGTCTAATAATAGACATCCAAATAGATATAGATTAATAGAATTACTGATGATCACACCTCAAAAACATGATTATCCATCAGCGTTCCCTGTTTCAGTAAAGGAGCCAGCCTTACCAGGAGGCCCAGGTTATGACTCCTTGTTTCTGTCCCATCTCCTATCTGGGCCATGTCTAAATCCGATTACTCCCCATCGCTCCACTGCTCCTGCTCCATTCCTCCTAAGAAAGGATCTTCTTGCTGTTTCTCTGGATTCTAATCAACTCTCCCCACATTTTAAGTCAGAGCATGTCACTTTGACCTGGGCCCCAGGCCTGCTCCTACCTCCTCTGCTTCCTTGCTCTGCTCACACTGGCCCCTATGCAGTTCTCCTGTTGTAGCAAGCTCATTCTTGCCTCAGGACTTTTACCTTCCATTGTATCGAAACCTGCCCACTAGTCCAAGGCACTCCTGTGTAGGCAAAACTCCAAAGAAAGAAATACTGCTAATAAGCATGTGAAATTGTTTTCAGCTTCACAGTTGTGGTTGAATCACAGTGGTCTGGAAGCTTCACTTTCCTGCAGTAGTGGCATACAGCCACCATGGCATTATGGTGAGTAGTGTGGACTCCCTACTCCTTGACATTAGATTTGGCGGGTGACTTGCTTTGGCCAATGAAACTCTCGTGGGTGTGATGTGAGCAGAGGCTTGTTCTCCTGTGTTTCTGCTGTCACCAGTAGAAGAATGTGCCCAGATTACCCGTTGGTCCCAGGAGAATGAGAGACCCAGGGAGCAGACCTGAGCCCACTCTGAGGCCAGAACTGAGCCAGGCTTATTGGCTGAGGCCCAGCTACCCCATGGGTGCCAGAATGTGAAACAAAATCTTATATGCCACAGAGACTTTGTGGCTGTTTGTTATACAGCATTATTCTGGCAATAGCCAACTGTACACTTTTATAGGAACTTTTATATTTCACAAAAAGATATAATTTTTCATCTTTGAAACTGGCAATGATGTATAGAGATAAGAGACTATGAAATATGCATTTGGCAAGGGCTCAGTAAACAGGAATGCTAATTTACTGCTGTTAAGAGTGTATATTGCTAGCAACCTGTTTGGAAGTCTTGTTTGGCTATATGTGTCAAAATTCTTACACTAACCCAATAATTCTGTTACTAAAAATTTACTCTAAGAAACAAGGCATGTACAGAGAATTATTGACAAGGGTATTCACTAAAATGTTATTTCAAAGGGTAGTAAAATGTAAATGTTAGCAGGGGATAGTTTCTTTATAATTCGCAAATGATAGACACTAGAGCACTTCTGACAGAAGCCATCAGTTATGTGGAATGCTTAGCAACGTGCCAGGCAAATAGCTCTTGAAGGGAGGACTGGGACCCACGTGTCCAGAACCCACCTTCCGTCCCGTTGCCCTGAGTTCACCTACAGTCTAGCAACATGGAGTGAAGCTCAGCCATGGCCACTTTCTTGCCTACCTTGCTCCTGGGGGAGCAGAAGTTCTGCCCCGAAGAACTGGAGGCAAAAACGGATGCAGGAATATCGGGTTCTTCAGCAGGGAGGGGGCCCAGACAGTCACCGGGTGCTCCAGCAGGAGCGTAGAGCTGCAGTGGGAAGGGAACAGCATTGTTCTAGGGAAGCTACAGAAACAATCCATAATGATTTCGTGAGCCTGCTCCCGTGTCATCAGTGAGTGGCCCTTGACAAAGCACTTACCCGTGATCTAAGCTAATGTCCAGGACAGGGCTGAGATGAACAGTGGTCACCAACACTCAGAGGAACAATCTTCTTCGAGGTCTCCAAGTGAAAATGAGATATAATACCATGGACACTCACGATGCTGCGCTAAGTTCTTTGAACATATTAACTCATTTAAGATTCATAACAAGGCAGTGGGAGGAGGCTCTCATCATTATTCTATAGAAGAGGAGAACCTCAGAGAGGCCACAGCCAGCTTGCGGCAGAGCTGGGGCATGAACTCAGGAGTCATCACTCAGGTTCCATACACTCAGCCACTGTGGCCTGGATCCCAGCTGGCTCCTGGGTCTACCTCATTGGTTTTCAGCCTGGCTGTCAAATGCCTCCCCTGCCTCACTGCCTTTCTCTGGGACAAGGAGCAGGCTGAGGGCTGAGAGTAAGTGAATTGTCCTGGCTGGCCACGGGAGGGACTGCTTCAAAATGTCAGGTTTCTTCTTGATGCCCTGAACCCCTTTTTAGGCAAGGCTGAAGCAGAGAATGACCCTGGAGAAGTGGGAGCTGCAGACATCTCTCTAGGCGTGAGCTCGGTCATCTGTTATCTCACCGTGGGCGCTGGGGGCTGGGGGCTGGGGGCTGGGGGCTGGGGATTGCAGGCAAGCTGGGCTATCACTGAGTCTTTGCTTTCTTTTCCACCAAAGCACAGGCATGCCACTGTCTATTCATGGAGTCTGTAAGTCATCGTGAGAGCCCATTGCTTGAAGTTGTGTGACTTTGTTCCCCCTGCACACTGAAGGCAATGCAGTGCCAGCACACAATGCAACAACATGCCAATCTCTGTGGATTCTCGAAACATAAGTCAGTGCCCCAGCCACAGAGTCACGGTGATTTACTTGCTTCTGTTCTGAACTAAGAGTCCTAGAAGCTCTCCCTCGGTTGCCTGGGACAGTCTTATAGGTAGTTAGCTGACGCTAAGAACCCTGTACCCATGAGTCTGTTTTTGTTGCAATCTTTGCTGAGTATCCAACCAGACCTTTCCACTTTGGCTTTGAGACCATCCTTTGTTGGACATGCAATTTAGGCTTTTAGCTTAAAATGAATCTTCAGGCAAGCATGGCAGGAAAGCAGAAACCATCTGCTGAAGACAAGACTGAATGGCCTGGTTAAATTATTACAGTGACCAGCAATATCAGAATGAAGAGAAGTAACCTTTTGTGGGGTTTGATACAGAACTGTTTCACAAGGATGTCCCCAGGGGACATGAGCACATTGACACACCCAGGCCTTCCGAGTCATCCTGTAAAGCTTACAAATTCTAAAATGCTTTTATTAATATAACATTTTGTTAATACTTTTTATATTTTGCCTATACAAAATTAGCCTCTGAAAGGTTGAACTTTACTTTTAGATTTTAGAGCTATTCGTACCCTGTGGGCTGGATAAATAGGTCAGCAGGTCAGCTCATTAATGTTGTGCTAATAAAAAATGTGGAGCTAATTAACTGTAGAGGATAGCACCATGCCTGTTATTTCTAAGGTCTCTTTTGTGTGTGATTGCCACATCAGGGTGGCAAGGTGAGGGAGCAAGCCTCTGGGGCTTTTGGCTATCCAGGAAGCACCAAGATGGGTTGAGTGTAAAACTATGCTGACAGTCTTGGTTTTTTCCCTGAGCTTAGTGTCTGATCATAAGGAAGGTAACATCAAAAAGGCTTGTATGAAGAGATTGGCCCCTTGGCTGAGGCTGAATCCTAAGTACCTGAGAGGAAGACCCAGGCACAAGGCCATGGATAGAGAATATTCAAGGGCATGCAAAGCTAGCCCTTTCAGGATATAACACAAATGTAGTAAAACTACAAAGAAAAGCAAGGAAATCATTAAAATTGAGGATAAAAGTGAACTCTAGGGTGGGTCAGGGGGATATGTCCACATCCAGGGCCAAGAGTTTGCACCCTCGAGATGCGGACTCAGGCTCAGGCACACAGAGGACATCCGAGGTAAAGGTATATTCTACTTCAATGTGCTGAGTCCTTCCTCATTAATACATTGACCCTTATTTATTAGTGCTCTTTATAACCTCTCATGTACAAAGTATCACATGTATTCTTTTTTTTTCTTTTGAGGAAGACTGTCCCTGAGCTAACATCTGTTGCCAATCTTCCTCTTTTTTTTCCTTTTTTCTCCCCAAAGCCCCAGTACATAGTTGTATATCCTAGTTGTATGTTGCTCTGATTCTTCTATGCGGGCCGCTGGTTCAGCATGGCTTGATGAGTGGTTCGTAGGTCCACGCCCAGGATCCGAAGTGGCAAACCCTGGGCCACCAAAGCGGAGTCTGTGAACTTAACCTCTATGTCACCAGGCCAGCCCCACATTTATTCTTTTAAGGTGAGAAACATGATTACATACAAAAACTTGAATCACAAGTAGCAAAATCTATGCAAGCCTAGGACACAGCCCTCTATCCTCCCTGACACAAATGTCCTGTGCAAATCTGGTTCAGGAAAAACTTGCCTTGAAGATGAGTTAAGGAAAAGGAACCAGCAAAGGATCACTTTGAAGATACTACACGAAAGAGAAGTAAAGGACAATACAAATGATGAGTAAGAAGACTGTTGCCACGAGGCACGTGAAAAGCATGACAGACAACTTGTATCAAATGACACAGCTGATGAAAAGAGTCACCTCTGCAAACAAGAGACTCATACAAGAGCTGAGGGGAAGATGGGAGGACCTCAGAGGAGATGAAATGCGACCTGGCAGAGCTCAGGGATGGAAAAGCCCAACTCGGTAATGATTTCCTCTGAGAGCAGGCAGTGGGAAAAGGAGAAGGGAGTCGCTGTTTTCTATGATGCAGCCTTAGAGAAATACTTGACTCTTCAAACTACGTGATGCATAGCTAAGATTTGAAACATATACAGAGAGCCTCTTTCCTTACCTCCACCCGATGTCTGAGCCCTCTGGATAGATTCCCTTGCAGGAGCGCTAAGGAGTTTGCTTGATGTCTCCAGTGTCTGGGAGGCCTGTTCTAGGACTGCTCTCAATAGAGAAGGCCTTCCTGAGGACAAGCTATTCTCTCCCCTCCATGACTCCCCCCTGGCTGGTCCTAGATCTCTGCCTTCTGGTGCCTTGTGAAACTCTGGGCTCCCTCTCATGGGCCTCCCACTCTTGTTTCCTAATTTATTTATTTATTTATTTTGTGTGTGTGTGTGTGTGTGTGTTTTTATTGTGAAATTTTTGTTGTACGTTATTGTTTATCAGTCACCATATAAGTGTATCTCTCCACCCCGTGTGCCCACCCCCTACCCCCATGGCCCCTGGTAACCACCAGATAGTTCTATCTGTCCATGTGTTGGTTTATCATCCACATATGAGTGAAATCATGCACTGTTTGTCTTTCTCTTTCTGGCTTATTTCACTTAACATAATACCCTCCAGGCCCATCCATGTTGTTGCAAATGGGACAATTTTGTCTTTTTTTATGGCTGAGTAGTATTCCATGGTATATATACACCACATCTTCTTTATCCAGTCATCAGTTGAGGGACACTCAACTGTCTTGGCTATAGTGAATAATGCTGCGATGTACATAGGGGGCATAAGCCTCTTTGGATTGTTGATTTCAGGTTCGTTGGGTAGATACCCACTACTGGGTAAGCTGGATCATAAGGTATTTCTATTTTTAATTTTTTGAGGAATCTCCATAGAGGCTGCACCAGTTTGCATTCCCACCAGCAGTAGATTAGGGTTCCCATTTCTCCACAGCCTCTCCAGCATTTGTTGCTTTTTGTCTTGGTGATTATAGCCATTCTAACTAGTGTAAGGTGATATCTTAGTGTGGTTTGTTTGCCATTAGCTTCCAACCTTTCACTCTGAGCCTGTGCTTGTCTTTAGAGCTGAGATGTATTTCCTGGAGGCAGCATATTGTTGGGTCTTGCTTTTTAATCCATCCTGCCACTCTGTATCTTTTGATTGGAGAGTTCAATCCATTCACATTTAGGGTAATTATTGATATATGAGGGCTTAATGTTGCTGTTTTGTCACTTATTTTCTGGTTCTTTTGCATTTCCTTTGTTTCTTTTCCCATTTGTTTTGGACTGCCAATTCAGTTTGGTTGTTCTGTCTTATGACTCTTCTAGTTTTCTCTTCGTTTAGCATATGTGATTTTGTTTTGATTATTTGTTTAGTGGTTACCTTGAGGTTTGTATAAAAAATCTTGTGTATGAGATAGTCCATTATCTGATGGCCTCTTATTTCCTTATACTAAGTCAATTCAATCACTTTCCTCTTCCCCTTCTAAGTTGTTCTTGTTATACTTTATTCTATCTTGTGTTGTGGGTATGTGTTTACAGTGATGAGGTTATATTTATTTTTGGTGAATTCCTTCCTTTGATCTTTGATTTTGGTATTTAAGTGGTTGCTAACCTATTCTGGTAAAGATCTACTATTTTTCTGAGTTTGTCTACCTATTTTTCTTCTTGCTCCAAGCTTTGTATTCCCTTTCTCTTCTTTTTTTCAGGCCTGAGGGCCTTCTTGAATATTTCTTGTAGTGGGGGTCTCGTGGCCATGAACTCCCTTAGCTTTTGTTTATCTGGGAAAGTTACTATTTTTCCGTCATATTTGAAGGATATTTTTGCTGGATAGAGTATTCTTGGCTGAAAGTTTTTGTCTTTCAGTATTTTGAATATATTATTCCATTCTCTTCTAGCCTGTAAAGTTTCTATTGAGAAATCCGCTGAGAGCCTGTTGGGAGTTCCTTTGTACGTTATTTTTTGTTTTTGTCTAGCTGCCCTTAATATTGTTTCTTTGTCAAACTTTGGCCAGCCTTACCACTACATGTCGTGGAGTGGGCCTTTGCCTGTTGACGTATTTAGGTGACCTGTTGGCTTCATTTACTGATATTTCCTGCTCCTTCCCCAGATTTGGGAAGTTCTCAGCTATTATTTCCTTGAATAGGCTCTCTGTTCCTCTTTCCCTCTCTTCTCCCTCAGGAATACCTATAATTCTTTTTTTTTTAATGTATTATTTATGTTTTTTTTAAATTTTTTGTTTATTGCAGTAACATTGGTTTATAACATTGTATAAGTTTCAGGTGTACATCATTATACTGCTATTTCTGCATAGATTACATCATGTTCACCACCCAAATACTAATTACAACCCATCACCACACACATGTGCCGAATTATCCCTTTTGCCCTCCTCCCTCCCCCCTTCCCCTCTAGTAACCACCAGTCCAGTCCCTATGTGTTTGTTTGTTGTTGTTTTTATTATCTACTACTTAATGAGTGAGATCATACGAGAATACCTATAATTCTTATGTTACATTTCCTAATAAAGTCAGATATTTCTCGGAGACTTTCTTCATTTCTTTTTAGTCTTAGTTCTCTCTCCTCTTCTATCTGGAGCATATCTGTATAGAGCATATCCTCTATAATGCTAATTCTTTCCTCCATATTGTCAGCTCTGTTCTTTAAAGATTGCAGATTCTCCTTTATCTCCTCCATTGTGTTCTTCATCTCCATCAGTACTGATTGGTTTTTCTTTAAGATTTCAATCTCTTTTGTGAAGAAACTCCTAATCTCATTGAATTGTTTGTCTGTGTTGTCTCGTATTTCGTTGAGTTTTTTTATGATAGCTATTTTGAAATCTCTGTCCTTTAGGTTATGGATTTCTGTGTCTTCAGGGTTGGTTTCTGGGTGCTTGTCATTTTCCTTCTGGTCTGGTGATTTCATGTACCTTTGCATTGTGGTTCCTGTATTGGCTTTGTTTTTCCTCATCCTGGAAATATCTGGTTGCAATTTCCACCCGCTGCCACTGTGTGTGGGGTTAAGAGCTGTGTAATCTGAGCCCCCTGCATTCTGCCACGGCTGTCTGCTGTGATCCACTGGCCGCTTGGTCTGGTCTGGTCAGCTGAGCTGCAGTGTCTGGCTTGCGGGGAGGGGGGGCTCTCTCTTTTGCCCGTTGGGTCCCTGGCGTGGGGGGCTTCTCACTCACCTCTCCTTATCCACTCTCCTGGGGTGCTCACATGTTGATGGTACCCTGTAGCAGTTCTGAGTCCTCTGTGTGGGAGTTTCCCACTGGCTGAGAGAGCCCGAAGAGCTATGGTTTCCCTGCAGAGGGCCGCCCCTCCCCCCTCTCTGGGAGCTGCGCGGACTGGGATCGCTGATCTGATGGGGAGGGAGAGGAGTTCTCCTTACCTCTCCCCACTTCCTCCGGGGGCCCAGCACCTTCCACTCTCAGATGTGCGGCAGTGTGGATCTTTCCAATCTTGCTTTTCACTGTCTAGGAGTCCGTTGTTGGTCTGTGACTGTTCCTTTTGTTGTATCTTATCAGGGGAAGAGTTTATGGGAAGGCTCACTCCGCCATGACGCTCTTAGTGTGGTTTTGATTTGCATTTCCCTGATGATTAGTGATGTTGAGCATCTTTTCTTGTGCCTATTGGCCATCTGTATATCTTCTTTGGAGAAGTGTCTGTTCATTTCCTCTGCCCATTTTTTGATTGGGTTGTTTTTTTTTTTTTTTGTTATTCAGTTGTGTGAGTTCTTTATATATTATGAAGATTAATCCCTTGTCAGATATATGGTTTGCAAATATTTTTTCCCAGCTGGTGGGTTCCCTATTCATTTTGATCCTGGTTTCTTTTGCTTTGTAGAAACTCTTTAATTAGATGAAGTCCCACTTGTTTATTTTTTCTTTTGTTTCCCTTGTCTGAGTAGACATGGAATTCAAAAAGATCCCTTTATGGCTGATGGCGAGTAGTGTACTACCTATATTTTCCTCCAGGAGTTTTATAGTTTCAGGTCTCACCTTCAGGTCTTTGATCCATTTTGAGTTAATTTTTGTGTATGGTGAAAGAAGATGATCTACTTTCATTCTTTTGCAAGTGGCTGTCCAGTTTTCCCAGCACCATTTATTGAAGAGACTTTCCTTTCTTCACTGTATGTCCTTAGCTCCTTTGTCAAAGATTAGCTGCCCATAGATATGAGGTTTTATTTTGGGACTCTCATTTCTGTTCCGTTGATTTGTGTGTCTGTTTTTGTACCAGTACCATGCTGTTTTAATTACTATCACTTCGTAGTATGTTTTGAAGTCAGGGATTGTGATGCCTCCAGCCTTGTTCTTCTTTTTCAGGATTGCTTTAGCTATATGGGGTCTTTTGTTGCCCCATATGAACGTTAGTATTCTTTGTTCTATATCTGTGAAGAATGTCCTTGGGATTCTGATTGGGATTGCATTGAGTCTGTAGATTGCTTTAGGTAGTATGGACATTTTAACAATGTTTATTCTTCCAATCCAAGTGCATGGAATATTTTTCCATTTCTTTATGTCATCATTGATTTTGCTCAATAACGTCTTATAGTTTTCATTGTATAGGTCTTTCACTTCCTTGGTTAAATTTACTCCTAGATATTTTATTCTTTTTGTTGCACTTGTAAATGGGATTGTCTTCTTGAGTTCTCTTTCTGTTAGTTCGTTGTTGGTATATAGAAATGCAACTGATTTCTGTAAGTTGATTTTGTACCTTGCTACTTGGCTGTAGTTCTTAATTATTTCTAATAGTTTTCCACTGGATTCTTTAGGGTTTTCTATATATAAGATCATGTCATCTGCAAACAGCGAGAGTTTCACTTCTTCATTGCCTATTTGGATTCCTTTCATTCCTTTTTCTTGCCTAATTGCTCTAGCCAGAACCTCCAGTACTGTGTTGAATAAGAGTGGAGAGAGTGGGCACCCTTGTCTTGTCCCTGTTCTCAGAGGGATGGCTTTCATTTTTTCCCTATTGAGTATGATGTTGGCTGTGGGTTTGTCATATATGGCCTTTATTATGTTAAGGTACTTTCCTTCTATGCCCATTTGTAGAGAGTTTTTATCATAAATGGATGTTGGATCTTGTCAGAAGCCTTCTCTGCATCTATTGAGATGATCATATGGTTTTTATTCCTCATTTTGTTAGTGTGGTGTATCACACTGATTGATTTGTGGATGTTGAACCAGCCCTGTGTCCCTGGTATAAATCCCACTTGATCACAGTGTATGATCTTTTTAATGTATTGCTGTATTCGGTTTGCCAATATTTTATTCAGGGGTTTTGCACCTATGTTCATCAGGGATATTGGTCTGTAGTTTTCCTTCTTAGTATTGTCTTTGCCTGGCTTTGGTATCAGGGTGATGTTGGCCTTGTAGAATGTGTTGGGAAGTGTTCCATCTTCCTCTATTTTTGGAATAGTTTGAGAAGGATAGGTATTAAGTCTTCTTTGATAAGCCTTTTTTTTTTTTTTTAAAGATTTTTATTTATTTTTTTCTCCCCAAAGCCCCAGTAGATAGTTGTATGTCATAGCTGCACATCCTTTTAGTTGCTGTATGTGGGACTCGGCCTCAGGATGGACGGAGAAGTGGTGCCTCGGTGCACGCCCGGGATCCGAACCCGGGCCACCAGCATCGGAGCGCGCGCACTTAACCACCAAGCCACGGGGCCGGCCCTATTAAGTCTTCTTTGAATGTTTGTTAAAATTCTCCAGAGAAGCCATCTGGTCCTGGACTTTTATTTTTTGGGAGGTTTTTGATTACTGTTTCAATCTCTTGTGATCAGTCTATTCAGGTTCTCTATTTCTTCTTGCTTCAGTTTTGGGAGGTTGTGTGAGTCTAGGAATTTATCTATTTCTTCTAGATTGTCCAATTTGTTGGCATATAGTTTTTCATAGTATTCTCTTATAATCTTTTATATTTCTGTGGTATCTGTTGTAATTTCTCCTTTTTCATTTCTAATTTTATTTATTTGAGCCTTCTCTCTTTTTTTCTTGGTGAGTCTGGCTAAGGGTTTGTCAATTTTGTTTATCTTCTCAAAGAACCAGCCCTTTGTTTCAGTGATTCTTTCTACTGTTTTTTTAACTTCAATTTCATTTATTTCTGCTCTGATTTTTATTATTTCCCTCCTTCTGCTGACTTTAGGCTTTGTTTGTTCTTCTTTTTCTAATTCTGTTAGGCATAGTTTGAGGTTGCTTATTTGGGCTTTTTCTTGTTTGTTAAGGTGGGCCTGTATTGCTATGAGTTTCCCTCTCAGGACCGCTTTTGCCGCATCCCATATGAGTTGGTATGGTGTCTTTTCATTTTCATTTGTCTCCAGATATGCTTTGATTTCTCCTTTAATTTCATCAATGATCCATTGGTTGTTTAGTAGCATGTTGTTGAGTCTCCATAGCTTTGTCACTTTCCCGGTTTTTTCCTTGTAGTTGATGTCTAACTTCATGGCAATATGGTTTGAAAAGATGCTTGTTATGATTTCAACCTTAAATTTATATAAGCATGCCTTGTTTCCCAACATATGGTCTATTCTTGAGAATGTTCCATGCGTGCTTGAAAAGAATGTGTAATCTGCTGTGTTTGGGTGGAGCGCTCTGTGTATGTCTATTAAGTCCATCTCATCTAGTTTTTCATTTAGGTCCATTATTTCCTTATTTATTTTCTGTCTGGATGATCTGTCCATTGATGAGAGTGGGGTGTTAAGATCCCCTACTATTATTGTGTTGTTACTAATATCTCCTTTTAGGTTTGTTAATAGTTGCTTTATGTACCTTGGTGCTCCTGTATTGGGTGCATATATATTTAAAAGTGATATGTGTTCTTGGTGGAGTGTCCCTTTTATCATTATATATTGCCCCTCTTTGTCTCTAATTACCTGTTTTACCTTGAAGTCAACTTTGTCTGACAACAGGCAACACCTGCTTTCTTTTGTTTGCCATTAGCTTGGAGTATTGTCTTCTGTCCTTTCACTCTGAACCTGTGTTTGTCTTTAGATCTGAGATGTGTTTCCTGGAGGCCACATATTGTTGGGTCCTGTTTTTAATCCATCCCACCACTCTGTGTCTTTTGATTGGAGAGTTTAGTCCATTTACAGTTAGGGTAATTATTGATATATGGGGGCTTGTTGTTGTTATTTTATTGCTCTTTTCCCGGTTCTTTTGCATTTCTTTTGTTTCTCGTCCCGTATGTTTTGGACTACCAATTTAGTTTGGTAGTTCTGTATGGGGGTTCTCTTAGTTTTCTCTTTCTTTATCGTGTGTGATTCTGTTCTGATTATTTGGTTAGTGATTACCATGAGGTTTGTATTAAAAAATCTCGTGGATGTGATAGTCCATTTTTTGCTGGCCTCTTATTCCCTTAGACTAAGTCAATTCAATCCCTTTCCTCTTCCCCTTCTACGTTATTGTTGTCACATCTTATTCCTTCTTGTGTTTTGAGTTCGTGTTTAACATGCTGAGGTTATATTTATGCTTGGTGCTTACCTTCCCTTGATCTTGGTTTTATAATTAAGTGTTTGCTAATCTATTTTTTTTGTGTGTGAGGAAGATCAGCCCTGAGCCAACATCCATGCTAATCCTCCTCTTTTTGCTGAGGAAGACTGGCTCCGAGCTAACATCTATTGCCAATCCTCCTCCTTTTTTTTCGCCCAAAGCCCCAATAGATAGTTGTATGTCATAGTTGCACATCCTTCTAGTTGCTGTATGTGGGATGCAGCCTCAGCATGGCTGGAGAAGCGGTGCGTCGGTGCACACCCGGGGTCCGAACCCAGGCCGCCAGTACTGGAGAGCACACACTTAGCTGCTGAGCCACGGGTCCGGCCGTGCTAATCTATTTTGATAGAGGACTGCAATTTTTCTGGTTTTGTTGAACTATTTTCCTCCTTGTTCAAAACTTTGAATCCCCTGTCTCTTTTTTTCCTCAGGGATGAGGGCCTTCTTGAGCACTTCTTGTAGTGGGGGTCTTGTGGCAATGAACTCCCTTAGGTTTTGTTTATCTGGGATAGTTATTATTTCTCCATCATATCTGAAGGATATTTTTGCTGGATAGAGTATTCTTGGCTGAAAGTTTTTGTCCTTCAGAATTTTAAATATATCGTTCCACTCTCTCCTAGCCTGTAAAGTTTCTGTCGAGAAATTGGCTGAGAGCCTGATAGGAAATCCTTTGTATTTTTTTTCCCATCTAGCTGCCCTTAATATTTTTTCTTTGTTCTTAACTTTTGCCAGCTTTACTACTATATGCCTTGGAGAGGGTCTTTTTGTGTTGATGTATTTAGATGTATTTATTTCATTCACTGGTATTTCCAGCTCCTTCCCCAGATTTGCGAAGTTCTCAGATATTATTTCTTTGAACAAGTTCTCTGCTCCTTTTTCCCTCTCTTCTCCCTCTCGAATACCTATAATCCTTATGTTGGATTTCCTAATTGAGTTGGATATTTCTCAGAGAACTTCTTCATTTCTTTTTAGTCTTAGTTCTCTTTCCTCCTTCATCAGGAGCATTTCTGCATTGCTGTCCTCAATATTGCTATTTCTTTCCTCCATATTGTCAGCTCTGATGCTTAAGACTTCCAGATTTGTCTTTATCTCCTCTATTGTGTTTTTCATCTCTAATATTTCTGATTGGTTTTTTTTAGAGTTTCAATCTCTTTTGTGAAGAAATTCCTGATTTCATTGAATTGTCTGTCTGTGTTTTCTTGTATTTCATTAAGCTTTTTTATGATGGCTATTTTGAATTCTCTGTTATTAAGGTCATACATTTCTGTGCTTTCCAGGTTGACTTCTGGGTGCTTGTCATTTTCCTTTTGGTCTGGAGATTTAATATATTTTTGCGTGGTGCCTGTCAGTGTTGGCTTACTTTTCCTCATAGTGAAAGTATATGATTGCAGTTTCCTCTTGCTGCCGCTGGGTGGGGGTCAAGGGCTGTGTGTTATGGCCTGCCTCAATCTGCGGGCACTCTCGTCCGCCCCTTGCTGATCTGAGGCACGGCTGAGTGGAGGCTGCTGGGGGTGAAGCATGGGAACAGCTGGAACTGGAGTGTGGGAACAGCTGGGACTGGAGCGCAGCTAGGCCGAAGCAGCTGGGGCTCGGGTGCAGGTGGGTTGAAGCAGCTTCAGCTGAAGTGCTGCTGGGCCGAAAAAGCAGGAGCTAGAGCACTGCTGGGCCGAAGAAGCTGGAACTGGAGTGCACTGGGCCAAAGAAGCTGGAACTGAGTGCACTGAGCTGAAGAAGGAGGAGCTGGAGTGCTGCTGGGCCAAAGAAGCTGGAACTGGAGTTTACTGGGCTGAAGAAGGAAGAGCTAAGGCGCCACTGGGCCAAAGAAGCTGGAACTGGAGTGCGCTGAGCCAAAGAAGCTGGAACTGGAGTGCGGTGGGCTGAGGTTGCTGGCACCAAGTCAGCTGGAGCCTGAGCACAGGCCAAGCTGAAGCTGCTGGAGCCAGGGGGAGGGGGCACGGTCAAGCCAAAGGAGCTGGGGGTGGGCCATGATCTAGCCAAAGGAGGTGGGGCTGTGGCATGGTGGAGCCAGGGAAGCTGGGGCCATGGCTTGGTCCAGCTGGAGCAGCTGTGAAGCCAGGGAAGCTGTGGCATGGTGGGGCCTGAGCTGCCGCTGCCTCTGGTGCAGGGGCACAGGCTCGCCCTGCTGCTGGTCGGGTCTGGGCACCAGGGGGCTGCTGCCTGTGGGGGTGAGGCACAGTCACACTGCCCCTGCTGGTGGGGCCTGGGTGCCTGGGGGCTGGTACCTTTGGGGACGGGGCTGAGATGAAGTGCCAGTCAGGAGGGCAGGGTGGGGGGGCACTTACTTTTGCCCCCCTGATCTCAGAGGTTTCTCGCCTCACTGTCACTCTCTGCTCCCCTGAGGGGCTAGCTTGTTGAAACTACCCTTGCAACAGTTCCGCTCCCTCTGCAGGGAGATCCCCTTGGGCTGTGAGGGGTCTTGGAGAGTGCCCGTTTTCATGTGGTGAGCCGCCCCTCCCCCTCCTCTGAGAGCCACATGGTCTCAGTCTCTGCGTCACAGTCCTTGGGGAAGGAAGGGAGCTCCTCTTACCTCCTTCCACTTACTCGGGGGATTCCGGCATCTCAGTCCTCAGGTGTACGGCTGCCTGGGTGCCTCAGACGTCCCCTGTGTTGTGTGACTAGCTTTTGCTGGAATATGACTGTCCTTTTTGTTATGTCTTAGAGGGGGAGAGTTCAATGGGGGAAGCTCACTCCACCATGATACTGACCTCTTGTTTCCTAATGTAATCTCCTTAAACTCCACGTCCCTGACCTCCCAGGTGCTGCAGCCTCGATCCCTAGGTTCATAGTCCCTGGCCTCAGAAGCTCTCTTCCTCCTATCAAAAGAACCCTAGCTACCCCTTCCCCAGGACCCTGGCCATCCATTTGAGCCTCCATTTCTTTGTGTTCTGGCTCATTGCATCTGGACGTCTGAGCACTGAATTAGGGATGGGGTGGGGAGTGTGGAGACCTGGATGTGATACAGAGACGACAGTTTAGGATTGTATATCATCACCATGGAAACACCTGGTCATGTGCTTTGGGCACAGATTCAGGTGGGTGGGACCAGAGATAGACCAGGAGGGGCTCCAATCTCCACCCCACAGAGTGTTCCTGAGCGGCTGCCCTCCTGCTAGGCCTCTTCTCTCCCCTAACCTTCCCAGAGCATTGGGTCCCTGGAAAGCATCAGGTTCTGGGGGCTCAGTGAGGAACTGGGGAGCTCCAGGATTGAGGGGATGCCCCACTTCTAGGTCAGTGAGTGAGGGAGGCAGAATAAGTATCAGATAAAGAGCCCTTCACAGGACACCCACAACTGACAAGGGCAGATTAAACACCAGCTAAAGGAGACCATTGGAGGACCCTCAGAATGAGAGAGGAGTGAGCGAAGCGAGGAGGTTCACTACTCATCAGAGAAGACCTGAGAGTGGAGCAGTGAGTCTTGAGATGGAAGTGCGTGAAGAGGGCTGGACGTACCGGGAGACCCACGTGGCCCAAGAACTCAACGTCTCTGACTCTGGCTTAGAAGAGGCCCAAGTCTTCAAGCTGTTGGGAGGGCAGGGCTTTTAATGAAATAACATCTGTTAGGAAGGTCTGGGTGACTTAAGGGCTGTCCTGCCCAAAGATCCATGCCTGGGCCAGTTTCTTGATGTGCTCTGGAAGCCAATGCTTATTACCATTTTATTCTTGGAGCTCCACTTTCCTTAAGACATTGAGTGAATCAACAATGAACTGAGCCAAAGTTTAAAAATATCTGCACATGGAGGAAGATGGGCACCGATGTTAGCCCAGGGCCGTCTTCCTCAGCAAAAAAAGGAGGAGGATTGGCGGATGTTAGCTCAGGGCTGATCTCCTCACAAAAAAAAAAAAAAAAAAAAAAAAAAAAAAATATCTGCACAAAAATGCAAGTGCTTAGAACATTGCCAGATTGTGAATAGAAGCCAAAGCAGCAGAATTATCTTTTGAAAAACCCACAAGGCTGGCATCCAAAAGCTAACTCCCAGAAGATATGTTCATAAAATCTTTTCAGAAAAATCACATCTGAGTCTAGAGGGCTCTTTTGGCCCACCCCGGAGTTGGGGAAGTCCTTCATAACCCATCAGTGATGGCCAAAACTGGTTCTCTAGTTTCTGAATGTGCCTGAGAATGGGCCTCTGCCTCATCTAGAGATCACCCAAGAGGCCTCAGAGAAGTCAAGCCAGTTGTAGAAGGCACAAGGCTGCCCTCGCTGGGCTCCAGAGGGCATGGCAGCCTGCAGAGGCTCACGGGGTGGGGGCAGCAGGAAGCACAGTGCTGGAGTGAGCAGCAGCGAAGACCTTAGGTGCGCAGAAAGGAAGAGAGAAATGAGAGGCACAAGGAAGTGCAGAAATGGCAAGGAACAAGCAAAAACCATCGGAGTAAGTAACAACTTACAAGGAGAGGAGTCTAGAACTGCAAGAAAAATGGCAGAAAACTGTGGACCCATCTGGAATGCAGGCAGGCGACCTTGGTACCACAGAGCCCCTGACCTCCTCGTGCCCCCTAGTGGCTGCAGGGCAAGCTGTGGTCCAGGGCAAGACGGAAGTGCCAACTCCCGCAAGTTTTCACAGAAGTGCATCTCAAATTGAACTGTTTCAAAGACCAAGCAGAGTAAAATCATTTCCAGGAAGACCCGGGTGATGGGGTCTCAAGGCAACGTTTCCTCTCCTTTCCATGCAATGGAATTTGGGCTTGAAGAGGGGCCTCCCCTGGCTTACACTTCACTTAGGGATTGAGAACTTTAGTGTAAATGTAATTCTTTCCAAGAATGCAGGGGTTTTTTTTTTTTTTTTTTTTTTGCAATTTCTAGAAATTTTGTGAAGTGAAAATTTTATGAACGTCTGCCAAATATATCTTATGTTTAAGATTCTTCCTGTTTGTGTATCTGTGGCTTCATGTGAAAGAAAAATTTCAAAATTAAGGTTAATAAAAAGTAAGAATGCTTGTGTTTTATGTTACTTTAAAGAAGCTCCCCAAGGGGGTCTGCTGCGCGCTGTGGGATGGGTGCCATTTATCCTGTCAAGAGAGACTGGCATTCCTGCTGGGTGGTCCTTGACAAAAGCACTTTACTCCTCATCCCGTTTGGCTCTCAGGACGGTGCTGTGAGGGAGGCGGGATCCCCAAGAGTTGGTGAAGTTATTGCACCACTCCACAGCAAGGGTGGTATCAGGAGAGCCAGCGCTGGAGAGCTCCTGGTGCCTGGGCGGGTTCTGAGCACTTGGTACTTTGGCTTAGTGACAATGCCGTCTACACAGAAACTGAAATAGAGTAATGTACACCTGAAATTTGCACAATGTTATAAGCCAATATGACCTCAATAAAATAATAAAAAAAATAAATGCAACTTATGAGCCACCCCCCCAAAAAAACATAAACCAATTTTTAAAGTGAAAGGAAGCCTTGAGACATGAGGTCACTTGCCCAAGATCCCACAGCTACTCTGTGGCTGAGTGGGTCCTGTCCTCTGGCTCCCTGGACTTCTGCCATCTGCGTTTGCCTGAGGTCCACCACCTTGGCCATGCTCTATTCTGCCTCAGTCTCCCAAGTGATGGGCGAAGGCCTCCAGTGGAGACTCTTGTCCACTAGTGCAGAGTAGGGGACACGTGAAGTGAGGCCAAGCGTTTGTTCACGGGATAAGTTGTCCACTCAGGCACTGCTCTGTGGGCGATGGAGTGTATCATCCAGCCTGTTCTGCGGAGGGCGGGGTGCTGTGCAGTCAGATGCTGCAGTGCCCTGAACATTGGGGTTCTTACTGTCCCCTTAAACTCTTTCTTCGGTTTTCTCAGGCTCTCTCCGTGTTCTTTTTAGAGCACCTGGCTTAAGGTGGCCAGGGCAAGGAGGTGGGGAGAGCGACCTCAGGGCCAGTGGGACTGCAAGGGAAGCCCAATGCCTTGCATCCCGAGGCCACTTCTGACTCCCCAGACCCAGAGCCACCTGCCACCTCCCCAGTCTCCCTCTCACCTGCTCCTGGAGGCACCACTCCTGCCTTCGTGTCCTCATGATGCCCTTAGGAGGCCCTGGCCAAGGCAGATATTTCTGTCCTTCTTCCAGGGCACTTTTGTGTCGACACAATGGCAGGGACAGAACAAGCCTGTCTTGCCTCAGAACAAGCCTGCCCTGTGCACGTGTTGGTCAGCCCCAGCTGATCACATGGCTACCCAGTGTTTGGTCTGGCTACTGTCTGAAAGGACAGGCCCAGAGTTTCTAAGACCAACCCAAAGTTGAGCAATTGTCCTCGTTTCTGGGGATCTGGGATGTCTGGCTGACTCTTTGGCAGAGAATTGATTCCTTCTGCAAGCCCCCAACTGTCTCCCCAATGGCCCACCTGGCCAGCAGCTCCCTGGCTATGCCTCTGTTGGGGTCTCAGGGGTCCCCAATAGTCCTCAGAAGCAGGTCTACCTGGAGAAACAGTCTTAAATTGAGGCCCAAGGGTGCCTGTCATCACATTCAATATTGTGTGTGGAGATGATGTATTTGGAATTGTGTGTGAGTGACAATGTGCATTTTCTGAGGGGATGACAGATAGCGTTTTTTCAGTTCTCAAAGAGTCCATGACCCGGGAGAGGTTAAGAACCACTTATCTAAGGAAACCCATCCAGCTCTGAAAGGCCCAAGATTGACTCTATCTGGATCTCTTTTCTTTCCTGTTCCCAGAAGCCAAAGGGACAGGGAGGGGACTTGCAGGGAACCTAGAGGCCTGGGCTGGGGGATGATGGCGTGGGAGGCAGGTAAGGACCCTGTGGCCTTCTGCATCCCATTCAGGGTCCTGCACAAATGACTTAATGACCCCCATCATAGCTTCAAGGGTCCATGAAGGGTAGGGCTATGGGTAGATGGGGGGTTCCCAGAGAGAATCCAAGTCTGTCTTCACTGCGGGCCTGGGATAGCCCTAGATCTGACACCTGGGTGTAATTTGTCTGTGAAGAGGCTAAAGCACATAACCAGGCTGAATGTTGGGCTTTTGCACATTTCACTTTGGAATTCATCCAGGTTCCTTTGGTTCTGATCTCTTGTAATGAGTCAGTTGGTTTTCTAGGCAACTGGACTGAACCATTAGGTGACTTTTTAAATGGCAAACATCACAACAGACCAGGCATGGGAAGCTACCTATCATGTTGTAGCTTAACAATACTGGGGAGTTTGGTGGGAGCTAAAATCTTTGTACGTGGCCTTCCACTGAGCCAGAACCTAGATGGTGGTGGGCCACGGAGCAGGTGGTGCCTATTCGGAGGCTGTCTCACTTTCACAAGTCTTGTAAGATCCTTTTCCCTTAGTTTAGACTATCTAATGATCTGTAAGCTACAAAAGCCATTACCTGACACCTAATTATTCTTGACAAGTGGTGCCAAAATGTTACAACACTATTTGACTATCCCATAGGGGTATTTTGGTGAAAAAATAGACCATTGATTAGTTCCCAATGACTGGGATTAGATTTGTGACACAAAAACCTACTTGTTCCTACCCACATACTGGATGGGAACACATTACTTGCTTCCAAGATTGTCCCTGGCATTGCCCAGTGTCCATTTTGGCCCATCAGTTTCTCCTCTAGGAAAAAAGCAATTAGATAATTTAATTCAAGCAGGAAAATCTTGGGCCTTGACTCACAAACAGAAACCCTAACCACTCAAGGGGAATTCGGAATTGCTTTCTTCTTTCCTCTTGCCTCTTCACTTCATGTTTTACAGGAGGCCCAGAAAATGGAGAAGTCCCACGTGCTATGACTCAGGGACTAGCAGGCAAGTGAGACTAAGCCACTGAGGCTATAGACCTCCTCTCTCAAGAGGTTCGTGAAATAGGGCCGAGATTAGGGTGAGGTAAGAGAGGCACTCACCTTGGGCACGAAATTTAAGGGAGTCCCCAAAAATCCTGTAATCAAGATAATATTTTACTGTAATCTTTTTAAAAATCAAAACTAATACCAAAAAAATCCGTGAGAAATAAAATACCAACTTTTTTTTTTTTTCCATGAGGAAGATCAGCCCTGAGCTAACATCCATGCCAATCCTCCTCTCTTTTTGCTGAGGAAGACTGGCTCTGGGCTAACATCTGTGCCCATCTTCCTCCACTTTATATGGGACACTGCCACAGCGTGGCCTGACCAGGCAGTGCATTGGTGCGCACCCGGGATCCAAACCCAGGCCACCAGCAGCGGAACATGTGCACTTAACCACTACACCACCTGGCCGGCCTAAAATACCAACATTTTAAATAAAGAAGGATCAGTAACAGTACTGTGCTGAGCTATATTGGAATTTGGGGCTAAAGGAAAAATCAGTAATACTGATCCTGTTTTTATTTGAAATGTTGATATGTTGGTCATCACGGATTTTTTTTTTTTTTTTTTTGCATTGGTTTGCTGCATTTGCCTCACCCTAGTCCTGGTCCTGTATAAAATTGGAGGGGTGGTGGTTCAAAGCAGGGTGGCCTTAGCTATACCAGTGGTCTCTCGAGGGGACTATGTGGTGTTTGGAGGAAAGGGTAGTACTTACATTCCTGCACACCTGTCTGGGATTTTTAATATTACTAAAAAGATCCAGGAAAAAAGAAGAAAAAGAAGAATGAGAAGGAGGAAGAGAAGGAGGAGGAGAAAAGCTACTGCCCCAAAATGGCGCAACAAATGACCATCCAGCAAAGGGAGCAGGGGAACCACACAGAAGCTGAAACAACTACCCCTGGGTGACACTCCAGCTGCGTGGAGATGTACAGGGGTGGCCCCAGGTATGACGGCCTGTCCTTCAGACCACGAGGGGCACCTCGTCCACAGCTCAGTGTCTACAACAACAGGTACACTATTGGGCTACCTTCATCAGCACAACCTTACTCTCCTAGGAGACTCTCATACACAACTTTATTGTTCATTCTTCTGGAAAGACCCATAAACTCTTCAATAGAAAGCAGGAAACAGTTTATAACACTAAAACTCTCTGAATCCTCTCCTTGCTGTGTCCACCAATCCTAAAGGATTGTATCAGGATCTTTACCCAATTCTAAGTCCTTGAATTGAAAGATCCACCCTAAACTAGACTTCTGGTCTCAAAACATCTTAGCCTTGCCTTTTCCCACTAACATGCCCCACCCCACTCTACTGAGGTGGTGTTCTCCCATCTCAGTTTCATCTTATCAAAAGAAAGAAAGGGAGGGAAGGAAGGGAAGGGGGGAGGGAGAGAAGGAAAAAAAGAAAAAGAAAAAGAGGAAGGAAAAGAGGAAAGTGAAGAAGAAGAAGAAAATAAATTATAGGTATGTCAGATGAGTTTCTTTCTCTTCCTGGTCTTCTATTGATCATGAAAACGATAAGGTACAGTCAAAAGAAAAGTAATCACCTAAGATAGAACCATTTGGAGGAATTAAATATTCTTTTTTCTTCTCCTTTCCGGTGTCTGTTAAAACCACTAATAATTTAAAATAATCTGAAAAGATCATAAGCAAATATTTATTTTCCCCCGATTTTTAAATGAAATAAAAGTGGAAAAATCCTGAATCCACATCCAGCTCAGGCAGACGATGTGTAACAATGTCTGTGCTGGTTCGAGAGGGATCATGTCATCCTTGAGCTTACGTTGAGAACAAAATTAAGATTTCCGTGAAAGCTGTCCCTCTGCTCTGAAGGTCTCCTTCCCAGTACTGGAGCAGGGGGGTTTATTCAGAGTACTTCCTGACATTAATACCTGAAAGAAATTTGAGTGGTACTCTCAAGATCTCAAGAATAAGACTTAAGTAGAAATAACTCTCACGATTTACAGTTGAAGAAGCAGAAGGCTAGAGACAAAAATGTTAGTATATGTTTCGAAAAGATTAGTATATACCCCAATATACAGCATCACCATTTACAGTCCAATAGACTTCCAGCAAGTGACATCTTTTTAGGACCCATTTTTATCCTCTGAAGAACTGAGATGATATCTGTGCAGCATTTCTTCGTGACATAAAGCACATTGATTGGGAGTCAGGCAGCCATGTTCCCACCCAAAAGCCTGTCTTTTCCCAGCCTCCCTAGCAGCTGGATTCCCTGTGACTACATTTTAGCCAATGATAGGTACAGAAAAGACTATGTGTGGTTTCTGAGCAGTCTCCTTAATAGAGAGTGGGTGCACCCTTCTCCCTTTCCTTCTCTTTGCTGCCCAGAATATGTGATGGCTGGAGCTCTAGCAGCAATGCTGGGCCATCCTGCCCAAGGATGGCAGTGCAGAGAGCTATGAGCCTGCATTCTTGAGGATAAATAAAGTCCTATCCATTTTTACATTGTAGCTCTTTCGGGTTCATTTGGAGATGCAGTTAATCCTTACTGATGAAGCCTTCCTGTTGGAGTTGCCATGTGGCATCCAGGGGAAATCTCCATATCTGCCTGTGTAACGTACAATTGAGAGAAAACCTGAAAGGCCACAAAGTCAAACGCGTAACATGACTAAGCTCAGTGCTGGAGGATTTTAGGCAACTGCCACTTTTTTCCACTGCTTAACTTTTTTGTTTTTACTAATTTTCTACAACCAACAAGTATTACATAATAAAGATTAAATAGGAAAATAAAAAAGAAAATGGTAAAGGGCATCAACAGACAGTTCACAGAACCGGATTTGTACATTTAGCCGCCATGAAAAATGTTCAACTTCTTGGGTTGTTATAATGAAAAGCAAAACCCTGAGAGTCTCTTTTTCAGTTCTCATAGAAACAGATAATCTTTACATAATACCCAGGATAATAGAAACTGTGAACGCATCTGTCTCAAATACATATAAAACCTTCCCACTGAGGCATAGGATGGACTGGGCTGGGAGAGGCAGGCAGGGGCGAGAGAGTTTGCTAGAGTTCTTAAGGCAGGCAAGAAATGGACACTGTTAAGCTTAAGAAACAAATATAGGGTTCGGCCCTGTGGCATAGAGGTTAAGTTTGCACGCTCCGCTTCGGTGGCCCAGGGTCGCTTCTGCGGGCCACCTGGGGTTCGCCAGTTTAGATACCGGAGGCGGACCTGTGCACTGCTCAGCAAGCCATGCTGAGGCGACGTCCCACATAGAGCAACTAGAAGGATGTGCAACTATGACCTGCAACTATCTACTGGGGCTTTGGGGAGAAAAAAAAAAGGAAAAAACGAGGAGGATTGGCAACAGATGTTAGCTCAGGGCCACTCTTCCTCAGAAAAAAAAAGAAAAAAGAAGCAAATATAAGTAAATAAATATAAGGATGGATCTTCAGGACAATCACCATAAAAACCAGAATGCCCTGCTTTTTTTTTTTAATTTTTTTTTTCCCCCAAAGCCCCAGTAGATAGTTGTACGTCATAGTTTCACATCCTTCTAGTTGCTGTATGTGGGACGTGGCCTCAACATGGCTGGAGAAGGGGTGCGTTGGTGCGCGCCCGGGATCCGAACCCAGGCTGCCAGTAGCGGAGCGCATGCACTTAACCGCTAAGCCACGGGGCCAGCCCCAGAATGCCCTGCTTTTGAAGCACTAGGAACAAAACCCCCAAAACTTGACCTATCCAAAGGAGGCATGAACGAAAATTGAACAGACAAAACCTTAGCAAACTAGATCTATAAGGTAACGTTGTTTTCTTGTTAAAGGTTATAAACCAAAACCTATAACATCTACTTAATTTAAAACTTTAGAAGCATCCCCTTTAAAACCAAGCACAAGATCAGAGGTCCACACCGTAGCTCCACAGTTGAACATATTTCTGGAGACTGGCAAAACTCTAGGATGAGAGAAAAAGTGAGAGAGGGACAGGATAGACGATAGATAGATAAAAATAAGAGGAAAGACTAAAAAGAGAGAGAATAACACCAACATCATTTGCAGGTGATGTGATCATCTATTGAGAACACCCACCAAATAAAACAGCTATTTCCAAGTTTTGTCCTGGAGCATCTTGAGGCTCCTCCTCAATCTGGATGTCTTCTCCCCATGGACACGCCCAGGTCGGCTGTAGGGGAGGAGGTAAGAAATGCCCAGACAATGGTAGTTTCCACAGGAGGAAAGTGTAGGTTTCTGCATCCAGCATCTAAGGGGCAGCATGAGAGGCAGAAAGACTTAGGATTACCCCAGCTCCAAAAGGCATCGTTTCTATTTTTACGATGTGTTTAATAGCCTTCATATCAGTACAAAAATAGTATACGTGTATATGTCACTCATTCTCCACATGCACACATACACACGCACAATAACCTTGACCAAAGAAGTGCAAACTGGAATCAGAAACGTATTCACTCAATGACGTTTCATGTCGTGGGCCATTAGCTGTCTTTTAGGTTTTATGTTAGAAAGGCTGGTAATTGTATAACTGTGTGCCCACTCCAGAGGTGGAAAAGTCAAGTGTACCTATCTCACAAGGAAACAAAGTGAAACCCAACAAAAGCCAAAGGGAACTCTGATTACCTTCTCTGGAGTCAATTCCAGGATTTGTTTTGTTGTGATTGGAAATTCAAGAACAAATGCATGATCCCGGTGATTGTTCCCAGGAACTGAGCCAGGAGAAAGTGAAGGCATTTATACTTAAAGAAAACCTTGGTTAAATGTTTATATCTTTAGTAACATATTTCCTTTGATCCAACTTCTTGCCTTTCCAAGATGAATTAGAAATAAATTGATGGGACACCACAAGTTAAACACAGCACTGTGCCTGGGACAGGCTATTTCAATTCTCACAAACTCAGGCGGTACAAATGGCCACGTGCTCACACAGCCAGCCCCTCCAGGACTCAAGGATGGGGAACCAGGATGGGGTCAGGACAGCCACGTGGGCTGTGTCAGTGGGGTGGAGGGAACATTAGTATTTCATCCCGTCTACACGGTGAGCAAGCAGAGATGTGGAAGAGTCCCCTGTTGTCAAGAAACATATGTAAGAAAAAAGCCAAGTCATCAACAAGCTAATTTATAATATAGGCCCAATTATTTCAGTAAACAAAAATAAAATGTTAATCTGTCAGGCCAAATACAGACTGAGGTGTATAATTGATAAAGAATTATTACGTAAGTGGCAAGTTTCACATAAAAAGGAAAAGATTAGAGCAGAACTTGGGAATGTCAATGTGTTTTCTAACTCATAAAAGATTAGTTCTCAATTGAAAAATCATAAGAAGAATAAGACTTAGGTAGAAAGTAGAGTTTCCCTGTCAAGTCTGTCCAACACAGCTCTCTATTCAAATCACTCAGAGGGATTTTTAAACATACAGACGTCCAGGGCCTCATCTGGAAATGCCAGTGCAGGGAACCTGGACTAGGCTGGAGAATTGATACTTTTCATATCTCGGGGTCTTTCCATTTAAAGATAGTGACTTTAAGTTGGCATTTCTTTTTCTCCCCCAAATCAGGTAAGGACAACAAGTATGATCTTCAAATAAACTAGGGGAAGCTGAAATGCTGAAGCACCAAATGGGAGAGGAGCCATAATCGGGGGCAGGGGAGGGAGGGCTCAGAATGGGCTGCAGAAGGAGTGGACATCCTAGCTGCACAATGAAAACACCTTTCTTGCAAGATCAGGAGTGGGGTGCAACTACCTTCTCTGTGTGGAGAGGAAGGAGTAGGTACAAATAAGGAACCACATACTCAAGCCATATAGACAGAAAATAGTCAGTTTGGTGGAGAAAAGGGAGAGCTTTTCCCTATGTCCATCACTGTCTGTTCACTGTTGGCAAGAATTGACAAAAATATAAAAGATATGAAAGACATAGAGCAGTGGGCCATCTCTGAGGGTTGGAATGTTGACAGTGTGGCCACCTTGGAAACCAGCTCTGGCAGGGCTGACCTCAGGCATGTTCTAAGTTCCAGCAGTTCCTCTCCAAGGAGCACACCCCAACATGACTCTTGGACATGGGCCCAGGGGACTAGAAGGCTTTGTCTTTCTAGACAGTCTAGACAGATAACATCATAAAGCCTGGGGACAACACAAAGATCCCTCAGCAGAAGAATGGAGAAATAGATTGTGTACAGTCATTAAAGTGGAATGCTGTCCAGCAGGGAGAATGGCCAACAAATGTCGCCACTTCCTCCAAAGCGGAGCAAGTTCTCAAATGTAATGTTGATTAAGAAAAGCAAATCGCAAAGGAAGATAGAGAGCATAAAACCGCTTCTTTGAAAGTCCAAGTACATACGAAACTGTTGAATATAATGTGTAGGGATAAAAAAAGATATTGAAAATTTATGAAGAATAACAGGTGATTAGAAAGCACACATTTAGGGTTGGGATTGCCCTGTGGTGGGGGCACTGTGAAGGCCCCAAAGGCAGTGATAATGCCCAATTTTGTAACCTGAGTGCCAGGTACACTGGTCTTTGTTCTATTTTCTTCTTTATCTTAGAGATACATTTTTTTTTAAATTGATGTTTTAATAGTTTATAACATTGTGAAATTTTGGGTTGTACAGTTTTGTTTGTCCATCACCATATATGTCTCCCTTCACCCGTTGTGCCCACCGCCTACCCCCATTGCCCCTGGTAACCACAATACAGTTTTCTCTATCCATGTGTTGGTTTATATTCCATGAGATCATGCAGTGTTTGTCTTTCTCTTTCTGGCTTATTTCACTTAACATAATACCCTCCAGGCCCATCCATGTTGTTGCAAATGGGACGATTTTGTCTTTTTTTATGGCTGAGTAGTATTCCATTGTGTATATATAGCACATCTTCTTGATCCAATCATCAGTTGAGGGACACTTAGGTTGCTTCCATGTCTTGGCTATAGTGAATAATGCTGCAGTGAACATAGGGGTGCATAAGCCTCTTTGGATTGTTGATTTCAGGTTCGTTGGATAGATTCCCAGTAGTGGGATAGCTGGATCATAGGGTATTTCTATTGTTAATTCTTTGAGGAATCTCCATACTGTTTTCCATAGAGGCTGCACCAGTTTGCATTCCCACTAGCTGTGTATGAGGGTTCCTGTTTCTCCTCATCCTCTTCAACATTTGTTATTTTTTGTCTTGGTGATTATAGCCATTTAATGGGCATGAGGTGATATCTTAGTGTTGTTTTGATTTGCATTTCCCTGATGATTAATGATGTTGAACATCTTTTCATGTACCTATTGGCCATCTGTATATCTTCTTTGGAGAAGTGTCTGTTCATTTCCTCTGCCCATTTTTTGACCGGGTTGTTTGTTTTTTTGTTGTTCAGTTGTGTGAGTTCTTTATATATTATGGAGATTAACCCCTTGTCAGATATGTGTTTTACAAATGTTTTTTCCCAGCTGGTAGGTTGTCTGTTCATCTTGATTCTGGTTTCATTTGTCTTGTAGAAGCTCTTTAATCTGATAAAGTCCCACTTGCTTATTTTTTCTTTAGTTTCCCTAGTCTGGGTAGGTATGTCATCCGAAAAGATTCCTTTATGACCAATGTCAAATAGTGTGTTGCCTATATTTTCTTCTATGAGTTTTATGGTTTCAGGTTAGAGATACATTTTATATTTCATATATTCTCTCATGTGCCAGGTATTTCATTTTTTAAAATGGAAAAAAGTAACCACACATTTAAACCTTGGCTAGCTCTGGGCCCTCCTCCACATGAACCTTCTGCAAAAAGCTGGTTCAGAAAACACCTTGAATGAGATGAGTTATCGAAAAGGAACCAGAAAAAGATCTGTACAAAGGTATTACAAAGAAAAGGGAAAGAAGAGGAAAAACAATTAACCAAGAATGCTCAGAAAAACCTTGATACATGGCCAACAAAAGTGAAGACCAACACTTTGCGCTTATATTTAATGAAGTGATCACCTCTAAAGACAAGGGGCAAATGTGGAGATCCAAAAGCTCGGAGATTTGAGGCCTTGACAAAACTGAGTGTAGAAACTGCAACCTGCCCCTGCCCCCTCCCTGTGGGTCGGGGAGGAACAAGAATGTTCTCTGGGATTAAATCTGACTTGGGAGACTTTCTTAGGGATCTCCCCAGTCTCCCATATATCCTCATAGTGGAACCACTTAAGCCATTTCAAATGATGTCTATTTCATTTTTAACTCACTCAGCCCCTGTCTTTGAGACCTTCCTGTGTGCCCAGTGCTGTGCCAAGTGAGTCCTGCTCTAGAGGCCTTGGTCTGCAGGTGGAAATGACGATTAAATGGTGTCGTGGGAAGGGGCATCCAAGGGCCCTCCAAGCAGAGGGTCTAACCTGATCCAGGTGTCTGGGAAACTTACCAGAGGAAGCAGCTTCCTAGGTGGAGCGTAAAGGATGAGTAAGAGTCAGCCAGGGAAGATGAAGGGTGGAGGGTGAGAAGAATGTTCCAGATGGGGGAACAGAATATGCAAAGGCCTAAGGGAGGCAAAAGGTGTGGAATCCTAAAGGAGAGGCCAGGCCCAAATAGAGATGCCTTGCAGGCCAGGTTGGGGAATGTGATGTTATCTTACAGGAATTGGAAAACACTGACCATTTTAAGCAAGGGAATTATATGATCAGGCTGGTATTTTAGAAAATTCACTGTTTTCCATTGCATCAAACAATTCTTCGCCCCATTGAGACATTTAATCTCGCTGCCCGCTTGCCTTCAATTATCCATTATCCTCCTCACTTCCCTCCCTACATAGGTCAGATTCCAAGGGTCATCATCATAAATACTCTCTCACGTCAACTCTCTCCTCCTTTGCTCCACTCTCTCAGTGCTGGACTCCCCTGGCTACTTCCATCCATGCTGGCCAGTGATCTGTCCATTCAACACCTGTAGGCCAATTGAGCTCATGTTAACAGCATGACTATAAATTTCAGATCTCAGATGGGCACACACGGGCCCTGACCATTCTACTCCAATCTCCACAATGCTTGCTTTCTCACCTGTATTATTTCCTATGGCTGCTGTAACAATGACTACAAACTTAGTGGCTTAAAACAACACAAATTTATTATTTTACGGTTCTGGAGCTCAGAAGTCCAAAATGATTTTCACTGAGTGTGTTAGTTTGCTAGGGCTGCTGTAACAAAATACCGTACCACCTAGGTATGGTGGCTTAAATAACAATAATTTTTTTTTTTATTTTTAAAAATTACATCAAATTTTATTTTCTCCAAGTTAACATAGCCATCTTATCAGGAATTTATTTTCTCACAATTCTGGAGGCTAGAGGTCCAAGATCAAGATGTCGGCAGGTTTGGTTTATTCTGAGGCTTCTTCTCTTGGCTGTCTTCTCCCTGTGCCCTCACACGGTTTTCCTCTGGGCATGCACACCCCTGGTGTGTCTCTATCTAAGTTCCCTGTTCTTATAAGGACACTAGTCAGATTGGATTAGAGCCCACCCTAATGGCTTCATTTTACCTTAATTACCTCTTTAAATGCCCTCTCTCCAAATACAGTCACATTCTGAGGTAGTCGGGGAGGGGCAGATTAGGGCTTCAACGTATGAATTTGAGGGGGACAGAATTCAGCCCATGATACTGGGGTAGGATCAAGGTGTTGGATGGATTGTGTTCCTTCTGGAGGCTCTAGAGGAGAATTCGTTCCCTTGCTTTTTTCAGCTTCTCGAGTCTGCCCACAATCTGTATCTTGTAGCCTGGCGAAACACCAGCTTCTGCTTCTATCTTCAGATCTCCTTCTCTGACCCTCCTGTTTCCCTCTTTCCCTATGAGGACCCTTGTGATTACCCTTGAGATAATCCAGTATACTCTCCCCATCTCAAAGTCCTTAATCACACCTGCAAAGTCCCTTTATATATATATCATGTATCATATCATGTAATCAATATATCATACCCTCTCTGCTCCCCTCACATTCCCAGCACTTCCTCCCCACCCCATCACACTTCACTGGAAACATAGACTCCATCAGACCAGAACTCCTTGTCATCCCACCATCAAAATTCTCCCCTCCCTGTGTCTGGACTCATGCTGTCAGCTGGCCTGCTGTCATCCTGGATGCCTGTCCCTTCTTCCATCTACAGTCAAGATGTTCATCCTTGCTTTGGCTCCTGTTGGCAGACAGTTCTCCATGGTCTCTTGTATTTCTGCACATCTTGTGAGGCACTGACTTTTGTTCTGGATGATCTTTTCAAGGATATTTTTATAGAAAACAGCCTTAGAAGACAGAGATGATATCTAACCCCTGAAGCAAACGGTAGGCATGCATCTTTTGACAGCATCCATGAAACTTGGCAGGCTAACTTGTGAGCATAATATCTCAGACCCTTCACAGTTCTCAACAGGTCCCATCTCCTCTAGCTTTCTCAAGGTCTTCACACCTCACTTACCTCTTCATCCATTGTTCCATTTCTAATGGCTCATTCTCATCAGCGTATAGTTATGCTCCACCATATCCCTTCTTAAAAACAAAACAAGCAAAAAAAGACTCTTGTTTGACACCTGCTTGCCTTCCAAATAAAAGCCCATTTCTCTGTTTTCTTCTCAGCAAAAATTCATAAAATTTCGTCTATAGAAATGCTGTCCAATAGAACTTTCTAGAATGATGGAAATGCTCTGTCTCTGCATTGTCTGATTTGGTAGCCGCTAGTCTCAGGTCGCTGTTGAGCATTTGAAATGTAGCTAGTGCAACTAAGGAGTGAATTTTTAATTTAATTTAATTTAAATAGTCACATGTGACTAGTGGCTACCGTATTGGAAAGCACAGGTCTATAGTGATTCTCCATTTTACATTCCATTCTCTTCTCAATCCGCTCCACTTGTCTTCTCTCCCCACATCTCCACCAGGACTTCTTTTCTCAAGGCCACCAATGGTTATGTGTTGTCAAATCTGATGATCATTGTTCTGTCCTTTTCTTATCTGACTTCTCAGTTGCGTTTGACTCACTTGACCAATCCTTCATTCTGATTCATTCTCTGTCTGGCGTCCATGACTTTTCTGTTTTGATCCTGCTGTACCACTCTCCCACTCAATCTCCTTGGTTGGCCACCTCCTCTGCTTGACTTGTAAGTGCCTGAATGTTGCAAAGATCCATCCTGTGCCCTCCACCCTTCTGTCTACACCTCTCTGCAGGCGATGTCAGCCAGTTACCTAGCATTAGATACTGTCTACGTGCTGATGAGTCTCAAATTTGTTTCTCCAGCCCTGTCCTCTCTGCTCAGCTCTGCACACTCATATCCAACTGCCTACTTTACATATCCATGTGGGTGTTCAATAAGCATCTCAAACTTAATGTGTCCCAAAATAGAACATTTGATTTCCCCACAACCTGTTCTTTCAGATTTTCTATCCCAAGAAATACACCCGCTGTACCCATTTGTTCAAGATAAAAACCTGGGAGTCTTTGCCCAACCCCACTGTCAATATTGTTGGCTCTGCCTCCAAAATATACCCACATCCACGTCTTCTGTCTCTACTGCTAGTACCTGACTGTAAGCCCCATCCTTGCTCCTGAATTATGGCAATGGCCTCACCACTGCTCCCTCTCTGCCCCACACTACATACGATGTCTGCACAGCAGCCAGAAGGAGCTTTCCAAAGTGCAAACATTTTTGAAAATGTTTTTAAAAATCCTCCAGTGGCTTTCTCTTGCACTTAAAATATGGGATCAGTGCGTCTCTCTGTTAGCCTCGCTGGGAACTTCCCACCTCTAGGTTTCATGTTACTTAAGGCTCTGCACTATCCTTATTGTTTAAACCACTTTCATTTGGATTTACTGCTACTTGAAGCCAAAAATGTCCTAACAGATCCAATGCTCATTAGAGAATTGCATATTAGTACTTAAAAGTTGGAAATGATTGAAACAACCAAAATTAGAAAACAGATTGTTAAAGCACAATTGTGCAATGGAATAGTATATAGGAAAGAAAATATTATATTGTAGACATCTGTTTATTGTAATTAAATGATGCTTACGGTGTAATGTCAAGTTTAAAAAGCAAATTTCAATAGCATTTATATATGAATAGACACACATACCCATTATAGTGAATATATTTGTATATAATTTTCAGGCGGATATAAACACACACAAATAAATGCATATAACATTTTACAGTGGTTATCACTGGGTAGTAGAGTTATGACTTTTTTTCCTTTATTATTTTTGATATTTTTCCAAATTTTATGTAACATGAAATAATTTTATAGTCAGAAAACAACAAAAGATGTTTTACATGAGAAATAGTAGTATTTTAAGGGTACAGCTGGTTAAGCAGATTGCCTCATGGTTATTTATTTATTCCCAGCTTTATTAAGACATAATTGACAACCTCATGGTTATTTAGTTTTCCTCTTGCTCACTAATGTTTTGGGCTCAGCAAATACATTTTGTCAAAGTGCTATCTGGTAAACTTGTGGTGTCCTGTAGTAGAATTGCACCTAGAAATGTTCTCAGAGCCTGTGGGAAGAAAGGTGTCCTAAGGGGACAACCAGGCTGAATGGATAAGGATTCTCGGGTGAGACCTGATCCGCCTTCTCAGGCAGTGGCCCGACGGTCACTTCCACAGCCCCTCCCTCCCGCTCATGACAGGAAGCCTGTGCAGCTGCCCCAACTCAGCCACCTCAGAGGGGACCTGGACAGGGGCTCCTGGACAGATCCCATTTGCCACGGTGGTGCCAGATGTAGCCACAAGAGGGTGAGCACAATTCAGCATTGTTTTGACTTGCTGTCTTGACAACAGAACAAACGTAACTTGGCTTCTGTTTCACAGAACCAATCTGTTTAGCTGAGTTCTTAGACTATTGTGGTACAGGTAAATCCCCATTTACTATAGTTAGGTATTTTTAAAAAATTTCCCTCTGCTCTTCAGGGACATAATAAGGGGGTATTTCATCCTGATGTGACTTTGCAGTGTGTGTTTGTAGGGGCAGCATGGCCCCCTCACCCCGCAGACCCTGAACCTCCCCGACGCTCCTGATGCTGTAAGTGCAAGACCTGTACACTGAAAACCACCGCATGCCGAGGGAACCCAGTGAGGTCTGAGCAAATGGAGAGAGAGTCTGTGTTCAGGGATTGGACGATGCAATATTATCAAGATGGCAATTCTCTCCAAAGTGACTATAGATTCAATGCAATCTTTTACAAAATTCCAGCAGGCTTCTTTTTTTTTTTTTTTTTTGCAGAAACTGGCAAGCTTATCCCTGAGGGCAAAAATTGCCAAAAGAATTTTGAAAAAGAACAAAGTTGGAGGACTTACATTTCCTGACTTCAAAACTTACTATAAAGCTTCATTGAAAAACAAACAAACAAACAATAGTGTGGTAGTGGCATATGGACAGACAAATATATCAGTGGAACAGACTTGAGAGTGTAGAAATAAATGCTTATGTTTATGGTTATTTGATTTTCAACAAAAATGTCAAAGCAATTCAGTGGAGGGAAAGGAGAGTCATTTCAACAAGTGGTACTGGGACAGAGCAGATTAGCAGTTGCCTGGGGATAGGGTAGGAATGGGGAAGGACTGGGAATGGGAGGATAGAAATGTTCTAAACCTGGAACGTGGCGATGGTTGCTCAACTCTATAAATTAACTAAAAATCATTGAATTTACACCTAAAATGGGTGAATTTTATGGGAGAGGGAGAAGTAGACACCTCAGCCCAGAAGCAGGCACAGGTGTGCTGAGGTGGGAGGGTCTGTGGTGGGGCAGGCTGGGTCTGCACCTGCTTCGCCACCCCCTTGCTGAGCCTTTCAAAGGCTCAGCCTCTTCATTTCATAAACTGGGATAATGACACTGGCAGGAGGGCTGGGAGGATAGAAGGCACACATGTAACGCTGCTCCCTGGTGGGCCCAGACAGCCTCAGGGCCAGAGGCAGCAGTCTCTGTCTGGGAGCCTCCCAGTCTGGACACAGAGTGCCAGGGCCCCGGAGAATCTGGGGCAGTGCTGTCTTAGGAGCAGCAGGGGGCCTCCACGTACACTTTTCCAGTGGCTGCATTTAAAAAGTAAAAGGAAGCAAGTGCAAGTCATTTTAATAGTATATTTAACCTAATATACCCAAATATTATCACTCTGACATGTAACCAATATAACAATTATTAACAAGATATTTTACATCCTCTTTTTCTTACAAAGTCTTCCAAATGTGATGCATATTTTACACTCACACCACGTGTCAGTGTAGACAGCCACATCTCAAATGTCCATTAGCTGCTGGTAGCTCCTGGCCACTGCAGTGGATGGTGCAGACCTGAGGCACCTGATGGATGCAAGGCAGGTTTCTGCAAACCTGGCAGTACCAGCCATCCCCATCGGTGTGCCCCAACCCCTCTTCTCCCTTTGCGGGGGCACCCAAGGAGGCTGGGGCAGGAGAGTCTGGCCCAGCTCTTCCAGGCACCCAGGGTCTGTGGGATTCTCCTCATGAGGTCTGAGAAGCTGCCCTCACAGTGGTGGACTCGGGCAGTCGCTCCTCCCCAAACTATCCTGGGCACTGGGCTCACGGTGTCTTCATCAGAGTATCAACCTGAGTGAGGACCAACGGCACTCTGGGCTGGTGAAGGTGGCTGTCGTGGAAGAGGGTGTTGGTGCACACCATGTGCCACAGTGTCAGGAACAGCAATGGGGCCCAGGTGACAAGGTCGTCCCTGTCACAGATTAACTCATGTTTGCTAATTGCTGCTGGAAATTCCTTTCACATACCAAAGTGTCTTGGTTTGGCATAAATTGTCACCACCCCATAATGGCAGGTACACGTTGCCTGCATGTCAAGAACCAGGCTCTGTTTTAAAAGCCAAAACCTGACAAACACATAGAGACAGAGATTGGATTGGTGGTTACCAGAGGGGAAGGGGGGAGGCAGGAGGGCGAAAGGGATAATTCAGCACATGTGTGTGGTGATGGGTTGTAATTAGTATTTGGGTGGTGAACATGATGTAATCTATGCAGAAATAGAAGTATAATGATGTACACCTGAAATTTATACAATGTTATAAACCAATGTTACTGCAATAAACAAAAAATTAAAAAAAAATAAATAGAAGCCAAAAGCCAGATTCATCTTAATTACCCCTCCCCACCTAGGCATGGCGTAGGTCATGTTATCCCACCTTGCAGATGAGAAGACAGGGCCAGGTCGAAAGTGAGTAGTGTCTGAGTCAAAACACTAGTGAAGCAGCCTGATCCAGGGCCTGCTCCCTGCACCACACCTGAGAGCCATTGGGCAGAAAGGCCACCCATATGTGTGGAAGGCTCTCCAGTCCGATCCTGGGAGACAGGGCTCTGTCCCCACTGTGTGCAGGTGGACTGGCTCAGATTAACCTTCACCAAGTAGAAAGGCAGCTTCCTCCACCTAAAGAGTGAACCAAGGCTGGGACTAGGCAGTCACACCATGAGAATGTGGCTGAGCTTGTGCCCGCACCCAGGAGTCCTGAGCAGGAGCACAGCCAGGGAGCTGAGGGGCAGACCTTCCCCCAGCATTGTCCACAAAAGTGATGCTTCTCTTACTATTTCTAAGTGCCTCAGTTGACATAAGGTGTGATGAAAGAATACTGGAGCAAGACTGAGGTTCAGAGAAGGAGGTGTGACCACTCCAGCTGGGACAGCAGTCAGCATCACGTCTGAGGCCCTGGAAAGCCCAGGTTCCCAGAAAGCGGGGCTGAGTACTGGAACCGCACCCCCCTACCCCACTCACACACACGTATACACACATGCACACACAAACATATACACATACAGTGCACACTCACACACACACCCTCACACCCATCTGGACAGGTATGATGGCAGCAGCTCCTGGGTGTCCTCTAAGAGCAGAAGGCCTGGCAGCCCTTCTGGATACACACCCTGTCTCTGGAGCCCTCTGGTCCATTACCAGCTTGCTTGGGTCATTATTTCCATATATTCTTTCTGACCCTTTCTCTCTCTTCTTCTTCTAGGATTCCCATATGCATATGTTGGTCCATTTGAAGATGTCCCAGAGGTACGTTAGGCTCTGTTCACTTTTCTTCAATCTTTTCTCCTTCTCCCCCTCAGACTTGATAATATCAATTGTCCTATCTTCCAGTTCACTGATTCTTTCTTCTGTCTGCTCAAATCTGCTGCTGAACCCCTCTAATGAATTTTTCATTTCAGTTATTGTACTTTTCAGCTCCAGAATTTCTGTTTAGGACCTTTTCATATTTTCAGTCTCTTTATTGATATTAACATTTTTTTCATACATAATTTTCCTGATTTCCTTTAGATCTTTGTCTGCATTTTCCTTTACCTCTTTGAGCATACTTAAGACACTTTTTTTTTTTTTGTGAGGAAGATCAGCCCTGAGCTAACATCCATGCTAATCCTCCTCTTTTTGCTGAGGAAGACCGGCTCTGAGCTAGCATCTTTTGCCAATCTTCCTCCTTTTTTTCCCCCCCAAAGCCCCAGTAGATAGTTGTATGTCATAGTTGCACATCCTTCTAGTTGCTGTATGTGGGATGTGGCCTCAGCATGGCCGGAGAAGCGGTGCCTCGGTGCACACCCGGGATCTGAACCCGGGCTGCCAGTAGCGGAGCATGGGCGCTTAACCGCTAAGCCACGGGGCCGGCCCCTGCACATCCTTCTAGTTGCTGTACATGGGACACGGCCTCAGCATGGCCAGAGAAGCAGTGCATTGGTGCGCGCCCGGGATCCGAACCCAGGCCGCCAGTAGCGGAGTGCGCACACTTAACCACTAAGCCACGGGGCCGGCCCTTAAGACACTTTTTAAAAAGTCTTTGCCCAATAAGTCCAATGTCTGGACTCCTAAGGGATGGTTTCTGTCAATTAATTAATTTTGTTCCTTTGAATGGGTCTTCTTTTCTTGTTTTTTTTTTTTTTTTGCATGCCTTGTGATTTTTTGTTGAAAACTGGACATTTGAATATTATCACATGGTAACTCTAGAGATCAAATTCTCCCCTTCCCTAGGGTTTCATGCTTTTAGTAATTGCTCCTTTAATGACTTTCCCAAAATATTATTGCAAAGACTGTATTCCTTGTAATGTGTTGTCACTGATGTCTCTGTTTTTAGCTTGTGTTCAGCTGGTGTTTTAACAGAGATTTCCTTGAGTCACAGAGCTAAAAACAACAAACAAAACAAATAAAAAAGAGACAGAGAAATACCGCTACCAGTCTTTGCGGATTGGCTCTGTCTGGGGCCCTCCTTCAACACTATCTGTTTCCAAAACTTTTTCATATCCCCGACAGAAACTCTGTTTCCATTAAGAAATAACTCCCCATTCCTCCCTCCTCCTAGTCTTTGGTAATTTCTAGTCTGCTTTCTGTCTCTATGAGTTTACCTCTTCTAGATATTTCATATAAGTGGAATCACACGATATTTGTCCTTTTGTGTCTGGTTTATTTCACTTAGTAAAATGTTTTCAAGGTTCATCCATGTTGTAGCATGTATCAGAACTTTATTCCTTTGTATGGCTGAATAATATTCCACTGTATGTATATAACACATTTATTTATCCATTCATCTATTGATGAACACTTGGGTTGTTTCCACCTTTTGGCTATTGTGAATAATGCTGAAACAAACATAAGAGTGTGCACAAGGGTTCTAATTTATCTACATTTTCACCAGCACTTATTATTTTCTGTTTTTAAAAATTATAGCCATCATTGTAGGTATGAAGTGGTATCTCGTGGTTTTGATTGTATTTCTCTAGTGATTAATGATGTTGAACATCTTTTCATGTGCTTATTGGTCATTTGTAATTTTCTTTGGAAAAATGGCTATTCAAGTTCTCTGCCCATTTTTAATTGGGTTGTTTGTCTTTTTGTTGTTGAGTTGTAGGAGTTATTCTTTTGCAAGTAAGAAGAAGAGGATGCTGCTTTGTAGGTAAGCAAAGAATCTATCACATCTAGGGCTAAATGTGTTTAACGTGAGCATACCAAGAATCTATAAGAACCCAGGTCAAATCCCAATACTGAGCAAATATAGACATCCCTGTATAAGGACATGCAAAAGTAATAATGATACAGTTGTTCAAGAAAGAGCACTACACTGGACAACCATACCAAATTCTTCCAACAATATTTATTGAACACCTACTACATCTAGGAATTTTTCTAGGTGCTGGGAAGACAGCAATGAACAAAACAAAGGAATCCTTGCCCTGGTGACACTTATATTCTGCTGTGTGTGGATATGACAAATAAAATAAAAAGATAAATGTATGTATACATTTAAAAAAAGGACTATGAAGAAAAATAAAAGAAGTGGGAGAGGGGGTGCTGGGTCAGTGTTAAATAGGGTGGTCAAAGAAGGCCTTACACAGAGATGACACCTGAGCAAGTTCCAAAAGCAAGTGTGGGGACAATCCCTGGTGAAACCTGGGGAAAAGATGTTCCAGATGGACCAAGGTGGGCGCAGAGCTGCAACTTTTGTGGAATAGCAGGGAGGTCATGTGGATGGTTCAGAGTGAACTATGGGCAGGGCAGAGGGAGGTGAAGTAGGAGAGGGATGGGGCCAGAGGGCCATCGCATGGGTGTGGCATACCAGCTCACCTTTTAATAGGGTCACTCTAGTGCTGTTTGAAGCATAGATGGTAGGGCTGCAGAAGGCAGAGCAGGGACACTCTTGAGGAGGGTACTGTAATAATCTTTTGAGAGATGATGGGAGCTTGGGCCAGGGTGGTGGCCATGGAGGGGGTGTGAAGCTATATTTACACAGGTAAAGCAAAAAGGATTTGCTGATGCATTGGGAGTTGGGTTTGAGAAAAATAGAGCAGTCAAAGTCAACTCCATAATTTTAGGCCAGTGGAACCAGAAGTATGGAGTGGCCTTTGATTGAGCAACTGTAGGAGGAGCAGGTTTGGGGGAGAGGATCAGAAATTTAGATGTGAGAATGTCAAGTTTGAGATGTCTCTTAGACTTCAAGTAAGTGATCAACCAGGCCGTCGGCCATAGGAGGCTGGAGTTCTGGCTCCAGACAGCAAGGCCTAGACTGGACATGTGAGTTCTAGACCTGTCACCACCCACATGGTGTTTGTAATGCCAGGAGAGAGACAAGATCACAGAGAAGGAGGATGCAGATAGAGAGAGATGGATCCCAGGCACTGGGCTGTGGGCATGCCAATATATAGAGGCTGGAGATGAGAGGGAACCAGAAAACGAGGCTGAGGAGAAGGAGAAATCAGGAGGGGACGTCCTGGGACAGGTGAAGGAGATGGTTCAAGAAGGAGGGCATGAGTCCATGCAGTGCCAATGACAGGTTAAGTCATATAGGAACTACAGGTTAGTCCTTGGATTTGGCCATGCGGGGGTCACTGAGACCTTACAAGACTAGTTTTGGTCAATGAAACTAATCAGAATGGGTTCAAGAGTAATAGGATGGGAGTGAGTATAGGCCCTGAATGTAGAGAAACTTTTGAGAATATTTTGCTAAAAATAGGGGCAAAAAAGAGGCCCAAGAGAAACAGTCAAGAGAGTATTTTTTAAGAATAAGATTAATAAAAAGATGTTTGAGATTGATATTAATGATCCAGATGAGAGGGATAGTGATGCTGTAAGGGTGAGAAGGGATCCTTGCTAAAGCACTGTCCCCAAAGCAGTGGGCTTATCCACTGTATGGGAGGGGCAGAGTACCACGGCATCACTGCAGACAGGTGGGGAGGTGGCAGTGCTAAATCCAGTGGCCCAGGGGCCCCATTGAGGCTGGGACTTTTCAGAGAGCAGCACTAGTGGGCAGAGTGCAGCAAGATGTGGAGCAGCTCCACCGTCCTTTACCTGCCTTCCAGGCCACCACTTCCACCAAGAGCACAAGAAAACACAGCAATATTAATATGGTTCACAAAGCTGCAGTCTGGGCAGGTTCGGTGGAGACTTCTCATCTCTCTCTACTCTGCATCAACTAGGGTAGCTTGAAGGCCAAGGCTGGAATCAACTGATGGTTCTGTTCCTCTCTCTCTCTCCCTCATGTCCATGTCTGGCAGTTGATGCTAGGGAGATGCAAACAGCTGGCGGTCGGGACACTGGGCATCTTCAAGCATCTCTATCTCTGGGTGGCCTGTCCATGTGGCCTCCCCAGCATTGTAGCCCCAGGGGAGCCAGACTCTTAACTGTCAGCTCAGACTTCCAAGGCTTATGTCCCAAGAGAGGTGCAGGACAAAGCTGTGCTGCCTTGTAGGACTGATCTCGGAAGCCACATGTTTTTGGTCAAGGCAGACACTGAGGTCTGCCCAGCTTCAAGGAGTGGGGGTGGAACCCAAGCCCTACCTCTTGATGGAGGCAAGTCCATGTAACATTGTAAAAAGAGCACATGTGGCTACCTTTGGGCAATACTGCTGCAAGATTTCCTAAATTAATGTGCAGTCTAAACCACAATCCATTAAAAAATATGTAGCCCATCCTGTTGATAAGTTCTTCTGGTATCTTTCCAAAATTCTTTCTCTAACACAACTCTCCTGTCTATCTTGACCATCGAGGAGAGGCTGAATTACCCTCATCCCCAAAGGCAAGTTGCAACCTTTTGGGTCCCAGAGATCTGAGTTCCCACTCTGGTTCTGCCACCTACAGGCCGTGTGGCCTTGGGCAAGTCTCCTAATCTCCCCAGCCTCAGTTTCATTATTTAAAAAATGTGGATAATAATGATATCCCTTTTTTAAAACAAGTATTTATTGAGCTCCTGCTATGTGCTAGGCCTTGTTCTAGATGATTGGATGCTGTGGTAAATGAGCCCGCTCCTCATGGAGCTCACAGTCCGGGTGGCTGTGCCAGCCTCATGAGCTGTTGAGAGAATTCAACAAAACAGTGCACCGAACGCAGGCCCTCAGCCCAGCCTGGCCACAAGGACTGCTTGGGAACACAAGAGTTGTCGTCTTCTTCATCATCATCATCGCTCTCCTCTCTTCAATGCTCTCCCTCCCACGACAGGCAAATAAACGTGTTCCCACAAACGATGATGCCCAGGAAGCCCTGAGACAGAGAACTTGTGCTTCAAATCAAGAGTCTGAACATTTTGGGACAAAGACAGTGAGGAACTGGCTGGAAAAAAAAAGAGCATTTCGAGCACACATCACCAGTGCTATAATCACTTAATAATAGTTAAGTCAACCATGAAATTAACAAGGAGCTGAAATCTGTGTTTCCTCCCTCAGCTCTCTGTGGCTGGGCTTCGCATTTACCGAGATAAACGTCTTCCATGATTACGTTGTGCCACCAAGGAGAGTGTCCCCTCTTGGAGATAATATTCTCATTAATGCTAGACAAACAGAATGCAGCCTTCGGCAGCCGTCCTGACAGTCTGATTGTGTGACAGTCTCCCGCCTATGGAGAAACCTGGGCAAGGGGCAAGGACAGAGGCCTTCTCCATGTTGCTTTGCCCTTCATCCAGCCCACCCAACCCACCCCTGCCATGCACCTGTGTTCCGCTTCCAGCCTCTCATCTCCCTGGCCCATGCCATCCACCTCCACCATGTGCCCTGGGGACCTGTCTTAAGCCTTCCACCTGTGCAAACGCCCTGAGATAACTGGCATGGCCTATATCTGCACATCTAAAACGGCATACATGACGCCCCCTCCTAAATAAGGCACTCACAAAATTTCACTATTACTGAAAGACTTGGAAGATAAGTAATGATACTATTTTTACATTGAAACACAGCCAAGAATGCAGCGTCACTTTATCCCTCTAGGTATTCAACCCATAACCCCAGCACCTCCACATGTATTGATGAACTCACTCCTCCGGCCAGGGCCTGAGCCTGTTGGATAAAATCACAGCTTCCAGCCTGACTTCCAAGGGCCCTCCACCTGCCCCCTTCCCCTCCTCCATCACCCCCAGAAGTGCTACTCCCAGCCATTGCTCTCGGCCCCTGCTGCTCCCAAATAGCCCTTGCCTTTCTCTGCCTCTGAAACCTGGAGCATTGTTCTTCCTAAGTCATTCTACTAAGCATAAAGGACTCCTCATCCTTAAAGAGGAGAAGGTGAGGAACTGACATATGCTGCTGACTCTCTATGTGCTTACATCAGTCAGCAGAGCTAAGAGGTGTTGCTGTAACAAATGATCCCAAATCCTAGTGGTATACAACAGCAAAGGATTCTTTCTCACCCACGCCTAAAGCCATTGCAAGTTGGCCTCAGCTCTGCACAGCTAGGGCCTCAGGATTAAGAAGCAGTCCATACATGGTCCTGCCAGTCTCCTGGACAACGGAAAAGATCAATGAGAGAACAATACGATGGCTCCTTACGTTCTGCTTGCAAGAGGCACAGGTCACTTCCACTCAGAGGTCTTTGGCCAAAACAAGTCACATTGCCAAGCCTGCTGCCAGTGGGTGGGAAGCATGATCCTAATGGGAAGGGGCTGTTGGAGGGATGTCAGACACTTTGAACGAATCATACAGTCCACAACAGGGCCACTCACTGGGCTAGTACTTCTCTTATGCTAATGCCTTTAGGCCCCTCCACGCTGTGAAGAAGATAGAAGTGACTCCGTTTTACAGCTGTAAACAAAGGCTCTGGGGACAGGTGAGTAGTGACTGAGAAGATGTCTGGAATTCTCTGTGGTGAGCCCTGGGGTGCTGCATTCCAGCACCAGTTTGGAGCCAGAGTGACCTAGGGAATTCCATAGGGAATCCCAGTTCTGACCAAGTTGGACAGAGGGACACTCGATAGTCAGGGAGACAGCACACAGAGGCAGGTGGAGTTCTCCTAGAGGCAGTCAGACTGGTTGGGAAGGGACAGGGCTGCCTTTAGGAGGTGGGTAGGATGGCCCACAGGTGGTAATGGGGTGGCCCACAGCAGGGAATGGGGTGGCCCACGGCAGGGAATGGGGTGGCCCACAGGAGGGAAAGGGGTGGCCCACAGGTGGGAATGGGGTGGCCCACAGGGGGGAACGGGGTGGCCCACAGGAGGGAATGGGGTGGCCCACAGGAGGGAATGGGGTGGCCCACAGGAGAGAATGGGATGACCCACAGGAGGGAATGGGGTGGCTCACAGGAGGGAATGCGGTGGCCCACAGGAGGGAATGGGGTGGCCCACAGGAGGGAATGGGGTGGCCCACATGTGGATCAGCCTCGTCCTTCTGGGAGCAGCCCCTTCAGCTCTGCAGAAGCCCATCTACATTTCCCCTCTAAGCCTTGCTCCAGGATCAAGGGAGGACTTGCCTGTCCTGGCTGACAAGGACCTTGCTCTCTCCATTCCTAGCTTCTCCCTCCGTGATCCTGGGCTCTCAGAAGGTGGGCTCAGCGATCCAAAGCCAAAGGCTTTTGCTGAGAGATATTCCCTGGACCCTGAGGACTATGATGGCCACTTCCCTTGAGAGGGCAGGGTACAGTTCAGGGAACTTCAGCAACACAGTCTTCGCCATCCACTAAGTCCAGAGTCCTCAGTCCAGGCGCCACCCACTAAGTCCAGAGTCCTCAGTCCAGGTACTACCACTAGGCTCCTCCAGTCCATCGACAGAGAAACAAGGCTTCACAGCCTCACACAATTTTCTTTCTGGAAGTCACTCAATCACAGAGCTCCAGACCTGGGAGGGCTGTCGGAGACCCTAGAGTCCGACAAGCTCTTTCCAGCATTCCAGCCCAGAGAGAGGAAGGTCCAGAGCAAGTCACCAGCAGTTCAGGGCTGAAACAGAATGGAAGCATACCATGGCCAATCCCCTCCTGCCCCCAAGAGTGTCTGGTCCTGTGAACAGTGAGAACCATGCTGGGCCCCCTCAGGTGTTTAAAGGGCTGATACATGCTGTATGGTCAAGGCCCAGCCCCAAGCCCCCTCCTCCAGAAAGCTCCATTGGACATGTAGCAGAATAGAGTAAGCACTAGATTCAGAGCCACAGGTCATGAATTCAAGTCCTGACTCTGCCATTCATTGACTGTGTGACCCTGGGGAATTAACTTAACCTCTCTGAGCATCTGTGAAGTTGGATTGGAGTTGCCTCCACTGCATTGACCTTATTTGCGGGGTTATGGGTGACGAGAAGACTGCACTGCCCTTTCCTGTCCCCCCTGGATTCCCTACAGACTAACGACTTCACTGGGTGTTTGGAGTTGATGGGAGAGAAGTAGTATATTTAATTGGTTCTGAAATGCACACTTTTACGCCTCAACATTTCAGAAATCAGGACATATCTCTCCACTGGCAGTCTTAACTTTCTGTTGGCTAGGTGGCAGCCCTGAAGAGTTAATATCGCTTCCTGCACATGTCGCTCCTGGTAGCTTGACTGGTTGACCATTCAACAAACCATTGAAGGACCATTGGAGGAAGAAACCAGAGTCCTGGATGGTGTCTGAAACGCTCTGCTGACACCTTCTGGTAAGATCAAGAAAGTGCCAGCAGCAAACCTTGCAGAATGGGAATCAGTGGCGTGGAAGAGTATCCAGAAAAAGATAGCGGGATGTTGTGCTCAGAAATGCCACATCATCCGTGCTCCTGCTGGCACAGAGGACAGCATCATGTGGAAAAATCTGGACATTGATGTCTCAGAGTCAGAAAGTGAACATCAACACCTCTCTTTGTCTCTCTCTCTTTCTCTCTCTCTCTCTCTCTCACACACACACACACACACACACACACACACACTCATTCTCTGCCCTGGGGACAATGTACCTCCCATTACCCGGCAGAGACTTGAGTTGTCTCCTCTTCTTCCTGCCTTTGTGACTGCGAAAGCAGCCCAGGAATCCGTGTCAAGCATCACCAAGACCCAGCAGGTGCTTTCACGTGTACCCCTGTTCTTTGCCTGAAACCAGATAAAATCCTTTATATTTACATTTGATTATATTCTAATTGCACAAACAATACGTGAACATGTTCTGTTATTTAGAACCATGAAACTTACAGCTGCAGCAGAAGTCCTCCCCCCTGGCCACTCGCTCCCTGCCACCACGCCCAAAGCCCTCCCCAAAGATAACGTTGTAACTGTTTGGTGTGTGTATCCCTCCTGACAGTTTTTTGCTTAATTTGCTGTTGCATGATTTGGGTTTTGTCTGAGAGTTAACATAATTGGTTAACATAAACGGCATCCTACACATTCATGCTTTTGCAGTCTGCTTTCTCCACTTAACAATATAATCTTGGGAGAACTTTCCATATTAATGCATCTAGGACGACCTCATTTCTAAACTGCCAAATAGTGATAATTTACCCTTTTCCATGTTGATAGACATTTGGGTTGCTTGTTTTATTTTATGTATTTGTATTGCTATTATAAATAATGCTAAATAAACATCCCTGAATAGCCTGTTTATGCATATGTGTAGGAAGTAGAATTTTTTGCTTTCAGGGATTGCACATTTTCATTTGAGAAGATATGGCCAAATTGTCTTCCAAAAATGCTGTGCCTATTTACACTCCCATCGGTCCTAAATAGTAACAATATTGACAGTTTTTGCCAAACCCACAAGTGAAAAAGTACCTTGTCCCTTGAGGTTGCACGTTTTCATGTCTCTTGGCTGTTTGCGTTTCCTTTTCTTTGACCTACTTGTTCCGTCCTCTCCCCTAAGAATGACTTTCCTACCTCACTATATATACTTTCATATTTTCTTCACTGATAAATATATTTTAAAATATTTTCTTCAGACGATTTTTATAATTTTGTTGGGATAAGTCAAGTGGATTTGTTTTAGTACTGTGAGGTAGCTATCTACCTTTATTATATTACAAATGTGTAGTTAGTCAGTCCAGTACCACTTTTTGAGTAATGGATATTTTTACACTCTTTTAGTGTATATAGTAGATTCCTTAAATGCATGGGCCAGTGTCAGAATACTATCTTCTTTCAAAGTTAACATCTATTCTGTGTGTTTATTCTTATATATTGTTTCAATTATAACAGTTTACTATATATATATATATATATATTTTTTTTTTTTTTTGTGAGGAGATCAGCCCTGAGCTAACATCCGCCAATCCTCCTCTTTTTTTCGCTGAGGAAGACGGCCCTGGGCTAACGTCGGTGCCTATCTTCCTCCACTTTATATGGGACGCCGCCACAGCATGGCTCACCAAGCAGTGCGTCGGTGCGCGCCTGGGATCCGAACCAGCGAACCCCGGGCCGCCGCAGCGGAGCGCGCGCACCTAACCGCTTGCGCCACCGGGCCGGCCCCAGTTTACTATATATTTTTAAGTATCACAGAGAATTTCTACTTCACTGCTTTCCTTTTTTGTAACTGTCTTGACTGTTCTTGCACATTTTCTCCTTTGAATATAAGAATCTGCTCGTCAATTTCATGCGGAAAGTTCTGTGTGATTGTGATTAATGGTGAATTTAAATTCTACAGAAATTTTGGGGAAACCTGACATTTGTACCATATTTAATCTTCCCATCAAGGAACACATTGTATCTATTCATGCAAATTTTAATTAAAAATACATTTAGAGACACTACACTTTATCATTTTCTCCATGTAGGTCCTGCGCATTTTGTTTGGTTTACCCCTCACTGTGTTGCAGCAGTGTTGCTGTTATGAAGGACATTTTTCTTTATATGTTATAATTAATTGTTGCCGGTAGACAGAAGGGCATGGAGTAGACAAGTAGGTCTTCCACCTAATGGAATTTGTCCTATTTATTCTTTTTTTTTTAAGTTTTAATTAATTAATTTTTTTATTGCAGTAACATTGGTTTGTAACATTGTATAAATTTCAGGTATACATCATTATACTTCTATTTCTGCATTGATTACATCATGTTCACCACCCAAAACTAATTGCAATCCATCACTACACACATGTGCCTAATCATCCCTTTCGCCCTCCTCACTACCCCCTTCCCCTCTGGTAACCACCAATCCAATCTCTGTCTCTATGTGTTTGTTTGTTGTTGTTGTATCTTCTACTTATGAGTGAGATCATACGGTATTTGACCTTCTCCCTCTAATTTGTTTTGCTTAGCATAATACCCTCAAGGTCCATCCATGTTGTTGCAAATGGGACGATTTTGTCTTTTTTTATGGCTGAGTAGTATTCCATTGTGTATATATACCACATCTTCTTCATCCATTCGTCCCTTGGTAGGCACTTAGGTTGCTTCTAAGTCTTGGCTATTGTGAATAATGCTGCAATGAACACAGGGGTGCATGTGTCTTTACGAATTGGTGTTTTCATGTTATTTGGATAAATACCCAGCAGTGGAATAGCTGGATCGTATGGTAGTTCTATCCTTAATTTTTTGAGGAATTTCCATACTGTTTTCCATAGTGGCTGCACCAGTTTGCACTCCCACTGGCAGTGTATGAGAGTTCTCTTCTCTCCACATCCTATCCCACACTTGTTTCCTGTCTTGTTAATTATAGCCATTCTTTTTGTGTGTGTGTGAGGACTATCAGCCCTGAGCTAACATCCATGCCAATCCTCCTCTTTTTTTTTTTTGCCAAGGAAGACTGGCCCTGGGCTAACATCCGTGCCCATATTCCTGCGGTTTATGTGGGACGCTGCCACAGCATGGCTTGACAAGTGGTGCGTTGGTGCGCGCCTGGGATCCGAACCCAGGCCACCAGCAGCAGAGCACAAGCACTTAACTGCTATGCCATGGGCCGGGCCCAATTATAGCCATTCTGACAGGAGTGAGGTGGTATTTCATTGTAGTTTTGATTTGCATTTCCCTGATAGTTAATGATGTTGAACGTCTTTTTGTGTGCCTGTTGGCCATCTATATACCTTCTTTGGAGAAATGTCTGTTCAGGTCTTTTGCCCATCTTTTAATTGGGTTGTTAGTTTTTTTGTTGTTGAGATGTATGGGTTCTTTATATATTTTGGGATTAACCCCTTATCAGATATATGGTTTGCAAATATCTTCTGCCAATTTTTAGGTTGTCTTTTCATTTTGTTGATGGTTTCCTTCGCTGTGCAGACGCTTTTCAGTTTGATGTAGTCCCATTTGTTTATTTTTTCCATTGTTTCTCTTGCCTGGTCTGACATGGTGCTTGAAAATATGTTGCTGACCCCAATGTCAAAGAGCGTAGTGCCTATGTTTTCTTCTAGAAGTTTCATGGTTTCAGGTCTTACATTCAAGTCTTTAATCCATTTCGAGTTAATTTTTGTATATGGTGTAAGATAATGGTCTACTTTCATTTTTTTGCATGTGGCTGTCCAGTTTTCCCAACACCATTAGTTGAAGAGACTTTCCTTTCTCCATTGCATGTTCTTGGATCCTTTGTTGAAAATTGTCTGTCCATAGATGTGTGGGTTTATTTCTGGGCTCTCGATTCTCTCCCATTGATCTGTGTGTCCGTTTTTGTGCTGGTACCATGCTGTTTTGGTTACTATAGCTTTGTAGTATATTTTGAAATCATGGAGTGTGATGCCTCCAGCTTTGTTCTTTTTTCTCAGGATTCCTTTGGCCATTCGGGGTCTTTTGTAGTTCCATATAAATTTTAGGATTCTTTGTTCTATTTCTGTGAAAAATGTTGTTGGAATTTTGATAGGGGTTGCATTGAATCTATGGATTGCTTTAGGAAGCATGGATATCTTAACTACGTTAATTCTTCCAATCCAAGAGCATGGAATATCTTTCCATTTCTTTGTGTCTTCTTCAATTTCTTTCAACAATGTTTTATAGTTTTCAGTGTACAGATCTTTCACCTCTTTGGTTAAGTTTATTCCTAGGTATTTTATTCTTTTTGTTGTAATTGTAAATGGGATTGTATTCTTAATTTCTCTCTCTGCTGCTTCGTTGTTAGTGTATAGAAATGCAACTGATTTTTGTATGTTGATTTTGTATCCTGCAACGTTACCATAATCATTTATTAATTCTAAAAGGTTTTTGGTGGATTCTTTAGGGTTTTCTATGTATAAAATCATGTCATCAGCAAATAGTGACAGTTTCACTTCTTCCTTTCCAATTTAGACCCCTTTTATTTCTTTTTATTGCCTGATTGCCCTGGCTAGGACTTCCACTACTATGTTAAATAGGAGTGGTGAGAGTGGGCATCCTTGTCTGGTTCCTGTTCTTAGAGGGATAGCTTTCAGTTTTTCACCATTGAGGATGATATTAGCTGTGGGTTTGTCATATATGGCCTTTATTATGTTGAGGTACTTTCCTTCTATACCCATTCTATTCAGTTTTTTGTGTGTGTGTGAGGAAGATCAGCCCTGGGCTAACATCTGTGCCCATCCTCCTCTACTTTATATGGGACGCTGCCACAGCATGGCCTGACAAGCAGTGCATCAGTGTGCGCCCGGGATCGAACCCAGTCTGCCAGCAGCGGAGCATGCGCACTTAACCGCTACGCCACGGGGCTGGCCCAATATTCAGAGTTTGTAATTGTAAATGGATGCTGTATCTTGTCAAATGCTTTCTCTGCATCTATTGAGATGATCATGTGATTTTCATTCTTCATTTTATTAGTGTGGTGTATCATGTTGATTGATTTGCAGGTGTTGAACCATCCCTACATCCCTGGAATAAATCCCACCTGATCATGGTGTATAATCTTTTTAATGTATTGTTGTATGTGATTTGCTAGCATTTTGTTGAGGATTTTTGCATCGATGTTCGTCAGTGATATTGGCCTGTAATTTTCTTTTTTTGTGTGTTGTACTTGTCTGGTTTTGGTATCAGGCTTTGTTGGCTTTGTAGAATGATTTAGGGAGCTTCCCCTCCTCTTCAATTTTTTGGAAGAGTTTGAGAAGGATAGGTATTAAGTCTTCTTTGAATGTTTGGTAGAACTCACCAGGTAAGCCATCTGGTCCTGGACTTTTATTTTGGGGGAGGTTTTTGATTACTGTTTCGATCTCCTTACTGGTGATTGGTCTATTCAAATTCTCTATTTCTTCTTGATTCAGTTTTGGAAGGTTGTATGATTCTAAGAATTTGTCCATTTCTGCTAGATTATACAACGTGTTGGCATATAGCTTTTCATAGTATTCTCTTATAATCTTTTGTATTTCTGAGGTGTCCATTTTAATTTCTCCTTTTTCATTTCTGATTTCACTTATTTGAGCCTTCTCTCTTTTTTTCTTGGTGAGTCTAGCTAAAGGTTTGTCAATTTTGTTTATCTTTTCAAAGATCAGCTCTTGGTTTTGTTAATTTTTTCTATTTTTTTAAGCCTCTATTTCATTTATTTCTGCTCTGATTTTTATTATTTCCCTTCTTCTACTGATTTGGGGCTTTGTTTGTTCTTCTTTTTCCAGTTACTTTAGGTGTGCTGTTAGAGTGTTTATTTGAGATTTTTCTTGTTTGTTGAGATAGGCCTGCATTGCTATAAACTGCCCTCTTAGAACCACTTTTGCTGTATCCCATAAATTCTGGCATGTTGTAGTTTCATTTTCATTTGTCTCCAGGTATATTTTGATTTCTCCTTTGATTTCTTCATTGACCCAATCGTTGTTCAGTAGCATTTTGTTTAATCTCCACATATTTGTGGCTTTTCTGTTTTTATTCCTGTAGTTGATTTCTAGTTTCATACCGCTGTGGTCAGAAAAGATGCTTGGTATTATTTCAATCTTCTTAAATTTATGGAGACTTGTTTTGTGGCCTAATATGTGATCAATCCTGGAGAACCTTCCCTGTGCATTTGAAACGAATGTGTATTCTTTGGTTTTTGGGTGGAATGTTCTGTATATATCTACTAGGTCCTTCTGTTCTAGTGTGTCATTTAAGGCCAATGTTTCCTTATTGATCTTCTGTTTGGATGATCTATCTATTGGTGTAAGTGGAGTGTTAAAGTCCCCTACTATTATTGTGTTACTATCTATTTCTCCTTTTATGTCTGTTAACAATTGCTTTATATATTTAGGTGTTCCTACATTGGGTGCATAGATATTTACAAGTGTTATATCCTCTTGTTGGATTGTTCCCTTGATCATTATGTAGTGTCCTTCTTTGTCTCTTGTTACAGTTTTTGTTTTGTCTAATGTGAGTATTGCTACCTCAGCTTTCTTTTCATTGCTGTTTGCATGGAGTATCTTTTTCCATCCCTTCACTTTCAGTTTGTGAATGTCTTTGGGTCTGAAGTGTGTCTCTTGTATGCAGCATATATATGAGTCTTATATTTTTTTTAACCAATCAGCCACCTTATGCCTTTTAATTGAAGCATTTAGTCCATCAATGTTTAAAGTAGCTATTGATAAGTATGTACTTACTGCCGTTTTTTAACTTCATTTTTTCTTGGTGTTTTAGTAGTTCTTCTCTGTTCCTTTCTTCTTTGCTTGCTCTCTTCCCTTGTGGTTTGATGGCTTTCTTTAGTATTATGTTTGGGTTCCTTTCTCTTAGTTTTTTGTGTATTTATTATAGTTTTCTGGTTTGTGATTACTATGGGGTTCATATACAGTAACCTACGTATACAGCAATCTATATTAAGTTGATAGTCTCTTTAGTTTGACCTCTATCTGAAAGCTCTACTCTTTAACTCCTCTCCTCACACATTTTATGTTTTGGATATCATATCTAACCTCTTTTTCGTGCATTTGTATCTGTTACCCTCTTATTATGGAAATAGATAATTTTTCCTATTTATGGTCTTCTGTTTCCCCCTTAGATAAGTCCCTTTAGCATTTCTTGTAGTACTGGTTTCTTGGTGACAAACTCCTTTAACTTTTGCCTGTCTGAGAAACTTTAATCTCTCCTTCCATTTTGAATGATAACCTTGCTGGGTGGAGTATTCTTGGCTGTAGGTTTTTTCCCTTTAGCACTTTAAATATATCATTCCACTCTCTTCTAGCCTGTAAGGTTTCTGCTGAGAAGTCAGCTGATAGCCTTATGGGTTTCCTTTGTATGTAACTTGTCTTTCTCTTGTGGCTTTTAGGATTCTCTCTTTATCTTTAATTCTGGACATGTTAATTATGATGTGGCTTGATGTGGGCCTCTTTGGGTTTATCTTGTTTGCTGCTCTCTGTGCTTCCTGTACCTGGATGTCTGTTTCCTTCCTTAGGTCTGGGAAGTTTTCAGTTGTTATTTCTTCAAATAGATTCTCTGCCCCTTTGTCTCACTCTTCTCCTTCTGGGACACCTATAACACTGATGTTAGTGTGCTTGATGTTGTCCCAGAGGTCTCTTATACTGTGCTCACTCTTTTTAATTCTTTTTTCTTTTATCTGTTCAGCTTGGGTGATTTCCTCTAATCTTTCATCAAGCTCGCTGATCTGTTCTTCTGTGTCCTCTACTCTGCTTTTGAGTCCCTGTTGTGAATTTTTCATTTCCAGTATTGTATTCTTCATTTCTGATTGGTTCTTTTTTATATCTTCCATTTCTTTGTTGACATTCTCACTGAGTTTATGAATTCTTCTCCCAAGATCAGTGAGCATCCTTCACACTCTTTGTTTGAACTCTCTGTCAGGTAGGTTGCTCATTTCATTTAGTTCCTTTTGTGGGGTTTTGTCCTGTTCCCTTACTTGGAACATATTCTTTTGCCTCCTCATTTTGCCTCTTTCCCTGTGCTTGTGTGTAAGTATTAGGTAGGTCAGCTACGTCTCCTGATCTTGGAGAGGTGACCTTATATAAGTGATGACTTATGAGGCCCAGCAGTGTGCTTCCCTCTCATCACCAGTTCCAATTGTTCCAGGAGTGACCCCTGTGTGGGCTACATGTGTCCTTCTGTTGTGACAGAGTTGCTCTTTCCGTAGATGCCCAGAGAGGCTGAGCTGTCCCCCTGTCCAGCTCAGCTGCCTGTAGATGTTGTGGGCACTTCAGTCTTTTTAGCGGGTGTGGGGAGCCCTAGCACAGTTGGCTGCAAGGTCTAATAGCACATTCCTGGTGCAGTTTTTCTATTAAGTGAATAGGCCCCCAGCATGGCTAGTTGTTAGGCTCAGGGGCTTACAATTGCTATAAGCCTTGGGGCTGTAAGGCTCTTGTCAGCTCTCTGAGGATTGCAGATGGGTGGGGCTGGCCTCAGGCATGGGAGCACCCAATTGTTTCAGGCTTTGGAAGGTAGGGTCAATCCCCTATGTGGGTCTTGGAGAAGCACGAGTCTTCTGCAGCTGACAAGCCCCACTGCCCACAAGTCCACACACAGAGTCAACACAGTCCTGCCCCACTTGAGCGCCCTGACCCCCTGAAATGGACCCAGTCTCTCCAAGGCAGGAGCCTCACACACTCCACCTATGCCCCACACTCTCCACCCCCTCCTTGTGCATGCCCTGCCCCACAGTGGACCTAGATGCCAGGCTGCAGAGAATCCAGTCACCAATCTATGCAGGCCCACAAGGCTTGTTTTTGGGTGGGGTCAGTCCCTAGGGTGGGGTGCCTGCCCTGTCTGAGTTGGATTAAATCAGTGCTCTGATGGGTGGGGCAGACCCTGGGCTAGCAGGCCCCAAGGAGAACGCCAGCGTCTGTGTCAGCATGCCAGAATCTGTGTCAGTTTGCCCACACTAGGCCACAACAATGGCTGCCACCAATGTCCCAGTCCCTGGAGAGGTGTCACCTCTCACCAAGATGCACTCAGAGCCTATCAGGTGAGTCTCTTTTCACAAAAGGACTGTGCACCTTTCTTTCTGGTAATGTTAGGTTGCTTTCCGAGACGGATGAATTTGTGCATGGTACCTTTAAGAGCCAACTTTAATTTCTTTGTGAACCAGCTTTTCTGCAGGTATACCCTAATGTTAGTAGCAGGCAAAGTCAGATATTATGCTTCTCGGCTGGGTTGTGGTGGGTCCAAAAAATGCCTGTAGTGGGAGCACTCCCCAGCTCAGGTCCCTGCTCCTCCAGGGAAGGCTGCGCACCCTTGGGCTGCTCCGGGGCAGCTGTGAAGTGGTGCGGCTTGTGAAGGTGGCATTTTTTCTCTCCAGAAGGGAATTTCTGCCTCTTCCACCTCAATTAGGGTTGTCTTTTGTTGCAGGGGTTCCTCTTATCCAGTTTTCAGTTCTCTCTCAGGAGTAGTTTTTCCAAGAATAGTTGTAAATTGGCTGTGTCCACGGGAGGAGGTGAGTTCAGAGTCCGCCTACGCCGCCATCTTGACATCTCCTCTGTCCTATTTATTCTTATAGTTTGTTAGTTCAATTTTCTAGGTAGAAAATCACATTGTCTGAAAAAAAGACACTGCATTTTAGGGTAAACCTTATACTCTTTTGTCCATTTCCTCCCTTGCAGTTATTAGCCTATTGGGGTTTTTGCACTCATTTTGATAATTCATGTTTTCCTGTAAATTTTTCCATAGTGTCTATGATTTCAAACCTTTTGTTGTACATATTGGCCTACTATGATTTATTTAATTCATTTATCTTCTCTCATCTTTCGTAATATTGTCCGTCTGTGTTTTGTCCCATTTTCTCCTGGTCGGTCTGACCAGGTTGCAGTACCCAAGTTGCAAACACACATGTGGCAGCATTGAGCCACAGAGCATCTGTCCAAACTCAGCATTGGTGCATCCGCAGGGCCTGCCCTGGGTTTTATGGATCAACAGGGTGAGTTTTTTCCTATTGTATGTCTGATTTCTATTTCATTACTTCCTTCTCAATTGCTTTATTCAACTTTCTTGAGTTTATTTTGATGTTAGGATTCCTGCTTTTGAATTAAGGTAGTAGTTCATTTATTTCTAATCTTCCTTTTCGTTAATAAATGCATTTAAGGTTCTAAATTTTCTCTGAATACTGCTTTGAAAACACTTCACAAGTTTAAAAAGTTGAGTACTTTGTCATCCATTTCTTGGTGGTTGGTAATTTCTGTTGTGATGTTCTTTTACATCCAAGAGTTATTTTAAAGTGTGTTTTGTAATTTGGGGGATTAATAATTTCTAACTTTATTACTTTGAAGCCAGTGAATATGGACTGGCACAAGTCATACTTTTGGATTTAAGAAATACTTAGGAGTTTACATCTTGGGAAATTTTTGTGTCTTTTTAAAGATTAATTCTATTGATTGTAGAAATATTTTAATGGAATATTTCAAATCCTCCATCTGTGTATGTATGTATGTACGTATCTATCATCTATTTATCTTTTTTTCATTTTATCTGTTGATTTCTCATTGAAATGCATAAAAAATTCCCACTCTGAGGGGAGCTATTTTAACATCTCCTGATGTTTCCATCAGTTTTTAAAAATAGCTTTATATTTTCCAGTTTTATTGAGATATAATTAACATACAACACTATAAGTTTAAGGCATACAGCATAATGACTTGACGTGCATATATATTGTGAAATGATTACTACAATAAGTTTAGTTAACATCTATCACCTTACATAGTTAAAAAAAATTTTTTTTCCCTTGCGATGAGAACTTTTAGGATTTACTCTCTTGGCAACTTTCAAATATACCATATAGCAGCATTAATTATAGTTCATCACGTTGTACATTATATCCCAGTACTTATTAATCTTACAGCTGGAATTTTGTATGTTTTGACCCAATTCCCCCCACCTGCCTCTGGCGACCATGAATCTGATCTCTTTTTCTATGAGTTTGGTTTTTTCAGATTCCACATAAGTGAGATCATACAGTATTTGTCTTTCTCTGTGTGATTCATTTCATTTAGTCTAATGTCCTCAAGGTCCATCCATGCTGTCACAAATGGCAAGATTTCTTTCTTTTTTATGACTGAATAGTATTACATTGTATCATTTTCTTTATTCATTCATCGATTGATGGACACTTATGTTGTTTCTGTGCCTTGGCTATTGCAAATAATGCTGCAATGAACATGAGGGGTGCAGATAACTCTTCAACATAGTGATTTTGTTTCCTTTGGATAAATACCCAGAAGTGGAAATGCTGGATCATATGGTAGTTCTATTTTTAATTTTTTTGAGGAACTTCCATACTATTTTCCACAGTGGCTGCACTAATTTACATTCCCACTAACAGTGCACAAGGGTCGCCTTTTCTCCACATCCTCACCAACACTTGTTATCTCTTGTCTCTTTGATGATAGCCATTCTAACAGGTGTGAGGTGATATCTCATTGTGGTTTTGATTTGCATCTCCCTGATGATTAGTGGGGTTGAGCGCCTTTTCTTGTACCTGTCGGCCATTTGAATATCTTCTTTGGAAAAATGTCTATTCAGGTACTTTGCCCATTTTTAAATTGGATTATTTGTGGGGTTTTTTTTGCTATTGAGTTGTGTGAGTTCTTTATATGTTTGGATATTAACCGCTTATCAGATATATGATTTACAAATATTTTCTTCCGTTCAGTAGGTTGCCTTTTCATTTTGTCGATGGTTTTCTTTGCTGTGCAGAAGCTTTTTAGTTTGATGTAGTCCCACTTTATTTTTTATTTTGTTGTTTGTGCTTTTGCTGTCATATCCAAAAAATCATTGCTAAGACCTATGTCAAGAAGCTTTTCACCTATGTTTTCTTCTGGGAGTTTTGTGGTTTCAGGTCTTACAATTAAGTCTTTAATCTATTTCAAGTTAATTTTTGTGAGTGGTCTAAGATAGGGGGTTAGTTTCATTCTTTTACATGTGAAAAATAGCTTTATTGAGATATAATTCACATACCATAGAATCCACACATTTGAAGTGTACAAATCAATGGTTTGGGTATAGTACATTATTAATTTTTAAAAATTGTGGTAAAAAATATATAACATGAAATTTGCCATTTTAAAATGTACTATTCAGTGGTATTAATTACATTCACAATATTGTACAAATATCACCACTATCTAGTCTCAAAACTTTTTCATCATCCCAAACAGAAACTCTATATCCATTAAAGAAAAACTCAGCCCCTGGAAATATTTAATCTATTTTTAGGCTCTATGAATTTGCCTATTCTGGGTACCTCATATAGTGGAATCATACAATATTTGCACTTTTTTGTGTCTGGCTTATTTCACTTAGCATAATGTTTTCAAAATTCATCTGTGTTGTAGTATGTATCAAAACTCCACTCCTTTGTATGGCTGAATAATATTCCATTGTGTGGCTATAACACATTTTATTTATCCAATCTTTTGTCGATGGACACTTGGGTTGTTTTTACCTTTTGGCTACCGTGAATAATGCTGCTATGAACACTGGGATACAAATATCTCTTCCAGTTCCTGCTTTCCGTTCCTTTGGGTATATACCTAGGAGCAGAAATGCCGAATCATACAGTGATTCCATGTTTAGCTTTTTGAGGAACCGCCAAACTGTATTCCATAGCAGCAGCACCATTTTAACAGTCCCACCAGCAATCTATGAGGGTTCCAATATCTGTGCTTTTGGTGTCTAATCCAAGAAATCATTGCCAAATCCAATGTCATGAAGATTTCACCTGTGTGTTCTTCTAAGAGTTTTATAGTTTTAGCTCTTGTTTTTAGGTCTTCAATCCATTTTGAGTTAATTTTTGTATATGGTGTTAGGTAAGGGTCCAACTTCATTCTTTTGCATGTAGATATCGAGTTTTCCCAGTACTATTTGTTGCAAAGGCTATCCCCTCCCCATTGAATGGCCTTGGCACCCTTGTCAAAAATCATTTGATCATATATGAGAGGACTTATTTCTGGGCTCTCTATTCTGTTCCATTGGTCTATATGTCTGTCTTTATGCCAGTACCACACTGTTTTGATTACTGTATCTTTTGGTAAGTTTTGAAATCAGAAACTGTGAGACCTGCAGCTTCGTTCTTCTTTTTCAAGATTGTTTTGGCTATTTGAGGTCCCTGGATATTCCATATAAATTTTAGAATGGGATTTTTTATTTCCATAGAAAACACCATTGGGATTTTGATAGGGATTGCATTTATTCCATAGATCACTTTGGATAGTATTGTCATCTTAACAATATTAAGTCTTCCAATCAATGAACTTGGGATATATTTCATTTATTTATGTCTTCTTTAATTTCTTTCAGTAACATTTTGTAGTTTGCAGTGTATAAATCTTTAATCTTCTTGGTTAAAATTATTCCTAAGTATTTAACTCTTTTTGATGCTATTGTAAATGGAATTTTAAAAATTTTCTTCTGGATTGTAGATTGCAAGTATATAGAAATACAACTGATTTTTGTGTACTGATTTTATATCCTATAAGTTTGCTTAATCATTTATTTGCTCTAATAATTTTTTTGTGTTCCTTCCTTTGGATTTTCCACATATAAGTTTTTCAAATGGAGATAATTTTATTTTTTCCTTTCCAATTTAGATGCCTATTATTTCTTTTTCATGCCTAATTGCTCTGGCTAGAACTTCCAGTACTATGTTGAATAGAAGCGGTAAGAGTGGACATCCTTGCCTTGTTCCTGATCTTACAGGAAAGGCTTTCACCCTTGAGTATGATGTTAACGATGGGTTTTTCATATATGACTTTTATTATGTTGAAGTAGTTTGCGTCCATTCCTAGTTTGCTGGGTGTTTTTATTATGAAAGGGTGTTGAATTTTGTCAAATGTGCATATGTGCTAATGTTATTTTCTTTCACTTGCATCTCATGTCAATAGAATATCACTGGATCCTTTATACTTTACTCAATCTGAGATGTTTATTGTTTTAATGGGAGAATGTACCCCAGGCTGATGCATTGTGATGGAGGATGTGCTTGGTTTTATTCCTGCCAGTTCATTTTGTGCTTTCAATTCCCATGCTATTTTGTTGGTTTACATTTTCTTTTCCTTGCCTTTTGTTATATTGATGTTTACTCTGTCTATTTTTTGCTCTGATGAATATTTTAAGCCATGAAAGACTAGTGTAACCTTTAAATTTTAATTTCATCTTGTAATCTTTAAATTTTTAACATATTGCTAAACTTTTTTCCTATGGATGCATAGCATTGATCTCTACTTCTAGTCTCTTCCCAAACAAAACAAAATTCTCAGCACAGCATTCTTTATCTCTGCCTCTTCCATCATTTCCCATAAAGTTATGAGCTAGTATTCCTTTCCAGATTGTTATTATATATTTAGTATCATCTGCACTTATTTCAAGTTAACATTATTGGTTTTCTTTTCACCATAGCTTCTGGTATTCTTTTTCTTCCTCTGTATCTATTTTGCATTCTGCTAGAATATATCTTTTCACAATTCTTTCTCAAGTTTATGGGTATTAAAAGTTATAAGTGCTTGTATGTTTGAAAACTTTTAAAAATTATTTTTTAAATAAATATTTCTCTATAAACAGAAATCTATATTTAAAATTATTCTCACTCAGGATTTTGAAGTTACTAATCCATATATGTTTCATATTTGTGGAAAAGGAGAAGCTTTATGTACATTTCTTTTCTGTTCCTTTGGATGAAATCTCTTTTTTACTTTAAATCTCTGGAAGTTTTAGGTATCTGTCTTTATTCTTGGAAGTCTGAAATTTCACTGAGATGTTACTAGATGTATGTGTAATAAGAACTTCATCGAGTTGTAATTTATGTATGATAAAGCTCACTCATTTTACATATACAAATCAATGAATGTTTAGCAAATTTACAGAATTGTAGTACCATTATCACAATCCAATTCTGAACATTTCCATCACACCAAAAAGATCCTTTATTGCCATCTGCAGTAAATCCCTATTCCTACTCCCAGCCCTAGGAAATCACTAATCTACTTTCTGTCAATAGATTTGCTTTTTCTGGACAGTTCATAAAAATTGAGTCATACAGCATGTAGTCTTTTGCTTCTGGTTTCTTTCATTTAACAATTTTTTTTTGGTGAGGAAAATTAGCCCTGAGGTAACATCTGTTGCTAATCTTCCTCTTTTTGCTGAGGAATATTGGCCCTGAGCTAACATCCGTGCCCATCTTCCTCTATTTTATATGCGGGACACCTGCCACAGCATGGCCTGATGAGTGTTGCATAGGTCCGTGCCTGAGATCCAAACCCATGAACCCTGGGCCACCAAAGCAGAGTGTGCAAACTTAACCACTACACCACTGGGCTGGCCTCTAGCATAATGTTTTTAAGGTTCCTTTAGGTAGCATGTATCAGTACTTCACTTTTTATTGCCAAATAATATTCCTTTGTATGGATACATCACATTTTGTTTATCAATTCACCAATTGATGGACATTTGGGTTATTTCCACTTTTTGGCTATTGTGAATAATGCTGCTATAAACATTTGTATATGCATCTTTGTGTGGAGATAGGTTTTCATTTCTCTTGGGTAGATACCTAGGAGTGGAATTGCTTGGATCATATGGTAAATTTATGTCTACCTTTTTAAGAAACTGCCAAAGTGTTTTTCAAAAGCAGTTGCATCACTTACATTTCATCAGCAATGAATGAGTGTTCCATTTTCCCCACATTTTCACCAACAGTTGGTATGGTCAGTCTCTTTGATTATGGCCACCTTAGCGGTTGGGAGATTATATATTATTGTGGTTTTAATTTGCCTACATGGCTAATGATGTTGAACGTCTTTTCATTTGCTTATTAGCCGTTCTTATATATACTTTGGTGATGTATCTCTTCAAATCTTTTGCCCATTTTAAAATTAGCTTGTTGGGTTTTTAAATTGTTATTATTTACTGAGTTGTAAGAGATCTTTATATATTCTAGATACAAGTCTTTTATCAGACATATGATTTACAAATATTTTCTTTTAGTCTGTAGCTTGCCTTTTAATTTTCTTAATCATGTCTTTTGAAGGATGAAAGTTTTAAATTTCGATGAAGTCTAACTTATTTATCTGTGGTTGCTTGTGCTTTAGGATTCATTATTAAGAAACTATTGTTTAATCCAAAGTCATGATGATTTAGTCCTGTTTTCTTCTAAGAGCTGTACAGTTTTAGCTCTTACATTTAAGTTTTAGATTCACTTTTAGTTAAACTATTTTTATATATGGTGTGAGGTAGGGATCCAACTCTTTTCTTGCGTGTGAATATTCATCTCAGCATCATTTGTTGAAAAGACTATTCCTTCCTCCATTGAATTGTCTTGGCAAACTTTTCAAAATCAATTGCTCATAAAAATGAGGGTTTATTTTTGGACTTTCAATTCTATTCCATTGATCTGTATATCTATCCTTGTGCTGGTCCCACACAGTCTTGATTACTGTAGCTTTGTAGTAAGTTTTGAAATAAGGAAGAATGAGTCTTCCAATTTTGTTCTTTTTCAAGATTGTTTTAGCTATTCTTGGTTCCTGGAATTTTCATATGAATTTTAAGATCAGCTTGTCAATTTCTTCAAAGAATTCATCTGGGATTTTGTTAGAGATTGCTTTGAATCTGTAGATCAATTTGGGGAGTATTGTAATCTTAATAATATTAAACCTTCCAATCATGAACATGGCATGTCTTTCCATTTATTTAAGTTTTCTTTGATTTCTTTCAATTATGTTTATATTTTCAGTATTCAAGTCTTGATCTTCTTTTGTTAAATTTACTAATAAATATTTTATTATTTTTGATGCTATTGTAAATGGAATAAGTTGGGTTGAATTGTATCTCCCCAAAACCTATATGTTGAAGTCTTAACCTCTGGTACCCCAAAATGTGACTTTTTCTGGAGTTAAAGTCTTTCCAGAGATGATAAAGTTAAAATGAGGATAGTAGAGTGGGTCCTAATCCAATATGACTGGTGTTCTTATAAGAAGGGGAGATTTGGACACAGACATGCACACAGTGAGAGTGCCATGTGAAGATCAGTTATGCCGCTGCAAGCAAGGAAGTACCAGAAGCTAGGACAGAGGCCTGGAAAAGATTTTTCCCTCACAACCCGCAGAAGAAAGCAACCTTGCCAACACCTTTATTTTGGACTTCTGGCCTCCAGAACCGTGAGTGAATACATTTCTGTTTAAGCCACCCAGTTTGTGGCATGCTGTCATGGCAGCTGTAGCAAACTAACAGAGTTGTTTTCTTAATTTTATTTTCAGATTGCTAGTGTATAGAAATACAACTGATTTTTGTATATTGATCTTATACCCTGCAACCTTGCTGAACTCGTTTATTAGCTCTAATAGTTGTTTGTGTATATGTGTATTCTTTAGGATTTTCTACATATTAGATCATGTTATCTGCACAAAGGTAGTTTTACGTCTTCCTTTCCAATCTGGATGCCTTCAAGATTTGTAATTGAATATTTTTCTGGCTTCCTATTCACTCACATCTCTCGGTGGATATTAATTATATTTATTCTAAAATCTTATTCTGTTTGCTCAATTAACGCTAGGTCCTTGAATACTGGTTTCCATTGGATGCGTTGGCTTCCTCTTTTGTGGTGTTTGTTTTCCTTGAGTGTGTGTTAAATTGCGGGGACGCATGACTGTTCATTCTTGCCTTTGCCGTTTCCTGTTTACCCACATATGAATGTTCTCTTCTTTCCTGTAGCCCCCTGCCCAAGGAACGTGGAGGGCAGGGGCAAGCCTTGCAGTCAGTTGTGAGCCCCAGTGGTGGAGGTTCCTGGAGTGGGGCTACTTGGCCTCCTGGGAGTTGCCTCGGGCTCTGTCCGGGCTCTGAAGCCCCACCTGCCTCTGTCCTGGATCAAGTGAAGGAGGAGGACAGAAGGCCTAATGCCCCACTTACTGTCCCCAGAGTCCCCAGCCCTCACCCCTCAGTAGCCGAGGCCCCCTCCGCTCTTGCATCTCCTTCCTCTCGAGTCTCCAACACAGTCCACCTTTCACAGTAGTCCTCTCCTGATATGGTTTTCTAAAAATGATATTTTGTTATTCCATGAGTTTATGGCCACCAGGGACTAGAAAACTGACCTCATTGGTTTCATCCTCTCATCTGTAAAATAGGTATACTATTCCTCTCTCAAAAAGTCAACACAGGAATGAACACAGGACACATTTCAGCAGCACTTGTGCATTGAGGTGCATTCAGATGTCCAAGACTGCCCTTGTCACCTCACTGCAAGCAAGTTTGGCAAGTGTCTGTACATGCAGGCCTGTCTGTGGCTCTCAGACCCTGATCAGTGGGTGGCTAGAGTCTGTGGGAGCTCATGGGAGCAGAAAAAGCCAAGCACCTTCCCACCCTGGCTCCAACCCCTTGTGATTTCCAGAGATTCCAACAAGCTTCGTTGCCTTCACTGGCAGTGCCCACGTGGTGGATGCCCACACCCATGGTTGTGGCCATATGATTGATGCTTGTGTTCAGCTTAGAGGGGCTCAGGCATAAGCCTGTGAGTATGCACTGCTCACACATATGCCCCCTTCACCTGGTTCATGTGTGTGTACCCCCAGAGACATGCACACACACCACACATGCCCAAACACGGACGCGCATGCACAGGAGCACCACTCAGAAACACACGCTGTTTTATTCTTTCTTTCCCCATATTTATCTATGCTTCTTCTTTATCTTTTCCTGTCCCTTTCCACTCTTTCTCAAGGAATCTTCTCTTCCTCCATCTGTCCATCTCAGCCTCAGTTTTGGTTTTCTGTGTTATTTTACCAGCCATCAGCTGTGCTGCAGGCAGAGCAGCAGAGGTCGATTCAATGCCAGTCACTCCACCACATCAGCCCCCGGTGTGAGCTCAGCCCCAGAACACAGAAGGCAAGGCTGATGCTGCCCCCTGCCCCTGACTGAGGAGGGCTGGTCATGGTGGGGGAATAGTGGAGTGAAAATCAGGACCAGAGTCCCACCACAGTGAGCTCACAGAGCAGATACCGCTGCCTGGGATGAGGCCCAGGCCACCTCCCCAGAACGCCTACTCTCCTGTCCCTCACACCCCTAGGCAGGGGTTCATGGGCCACCCCCTCCAGGGGCAGCTGTGGTTCCAGTCCTGGATTCACCAGTGGAGGTTCCTCCGGTTCAACCTGGAAGAATGGCTGGGGGTCTGGCTGTGAATAACTTAAGACTAGGCAACAGGCCTCATGATGGATGGGGATGGGTCTGTAGCTGGGTGGTCTGGGCTCTACCAACCCCTCCCATTGGCTTGGAGCAAGTCCCCCAGTCCCTCGGGGCTCACCCTCTTCTGTAAACTGGTTGCCTATTTCCTTGTGGGATGTGAGTGTTACGGGATCTGAGTGGCCATCTTGCCCAGCTAAGTGAACACCAGTCCTTCCCTGCATTTTCCACTTCTGCACCTGTTTTCTCCATTCATTCATTCACTCATTCATTCATCCAATGAGTATGTGCTGAGGGCAGGGCACTGTGCACTGGGGGCACAGCAATACAATCCAACCCTGGCCCTTGGAAAACCCTCTTGCTTCTTCTTTCATGCCCTCCCCTCCCCTCTTCTCTAGGAGCCTTAAGCTTATGGGTCCTCCCAACCCAGAGCCCATTGTCTGCTTCCTTGAAGCTGACATTTAAAGCAGATAAATAAGAAGGATGGAGAAAACTTTCTAGTCAGTTATGATCTATGTAGATTAAAAACAAATATTGTTAACAGCAGCACCCATGTAGGAGCTTTTTATCTACAATAGTGCTTTTTATCCAAATGATAAATGAGTCATTTCATCCGTGAGAAGGGACAGAAGTTGGATTTTGACAAACACATCAACCTCCAGAAGGACAAGATGCTCAACTCTCTTTCTATCTCAACTGGAGGGAATGCAACTCCCTCCGTGTGTGGCTCTCCTCTTTCTAGTGGAGAAAGGGGCGGGCAAGGGGAGATGGGAAGGGGCACCCACAGACCATCAGTGGCTTGACCCATCAGTGCCAGTTCAGGAGCCCGGGAAGTGAGGGAAGCAGGCGGTGCGGCCCATGAGGCTCCATCTCCTTCCTCTTCAAAGATCAACCATCCCCCTCTCCTAGGGAGGCCCAACGCACTGCCATGTGGGAGGCAGGACACCAGATACACTTCCTGAGAAATGCTGTCAGCCTCCAGGCATTTGTCACTCTCAAACCAATGTTTCAGTTATTCAAAACCCAATCTTGGAGAGCTTGCCCTGCTGAACTAGTTAAGCATGTTTTGGGAGGGGTGTGTGTGTGTGTGTGTGTGTGCTGTCAACCTCTGTTGATCACTGCTGCATGCCGGCACTTTCCTAGTGTCTTCTATGTTTTACCTCCTACTTTATCTGGAAAGGGGGACTCAGTTTACTCCACTTTACTGATTTGGAAACTGCTGCTTGTGGAGTACAAGGGAGTTGCCCAAGTGCAAGCAGCCAGTAAGTGGCAGAGCTGGGACAGGAATCAGCTAAGATGACCTCCAAGCCCTCTGGGGCTACAGCCTTCTCCGCCTCTAGTGTGAGTATCCCTACTGTCCTCCCTCACCTCTCAGTTCGGGACACCAGCCCCTCCCTCCAAACTCTCATGCTTTATGGGCTCCAAGCAATCCTCTTACTGAGATGCACCTTGGGCTTCCAAAGAAGAGAGTTATGTGGCCAGGGAGGCCCACATACTGACCTTCAGCAGCATAGGAGTGAAGGAAAGGGAAGTGATCAGGGAGCGGCCATGGGGGATATCCTCCACCACCACCCCCAGGATAGCAGACCGACCATAATGCCGCCATACAGGGGCTGCTCAACCTTCCTGGCCCCCGACTGGAAACCTGCTGCTGGTGACTCAGTGTCCAGAAGGAACAGGCTCAGTTCACAGGTCCCCAACATGCAGCCTGGATGGAGGTTATGTTTACTGAGCTGTACCCTGGGCCAGACACCTTTTAGTGGATCCCTCCCTTGTGCAGTGCTGTGAGAAAGACGTGATTGTCATGCCCTCATTGAACAGGCAAGTAACGGAGACTGGGAGGTTAACATTGTATGATTATTTGTGCATTAATGTTGGCCTTCCTACCACACTCTTGGCTTCAAGAGCAGAGACCTTGTAAGCCCAGCACGAAGCAATGCCATTTGTTGTCTGACCCCCAAATCTAAATGACCTCTGACTACCCAGAGAAGGAAGGCTATGGGGCTTGGCTGTGGTGTGTCCTTTACCCCAGAATCATTGCCCCAGGAATCCTCTGCCCTCGGATCCACGCAGTACAGTACAGGGACATTGATGGGAGGCAGATCTGTGTTACAGTCCTGGCTCCACCACTAACTGGCTGTGGCTTAGCCTCTCTGAGTCTCAGTTCCTTGTCTACAAAATGGGAGCAGCAGTAGTTCCCATCCCTGGGGCGCTGTAACGATTAGAAGTGAGGACATAGGTAAAGAGATTAGTGTATGTGGTATATAGGAAGTGGTCAGTAGAGGGTAGCCCCTCAGGGGCAAAGAAGGAACAGTGTTGTACCACTCAATGATGCTGAGAACAGAGCGTTTTGATTTAAATGGAGCTCTGCCCCAATCCAGCAGCCGTGTTGGAACCTGCAGCAGGAGCATGGGGCGGTCTCATCCCAGGACCTTCTCCCTCTTGCAGTGGCTCCTACTGCTCTCAAGATTTCTCATATCAAGTTGGACCCATAAAAGCACTTCCTTTCCTACATCAAGGGCTCTTGGAAGGCAAAGCATCCCAGGGTCAGCACTCAAGCCAGAGAGAGAAAGCATGTTTTGATCAGGAGGCAGAGCCATGAAGCCAGTCTATGTTGATCAGGCAGACCTTGCCATTTTGGGGAACACATCACATACCTCTCTCTAGGGAGGTTGTCTAGCCTCCAGTCCTCTCATGGCATCCGTTTGCATCACATATTTGGCCACCCAGACCCTAAGTGAGTCTGTTCCTCATACTTTAGAAGGTGCAGCTAGATAATTCTGGTTGTGATGACAAGAAGGGGGATGTCAGCTGTCTGTGGCATTTGGAGGGCACCTGGGCAAACGCCTAGCTTCAGCCTGACCCTTCCTAGTGTCGGTAAGTAGTCCCTTCTTTCCCGACGGCCTGACGTCCGGGAATTCCGTTAAGCGCCGTCCTGGGCGCTGTCCTTGGTGCTGACCAACATCGCATTTCCTTGCTGCCGGCAGCAAAGGACCCCTAAGGCAAAGAGTGGGCTTTCCAATCATCGTATAAAGCTGGATTTGGCTGCAGAGTTGCAAGTTCCTGAGCCTTCATGGTACCTGAAGACTGATGCCGCCTTGCTGTCCTCAGTCCCAGAAGCCGGTGCTGAAGCCCTGCTTGGCTTTGGGAGCAGCCGCGTGCAAGGCTGGCTGCTTGTAGGGCAGTGGCCAGTAGGCCACGGTGGCTGGAGCAGAAGCAGCTGCAGTGGTGGCACTCTCCCGTCAGAGGCGGAAGCTCTCCAAGGCGGAGGGACATCAGTCTTGGCCATTGCCCTAAATAAGTGTTGCTTTGATGTTGTACTCTTTGCCTTTCTATGTAGTAAAAAAAAAAAAAAAAAAAAAAAAAAAAAAAAAAAAAAAAATCCCCATTCTGTGAAATGAAAGAAACTGGCTATCTTTCAGGGGACAAATTGAACCCCAGGTTCAGTTACATATGGGACTGAACTCCCCACCACCTCCTGGGGCAGAGTCCTGGCTCTGCCATAGGATTTCCTGGCTCAGAATGAGGACTGAACCTCAGAAGCCTCCAGGCCCCTCCCACAAGGATACCCCTGGCTCAGTCATGCTTATATAATCTGCCTGACCCAGACTCAGTCTGTGTTTCTAGCATAGATATACACAGAGCTGCTTGGATGAAGTGGAAATGGGGGGCTCTGGGGTTTCACACTCAGTCTCCTTCCCACCCCCCAGGGACTCACAGAGTTCTTACTGAAAACCATGACCCTAGAAAGAACTTTGTCAATAGTGGTCTTTGAATGGTTCCAGGTGGGGAGAACAGAAATGTGCAGCCTAGGGGCATTTCAAAAGACCCACCCCTTTTCAACTTTCCAGCTTCTCCTGTCCCTGCTAATTTGGTAAAGGTACATACTGTGGAATAGCTTAAGGTACGAGCTTTTAGCACAGATGAGAGAGAGAAAGAATGTCTCAGTTCAGAGAACTTGCCCATAATCATGCTCTAGAGGCAAGAAAAATATTTATATTTTGTGCTTGATGCAACAGACTTCCACATAAAATAGCTACATTTGTATGCAACTCTAACTTCTTTCCAAATTTCTACTGAGATGACCAAAAACAGAATACAGAAATAGGAAAAGCATACATCAATGATAGAAATTGGAGAAGTGTGGCATTGCCACATCAGAAATTCAGATATTCAAGATATTCTTCCAGAAAGCGATGGGATAAGACCAAATAGAAAGAAGGGCTGACTTGACCCCTCACAGAGCCCCATGACCATCCCTTTTGGAGATCCAGGACCTGGAGGCAAGGGCAGCTGGGAGCACATCTGGATTTCACCCTCCTTCTGAGAAGGGACTAGAGCCTTGCATCATGGCAAAGGTGAAGCATAAGGTTGCACTTGATTTGTGTCCAATAAAAAGGGTTACTGCACTAAGCAAAGAATGGGGATACTGCCTCAACTATGGCTGCCATAACAAATATAGTTAAAAACAATGGCTCTGATCAGGGTCAGAAGTGTCTGGATTTTCACCTAACCCTCAATAGCTGAGGGACTTGAGGTAAGTTACTCGGTTATCTCTGAACCTCAATTTTATCTATTAGTGAGGGTTATTTTAGAATCCACTTCACAGAGCTGTGAGAATTAGATACAATAATCCATGTTATAGACTCAGCACAGGGCTGGTACTTAATAGGTAAATATTACTTCCAGCATATAGCAATGGTTTCCAATGTTGAGTGAGCAAGATGGTCCTTTATATCTATTTATTTAAAAGATAGAGAAAAATCCAGCCTTACTAATATTCAGACTGACCCTGGCACCTGCCTTGACCAAATGTCAGGTGGATTTTTGTCACATCTGGTAAAGGCGACGTGATGGGAGCAGAGCAGAAGCTTCCACTGCAGAGGGTAGTCCCTTCATACATTTCCTGCTTTCAGAATTTTGCATCTATTGTAGTTTCCATGGACCCAGCTAAGGATATGTATAGATTATATTTTCTTAAATAGTTGAATCTTTGCTTGTATTGTCTTTGTCTGGTTTTGGTCTTAGGATAATGCTGGCCTCACAGAATGAGTTAGGATGTATTCCCTCTACTTCTATTTTCTGAAAGAGATTGTAGAGAATTGGTATAATTTCTTTCTTAAATGTTTGGTAGAATTCATTAGTGAACCCATCTGGGCCTGGTGTTTTCTCTTTTGTAAGGTTATAAATTATTGATTCAATTTCTTTAATAGGTAAGGGCCTATTCAGATTGTCTATTTCTCCTTGTGTATGTTTTGGCAGATTGTGTCTTGCAAGGAATCGGTCTGTTTCATCTAGGTTATCAAATTTGTAGACATAGAGTTGTTCACAGTCTTCCTCTATTATCCTTTTAAAGTCCATGGAATCTGTAGTAATGTCCCTCTTTCATTTCTGATATTAGTAATTTGTGTCCTCTCTCCGTTTTTATTACCCTGGCTGGATTATCAATTTAATTGATCTTTTCAAAGAACGAGCTTTTGGTTTCATTGATTTATTTTTAATTTTTAAAAACCTTTTATTGAGATATAGTTGACATATAACATTATATTAGTTTCAGATTTACAACATAATGATTTATATTGGTATATATTGCAAAATAATCACCACAATAAGTCTAGTTGACATCCATCACCATACATAGTTACAATTTTTTTTTCTTGTGATGAGAACTTTTAAGATCCACTCTCTTAGCAACTTTCAAATATGCAGTACCATATTGTTAACTATAGTCACCGTGCTGTACATTACATCCCCATGATTTACTTATTTTATAACTGGAAGTTTGTACCTTTTGACCTCCTTAACCCATTTTGCCCATCCACCACCACCCGCCTCTGACAAACACCAATCTGTTCTCTGTTCTCTATGACCTTGGGGTTTTTTTTTTTTTTTTTGGATTCCACATACAAGTAAGATCATATGGTATTTGTTGTTCTCTGTCTGATTTATTTCACTTAGCATAATGCCTCAAGGTCCATCCATGTTGTTGCAAAAGGCAAAATTTAATTCTTTTTTTTTTATAGCTAAATAGTATTACTGGTTTCATTGATTTGTGTGTGTGTGTGTGTGAGGAAGATTAGCCCTGAGCTAACATCCGATGCCAATCCTCCTCTTTTTGCTGAGAAAGATTGGCCCTGGGCTAACATCCGTGCCCATCTTCCTCTATTTTATATGGGACGCCACCACAGCATGGCTTGACAAGTGGTGCATTGGTGCATGCCCGGGATCTGAACCTGCGAACCACAGGCTGCCAAGGCAGAGCGTGTGCACTTAATCACTACACCAATGGGCCAGCCCCCTGGTTTCATTGATTTTTATCCATTGATTTCCCGTTTTCAATTTTAATGATTTCTGCTCTAATTTTTATTACTTCTTTTCTTATACTTACTTTGGATTTAATTTTCTTTTTCTAGTTTCCAAAGGGGGAAGCTTAGATGATTGATTTTAGGTCTTTCTTCATTTCTAATATATGCATTCAATGCTATAAATTTCCCTTTAAGTATTGCTTTTGCTGCATCCCACAAATTTTGATAAGTTGTATTTTCATTTTCATTTAGTTCAAAATACTTTTTAACTTCTCTTGAGATTTATTCTTTGATGCATTTCTTATTTAGAAGTGTGTTGTTTAATCTCCAAGTATTTTGGGATTTTCTAGCTATCTTTCTATTATTGATTTCTAGTTTAATTCCATTGCTGTTTGAGAGTAGACTTTATGTTTATATTCTTTTAAATTTGTTAATGTGTGTTTTATGGCCCAGAATGTGGTCTATCTTGGTGAATGTTCCATGTGAGCTTGAGAAGAATGTGTATTATGCTGTTGTTGGATGAGTAGTTGATAGACATCAATTACACCCAGTTTATGGATGGTGCTGTTGAGTTCAACTATGTCCTTATGATCTTCTGTCTGCTGGATCTGTCCATTTCTGACAGAGGAGAGTTGAAGTCTCCAACTTTGATAGTTGTTTCATCTATTTCTCCTTGAAGTTCTATCAGTTTTTGCCTCATATATTTTGATGCTATGTTGTTAGGCCCATACATTTTGAAGATTGTTGTGTCTTCTTGGAGAATTGACCCTTTTATCATTATGTAATGCCTCTCTTTATCACTGATAACTTTCCTTGCTCTGAAGTCTGTTCTGTCTGAAGTTAATATAGCTACCCCCACTTTCTTTTGATTAGTATTATCATGGTATATCTTTCTCCATCCCATTACTTTTAATCTATATATGTCTATATTTAAAGTGGGTTTCTTGTAGACAACATATAGTTGGGCTTTGTATTTTTTTTTGTGAGCTAACATCCAATGCCAATCCTCCTCTTTTTTTTGCTGAGGAGCTAACATCTGTCCCCATCTTCCTCTACTTTATATGGGATGCTGCCACATCATGGCTTGACAAACGGTGCGTCAGTGCGTGCCTGGGATCCGAACCTGTGAACCCTTGGGCTGCCGAAGTGGAGCGTGCGCACTTAACTGCTACGCCACTGGGCCAGCCCCAGGTCTTATGTTTTGATCCATTCTGACAATCTGTTTTTTAATTGGTGTATTTAAATAATTGACATTTAAAGTGATTATTGATATAGTTGGATTAATATCTACCATATTTGTTACTGTTTTCTATTTGTTACCCTAGTTTTTTGTTCCTCTTTTTGTCTTCCACACTTTTTTCTGACTTTTATAGTTTTAATTGAGTATTTTATATGATTCTATTTTCTCTCCTATCTTACCATATTAGTTATACTTCTATTTTTACTTTTTTAGTAGTTGTCCTAGAATTTGCACTATACATTAACAACTAAACTAAGACCACTTTCAAATAACATTATACGGATTCATGAGTAGTGAAAGTACCTTATAGTAACAAAATATTGCTAATTCCTCCTTCCCATCCCTTGTATCATTGCTGTCATTCCTTTCACTGATATATAAGCATACATAAGCATATATATGTAGATATATAAATTAGATACATTGTTGCTATTATAATTTTGAACAAACTGTTATCTGTTAGATCAATTAAGAATAAGAAAACTAGAAGTTTTTATTTTACCTTCACTTATTCATTCTCCAATGCTCTTCCTTTCTTTACATAGATCAGAGTTTCTGACCTATATCATTAGCCTTCTTTCTGAGGAATTTCTTTTAACATTTTTTATGAGGCAGGTCTACTGGCAACAAATTTTCTCAGTTTTTGTTTGTCTGAGAAAGTTTTTTTTTCTCCCTCACTTTTGAAGGATAATTTCATAGGTATAGAATTCTAGGTTGTTTGTTTTTTTCTCTCAATACTTTAAATATTTCACTTCATCCTCTTCTTGCATGGTCTCTGAGGAGAAGTCAGGTGTAATTCTTATCTTTGCTCCTCTATATGTGAGATATTTTTTTTCTTCTGGCTTCTGACAAGATTTTTTATTTATCTTTAATTTTCAGAAGTTGGAATATGGTATGCCTAGGTATAGTTTATTTTCATTTTTATTTTTTTGATTCTATCCTGCTTGGTCTTCTCTGATCTTCCCAGATGTGTCGTTTGGTGTTTGACATTAATTTGGGGAAATTCCATCATTATTGCTTCAAATATTGCTACTGTTTCTTTCTCTCTTCCTTTTCCTTCTAATATTCCCCATTATACATATGTTACACCTTTTGTAGTTGTCTCAAGAGTCTTGGATATTCCATTTTTTGAGTTTTTTTTTTCTCTTTGCTTTTCTGTTTTGGAAGTTTCTATTGTCATATCCTCAAGCTCAGAGATTCTTTCCTCAGCCATGTCCAGTCTACTAATGGGCCCACCAAAAGCATTCTTCACTTATGTTATAGTGTTTTTAATATCTAGCATTTATTTTTTATTCTTTCTTATACTTTCCATCTATCTGCTTACATTATCCACCTGTTCTTGCATGTTGTCTACTTTTTCCATGAGCATCCTTAGCATATTAATCATAGTTGTTTTAAATTACCAGTCTGATAATTCCAACACCCCTACTCTATCTGATTCTCATTCTGATACTTGTTCAGTCTCTTCAAACTGTGTTTTTTGCCTTTTAGTATCCCCTGTAACTTTTTGTTGAAATCTGGACATGATGTACTCAGTGAAAAGAACTCTGGTAAATAGGCCTTTAATAATGTGGTGGTGAGGTGTGGGGGTAGTGGAAGCATTCTATGGTCCTCTGATTAGGTCTCAGTCTTTGGATGAACCTGTAGCCCTGGGCTGTGAACTTCACCAGTGCTTCTCAGTTGTTTTCCCCCTTTAGGTGGGACAGGATGGCTAGAGGGGGCTGGAGCTGGGTAGTTCCCTTTTCCCAGGAAGGTTAGGCTCTGATCAAATAGTTTCTCCTGAGGGCAGGCCTTGTTAAGAACAGAATGGTCTAGTGTATTTCAAAATAGTTCCTTTTCTCCTGTCTAAGCCAGAAGCATGAGGAGATTTTTTTTTTTTGATATTCACTTTGAAGACCTGATAGACGTCTTGGAGGTAAAACTCACAAAAGTATGGGGTCCTTCCTGATGATTGCCACCCTCCCCACACACACTGAGTATTTTACTCTCAGACCTGTCCACACCGAGCCTCCAGCAGTTTACCAATTATAGTTTAGATTTTCCTGCCCTGGCACTGGTTCCTGTGGAGGTTTCTGCTTCATTGAGTTGTGATTCTTTGTATCTGCCTGTCTGTCTCTCCAATTTGGGGGACAACAGTTGCCCCATGACTTCACCTCTCTGAGGAATCTAGAAAGAGTTGTTGATTTTTCAGTTTGTTCAGCTTTTTACTTGTTAGGACAGAGTGGTGACTTCTAAGCTCCTTACATGTCAGACTAGAAACCTAAATACTTGAATCTTAATGTACTCTGTGAGGAGATGGAACATGACCATGAAAGTTCCCTGTACCACAGAGAGGTTTGCTGCTTACCACATGCAAATTACTGAAAGTTATTGAAATTCATTATGTTACACATTTTTCTTTGACCAAAGGCCAAGTGTTCCAAATTGTTGACATTAATGGAACTTTTTCTTGATCCTAAATGTGATGGAAAATTAGTGTTGGCTCTCAAGGAAGGGAGAGACATGGTCAGATTTGAGTGTTTGAAAGGTAACGTTGGCTGCATCAAGGAAAACAGGTCTTGGGCAACCTCAGCAGAATGGTTTCAATCTAGTGTTTGGGGTTAAGCTCCTTTTATTCACAACACTTCTGACACCAAATGTGTGAGGTTTTTTTCCCCTCACACCGACAAATTCTCCAACTCTCCAGACACCAACTGGGTGTCCTACAATTCAATTCAATTCTGACACTAACCACAAGGTGTTAGCATCAGTCAAAAATATCAGGTTCCCAGGTTACCTATACTACTGTGTAACTTGGCTACAAATCAGGGATTCCCATGACCTACCCCCTCCCCACCTCAGGCTTGATAATTTGCTAGAGCAGCTCACAGAACTCAGGAAAACAGTTTACTTACTATTACTGGTTTATTATAGAGAGTACAGCTCAGGAACAGCCAAATGGAAGAGATGCATATAGGGCAAGGTATGATGGGAGGACATGTCTTCTCCAGGTGCACCACCCTCCCAGCATCTCGATGTGTTTGCCAACCTGGAAACTCTCTAAACCCCATTGTTTAGGGGTTTTTATGGAGGTTTCATCATGTAGGCCTGATCGGTTATTAATTCAATCTCCAGCCTCTCTCCCCTACCTGGAAGTTGGGGGATGGGGCTATAAGTCCCAGGCTTCTAATCAAGGTTTGGTTTTTCTCTCAATGAGCCCCCAACCTGAAGCTATCTAGGGGCCTGCCAAGAGTCATCTTATTAGAACAAAAGACACTCCTCTCAGGAAATTCCAAGGTATTTAGGAGCTCTATGTCAGGAACTGAGGACAAAGACCAAATATATATTTCTTATTATGCCACAGAGGTTCAGGCAGATTAGAGGGAAATGATTAATTCTGCTAAGAAGCCTGGCTCTGAATGGGAAGAGAAGGCAGGAAGGGACCGAAGAGGGATAGAGAGGTCTTATTTTTTGAAAATGAGAAAGGTTAGATGTTTAAATGGAGGACATTAAAGAGAGACATGAGAGAGAGTATACTTGAATGCACAATATTAAAGAGGAGCTAGGAGGGGATGCCATCCAGGGCAGAGGACAGAGAGTGACCTGTGAAAGAAAGGGTTGTGTCTTCCATTTTGCTAGGAGGGAAGGATGCAGGCAAATGTGTAAATTTGGGGATAAGGGTTGAGACAGTTCCTGATGATGGTTTCGGATTTTCCTATGAGGTAAAAGAGGGAGAGTCATCATCTGACAGGGAGGGAAATAGAAGGCTGGGGTTTGTGAAAGGCCTGGAGGATTTGAAATTGTTGGGAATGTTTGGAGAATTTATAAAGGAGTAGATTAAAAAACTCAGACCATAAAGGAAGAGAGCCATAAATTAGACTCTATTATACAAATTAAGACATTCTCTCCATCAAAAGACAACACAAAGGGAGTGACAATATAAGCCATGAATAAAGAGACGATTGTCCAAACAATTGGACATTGCCCAATTTGTAATACATTTAACTCTTGTTGCACTAGTGCTACCTAGAATATATAGAAAGCTTCTAAATCAATAAGAAAAAGAATAATCAATAGAAAACAGAGCAAAAACTTTGAATAGACATTTTACTAAAGAGTAAACCCAAATGACCAATAGATATCTGAAAAGATGTTTGATATCATTTATCATCAGGAAAATGAAAATTAAATCTACAATGAGACAACACTATACAACCAACAGATTGGCAAAAATTGAGAAGTCAACACTTAATGAAGTATTGGCGTGGATTATGTATTAGTGTCCTCTTACTGCTGTAACAAATTACCACATAATGTGGCTTAAAACAACACAAATTTACTATCTGACAGTTCTGGAGGTCCAAAGACAAAGATCAGTCTCACTGGGATAAATTCAAGGTGTCAGCAGGGTTGGTTCCTTCCGCAGGCTTTGGGAGAGAATCTTTTTCCTTGACTTTTCCAGCTTCTATAAGCTGCCTACATTCCTTGGTTTGTGGTCCCTTCCTCCATCTTCAAAGCCAGTAATGTAGCATCTTCAAATCTCTCTCTCACTCTTTCTGACCTCTGCTTCTGTCAGCACATCTCCTATGACTCTGACCCTCCCGTCTCCCTCTTATAAGGGCCCTTGTGATTACATTGCTTCCTCCCCTATCTCCCCATGTCAAGGTCCTTAACTAAAAGTCTGCAAAGTCCCTTTTATCACGTAAGGAAACATATTCACAGAGTCCAGGGATTAGGACATGGACTTTTTTGGAGGCTATTATTCTGCCTACCACAACGGGAACTCCATACACTGTTGGTAGGAGCGTATATTGGTATAACCGCTTTAGACAACAATGGATATTTCCCAATAGAGTTGAACACATGCATTTCCTGTGACCCACCATTTGCACTTCCAGCTTACACCTGAGAGAGCTCTTGCACCTAGGCACCCGGAAACAGGTAACTCTCTAATCTCATCTCCTTTTATTCTTGGCCATGATTACTCTTCTCTAGCCACACAGGACATTGTATAATGAAGAATTTGGCTGGCCTTTGTCCCCTGGGTTTCTGGGAGGAAATTATTGGAATTTCCTGAGTGACAGGAGTGTCTTTGTTATTCACAGTGGGCCCTTAGACCACACTTGAGTCCAAGCCAAAGAGGTGAGTCCAAGCCACTCAGGATGGGGGCTCATCATGACAGAAAGACCAACCATGCAACTAGAGGGTTGGGGCTTTGAATCACGTGACATAGTCCCACTTCCAGGGAGAGGAAGGGGGCTGGAGACTGAATCACATGGGTGATGGATGATTCAGTCATGCTTGTGTAATGAAACCCTGGACACAGAAATAAAACTATGGGTGAACTTCCCTGGGTAACAAGAATTTTTATGGGGAGGGTGATGCATCCTGACTCTGGGGGGAGATGACATGGAAGCTTTGCATTTGGGGCCCCCCCAGATCTTGCCCTATGAGACTCCTTTTTTGGCTGGTCCTGATTTGAATCCTTTTTGTTACGCTAAGACTGTAACAATGAGTACAGTGCTTCCCTGAGTTCTGTGAGTTCTTCTAGTGAATTATCAAACTTGAGGGGGTAACGGGAAGCTCCAAACTTGTAGCCAGTGGTCAAAAGCTTGGGTGGCCTGGGGACCCCTGAGCTTGTGGCTGGTGTCTGAAGTAATGGCAGTCTTGTGGGGACTGTGTCCTTAACCTGTGAAGTTTGGCCTAACTCTGGGTAGTTAGTGCCAGAACTGCACTGCACAGACCCTTCTGTGTTAGTCCTGCCTCGAGACTGCTGCATTGGCTCCGCTCTCTGCTGGAACACCTTGCCCCGGACGGCCATGTGGCACCGCCTTCACCCCCTCCAAGTCTTGGCTTAGATGTCAGCTCAGCAGGAAATAGCATAGAATTTGCACCTCCCACCCTGGTCCTTTCCATCTCTTTCCCTGCCTTTGTTTCTAATTATTACTTCTCGTTTTTTAACATACAATATAATTCATCTATTTTTTTCTGTTATTGTAGTCGTCCACTCCTAGAATAGGAAGGGAATTTTACCTGTTTTGATCATTGTTCCATCCCAATGCCTAAAGTAGTGTCAGGTATGTAGTAGATGCTCAAGAAGTATTTGTTCAGTGAAGGAATGAATAATAGCAGAAATATGTCAGCTCCCCAAATGTCTACTAGTAGTAGACCAAATAGATATAACAGAATACCAAACAACAGTTAACAGGAATAAACTACACTCATCAACATGAGTGAATCTTATAAACATAATATTGATGATGCAAGCAAGTGACAGTAGAAAATATGGAGTATGATTCCATTCATAAAAGTTCAAAAACAGGCATACATATCTAGGGGTAAAAGTTTAAATAGAGGCAGGGGAATAAATATCAGGATAATGGTTACCTCCGGGAGGGAGGTGGTAGGGAGAGAGGATGAGGGGCAAGCAATTGGGGAAGGACACAAAGGGGCTTCTCGTGTCCTGGCAGTGCCCTATGTCCTAACTGAAGTCCTGGTTCCATGGGTGTTCTCAACAGGATCATTCTTGAAAGTACATATGAATTTCATACACTCTTCTGTATGTATGACGTATTTTACAGTTTAAGAAAAGGGGAGAAACAGGATCAGCCTGGTGGCGTAGTGGTTAAGTTCGTGCACTCCACTTCGGCAGCTCAGGGTTCGTGCGTTCGGATCCCAGGCACAGACCTACGCACCACTCATCAAGCCATGCCGTGGTGGTGTCCCATATAAAAAGTAGAGGAAGATGGTCACAGATGTTAGCTCAGGGCCAATCTTCCTCAGCAAAAAGAGGAAGATTGGCACAGATGTTAGCTCAGCGACAATCTTCCTCACAAAACAAAAAAAAGAAAAGAAAAGGAGAGAAAGAACCAGAGGAATCCCTCCTCTGAGTAGTGTTGAGTTCTCAATTCCATTGATGAACTTGTGAATTGAGAGTGATAGCAGGGCTGTGTGATTGCCTCGAGCAGCACTTGGATACCTGAGGGGACATCTGGAGAAGGCAGAGTCTGATTCATCTGTCACTGGAGTTTTGCCAGGTGAGAGACATGAAGGTAAAAGGAGCAAGGAAATTTAGGGTATTGGCAAGGGAATAATCGGAACTTATTATACGGAAACAAGGCTAAAAGGGGAGGCAAGTGAAGTCAAGAGGGAGAAAGCTGACATTCTGGAAAGACGTGGTTTGGGCAGGTAGTCAGAGATCTAGAGGACCTAGTGCAATCAACGAACTGGACTCCATGGGAGTAAAAAGCTGTAAGCCAGTGAAATAATTGTGATAGGAGCTCTTGAAGGGAGCACATCTGAGGCAAGACAATGTCTAAGTGCAAGAGGAACAGTGAGTGGCTGAATTATTATGAACATATGTGTTTTAGTTCCCATAACCTGCAGAAATCCCTCTACCCTAAAGCCAGGCCAAATAAGGCAACATTCAAACAAAGTACTAGCGGTGTCCTGTTGTGCAGAAGCACCTCGGGGCACGCTCCCAAGGTGGATAAGGTGGACAGCAGGAATGCTTGGGGCTAAAGGACTGTAGGCTTCTCCCTTTTCTCTGACCCAAGCACTTCTGGTTCTATCTGCAGTTCATGTCCACTTGCAAACACTTCTCATCACCATGAGCACGACTATCCTGGTCTAAGCCACCATCATCTTTCATCTGATGATTGCAACAATCTTTTAACTGCTCCCTCTACTTCCCCTGTGCACCCTACAGACTCTTCTTCATCTTCACGGCAACAGTGGCAATGCTACATTCATTGGCAGCAATGAATCGTCCTGGTTCCCCTCGTAATAATAGATACAGCAAAAAGGAGAGGGAAAACTAAAACTTGTGGGCAATATCTGAACAAAGAGATGACAGAGTAGTCACAGAAGCCCCTAATTATGTTGGAGATTAAGAATTATTTTTAAATTTCCATAAAGTAAAATTCACTCTTTTTGGTGTACAGTTACTTTAAGTCCTGGCAAATGCATAGAGTCATGTGCCAACACCACAAATCAAGATACAGATACTCTTTCATGGACCCTGAACTTTTTCCCATGCTGTAGTCAACCCTCCCCACCCTCCCAACCCCTGGGGCCCGCTGATCTGTTCTCCATCTCTACAGTTTTGCCTTTTCCAGAATGTCATATAAATATCACATAAATAGAGGGAGACAGTTTGGATTCTTTTGAGTCTGGCTTCTTTCACTTAACATAATGCTTTTGAGAATCATTCATGTTGTTGCTGAGTAGTATACCATTGTATGGATGTACCACGGTCTCTTTATCCTTTCACTCATTGAAGGATTTTTGGGTTGTTTCCAGTTCATCTCAGGAACTGACAGAATACGAGATGCAATTCAGTAACAATATAGATTTGGACTTGATTGACCAACCTGGCTAACTGATATATACAGAATATTCATTCTTTTCAAGGGCATATGAGACATTTACCAAAATGAACATATTCTGGGCCATCCAGAATGTATGAGCAGATTTCAGAGAAGTGAAATCATTCAGAGTATATCCTCTGCCTGTTGTATAATTAAATTGGAACTCAATAACAGGAAGATAACTAGAAAATCCCCTCATATTTGGAAACTAGGCAATACCCTTCCAAATAACTCATGGGCCAAAAGAGAAATCAAAATGGAAATTAAAGAATATCTTGAGCTAAATGATAATGAAAAAAAAAACATTTAAAACTTGTGAGAGACAGTAAAGCAGTGCTTAAAAGGAAATTTATAGCTTTAAATGCATATAGAAGAAAAGAAGGTTGAAAACCAATGAGCCTGGCATCCAACTTAAGAAACTAAAAAAAAAAAAAAAAAAAAAAAGGACAATAAATATGCCCCCAAAGAAGAAATAGAGACATAATAAAACCAAGGGCAGAGATCAATGAAACAGGAGGCACAATAGAGAAAACTCAACAGAGTCGAAGGTTGTTTCTCTGAAAAAAATTATAAAATTGACAAAACTCTAGCAAGACTGATCAAGAAAAGAAAGAGAAAATACAAAGATTCCAATATCAGAATGAAAAGTGAGACATCACTACAGATTCTACAGACATCTGAGGGATAATATCAAGATGTTATGAACAACTTGTTAGTAAATCTGAAAATTCAGACAAAATGGAAAAATATTTTTAAAACGATCATCTGCATGGTCTTATATCTATTGAAGAAAATGAATCTGTAATTTAAAACCTTCCCACAGTGAAAATAAAGGTGCAGATGGTTATTAATATTCTCACTGAAAATCAATCAAGCACAAATTTATGATTTGTATACTATCATCTATGTATATTTTACTTTAAAAAGTTATAAATATTCACTTAAACAAACAAATAATATACAGAGTGGTGGGTGGGGTTATAGATGAAACAAAATTGGCCATGTATTGATAATTGTTGAAGTTGGGCCACTGGGCTTTTTATATCTTCTGAGCTCCTACTTTTGTTAATGCTTGAAATTTTCCATAATAAAATGTTTTTGTAAAAAAGTTAGACCATAACATTACTCTGCAAAACCCTCCACCAGCTTTGCAGCTCCCTCTGAGTCAAAGTCACAAGGGGCCAACGGCCAACCAGGCTCTTCCTGTTCTGGTCACCCTGACACCCCATCTCACTTTCCACCACACTCTTGCTCATTTTCCCACCACTCTGGCCTCTTCATTATTGCTTTGCACATGCCCAAGGCATACTCCCATCTCAGGGCCTTTGCACTTGCTGTTCCCTTTGCCTCAAATGTTCATTCTTCAGATTCAGCATGGCTTGCCTCAGTCAGGCCTTGGCTCAAATGTCATCCTCTCAGCAAAGACTTCTGTGACTACCCAAAATAAAATAACAGCACAAATTGCATTCCCTATCATGCCTGCCATGCTTTTCCCTGCCATGCTTTTCTCCAGAGCATCTGCACCATCTGACATATGAAATAGTTTCGTGTACTTTTATTTACCGCCTGCTTCCCGCAAGAATGCAACTTCCACCGGACAGGAACATTCACACCTGTATCCCAGCACCCAGAATAGCAAGGGGCATATAGTAGGGGCTCAGTAAACATGCCCAGAATGAATAAATAAGAAAGGTCCTCAGCCTCACCAAGGGGTGCTATGGGCACCTCCCCATTCTTCCACCCACCCCTCCACCCTGTGGGCTTCCTGGCCCCAGACCTGATCCACATTCACAGTCTGGGCTGCCTGCAAGGGTCACTCCTGACCCCCAAGGGGGTTGTCACCAGAGAACAGGGATGTCCCTTCAGAGAGACAGGAGGATCCACAAGGAGCCAGAAGACCTGGATCCTCCTCTTAGTGATTTTGGAAAAATGGGGACTATGGAACCTCTCAAGGTGGTTGTGGACCCTTGCTCTGCCAGTTACCAGCTCTGAGATCCTGCAGGGTCACTTCATCTCCCTGACTGTCAGTTTACTCATCTGTCCAATGGGAACAAAACCAATATCAACCTTATAGGGTGGCTGTGATGGTTAAAAAGAATAACCAAAGGAACCAGGATTTGCCCACGGAAGCGCTTTCACTGTCAGATGCCACTGATAAAACTTTTGGCAGATATCGGGGAGTCCCCAGAGGGTCTTTTACATGAAGCGGCCACGTCACCTTTTGGGTTGTGGGTTACCTTATTCTTCCTAAAATGAAAGCCTGGTCTGCGCCCTCCCTCTTCATCCCCCAACCCTGCCCTCGCCCTGCGCCCTGGCCTCGCGCTCGACCTCTCCTTGCACCCTCGTCCGGCATTTTCTCTTCTCCACGCGCTCGCCTCGCGCCCGCCCTCAACCCGCGTCCTCGTCCCACACTCTCTCTCTCACCGCATCCTCCCTCCCCCGGCGCCCGCCCCGCACCCTCGCCCTGCGCCTGCCCGCTCTCTGCGCTCTCGCGCCTGCCCGATCCGTGCCCGCTCCGCGCTCGCTCGCTCGCGCTCCCCGGCGCCGGCTGCGGAGAGAGCTGCTCTGCCCGCAGCTGGCGCAGCGCGGGGGCGGCTGCGGGTGGGCGGGGGCGGCGGGCCCGGGCGCCGAGCATGAGCCGCCGCCGGCGCCGGCCGCGCGCTGCTCGGGTCCCGACTGCGGCGCGAGGGCTGCGCGGGAGCTACGCTGGCCCGGACCGAGGTAGGCAGCGGCCGCCGATCCTCAGTCCCTCAGTCCCTCCCTCCCTCCTGCGGGCTGCCCCCTCCGGTCGCCGGCGCGGGCAACGCGAGGCGGGCGCGGGCGCGGGGTCCCGCCTGGCGCGGCCGTCGTGGGGCCTTGGCGCGGGCTCCCGGCGCGGGTCGAGGGACGCGCGTGGAGGGCAAGCGGGAGCCCAGCGCGGAGTTGCGGAGAACTCTGCCCCGGGCTGGACAGCGCCAGGACCCCCTAGTCCCCGGCCCCAGCAGGACACCGGGCGGTCTCCGCCTGGGCGTGGCGGGAGCGCACTCGGCAGGCGGGCGTGGGCACCGGCCGGCAGGTCCGCTGCCCCCGGCCTGGCGTGGGGGAGGGGGCTGGGAAATCTGAGGAGATGGGGCTGCGCGGTTGGAAGTTTCCATTTGCTTGTCTGCGTTGTGGGCCCCGTGGTGGCATCTCACGCCCTTGCTGTTTGGAGAGGAATTGGGGCGTGAGCTCAGCATTTGAGGAGAAATGGCCAGGGCCAGGGTGAGATGCCCTCTCTGCAACGTGGGCAAGGGTCATTTGAAGGACCGTGCTCTCTTTGCCCCAGGTCCTCCCAGCAAGGCCCAGGGCTGGTGCAGCTGGTTCTGGCCTGGTGTATGAGGGGGATGGGGCTCCTGCTGCCTAGGGAGGGGCACGCAGAAGGTCCTTGCCCCCTGCATCTCTAGCTGCTTCTGAGTGCTGGAACTGGTGGATATTTACAGGGAGGCCGCCTGCCTCTTGGGAGCTGCTTAGGGGCTGAGATGTGGTGGTGGCTGGGGTATCCTCCCCTGCTTAGAGCTGTGAGCCCCATCTGGTTCACCCTCCCCACCACTGTCGTTCTTCTCCCACCCTCTGGAGCAAGGGAAGGGCCCAGATGGCCACCTGCCCCAGGAGCCCAGGACATAGAGTCAGCTTGGCATGCAGGGAAACCTCACAAAGGCAGTGGTCTACTTTGCCCCTCAGAAGAGAAGTCTCCCACCTCTCTCTGAACACAGTCTTGCGTGTCCCCGCCTAGCCTGGGTCCAGGCCCTTCCCTGCCCAGATAGGAGGCCCAGAGGGCAAAGCAGCATCTCCTGTTGTGAGCAGAGAACTAGGGAGTCGGGATCCTGCTGGTGTTGACTTCTGAACCATGGGCAGGCTGTAGGCCCCTGCGAGACTCAGTTTCCTCGTCTGTAGAATGACACCATGATTTCAGTGACTTCTAAGGGCATTTCCCCCCCTGACATCCAGGGACGCTTTGCATTGGAGCCTCAGGACCCCAGACCAGAATAGGAGACGGGGATCCAGAGTGGGAGGAAGTGGAAGACCTCGGATCAGGGCACATGGGTGGGTTCTCTGCTCCTCCAGCCTTTCTTTATTCTTATGGACATGGGTCATAGTGACCCAGCAGCCCTCTGGGCTGTTGTGGGCCTGGGTTGGGGGGGTGGCAGCAGAACCCGCAGGCCCTGCCCCTGAGAAGGGAGTGAGCAGCGCAGACCCACATGCTGACACCCTCCCAGGGCAGCTGTGTACTCTTGTACATGGCTCCCGGATTTGGGAGCACAAGCAGGTGCCCCAGGTATGCCATGGGGGCTGGAAAGCCAGCCAGCAAGTTTGTTTTTCCCTGGGAAACATCCTCAAACTGCCAGCCTGATGGCTCCTTTCCACCTGGCAAATTGTGGAAATGGAACAGTTCACACAGAGCAGAGGGGTTTGTTGGTGTAACTTAGCAACCGCAGGCAGAGGAGGAGGAGGGAGAAATACCGGCATCACCAGCATTTGTGCTGGGCAGGCCTAAGTGAGGCCAGTGGCTGGTGGGCTCAGGCTGAGGGGGGTGGGGCATCCCCAGCACAAGTGGCCCCACAGGCAGTGGGAGGGACCGGGGGCACCTCCACCTGGCTAGGCAAGGAACAGACTCAGTAGTCTATCCCCTGGGTCCTTCAGAGAGCAGTTGGAGGCTGGGATGCTCAGGTGTGGCCTGAGCGCCCCTGAGCACACCTGTCTCTCCAGCTGCAGAGTAATGGGCCGAGTGGGCAGGATTGGAATAGTTTTGGTTGATCTTTGGCTTGTAGCCACAGAACCCTGTTCTCAAGCCACGTTTGTTAAATAGGCCAAGTGAAGGTGCAGGGCTAGGAGCAGGGGCCTTGAGGTCCAGCCACTGCGCTCAGGAGGAGGGCCTGGGGCAGGCTGGTGTAGGATGTGCATCTCTGCATGACCCCACCCCAGAAGAGGGCCCCCTGGGCTCCCCACAAGGGCTGGGTCCCAGGACCATGGTGGGGGAGAAGGAGAGAGACAGATCAGGGCCTGTCCAGGTGGCTGTGACTCAGTGTGGCTCCCAGTCCCGCCGGCCCTCCTGCTAGCCCCTGCTGGGACTCCCCCTACCCCCCTTTCTCTGCTGAGGCCATCTGCTTGAGCCCTGGTCCGCTCTAGCTGTTTTTCTCTCAAAGCTTCCAAGTGCTGAGCAGAAATCTGCCTCCTGTAACTCCCACCCACTCCAGGCTGCCTCTCCGTTCCTGTGCCCTCACTTGCCCACCTCCCTCCTGTGGATGAGTGTTTACTTAGCAACCTGTCTTCCAGGCAGAATCTGAGGAGGGAGGCAGGGAGGAAGGGAGGGAGGCCCATCGTCATGGGTTGCTGAAGTGGCAGGGAAGGGTCTGTGGTCATGGGGGAAGGGCCTGTGACACCCACTGGTCACCTGTCAGGGCCCCCTGACCCATGGGGCTCTGGGAGGGACACTCTGCCCTCTTTTCAGAGTGCATGCCTCTCTCACCTCTTTCTGGGCACAAAGCCTGGTGCTGTGGGTGTGTCAGAGAGTGAATGCAAGGGATGCCCTGGCCTGGCACAGAGTGGGCTGGCCATTTTTTGTGGATCCATTCAGAACGTCCCTGTACTGGGGACACCAGGTCCCAGTCTAACCCCAGAGCAGGGTTTGGGAAGGTCAGCAGACATCAGCCTGGCAGTGGTGTGGCAGGAACCATGGAAGGGGAAGCCGGAAAGCCCTGCCATGTCCTGGCCTGTTCAGAGTGCAGGACAGACAGGGCAGGAGGGGCAGAGGAGCAGCCCCGGGACAGGGAGGGCTTGGGGATTCACGTCCTGGGAAGGGCCTCAGGCCCTGTAAGGAGAGCTTGTGAGAGGTGTCTGGCCAAGAGTATGAAAGTGTTAGGATTCACACTGAGGCCTGCGGGGGGCCGGGGGGGTGTGGTGGGTGGCTGTGACTGCTGCCTGGCCCTGGCCCTGGCCCTGCCTGAGGGTGGACAGTCAGATGGCCTCAGGTGTCTGAATGTTCTCATCTGCAAAAGCATTTCCTGAGAACCACATAGGTGCTTCTGAGCATGATTCAGGGCAACACCCAGTGGTCCTGCCCTGGGGAAGCTTCTCCCCACCTCACTTAATTTGGCAGGGAAGCTCCTCAGGGTCAGTGCAGTGGTGCTGGGATGTGGACACAGCAAGGGGAAAAGAGCCTCTCGGCCCACCCCACCATGAGCGCCTACACTGGGCTGGGGACAGGCTGTGGGCCTGTGCTGCCCAGGGTGGCAGCAGGAGCTCAGAGCCTGCCTATATCCCTTCTGAGCGAGCTGGGGGGTTCTCTGTGCATCGGGCAAGTTCAGGGAGCCGGGGGTGAGCACCAGCTCAAGGAGGAGAGGCCTGAGGCTAGGAGAGCACCCAATTTCACACACATGGTGAGCGCCCTGTGCAGGGAGCCAGCCCCAGGGCACGCTGTTGGGCACTCAGGGGGCTCTTTGTTCCATTTGTCCAGCTCCTGCGTCACCTCCCTGGGTGTTGCTGCCCTAGTTGACAGGTGATGGCCGCAGAGGTGAAGTGACTTGCATACAACTTCTCCCAGCTTCAACACAACAAACCTTTCTCAGCTGTCTCCCCCTCTGGCTATTTTCCACCCTTCTCTCCTCCCCTGCGCAGGCTGATTTTGCAGCCATGTTCTCTGCTTGCTCACTCCACATCCTCACTTCCCACTCGCTCCCAGCCCACTCCAATCTGGTGCGCCCCCTTCACTCTGGGGAGGTGGGCTTCAGATGCCCCAGGACACGTCCAGCCCTACAGGCGTTCGCTGCCTCTGCTCCCAGGCCTTCGTCCCCTGGGCTCTGAAGGCCATCCCTGGGCCTCCATGTCCTCTGGCCTCCCCACAGACCTTCCTGCAGGCTTCCCCTCCTCTCCTGGTGCACTAGTGTCCCTGTTCCTCAGGACCTGGACCCACACCCTGTCCTCCCCAACCACGGCTTCCATTCCTTCCTCAGTGCTGGTCCCATCCCAACTCGTATCAGCCCAGCCTGTCCTCTGGGCTCTGTCAGCATTTGAGCCCGTGCCTGCTGGATGGCTCCCAGGTGACCACAGGCAGCCTGTCCATGTCATTGTGCCCTGGAACCTTGCCTGCCCCAGGCTCCCCACCTGAGCAGTGGGACAGTCAGGGTCTCCCTCGTGCCCCTGCTAGGTGGGCCCTCACATCGATCCAGTCGTCAGCCAGTCTGGTCCACCCCCGCTAGACCTCTCTCCCACCCACTCCCCCTCTCCCTGCCATGGGTCCAGCTGCCCTCCTCTGGCCTGGACAACTGCAGCGGCCTCCTTCTTTTGCAGTCCCTTCCCCACACCACAGCCAGGGCACCTTTTTAAGCTTCTCTTTGTACAAATGCTTGGAGACTTCTCCCATGCACGATTCCCTCTCCCCACCTAGTCAGCTCCCAGCCTTCCTTGGGGGTGCTTTCCTGCACAGGTGTGCTGTGCAGGGCACCCTGGGCCTCTGCAGCATGCTGACCCTGTGTAATTGTCTGTCTGTGATCCTTTGGCGTCAAGTCTACACCTGGCCTGTTGGCCCCAATTGGACCCCCAGCTCTGAGATGGTGGCTGTGCTGGTGGACTCAGCACACATTCATGAGATGTGTGTGAAAGTCTGTGAGCTGCTGTGCATGGCGGGGCAGAGAGCTGCAGATCCATGTCTGAGAAGGTGTGTGGGAGGCATCTGGCCTGGGCCACCTTGCTGTCTCCCTTTAGGGAGGGGATAGGGGAGCAGAGCCACAAGCTCTGGGACAGCAAGGGGGGCGGTCTATGGGGACCTGGACCTGTTCAGGGAGGAGTAGTGGGGGTGGGGCCGGGAGGCCAGGCCCCTGCCTGTTGTCACCACCACTTCCGTGTCTCCAAGTGTCACCCTCAGACTCTACCTTGGAGAGTTCTCCCTGGATCCGGTTGCCATGGCAACACTGTTAACAAAGAGTAGCTTCCGTGGAGGAGGCTGGCTCACCCAGAAGCTGAAGGGGCTGGGAGAGGGTGTGCATTCTGACAGGTTTATTAGCCGAGCCTGTTTCCCCACCGTCAAGGCTGCTCCAATCCCATGGACCCCTTCCCCAACCCCCTCTGCCTGTGGGGCTCTCTGGGCCTCTGGTGTCCAGACCTTTCTGTGTGAATGTCACAAAGCCTCAATTCCATCTGGGTGTGGCCTGGATCCCAGCCACAGCTGGGTCACCGGGGCAGGCCCAGGGAGGCCTTGGACTTGGGATGTGGGGGGATGTGCCCAGCCCTGGCACTAGGCACTTCCCACAGTGAGGAGCCCCATTTTGTCACTGTAGAAACCCAGGCTCAGAGGCTCAGACTTCTCCTGTCTGGGACTCCCCTGAAGATTGGTTTTGTGTCCAAGCCTCTTCCGGCTGTGAATTCTGAACAAGCCCTGTCTGCGTTCCTCCTTTGAGGTCTTGATTAAATGAGGTGATGACATGCAGCAGTGGGTGGGAGCCTGGAGCTCGGCAGGCCTAGCCAGGCTGACTGGAGAGGGCAAAGACCTGGTTGCTGCGACCCAGGTCTTTGCCCTCAGAGCTGGGGGAGAGGGAAGGAGGGCAGGAGGCTGGGCACATGGACCAGCTTGGGAATTAGGGTTGGAGGCTCACAAAGAAGGCGCTCATGGAGTTCCTAGGGGAACCTCCACAGCTTTCATGAGTTAATCACTCAGAGCTGGCAGAGGGCTGCCGTCAATTACTCATTTTATTATTGTTATTAGTAGGGGTGGCCCCCGTTGGGCGGATGAGGCCAGGAGCAGGAGAACATCAAGGCTGCCCTTGGGAGAGGGAGAACCCACCTCCTGTCCACACTGCCCATCGCAGGCCAGGGCCCTTCCCTCTTGGGACAACTATGGGAAGGGGCCTCCCATGCCCTTCGCCCCTCCCTCCTCTGGCCTGAGAGCCCAGTCCGGTGAGCGTGTCTGAAGGCATCTCTGTCAGTGCTCGCTGCTGTGGGTGACCTGCGAGCACCTGGGCCCTGGGTCTCTCACGCCTGGGTCAGCAAATGAGGGTCCTCAAGGACTTGGGAGGGAGGGTTGACAGTGAGCAGGGTTGACCAGTGTCCGAGCTGTTCTTCTGGGAAAGGCCAGGGCAGCCAGAACCCCTTCCAAGAGTAGGCGTCCCGTATGGGCGAGGCCTGGGCGGGAGCCGCCCACAACGCGTACGTCACCGCCCGGACCACGCCCCCAGCGACGGCGCAGCTGAGGAGCTCCGGGGCGCAAGCGGAACCGTGCAGTCAGCCATGGGAACGTTCCTGAAAATTGCTTGCAAACTGGCCGTAGAAACACCTGAAGAAATATCAAAGAAACACTGATTCAGATCGTGTTTTCTGCCTCCAGTGCTGTTATGATAGAAATAAATGACAAAATATAACTAAAAAGTCTAATATTTGGAAAATTTAAAACACGTATAAGTAGTGGATCAAAGAAATCATAATAGAAATTAGATGATAATGGAATTAAATGATAAACATTTAGTGAGGGATACTTGTGGGACACAGCCGTAGTGGCACTGCAAATGTGTTGCCACCTGACCCTATCTGGGGAGCCCACGTTCATTGGGAAGCCAAGTCCAGGTGCCTCCTCCTTGGCCTGGGTGGTGGGAGAGGGGCAGGAAAGTGGGTGCCTTGGAAGGGGGTTAGAGGCGGGGAGGCAGGCCCCCCGTGGACTGCACGGGTGCCTGGGGAGGTGCGGAATCTCCGGCTTCTCCTTGCAGTCAGGCCAGGCGGGGTCTGGGGGAGCTGCCCTGCTCATGACCCTGCAGAGACCAGGGGTTTTAAAGCACGCTCTCTGGCTGAGGTGGCCACCAGCGTGCAGCCCCGGGTCACAGCCATTCACAGCCCTGGAGGGGAGGACGCCAGGCATGTCCAGAGATGGGTTGAGACTTTGAAGAGCTGTTGTTATGTGAGGTGACTGGGGACACCGTTAGAGGAAGAAGAGGGAAGGGATTTCCACTGAAGGACTAACGCGGGGAAAGGCTGGGATTGCAGAGTGGAGAGAGGAAAGGATGGCAGGCAGTGCAATGAGGCCAGAGCCCTCAGACCACCCTGTCTGTGCTCAGGACCTTGGTATGCTGGGTGTGTGCATGGGCGTGTGTGTGTGTGTGTGTGTGTGTGTATATACATTCACATGCAAGCACCAGGGAGGGGTCCCTGACCAGCCCTCTGTCCCAAGGGCTCTGCTCTACATTTCACTAATACATGACTTCATTTAATGCCCCATATGTTTTTTTTTTTGCTTGAGGGAGATTAGCCCTGAGCTGACATCTGTGCCGGTCTTCCTCTATTTTGTATGTGGCTCGTTGCCACAGCATGGCTGACGAGTGGTGTAGGTCTGCGCTCTGGATCTGAACCCATGAATCTGGGCAGCCGAAGCGGTGTGTGCCAGACTTAACCACTACACCACAGGGCTGGCCCATAAACTTCTTTTTTTATGCTGGCATCATTATACCAATTTTGCTGATGAGCCTTGTGGGTCTGGAGAGAGGGGCAGAGGCAGAATTTGAACCCAGGTCTCTCCTCTGTGCCAAGGGGCACTTTGGAGAGTGGTGATGTGTTTTTTCATGTTCCCTTCCTCCTCCTGTATCCTTCCTGCTGCCCCCTCCCTGTGTCCGAGCCCTGAGCTGGCTCTCGCTCCCTTTCCTGCCTTTGACCATGACCTCCCTTTGTCCCTCGTGCTTCCCTGAACTCACTCTCACACCTCAGGTCTTGGCTTGGGCAGGGCTCCCAGCAGGAAGCTTCTCCACCTTCTGGAGCTGTTGAGATGCCCTTCCTCTGGGCTGTAGAGCAGCAGGGACTTTCGATGGCAGTAACTAGTGTGTCCCACGTGCCAGGGGCTCCTATGAGCGCTTTGCCTGCGTCCACTTATCTCATCCTCGCCTTTGAAGGGCTGGCTTAGGTCAGGTTCCCCGGACGAGGAGCCTGAGACGGAGATTCTGATGTAGGGGGTGTAGAGGGTGTGCTCTCAAGAGACATCTGTCAGGGGCTGAGCAAGCAGGGTAGGAAAGGGGAGGAGGCTGGACAAGGGGCAGTTTCAGGCCAAGTCTTACCTCAGCCTAACCCGTGGGGAACTCCAGAGTATAGACTGGACCACAAGCTTGTCTCGCTGTGAGGCGGGGAGTTGGCTCTGGCCCCCTGTACTGGTCAGCTGTTGGTAGCTGGCCCCTCCAGGCCTCTGGAGAAGGTTGCAGGTATGAATGACGCGGCACACTGGCAGCCCTCGAGGACAGGTGCCCCAGGCTGGTAGGAGGGCCTAGAAATGGGTGGGCCTCAGCAGCATGGCCCCAGGGGCCACTGTTACCACTCCCAGGCAAGAGGCCACCTGCTTTTCCCACAGCCCCTCAGCTAGCCCATCGGGGGGCTGGGGATGCGACCTCAGGTCTGGCCTGCTTCACCTGTGGTGCCCTGTGGCCTGGCTCACACAGCACTGGCCTCCTTGTCATGATGTCTCGTCTTCCTGGGTGCATCTGCGTGTGTCTGAGTCTTCTGCTCCGCGCTGCTCACTGCTGGGCGCCAGGACTGAGTGCTCTGCTGGCGCCTGCAGGGGCTTTGTCAGCTTCTCCAGAGGACTGACTGACAGTCATGGTTGTCAGCCCTGGGCTCGATGGCAGGAGGCTGGGCAGGCCAGGGATGAGAGAGCTCACCAGACTTGAGAAAGGGTCCTGGCCCCGGGTCAGCAAGGGCAGCATGGGGTGAGGAGCCCTGGCCTGCACTCCAGCCCCAGCCACTGTCTCACCACCCACCCCAAGCTGTCCTGCCCAGGTCTGGTCAGCTCCCTGGGGTCCCCACTCGGGCATGGCCTGCAGCAAGAAGGCCCATGAGCTTTTCCTGGCTTCTTGCAGCCCAGCTCGGGGGTGGCAGCATACAGTTCTGGCCTGGAGAGACCATCAGGTGTGGAGAGGCTGAGCCAAGTGGGCAGAAAGAGTCAGTGTGGGTGTGGTTGGCACAAAGACAGGCTGTGGGCCTGGCCCAGGAGAGCGCCCGGTCCAGCAGCCCTGCCGGCTCCGCAGCCCACCCACACCTGCCGGCCCCTCTGGGGCTCCCTGCCATCTGCCCACTTGGCCTGCCCAAACCAAGCTGTTCTCCCTCTCCCCAACCCCACACCCCCTCCTTATCCTGCTCTCCTTGCCTCCCCCTTGCACACTTTAAACCTTTCTTCCTCTGTCCTCCAGATGGTGCTCTTTCCTCCCAGGAATGGTCCCCGAGGGCCCTAAATCCCCTCGGGAGCTCCCTGCCTCCGTGGGAACAGTTACAGTGGTCTCTCCAGGGGCCTGGACATCACTGAAGTGCAGCATAAGGAGTTTATAAACTTCAGTGGGGACCAGTTCTGTTCTCCAGCTGGATTTATTTCTTTAGATACAAAATTAAAAATCAGCCCATTTGTGCAGTCCTGACTGCACACATACAAGTCTGCAGGGCTATGGTAAAATCTGTATGTATCAGTGCCTCGGCCACTGGCCCCCTGGAGCACCCTTGGGCGGAAGGTCCTCCTGGAAGCACCCCCCGACCTGGCCTGGGAGAGCAGGGTGCCTGTCATTGTGGTGGGAGAGGCCTGGCATGAGCATAGCCTGATGGTGAGTAGAGATGGCTGGCCAGGCTCCAAAGTGTTTCCCTGGGATGCTAGGAAGGATCACTCTGGTTTTCACACATCAGCAGCCTCAGCAGCGTTTTCCATGGAAGGTTCTGGTGGAACTGGCGTGTGATGCTGCACCAGACTCTGAGGTTCTAGATGCTGGAGGACCAGGGGCCCCATCTCAGGACAGGAGCTCGGGCCAGGAAGACAGAGACTGATCCATTGGAGGTTCCAGAAAGGGTCGCTCCTTTTTTACTCAAGGTCACGTGGCTAAGAGGTTGCCGAGTCAGAACTGGAGTCCAGGCCTGCCTGACGCCCAGGTCCAGCCCTCTGCCTCGCAAACACAGCACATAATGAAGTCAGGGCGGGGGTGCGAGGCCCCTTGTGCTGAAGGACCCATGGCCCTGTGAGGTGGAGGCAGAGTGAGGCTGTGGGGGCGGTGGCCTGTTTGCCCACACCTGCCCATCCTCACTTCCTCTGGCCACCTTCTCCTGACTCTGCTCAGCCCAGACCTCCCTCTGTGACCTGCCGCCTGGCACCTGGTGTGGCCACAGCCTTGCCCCCAGGAAATGCACTGTGTACCTTGGCATCAGAAAGAGCGTGGAAGGTGGCTTCGTGGGCTGTCCCCTTGTGGAGCTGAGGGCAGTGGGCACCAGGGTGGCCATGAGGATGAGGGCGGGGCAGGGGCAGCGAGAGCCATGACTGATTCCTGGCCTTGCTCCTCCCATCTTCACCCTGCATCTGCCTCACGTCAGGCCTCCTGACAGGGCAGGCTCAGTGCCAGCAGTGGGCACCCCACCCACAAATCCCCCACCTCAGGGTTAGACACCCCTACACCCACCTCCTCAGATGATGCTGAGTTGAATTAAACTGAACCACGCCTCGGTTTCCCCATCTTTCAGTGACGGGTTGACTAGAGCAGGGTTTCCAGAGCCTGGGTCTCTGGGTGGCCCAGGGGCAGGCAGGCCTCTCTGCGAGTTCTCCCATGCACGCCCACCCGCCTGCCCCCTCACACCCCTAGCAGCTCTGAGCTCACCTGTGGCTTTCGTCTAGAGTCGTAAATTTTCTCCCACAGACCACCAGCTGAAACCTCTGAGCCTCTACAGCTCTGACGTTGGAGGCCCTCGTGTCCTGGCCCCGGCTTGCTGCCCTCTCCTGACAAGTACCCCTCCGCCCTCACCAGGCCGCAGCCATGTGCCTTGGCCAGAAGTACTGACTGCCTGGTCTGCCAGGGCCTGGATGGTGGGAAGACGGTGGGCTGTGGCCCTACGAGTCTGTCAGTCCCGAGTGGGGCACACTTTTCTCCAGGCCAGCAGGGCCAACAGGAGCCAGGCCCATGAGTCACCCGTGGGAACCCAGTGAAGAGGGACCCTGGCTGCAATCAGACATTTTATTGCAGGGATAAAAATGGTAAACATCAACTAATGTGACAGACAGCAGGGCTGGCGTTGGAGAATGAAAATGTGTATGTCCCAGGCCTGCTTCAGAATGGGGAGGACGCAGAGGACTCTGGAGCCTGTCATTGCCCAGCGCTCTGTCATTCACTGCCAGGGCAAGGGAGGTGGGGGATGCCCAGGCAGAAGAATGTCACTCCATAGGACGCTGGCGCTGGACAGGCCTGCAGGCCAAATAGGACAGAAGTGGAGACTGAGGTGCAGAGGAGGGTTACGGCCCAGGTGCCTACGGGGTGAAGTGGAGGGATGATTAGACGCAAGTGGGCCCAAGGTGGGCGTGGAAGTTGTCACCTGTGTATTGCAAGGCTCCGAGGGGCTAGGAACCCTGCCTGAGGCCAGATGGCCAAGAAGTGTCCCATCCAGGGTGTGGGCCCAGGCCTGCCCCTCCTCACTACATCACTGTGACCTCTGGAGCCACTTGGGACCCATACTCTGAGGTGCTGCCCACTCTCACCCCTCACCTGAGATGGACTTGGGCAAAGCCATTGAAGAACTGAGAGAACCTGGGGAGGTGTCCGATCATCACCCCATCTGCTAAGGTGCGGGTGGAGAACCTGCGTGCCAGGCCCGGTCCAGGCTCTGGGACTGCAGACAAAATCTGAAAAGCCATAGAAAATGAACATAACAGGTAATTAGAAAGTGATTGGGGGAAGGAGGAGGGAGCACCGGGGCTTCCCTTCAGTAAGAGTGACTAGGGCGGCCTCACTGGGCGGGGGGAGCTTGCGCCAGGCCCTGAAGGAGGGCGGAAGAAGGCAGCTTCGGGGACATCTGGAGGGGGGCCTCCCTGTGGAGGGAACAGTTAGTTCCAGGCCACAAGATGGACACATGCCGGCATGGCCAGGAATGCCAAGAAAGCCAGGGGACACGGGCCAGGGCAGGCAGCAACTGTGGGCCACTGATGACATGTCACCTGGGCTGAGCCAGTGGACTCGTGGCTTGACTGGGGTCTCATGCCACCTCCATGGTTCATCCGTGTCCACGTGTGGATGGCTCTGATAGAGGGGCACCTGACGCACACTAGCTGTGTTCTCAGTCCCAATGTGGAGAGCCCTGTGCCTCTTGCAGGAGAGAGCCCAGGGGGGCTGTTTAGAGGAAGGGGCCAAGATCGATGGAGTTGCATTGAGTTTGGGGGGCCCTGGGAAGCCGAGAGAGACATGGCCTGTGTGCGGCCAGGTGGGCGGGGAGTCTGGAAAGGCCACTCTGGGTGACCTGCTGCACCTCACCTTCTTTCTCCTCCTCCTCCCTTTCGCTCTCCCCCAGCTCTTCCTTTGCCTGGGACCCCTGCTCAGCATCCTCAGAGGGCTACCCTGCCCCCTCCTTAATTTAGAAATCCTGGTGCTGTATTTATTTTAATAGCATTCGAAGAGTAAAAAGGGTCCACGTGGAGTGTGGGTCTCCTCCCTTCCCGGGCCAGCTCTTGGCTCCTCTCGGAGGTGGAAGCCCTGTTGTTACATGTCTCCTGAGCATCCTCCAGACACTGCTGGTCCATACGTGTGTGCAGTGTGTTATTCCTTGTTCCGCACATGGCAGTGACGTGTCACGGGCCATGCACCTTTCTTTGCTTCTCTAACTTCACAGAGCATCTGGGAGCCCTTATCTCAGTGTGCATAGAGTGGCCTCGCTGTCTTTAACACCTGCGTGGTCTTCCCCTGATGGATGTGGTGTAACTCGTTCATCCAGGAGCTGAAAGGGGGCCATTCAGACTCTGTCCATGCTGCTTTTATGAGCAGTGCTGGAGTGAGCATCCTTGCACATGTATCATTTTGCACATGTGTGAGCATATTTGTAGGATAAGTCCCTAGGAATAGAATTGCAGGGTGAAATGGAGGTGCATTTGTAATTTTGATAGATTTTGCTAAACTGTCCTCCACACCCATACTAGTTTATACTCCTGTTGGTTACATACATGAGCACCTGTTTCTCTTCCCCCTTGTCTTTCCAATCTGATAGGTGAGAAACGATATCCCTTTGTAATTTTAGTGAGCCTTTCTCTTAGTATGAATGGGGCTGAGCATCTTTTCATGTGTATAAGATTCCCCCTGTAGTCTCTTTTTGGTGAACTGGTGTTTGAATTCTTAACACAGTATTTCTGTTAGATTGATGGTATTTTTCTTAAGTCATAGCAGCTCTCTAAATATTAAGGAAACTGACACTTTGGAATATAAGAAGTTGCAAATCTTTTCCCCAATTTATTGTGTTTTCATTTTGTTTGTTATGATTTTGGCCATGAAGAATTTGAAAAATGTATGTAGCCAGAACCATCATTTTTTTATGGTTTTGGGGTTTTGTAACATACATGTTATGTTTGAACTCTGTGAAATTACTGTTACTGTTGGCAAAAATGGTTGCCTACCAGTAATTTCATGGGGTTCAAACTAACAGAAAGGCCTTCTCTACTCTGAAACTATTAAGAAATTCTCGTGTGTTCTCGTAGGCTTATGGTTTCATTTTTCAAATGTGAATATTTGGTTCATCTGGTAGGACTCCAACTTAATTTTTTTCCAGATGGTCACCCATTTGTCCAACACCACTTATTAAATAATTACCTTTTCTTCACGGATTTGAAATATCACCTTATCGTATACTAAGCTGCCATATGTATTTGGGGTTATTTCTAGACTTTCTTGTTTGCTTCATTCCTCTGACTGTATATTCATGCACTGATACCATGTTTTAAATTTAACTTGTATTATGAAACTTTGAAATGCACTGAAAGGTAGAGAGAATAGAATATGAACCCCCATATCCCCATTACCCAGATTCAGCCATTAAGATTTTGCCAGCCTGCTTCACGTACTCGTTTTTCTTTCTCCCTCTCTCCCTCTCTCCCTCCCTTCCTTCCTCTTTCTTTTTCTTTTCTCTTATTTTTTTTCTTTTTGAGAAGTATTTAAATCAAATCCATGACCTTGGTAGTTTGCCCCTAGATAAACAAACACGGCCATTTTCAAACCAAACCACATGGTTATCATCACGCTTGACAAAATTAACAGCAATTCCTTGCTATCGTCTAACACCCAGTACATATTCAGTTTTCCTTGATTGTCTTGAAAATGTCTTTTTGCAGTTGGTTTGTAAAATTGGTAGCCAAATTAAATCTACCTGTGGCATTTCGTTTTTATTTTTCTTCAGCCTCTTTAAAGCAGCCCCTCCTTCCCCCACCACCTGTTTTTAAGCCATCGGCTTGTAGCAGAAACTCGGTGAGTTGTCTGTAAAATGTCCTATTTTCCAGACGTGTCTGCCTCCTCAGTGTCATTTAACAAGTTCCTCCATGCCTAGTATTTTCTCTGCACTGGAATTGAGCTCAAATGACTTCATTTTACAGAGGTTCAGGTTATTTTGGCAAGAATGCTTCATGGTGCTGCCCCGTACTTCACAGGAGGCTGTTGTGTCAGGTCTGGCTGCAGTGGGCGAGAACTTGGGGACGATGGGCCCTCCTTCCCTGATGTCCGTTTGGGGTCCTTCTGACCCCTGTCTGAGTCAAAGATCGCATCAAGGGTTGTAACAAGGTACCTTTCTAATTGTTCCTTCTGAATGCATTTGTGGAATCCTTCTATAAAGAACATTTCCTCATCAACCAGGGCTATTCGGTTTCCCCGAAATCATTTCATTAAACAAAGCAGGATGAGTGTTAAATTCTTTCCTTTGCCAACACGTGGTTCCCTCTCATCTTTGCAATTTGCACTTGTCTCCATAACTCAGCACCCTCACTGACCACACTCCTTTCATCACGTGGCCTTTACCATTTTTGGGGGGCACAACCCTATATTTACTGAAGTGTCTCTCTCTCTGCTAGGACTCAGCATGCCTTGTTAACTGTGTTGCTCTTTACTGTGGTTGTCACTGCACTGTTTCCTAGTTGTGATGTCCCACTCATGGGGGTGGTGGGCCCAACCTGGTTTTCCCATCAGGCCTCATATGGTGAGGGGTGACCTTACAGCAGGTGAGGCTCTCCCCCAGAATGCTAGATCTTGTAGCAGAAATGCCCGCACATTTGGGAGGATGGTGAAGAGCATGCGTGGAGTGAGGCCTGCCTGGGACGTGGGGAGAAGTGCATCCCAGCTGCCTTGTCCTCTCTCCATCCATGGATATGAGCCATCTGTGCATTAGGAAAGGGTGGGAGGGGAAGCTGAAGGTCCCAACGGACTCACAATATGGAAACCAAGGAGGCGCCTTTGCATGGTTGAGAACATTAGGGAACGTCAGACAAGTGCCACCCTCATGACATGGCAGAGTTCCCAGCTGGAGGAGACGCTGGACCCAGAGCACTGGGGGAGGTAGGACACATCTGGGGTACAGACAGGAGCTGGGTATTCACCCTGAAGGGCCTCAGGAGGTGAGGACGTGTGATGAAGGGCTCCTGGAGCTGGTCCAGTGTAGCCCTTCCGGGCACAGACCTGGGCCTGTGGTAAGGTGGGGCTTATGGGAAGGCTGAGCCTGTGGGGGTGGGGCCTGCGGGTGGGGCCAGCCCCGAAGGTCCCTGGGCTGAGGACCTCAGTTCAGCGCCCTGCTGTGCTGACTTTTGGGGATCTGAGCTCTGCCCCTGTGCTGCTGTGCCAGCTTTTGGGGTCTGATGAAGACCCTGCGGGTGGGTTGATGCTGGCGTGAATCATGGGCAGTGAGTAGGGGGTTCTCTGACTCCATTGTCCAGAAGAACCCACTAAGCAGAATCCACACCGAGGAGCCCTCGTGCCCATCTCTTGCCGAGAGGCCCCTCCCAGCCCAGCCTTGCTCCAGCGCGGCGCCTGGCTGTAAGCGGGGCACTGACAGCCAGGGTTTGGTGGTGCGTGAACCGAGGGTTCCGAGTGTTTGGGCAGCCTGCTTCTGGGTGGTGTACCCCACCCCGGGCTCCCAGCCAACGTTTGTTGACTGAGTGAGCCGGCAGAGGCTGCCTCTCCCGACGATGCAGTGCCGGGGCCACAAAGGCGGAGACCTGGCAGCCGCCTGGCCTGCTGCGCATCCGCTTCTACACTGTGATGGGGCCTCCGAGGTGTGCGACCAGTAACGGGGGCTCTGCTTGGTTGGAGGCCGGAGAGTCTCCCCTGAGGTGAAGTGTTGAGGATATGGTGGGCAATGACAAGGGCCCAGAGGCAGGAGGAAGTGGTTCCGTGAAGCTCGCAGGACCGCTGTCCGAGTGTGTGGGGCGGTGCTGGGCAAGGGCCCAGCAAGGCCAGGGCTTCTGTCCTTCGGGGGGCTGGGGTGTCCCTCCCAACAGTGTGGCCTTCATCTTGAGCCACCTGCTTCCTAGCCCTGCCCAGTGGGGCCTGGGCTCTGGCTACCCTGAGGCTGCCTCTGGCCAGGCCAGGAGGGGTGCCAGGCTCTGCACACTGTGCCTCCCTGCTCCTGCTTCCCAGGCCCTCAGCTGGCTGTGATTTTAGATTAGTTGTTCTCAAAGTGCGATCCCAGGACCAGCAGCATCAGCACCCGCTGGGACCTGGTTAGAAATTCAGGTTCTCAGGCCCTGCCCCAGACCTCCTGAATCAGAAACTCTGGAGGAAGGGGCTGCAGTGTGTTTTAATAAGCCCTGCAGGGGATTCTGATGCCTGCTAAGGTCTGAGAACCACTTCTCAAGACCAAACGGCCTAGCCCAGGGGTTCAGGCCTGGACAAGAATAAGACCCTTCCTCTTGGTTCTGGAACCATCCCAGACCACAGCCTGTAGTTCTGAGCCCACTGAGCCCTACTGAGTGCCAAGCCTGCTCCCAGATGCTGACCCACCAGAATGTCAAGTTGAGTTGGGACCTGGCGGCTCACCACTCTGGGACCTGGGTATGTGTCTGACCACCAACACCGCCGCAGTGCAGGGACCTCTGAGTTCAGCCCAGAACGGGAGCTGCTCTTTTCATCCTGTTTGCTTTGGTCTCAGGAGAGCTGCCCGGTGACATTCGGCTGACTCTCAGCATCAGTCACGGGGCAGAAATCTCCCCCAGGCAGGGTTGACTGCACCTTGGGATGGCCTTCAGGGCCTGTGGTCCGTGCTTTACCTAAAACCCTCTAGGGGAGGTTAGGGCCTGGCCCAGGGCCAGAACATGGTACACTCACTTCCCAGGGCATCCCTGCCTGTCACCCCCCGACACACACACATGCTCAGCTCAGACAATCACTCAGTGTCCCTGGACCCGGTTAGTCAGAGCACAGCTGAATGAGACTTCCCATAACTGGCATTCAGGAGCTCGGGTGCTGGGGAGGATTTCCAGGACACTCAGGGGACTGATGGATGTCTTCTGTTGGCATCTCTCTCCCTGCCTGGGGTGAAACAGCATCCGGGTCAAGGAGCCACTGCATTAGAGAGAATGTACCTGATGAAGACCTTCTTTAAATGGATCATTTGACAAAGGATCCCTGACTGTGGGTGGGATGAGAGGGAAGGGCATCGCACTTTGGGGATGCTTTCATACAAGATATTTCATCCTCACAGAGCCCCTGAGACAGCGGTCTTCTCCAGTTCTACAGGAGCACAAAGTAGGCTCAGAGAGGCTGAGAAACCTAATGAAAGTCACACAGCAGTGAGGGTCAGAAATAGGACTCATACCCTGTCTGGCTGTCCCCAGACCCCCCCAGGCCCTCTCATCAGGCGAAACACAAGCTGTGGGCTCCAGGAGCAAGTGCACAACCTGTAGGTTTCCTGCTCCTCCCCCTCCCCCAGGGATACAGGGAGAAATATTTAGTCATTCAATAACAAGTTAAATTGATGTCTTTACCATGGGATTTGCTGGAACCGTAGTGTGTTCATGTGGTTTCTGAAGCTTCGGCAAGGGAACAGAGTGAGCAGAATCTCCATAGCCTCCTGGGGAGGAGGGACTGGCCCCTGGACATGGTGTGAAGGAGGCCCTGGTCCAGGCAGCCCCAGAGGCAGCTGTGGGCCAAGGCCCCGGGAGTGGTATTGCAGAGGCTGGGACCCGGCCCCAGGCATGGTAATCTTGTCTGCCCGCTGGCCAGGCAGCCCGAGCACGTGGTGCTGGCTGTGCCTCAGCGGGGAGGGCATGTTCTGGGGTCTGGCCACAGAGATCACAGCCTGGCCACCCTCCTTCCACCCAGTGGAGGGCCGAGGCTGCATCAGACCTGGGGGTGGGGGGTCCTTGTGAGGAGTAGAGGTCCAGGGAGGTCACTGGGGAGACTGTGTGTCCGGAGACTCTGTCCACCCGAGGGGCCCAGGCTGCAGTTCCTGCCCTTCCTTCACCAGGCCTGGGGCCCAGCGGGGAGCCCTTCATTAAGTGCAAGGGGCAAGTGAGGGAAGAAATGGCGAGTGAGGGACAGGCTGCCAGTAAGCCGGCTCAGAGGGTGCATCTCACCCGCCCCGCCCCGCTAAGCCTCCAAGCTCTCGACCTTCTGAGGGTCCCGGGTAGATGTGGGCCGAGCAAGCCCAGGGAGGGCGGGGACAGGAGCCCCTGACCCATCATTGCCCAGGGGACGTCCCAGGTGGGGGAGGGCACATTTGATGCTACAGAATGCACTTCATTCATTCACCCACGTAGCGGAGCTCGCTGTCCCGGGAGCCCACAGCCTGCTGCTCACCAGGCCTTTCCCTTCCCCCCTCCCTCCTGTACCCTGTGCTGCTCCCTCCAGTGGTTTCCGCTCCACCACGGAAACTGACCCCCTCCCTGCCCTGCCCACCCTCAGCCCCAGCGCTCTGGGCCTTTGCTTAGCCACTGACTGATGGCAAGCGAATGCCTCGCAGCGGAGGGGAGGGAGTTCCCTCCTGCCCCCCGCGAGGCCGTCGCCCTTGCTCTGTGCCCGGCCCCCCAGACTTGTCCTGCCCTCTGGTCCACCCCCCAGGCCTGATCCCTGCGAGCCTGTGCCCTGCACCATTTCAGGTCCTGGGCCTGGAGCTGAAGCCCTGGCAAGGACCATGTCTCTGGGCCGACCCCTGCCTAGGCCTTACTGAGCCTGGCCAGGCTGGGCCCTGCCCTGAGGCCACCCTGACTCCAGCCGGGACACAGGCTCTGTCCCTGCTCTGCCTGCCCCGTGCCCTGCAGCTGTGCCCCACCCCGGCCGCCACCTCCCACAGTCACCACACCCTGGACTGCTGCCTCCTGACTTCCACCTTCCTCCCCCGCAGTTGAACCACCCTGCCATGGGGGAACAGAATGCCACAGAGCTGAAGTTGAGGAAACTCAAGCCCAGACGGGTGGCGAGTCTGGGGCCTTTTCTGTGAGCCAGAGGATGAAGGAAAGGAAGCTTCTGCAGGCCCTGCAGCCCTTCCTCCCTCCCTCAGCCCCGCCTGTGGCCTGGGGACCCCAGAGACATGCCGGCAGGCCTGCCCTCCTACTCCTGAGGCACAATTGTGGGCTGTGGGCGCAGGGGCTCAGTGAGGCCCACCCAGATACACTCCGTGGGGCGGGCGCCTGGGGTGCAGGTGGAGGACATTACGATGACGATGCCTGTGCTGACATGGGCTTGCTCCGTGTGGGGCCCTGGGAACATCTCACGTGCAGTAACTCGTCTCATCTGGTTGTAGGCCTGAGAGACGTGTTCCCGCCCCCATTTTGCAGAGGAAACTGAGAGGTTAGGGGCTGGCCGGGAAGTGCAGGCTGGCTCTGGGCTGCGCTGTTGACTGTGAGGAGAAAGGGATGCTGCTGTGGAGGGCGGGGCCAGCCGTGGGGCCTCAAGTGAGAACTCGCTCCAGGAGCAGTGGGGGCCCTTGGTGGCCTTGGGCCCTCAGCGTCCTGTTGGGAGGTGCCCGTGGGGAGGTTACTGCAGGTGGCAGAGGCCTGTCCTTGTTCCTCCTCCAGGGAGGAGGCCCAGGGGCAGGAGAGGGAAGGGGCCTGCCTTCAGACGCAATGAGAAGGTCCAGGAAAGCACATTGAGGGGTGCCAGCACGTTCTCTGTAGACTGGAGGTTGTCCACTCAAACATCCGGGCCTGTTGAGTTTCATTGTGCTTTCTCTCTCTTACCCAGCTTAGCAGACAGGAACTCTGTCGACCTGCCACTGTTAAGGTCATGCTGCCACTGCGGCTCAGAGGCCCCAAGACCACCCTGCCACCCCCCTCCATCCAGCCCAGCAGGTCTGGCTTCTGAGTCTGCCCACAGCACCCCGACAGAGCTGCCCTGTGAAGCAGCACCCCGGGCAATTTCTCTGGCTGCCTTTGCTGGGCCAGGTAAAGTGGCCAGACACGCCTTCCCTCTTCCTGTTCCCACAGCACAGTGGGAGCCACACTCTAGGCCACGAAGGTCAGCCCAGAGCCAAGGCCCAAATCCTGGCTGGGCCCGGGACAGGCAGTGTGGCACCTCCAGCCTCAGTTTCCTCATCTGTGAGGCAGACAGCCAGGCTGAGCCCACCACAGCTCTCCCTAGGGTGCAAGGGGGCTCAGTGCACACTGCCCAGCTGGACCCATTCACAAGTCCCCCAGAGACTGTCTCCCCAAGTCCCCCATGTGGGTTGGTCAGTGGACTTCCCTTGCCCTCCTTCTCATGTGAGGCTAGGTCACATCCATCACCCCTTGCAAGAGCTGAGTCCCTTTACCTGCTCAGCCCTGTCACCTCTTGCTAACAGGGGCCCTGTGGGCCTTTGGAGGTTTTGGGGGCCTCCTCAGGGCAGGGATGGTGGGAGGTACCAGGGATGCCAAGTAGAGGCCTTGGTCAGAATGCCCCAAAGTGTCCTGCCTGGGAGCTCCGGGCCCCTGCTACAGTTCTGACCCGATGCCTGCACCTCTAGGTCCTGACTCCCCAGCACTGAGCGCCCACTCAGGCCTGGGCCCTCCTCCCTCTCCTTCATGTCCAAAGCCAGGGGGCCAGGAATTGGGGAAGCCACTTTCCCGCACGATCCCCTCCAGTGGAGAGCTTAGGAAGCACGCAGGCAGTGAGGGTGTCGCCCTGCGTTGGAACCCAGCTCTGCCACCTCTTGTCGTGCACAGGTGGCTGCCCCCTCTGGCTCTCAGGTGCCTCCTCTGTAAAGGAGGTGACCTGTGAACTGAGTTCCGGGGCGAGGTGATGCTGTACATCACGGGGGACTGGGCACTCTCTGGCCTGCCCCCTCCTCGGCTCTCCCACCTGGCACAGGGCCTCCGGGGCTCCCAGCCCCAGGCCCATGTGGGCTCCACCTAGGTCAGTCTCTGAGGGTCCAGGCCCAGGAGTGGGTGAGTCCCTGCCTCCCCAGCCGAGCGTAGGGGAGCACTGCTCAGCAGGCCCAGCTCTGCATGGTCAGGACAGTCAGCGGGCCTGGGCTCCCTGCAGTCAGGTCCACTCTGGGTCACCTTGGGGGCCTCCTGCTGCACAGTCCTTCCCCCAGGCAGGGGACAGGTGCACAGTCTCTACTGTTTTCAATCTGACAGAGGTGGTGATGGTGGTGAGGAAGGGGAGAGAGACAGAGGGGAGGCCGGGAGGGCCTCCCTAATTCACATGCAAGAGATAGCTTTTAGTGTTGCTTGGCAACCAGAGGAGAAAGGAGGGTGTGGGAGAGGAGACCAGACTGCACTGATGCCCCAGCCCCACTGAAGGCTAACCTTCCTCCGGGATTAGGGTGCCTGCGGGCAGATGGAGCTGGGAACCAGACCCCAGATGGGCCAAGGCTCTCCCTGCAGGGCCGTCTTCCCAGAGGAGCCAAGGATGATGGCGCTCCCAGGAATGGCCACAAGCCTCCATCTCGGAGTCCTGAGCCAGAGGCTGGGCCTCCCCCTCCGCCCCAGCACCCGGCTCCAGGGTGCTCCTGACGTGGGAGTCTAGGCTTTGGTTTCTACTTTGACCCTGACGTGTGTCCTGTGTCCTTGGACAGACTACTTCACATTGCTGACCTCAGTTTGCACTCCTGTAAAATGGGCCCATCGCACTCCTCACAGGAGTTACTGTGAGGAGTAAATGACAAAGCTATGACATTTCCATCGCAGGGCCATTCAGTCCTCAAGGGCATGCTAAGTACCAATGAGTGGGGCTACAGGATGTAGGAATCTCCACGAGGAGTGGCCCCTGCCCCCAGGAGCTTACAATCTAAGAGACGATGAAGGTGACAGGTCCCCCCAGACTATCCTGGGCCTTTGGGCAAACTGGACAAAGGTGCAGCCCTGAGACTGGATCAGCATTGGGTCAGCTGTCCCCCCCTTAGCCTGCACAACTGTCCCCTCTGGGGTCCAGGCCCACAGTGGCAAGTGGGGCAAAGGTGGTGGCAGTGGGCGGGGCAGGAAGGAGTGACTCTGAGCAGGTGTCCAGCCCAGGGAGTGAGGATGTCAAAGTCAGCTGAAGCGAGGGCGTGGGTGGATGTTGGCTCCTGGGAGGGGCCTGTGACATTGGGAGGGTTTTCCTGCATCCCCACGCACTTCCCTCCTGGCAGAGGGCCTGGGCTGGGCTGGGCAGGGCTCGACTGCCGGGCAGTGACCAGGCGGTGGCTGAGGGGACTTCCCAGGAGGGTGCCGGAAACCCCAGTGCCTCCTGGTTTCCTCTCCAAATGCCTGGGAATGTGGTGGCCTCTGCCTAGGAGGAAAGTCCCCAGCTTTCCCTGCTGGGCTCTGTGGCAGGGGCTGTGGGGCGCAGGAGCCTCCAGTGGCACTGGGGGTGGTCCTGGGGCTCAGAGGCTCACTCTCCTATCTGTATGGGGCAGTGCCACCAGCCATACCAGGGGGTCCTATGTGGTCAGACCCCAACAGGGACATCCCAAGCGTCACTTGTGTCATTGCTAGAGTGCCATGAAGAGGCTTCCTCTTTTGGTCCCTCCCTTTAGCCACGATTTTGGAGACTCCAGAGAGAACCCCTGCTTGAAGCTCACCCCACAGTGACCTTGAGCTACAGCAGTGGTTCCAGACTTGCTTTCGCAATACACACTCTGGTCAGGACACACAGCCTTATGGAGGGGCCCCACCAGAGCAACCGCTGAGCGGGGGGCCTGTTGGACCTCCCAGCCCCATCATCCCTCCCACCGCTGCAGCTCAGGGACCAAGAGACCCAGTGTCACGGTGGTGTGACCTGGGTGTGAAGGTGTCAGTTCCAGGCCTGCCGAGGAGCAGATGCTGATGGGACTAGACTAGACTTAGAGGGAGCGAGCCGGAGGGGGCGGGCTGGCAATGCCACTGTGATCCCTGGGCGGGAGAGGATCGGGGGGGAAAGACCACGCAGGAGGAGCAGCAGACCACAGACCACAGACTGCAGCCCGAGAAGGTCTGGGCCAGGCCCATGGAGCCGAGGGAAAGGCGTCTATTACGGGACTCCTGCCCTGGGCAGGGGTGCCGTGGGGGCGGGGACAGCCCCAGCGCCCTGCCGTGGGAGCAGCCCAAGGAAGTGTGGCCTCAGCGGGCACCGCAGCAGAGCCAAAGAGGCAGCAGCTAGGGGCTGTTGGCACGCGGAGGATCAACAGCCCCTCACAGCTACCTTGGTGCCATTGTCACAGTGGGGGTACCTGAGAGTGCCCTGAGGGCGACCTCCTTCCATACCCCCTGCCCTCTCTGCATCCCCTCCAACTCCTGGGAGTCCCACATTGGGTACTCCTGTCCAGCTCACTTCCTCCTTGGACAGCTGGGATCACAGAAGGCGTTTCTGGAGGGATGCATGTTCACGGGGTACCAAAGTGTGCTGACACATGCCAGGGCCCGGCACGCGTGTCTCAGTCCTCACAGCAGCCTCGCAGGGTGGGGAAGATGTGCCAGATCTGGGCCCCGCTCCTCAGCACAGCAGGGACAGGCAGGCAGAGCTGTCAGCTGTGTGTCTGTAGCCACGGACAGGCTGCTGGGCGTGGGTGGTCTCCTGAGCCCGTGTCCACATGGGCGTGTGCCCGGGAGCCCGGGAGGTGAATGAGGCCCCTTTCCAGGTGCCCCCGAGGGTGCTCTGAAGCAGAGCTAGTTGACATGGCCTCAGGGACCTGCGCAGGGCGGCTACCCTAACAAATTTCCACAAACTTGGCTTCAATAACACACGCTTATCATCTTAGCGTCCTGTGGGTCAGAGGCCAGCGCGGTCTCAGCGGGCTAAGGTCAGGGTGCTGGCTGCTCTTCCTCTCTGGAGGCCATGGGGGAGGATCGTTTGCTGTTCATCCAGGCGTTCGTTCCATGTGCTGTAGGCTTGAGGTCCCCGTTGCCTGTTGGCTGTCGGCTGGGGGCCTCTCAGCTCCTAGGCCTCGCACGTGTCTCCCTGCATCTCAGAGCCAGCAGTGGGGTGTCGGATCCATTTCTCTGACCCTGCCCTGTCGTCACATCTCTTTCTGTGACCGTAGTCAGGAAGGCTGCCCAATTTTATGGACTCGTATGATGAGACTTGGCCCACCTGGATGATCCAGGATAATCTCCCCATCTCAAGATCCTTAATTTAATCACATCTGCAATGTTTCTTTTGCAATGTAGACCTTTTGCCAGAAGTCCCTTTTGTCAGATTCTCAGTTACGGGTATCAGAGTATGGGCATCGTTGGGGACCATAGCCACTGTTGAGAGCCTGGTCCTTTCCGTGAGGCATCAGGGAAGCCTCTCTCGGAGGGACCTTGGGCAATCACAGCCCAGGGCAGAGCCGTTTGGGGCTGCCCTGCAGCCCAGCCTCCCTGGTATGGCGGGGATCAAGCCCCAGCCCCCACACCGTGCCACAACTCCCCAAAGTGGGCCTTTCTATGGACTGGCTGTGTGATCGCCTGTCTGAGGGAGAGACACCTGAGGAGACAAGGTGGTCTCTCCTGTGGTCCAGCTCCTTGTGACCTCGGATGGTCTTGAGGGCAGGGGACTGCGCCCTGTGAGGGGAGTTTGGGTGGGGCTGCACATTGAGGAAGTTCTGCAGGGGTTCAGAAGATGAGCAATCAGGGTGAGAGGGAGCATCTGCTCAGGGCAGGGACCCTGTGATGGGGTGGGGAGGGTCCCCAGGGCTGCTCTCAGGGTGCTGGCAGCCAGAGAGCCCCAATCCGGCCACAGGGCAGGAAAGGCCCAGTCCCTGCCTTGGATGGTCCTGGCCAGCCCTTCCTGTAGGCAATTCTGGGCACACGGTGAGACAGAGCCCACCAGCCCACTGTAGAGGGGCTCTCTCAGCCATCTACTAGATCCAGGCGGTCCTTGCAGCCTGAGCCCAGAACAGGCCTCCCTTAGTGCTGCTGGAAGCCCCCAAGCTCGGGACAGGAAAGGGGAGAACAGACCTTCCAAAAAGAAAGAGCGCTGTGGCCGCTTTGTGTGCTGTGAGGGATCTGAGTTCAATGACTTACCCAGGTCAAGCCACCATAGCAGACACGGGGTTTGAACCCCAGCCAGGGGGTCTGACTGAGGCCTCCCTCCCTCCCCTTGTCCATCTGTCTGTCTGTGTTCATGAGCTGCCCCACTCCACCCCACCCTCACATGGATGTTCTGTGTAGCCCAGTATCCTTGCATGGTGGCCTTCTAGCCACAGCCTGTGTACTTTTCCCTCCCTCCCCTCCTAGAAAGGGCTGCTGGATGTTGAGCCCAGCCTGTCTTGAGGCCCGCCTCCCACCCCACCCCACTGTCAACGCCTGTGGCTCACGTGGTCGAAATCCTCTGCCTTCACCAGGTCTGGCCTGGGGCGGGTCAGGTCTGCTCCGTCCTGGGCGCTCTGCCCCATCTGCTGACACTTTTTGACCTGGAGGTGTGTCCCTTGATGTAGAGAGTGTGTGCACTGGGGGGGGCAGTACCATGCACACGCATGGGAGGGATGCCCTGGTCAGCCCACCAGGGGACCCAAGCCCCGTCTGCTCCTGGGGACCTGACCTGGGCAAGTCTCCGTCCTGGGTCTTCCCAGCGTCAGTGGGGACAGGTGCCCCTTGTGTCCTCATCAAGAACTCTGATGCCACACCCCATGGCCAGGGCCGGGGGGAGCTCGGTCCCATTCCCGTGTGTCCTTGGGGGTGCTGCTGCCACACAACCCAGCCAGGGACTCCCCACCTGCCTGTTCCCACATTATCAGCCATCAGGCATGTTGTGGGGACTCCCGTGGCACAGCACCTTCCCCGCCTCCCTCTGAACCCAACGATAACAAGAGGAAACTCATACTGTGAGGGTCGGGGGGCTGGTCCAGGCCACCCTGCCAGAGGCAGAGCTGGGCCAGAGCACGGCTTCTGTGCTCGTCCAGCAGCACCCTGTCCGCGCTCACGGTCCTGTCCTGGAGGAGCAGGCCTGGGTTGGAGGCAGAATCGAAGGTGCCTGTCGGGCTGAGCAAGGTCGCTGAGCTGGGAGTGATGAGACAACGACCCAGATTTCCCGCATTCCTGATGGGACCGAGGCTCTGTAGCCACCACACCGAGCACATTTCACAGTCTACTCCAGGTTTGCACAATTAACAGGACTGTACTGTGTTTCCTGGTCACCTTTGGAGGTGAGATGGCACAGCTGTGGGCTCTGGGTTGACATCTCAATTTTCGTAGCTGCCTGCCTCCATCACACACGCCAATGCCTCCTGCTCTGTTGCAAATGAGGAACAGTAAATCAATCTTTGTGGCTTTTTCTTTTCTTTTCCATACATGTGTGGGTGTGTTCCTGCTTCAGCGTTGGAGCCTCTAGGGGAGCTCCTGGTAAAGCCCCAAATCACAGGATGGTGACAGGGCAGCCTGCAGCTGCACCCCACCCTGGAGAGACGAGGGGACCTGCCGCCGAGCCCACCGGGACACTTCTCCAAGTGCTCCAGGGGGCTGCTATGGGCTGGTCTGCTCTGCGTGCCGGGAGTCTCAGAAATGGGGTCACAAACAAGTGCAGCCAGGCCCCAACCCCAGAGTGACCTCTTCCCACAGCCCTTCCCGTTGGATTTGTGGATTTCTGGTGCCTCCCCAGCCCTTTCCTCATGGGCTGGCGTCCATCAGAGAGGCGACCGCTGCCTTCTGTGCGCTGCAGCCACAGAGGTGCCCCCAGAACTCCAGGGTTTGCAATACAGTGTGTGCTGCCCTGCATGACATCCACGCCCTGCCAACTCTTACTCTGCTCCTGGGGGCAGAGGCCCCTCCTCACTCTCGTCCCTCAGATGCTCAGCGGACTGCAGGAGCCCTGCCAGCAAGACCCCACCCAGGACCAGGTGTCTCAGTCCCTTGAGGACTGCCCTGCCCCAGCGTCTGGCCCTCTCTTTCCCCTGCCCTAAGAAAGCTGCCCTCAGCCAGGTGGCAGGTGGGAAAACAGCTGAGCCATGATGTCCCCTCAGGTGCCTTTGACATTTTTGGCCTGACCTAGGGGCTGGGTGAGGGGCTGATGTAAACAAGGAGCCAAGGGTGAAGGGACCCTCCTGGGCTATCTGGCCCACCTTCCCCTGCTGGGTTATGTCTCATACCCAGGGGTTCTCAAACCTGCCTACACATGAGAATCCCCCTCAAGTTGGTGGGCAGTATAAATTCCCAGGCCGCATCCCTAGAGATTCTGATTTAGTCAGTCTGGGGGTGGAGCCCAGGAATCTATTTTTAGCAGTCTTGTTTCGTGGGCATGGGGGCCACTTTTGGGGAGTGAATTATGCCAGACAACAGGCAGAAACTGGACCTCAGTCCACCGGATGATCGTCTCCTTGTGGTTGGTGACAGATGCACGCTGAACTGGGAGCCGGGTCTCTGCATCGCCCCAGCCGAGAATCGTCAGGGCTGCTTGGCATGTCCTGTGGTGGGGAACCCCTCCCTCCGGGGTCTCCCTCCATAGGTTTGACCTCGACCTCGTCTTGGGTGTGCAGTGCTGGAATGAGATGCTGGGCTGGGAGCTGCACCTGCCCTCCTGGGTGGACACAACACACTGCAGAGAGGTGAAAGGCTTGTGCCAGCTCCCTCAGTTAGGAACGCAGAGCTGGGGACTTCACCAGGCTGGCTGCCAGGCCCTGCTGCGTGCAGTGTGCCACCTCCCTCAGGGGACTTTACCTGAAGAGGGCACTGAATAATTCTGCTTTAAAAATAAACTTTAGGGCCCAGCCCCGTGGCTTGGAGGTTAAGTGCGCGCGCTCTGCTGCTGGCGGCCCGGGTTCGGATCCTGGGTGCGCACCGACGCACTGCTTCTCTGGCCATGCTGAGGCCGCGTCCCACATACAGCAACTAGAAGGATGTGCAACTATGACATACAACTATCTACTGGGGCTTTGCGGGGAAAAAATAAAATAAAATCTTTAAAAATAAACTTTAAGCATATAAATTGAAACATCTGCAGAAGCACTTTCACTGAAGGATTAAGGAACAATCAGACCCTGGAGCCAAATGCCTCAGTTACCACCACCTCATGCAGACAAGGCCCCCTCTGTCTCAGGACATGGCCTCCTGCTCCGACTCCCTCCCCCCAGGGATCCCTGCCCATGGCCCTTGGCCTCAGTCCCTTGGGGGCGGTGGTGCTCACTGAGAATGTTGAGCCCAGGTTCCTGGAGACCGAGAGTGAATTGTTATGTGCCTTCTGTCTCATTCTAAAGGTTCATTTGCAGCAGAAATCTATAACCGTCTGAAGGAAGGCAGGGCCCACACTGGGAGCCTGACAGCCCAGCAGGCAGAACTCCATCCGCCTCTGTAACCTGTTCTCAAGTCCTGTGTCCTTCCTTCCCACTGCTCACAGTCTCCTTCCCCACACAGTGGCCCCTTGCTCGGCAAGACATGGAGGCGGGACTCAGGCCAGACTGCAGAGGGCACAGCACACAGGGGCTGGGGGGGCTCCCTGCGGCTCAGCCCTGGCTCTGAGTGCCTCTTCCAAAGTGGAGGCTACGTGGTGTGTGGCAGGCGGTTTCAAACTCTCTGTAGCAGTGAAGTCCTTCTTCAAGTGAAAGAAACCCAAGATAATGCAAAGTAGATCAAAGGGAACCAGCTCCGTTTGAAGGGAGGTGGGAAAGGCAGCTGCGAGTCTGGGATGGTCCCAGGAATAGCACAGCTGCGCCCAGGGAAGGGCTGCAGAGAGAAGGTGGGGGAGGCCAGGCGGGAAGTGCATTCTGGGCAGAGGGAACAGCCTGTGCAGGGCTCTGTAGTGGAGGGAGCAGAGCCACCCCACAGCAATGAGTGTCTGGGCCTTGCCAGCCAAGTCACCAGGTTTTGTCCTCCTTGAAGCTGTTGAAGTGTTTTATGAAGTTGGGGCAGGCAGAAGCTGCACACATGAATGATTCCATCTGCAGAGTGGTTAGCAGATGGGGGGAGGGCTGGGTTGGGGTGTGGCTGTGAAACAGGGGCCCGCTGGGAGGTCAGTGCCATTGCCCGGGGGAAAGGGACTAGGGCATGCCAGTGGGGACTGACAGACAGACCGGACGTGGTGGCACATGATAAATACAGAGCAGGCACAGCTGCTGGGGTGGGTGATGGATTGGATATGGGGCAGGCGCAAGGGAGGGGTCTTTGCAGCTCTTCTTGGTCCTCAGCAGTGGTGTCCTACTCATTGTATGGATACAGTCTCTCAGGTCTCTCTCTGACATTTGCTTCTTCATTTAAGATTTCTCTTGTTACTTAAAGTATCTGTTTCGTCTGGTTCTTCCCTCGGCCCTTTGGCCTTTTGCTTTCACGCTGTGCATTCTCCTCTCTGGCCTGTTTACGCCTCCTGAACTTGAGGCTGTCTGTCCGTTTTAAGGAGGGGGTCTGGGGGCCGGCTGAGTGCTCCCTCTGCTGTCTTGGGGTTGGACTGTGCGCCACGGTGTCTCGTCGTTGCGTGGAATCCCAGGCAGAAACGGTGTGGTGAGGCGGGAGGTGGCAGCACTTTGCTATAAGGCAAGTGTGGGGCGGGGGGCTGGCTGTGGGCCACACCAGCCCCCGCTCAGTGCCAGAACTCGGAGGGCTTCCCACTGGGCCCCACACTGGAAGCCTGTTTAGAAGACAACTCTCCATGTGGGGTCTGCCCCTGCCTCCCAGCCCCATGACGACCTGTCTGTGTCCTGTGTTGGGAGGCAGGATGAGCCCTCCCGGGCAGACCTCCACGTGGTCTTTTGTCTTCATGCCCATTTCTCCCCTGAAAGGTGGGGTTTCCTGCTCGGGCTTTTCTATGACTGTGTCCATCCACCCGTCCCCTGTCTGCCTTCTGTTTTCCGGAAGTGTGAGTCACTCTTGTCCACCAACGACTCATCCTCTTCCACAACTTTCCCTCTATGCTCTTTTGTTTCATGGAGCTTGGGAAGGGTGAAAAGCAAATGCATGTGCTCAGTTCACTGTCTTGAACTAGAAGTCAGAAGAATTTCTTCCTATATAAATTGCTCTTATACATCCATAGGTTGTGTTTTTGCCTAAGGCCTAAAGCTGTGGTGGCATCCTTGATCTCTCTCTCAAAACCCACGTCTGATCAATGAGCAAATCTCGTCCTCAGTTAAGTCCAGAACCTGCCACCTCTTGCCCCCTGCACTGCTGCCTCCCAGTCCAGCCTGTCCTCCCGAGGACGTAGATTTTTGCAGGAGCTTCTAACTGGTCTCCCGCTTCAACCTTGCCCCCTTGTTTCCATAAATCAACCAGAATGGCTTAAATTAGATTGTGTCATTCTCCATCAAACCCTCCAGTGGGACGTAGAGAGTGTGTGGATGGATGAAAGAGGCAGGGAACACCGCAGACAGACATAGACTCCAAGGGTCTGAAGAGGAGCCCCATACTGGGATGAATAGTCTCCCTCCAAATTCATGTCCATCTGGAACCTGTGATGTGACCTTATTTAGAAATAGGGTCTTTGCAGATGTGATCAAGTGAAAATGAGGTCATACTGGAGAGGGTGGGCCTTAAATCCAATGACTGGTGTCCTTATAAGGAGAGAGAGACAGAGACACGGAAGGAAGAAGGCCATGTGACAGCAAAGGCAGAGACTGAAGTGATGGATCAACAAGCCAAGGAATGCCTGGCATTGCCAGCAACCACTAGAAGGTCGGAAGACGCAAGGAAGGATTCTTCCCTAGGACCTCAGAGGCAACGTGGCCCTGCTGACACCTTCATTTCAGACTTCTAGCTTCCCAGACTGTGAGAGAATACATTTCTGCTGTTTTAAGCCACCCAGTTCATGGTAGTTTGTACAACAACCACAGGAAATGAATATGAGCCCTTATCCTGGCCCATTCTCACCTCTTTCCACCCTCACTCCACCCCAGCAACACTGGCCTGGAACAGGCTGGTTCCTTGAACAGGCCGTGTGTGCTCCTGCCCCACGGCCTCTGCACTTGATGTTCCCCCAGATCCACATAGGTTACTTCATTCAGGTCTTGCTGAGAAGTCACCTTATCAGAAGGGCCTTCCCTGATGGCCCCATGTAAGCCCCTGCCTCCCCCATCCCCCCCCGGTCCTCCCTGCTGCTCTGGTTCTCCCTGCGGCACTTACTGCCAGCTGGTGTGTGCTCGCTTGTTTAGTGTCTGTGTCTTCCCTCTCGTGTAAGCCTCACGAGGGCTGGGACTGTCGATTGTATTTACAACTGTATCAACAGTGTGAGGCACATGCTCAGTACGGAATCACTGAATGAATGAATAAGAAAAAAAATCCACAAGCCAGTTGAATAAAGGAGAAAACCCCAGAACAGGCAATTCAAGAAAAAAAATGCCTTTTTACCTCGGTCTCACTCATAGTTAAAGAAATACAGATTAAGTCTGCACTGAGATCCTTCTCACCTGTGAGATTGTGGTGAATGTCGGGGGAACTGGGTGCTGTCCTGGGAGTGTACCTTGGGCCATCTCTTTTCTTCTTTTTTAACTTAAAATATGTAATTCATATAACATAAAATTCACCCTTTCAAAGTGAATAATTCAGTGGTTTTTAGTATATTCACAGGGTTGTAGAACCATCACTACTAATTCCAGTACATTTTTATTACCTCAAAAAGAAACTCTCATAGTCATTAGCAGCTGCTTCCCCTTCCCCCACCTGCCAGCCCTTGGCAACCACTATCCAGTTTATGACTCTGTGGATTTCCCTGTTCTGGACACCTCATGTAAATGGAATCATACAATATGTGGCCTTTTGTGTTTAGTACCTTTCACTTAGCATGATGTTCTCAAGGTTCATCCATGTTGTAGCGTGTACTTCATTCATTTTTGTTGTCATGTCATGTTCCATTGTATGGATATACCATATTTTGTTTATCCATTCATCAGTTGATGGACATTGGGTTAGAAACAATTTGTGGCTAATGTGACTAATGCTACTATGAACATTTGTATACAAGTATTTGTGTGGGCATAAGCTTTCAAATATCTTGGCTGTATAGCTAGGACTGTAATTGCTGGTAACTCTATGTTTAAAATCTTAAGGAACTGTCAGACTGTTTTCCAAAGTGACTGCACAATTTTATGTTGTCATCAGCATTGTACGAGAGTTCCAACTCCTCAACAGCTTCATTAACACTTGCTATTATCCATCTTTTTTATTATAGCCATCATAGTGGGTGTGAAGTGGTATCTCACTATGATTTTGATTTGCATTTCCCTAAAACTAATGATGTTGAGCAACTTTTTATGTGCTTATTTGTATATTGTCTTTAGAGAAATGTCTATTCAGAGTCTTTGCCCATTTTTAATCTGTTATTTATCTTTTATTATTGAATTATGAGTTCTTTATATATTCTAGATACTAGACCCTTATTATGTATAGGGTATACAAATATTTTTCCCATTGTAGAGGTTGTCTTTTCAATATATTTATAGTGTCCTTTGAAGCACAAAAGTTGTTCATTGTGATGAAGTCTAATTCATGTCTTTTTTATTTGGTTGCTTGTGCTTTTAGTGTCATATCTAAGAAACCACTGCCTAATCCAAGGTTACAAAGATTTACACCTATGTTTTCTTCTAAGAGTTTTATGGTTTTAGCTCTTACATTTAGGTCTTTGATCCATTTGGAGTTAATTTTTGTACATGATGTGAGGTAGGGGTTCAACTTCATTCTTTTGCACGTAGCTATTCAGTTGTCCCACCACCGTTTGTTGAAAGGACTATTCTTTCCCCCATTGAATTGCTTTGCCATCCTGTTGAGAATCAGTTGATCATAGATGTATGGGTTTATTTATGGACTCTCAATTCTATTCCCTTGCTCTATACATCTATCCTTGTGCCATTATCACACAGTTTTGATTTCTGTAGCTTTGTTTTGAAATGGGGGAAGTGTGAGTCCTTCAATTTTGTTCTTTTTAAAGATTGCTTTAGATGTTCTAGGTCGCTTGCATTTCCATGTGAATTCTAGGAAGAGCTTGTCAATTTCTGCCAAAAAACAAACAAACAAAAAAGCAGCTAGAATTTTGATAGGGATCACATTGAATCTGAAGATCGTTTTGGGGAGTATTGCCATCTTTACAATATTGTCTTCCAATCCATGAACATGGGATGTCTTTCCACTTATTTAAGACTAAATTAATTTCTTATATGTTTTGTAGTTTTCAGCGTACAAGTCTTACACTTCTTTTGTTAAATTTATTCGTAAGTATTTTATCCTTTTAATGCTATTGTGAATGGAATTGCTGTCTTAATTTTATTTTCCAATTGTTCATTACTAGTGTATAGATTACAACTGACATATAGACCAACTGATTTTTGCATATTGATCTTATATCCTGCAACTTTGCTGAACTTATTTATTAGTTCTAATAGTGTGTGTGTGTATTCCTTAGAATTTTCCATATGCAAAATCATGTAAGAAGAGATTGTTTTACTTCTTCCTTCTAATATGGGTGTCTTTTATATCTTATGTCTTGCCTAATTACCCTGGTTAGAACTTCCAGTACAATGTTGAATAGAAGTTATCTTCTTCTTTTTACGTACAGTTGTTTACAGCTGTAAATTTCCGTCTAAGCACTGTTTTAGCTGCATTTTATAAGTTTTGATATGTTATGTCTTCATTTCAATTTATCTCAAAGCATTTTTAAATTTCCCTTGTGATTTGTTCATTTCCCTGTGGTTATTTAGGAGTGTGTTGTGTAATTTCTATGTATTTGTGAGTTCCCAAATTTCTTTCTGTTATTGACTTCTGCTATTCCATTGTGGTCATGGAACATACCTTGTATGGTTTCAGTTCTTTTAAATTTATTAAGACTTGTTTTATAGCCTACCATGTGGTCTATCTTGGAGAATGTTCCATGTGCACTTGAGGAGAATATGTATTCTGCTGTTGTTAAGTGTTTTAGACATGTCTGTTAGGTCTAGTTGGTTTATAGTGTTGTTCAGGTCTTCTGTTTCCTTACTAATCTACTGTCTAGTTGTTTTATCCATTATTGAAAGTGGGATATTGAAATCTCCAACTATTTTTGTTGAATTGTCTATTTCCCCCCTCAATTCTATCAGCTTTTGCTTCTTAAATTTTAGGGTTCTGTTGTTAGGTGCATATATTTATAATTTTTATATCCTCCTGATGGATTGACCCTTTTATCATTATAAAATGTCCTTCTTTGTCTCTAGTAACAATTTTATAAAAGTCTGTTTTGTCTGATATTAAAGTTTATTTTGTCATATAGCCATTCTAGCTCTCTTTGGTTACTGTACATGGAATATTTTTTCCATCCTTTCACTTTCAACCTATTTGTGTCTTTGAATCTAAAGTGTGTCTCTTGTAGAAACACATAGTTGGATCATGTTTTTTAATCCATTTTGCCAATCTCTGACTTTTTTTGTGTGTGTGAGGAAGATCAGCCCTGAGCTAACATCCATGCCAATCCTCCTCTTTTTGCTGAGGAAGACCAGCCCTGAGCTAACATCTATTGCCAATCCTCCTCCTTTTTTTTTTTCCCTTTTCGTCCCCAAAGCCCTGGTAGATAGTTGTATGTTATAGTTGCACATCCTGCTAGTTGCTGTATGTGGGACGCCGCCTCAGCATGGCCCGACAAGCGGTGAGTCGGTGCACACCTGGGATCCGAACCTGGGCCGCCAGCAGCGGAGTGGGCGCATTTAACTGCTAAGCCGTGGGGCCAGCCCCAATCTCTGACTTTTAATTGGAGTGTTTAAGCCATTTACCTTCAATGTAATTACAGATAAAATAGGATTTGCTGTTTGTTTTTTATATGTTATGTCATTTTTGTTCTATTCCTCCACTATTGCCTTCTTTTATATTGAATAGATATTTTGTAGTACCATTTTAATTCCCTTTTCATTTCTTTTACTATATATTTTTGAGTTATTTCGTTAGTAGTTGCTTGAAAGATTATAATTAACATCTTATAACAATCTAGTTCAGATTAATACCAACTTAATTTTAGTAGCATACAAAAACTTTGCTCCTTTGTTGCCTTCCCTCTCCTTTATGAGTTTGTTATCATAAAATTTTGTTGTGTAATTATCAATTATTGATATTTATAATTATTGCTTTATGCAGTTGTCTTTTAATTCAGATAGGAGGAAAAAAAGAGTTACAAACATAAAATACATTTATGTATTTTATATTTACCTATATTATTATATATAGGTAAAAAATATATATATATAATATATAAATAAATATATATTTACTGTCTTTTATATTTACCTATATAGTTATCCTTACTGGTACTCTTTATTTCTTCATGTGGATTTGAGTTACTGGCTAGTGTTTTTTCATTTCAGCCTGAAGGACTCTCTTTAGTAGTTATTGTAGGATAGATCTGCTAGTGATGCGTTATCTGTTTTTATTTATCTGGGCAATTTCTCCTTTATTTTTGAAGGATAGTTTTGCTGTATAAAAAATTGTTGGTTGACATCTTTTTTCTTTCAATACTTTGCATATGTTATCCCACTGCTTTTCTGTCCCCCATGATTTCTTTTTTTTTTTAATTTTTTTTTAACTTTATTTATTTATTTTTTTTCTCCTGAAGCCCCAGTAGACAGTTGCATGTCACAGCTGCACATCCTTCTAGCCGCTGCATGTGGGATGTGGCCTCAGCATGGCTGGAGAAGCGGTGCCTCGGTGCCCGCCTGGGATCCGAACCCGGACCGCCAGCAGCGGAGCGCGCGCACCCAACCACCAAGCCACGGAGCCAGCCCTCCCCCATGATTTCTGATGGAAAATCTACTTGGAGTTTGTTGAGCTTCTTAGATGTGTAGATTAATGTTTTTCATCAAATTTGAGAAGTTTCAGCCATCATTGGTTCAAATATTCTTACTGCCCCTTTCTTCTCTTTCTGGGACTCTCATTATATATATGCTGGTACTCATGATGGTGTCTGAAGCTCTATTTATTTTTATTCATTCTTTTTAGTTTCTGTTCCTCAGACTGGATAATATCAATTGACCTATCTTCAATTTCATTGATTCTTTCTTCTACCTGTTCAGATCTGCTCTTGAACCCCTCTAGTTTATTTTTTTATTTCAGTTATTGTAGTTTTCAACACCAGAATTTCTATTTGTTTTTTTAAAAATAATTTGTACCCCTTTATTCATATTCTCTATTTGGTGAAGCATTGTTTTTGTACTTTTCTTTAATTCTTTAGACATAGTTTTCTTAATTTCTTTGAATATATTTAAAATAGCTGATTTAAAGTTTTTATTAGGAAGTCCAATGTCTGGGCTTCCTTGGGGACAGTTCTTATTCATTGCTTTTTTACTTGTGTATGGGCCATATTTTCTTGTTGGTTTTGCATGTCTTGTAATTTTTTGTTGAAAACTAGGCATTTTAAATAATTTAATGTGGCAACTCTGAAAGTCAGATTCTCACTCTTCAGGGTTTGTTGTTGTTGATGATGTTTGTTGAAGTCATTGTTCTTTGATTGATTAGTGACTTTTCTGAATTAATTCTGCAAAGTCTGTATTCTTTTGTTGTGTGTGGCCACTGAAGTTTCTGCTTGGTTATCTTAGGTGTCTTTTAATGATTAGACAGAGATTTCCTTAAATGCCTCAAAACAATGTCTCCCAGTCTGCCCAGGAGCTCTGCATGCATGTTGGGGCACACCTTCAACTCTCAGCTGAGCAGTTGACAACTTTGCCTTAGCGTTCACCTCTTGTTTGCACAGAGCCTCAAAGTCAGTCAGAGATGAGAGATGAGGGCCTTCTCAGGGCTTAGCTAAGCATGTGCACATCCCTGAGCATGCACATGGCCTTCTGGATTCCCAGGAATACATTGCAACTTTTTAAATCCCCTATGGACATCTCGTTACTGAGCTGTTCCTTTTAAGCCTTGTGGTCAGTCTGTTGTTTATCCTCTGCCCCAGGCAGCTGTGTATTTAGATGTCTGTAATTGGTTTTGACAATCAACCCCAGGGAATAGACTCTTGTACTGGGTGGCCTGATTTAGGCCAAATACAGATATCCTTGCAAATGGGAACTTCCACGGAACTACCGGACAGGTCAAATAATGACAATTTTCTGGGAATGAGTCTTTGAAAGTTTCAGCCCTATTCTGTTCCCTCCATTGCTTGCAGGCTATTGGTTTTCATGACAAATGTAGGGTCTTGTTTCTCAAGGCACTAGGAGCTAATTGAGTGGGGGATGGGACTAGGACAAGTTAAAACACCACAAAGCTTACGATTCTTACTGAGATTCAGTTTTTTGTGTGTGTGAATAAATGCTCCCTGGTTTGCTCTAAGCCGTGGTTAATTTTCAAAGTTCTAAAGAAGTTGATTCTGATCATTTTTTCTAGCTTTCTTGTTGCTTTTATGGGGCAAGGGGTTTTAGAGATCCTTACTGTACCATTTCACTGACATCTGGCCATCCTCTTTTGAGAGCACTTCTGTGATGTCTCTTTAAACTTGTAATGCACGTAATCTTTGATCCAACGCATCCAATTTTAGAAGTTTACCCTTCAGATATGGTCACATGTTTGAGTAAAGACCCTTGGTCAAGGCTGCTCATTGAGCAGTGTTTGTGGTTACCACACCACACCTGAGTGCCTGTTGCCAGGGAGCCTATCACGCATGTGACAGCCCAGCCACCCAGCAGAATGTCCTGCAGCTATTACAGAGCGTGAGGAGTTGCCCAGAGGAAAGAGCAAGTTAAAAGCAGTGTGTGAAGTGTGAGCCCTTCAGTTCAGAAAAAGAACCTTGTATGCACACACAAATAATGTCATGAACACAGAAAAATTCTGAAAGGTTGCACACAAGAAACTGTTAATAGTTGATGTCTCTGGGGAGGAGCTGGAGCCTGGAGTGGGAGGGGGCCTACTTTTCTTTGTATAATCTCTTGTGCTGTTGAGTATTTTCTCATGAGCATATATTGCATATTCAATTTTAAAATGTGTAAAATAAGCAAGTGAACTAGGCAAATGTGCGACTGCGTGGATTAGGCCCTGCGTGGGTGGGCTCTGGTCTCCTCCCTTCCCTGGAGCACTGGTTCTGGCTGGGAAAATGACGAACACTTCTCTACAGGCCATGCCCACAACTCTCCCTCCTGCAGGCGCCCCCCAGAGAGGGGTGGGACCCCAGAGGGGAAAGAGCACACGTTCTGGTCTCAGCTCTGTGACTTCACCTGCTATCCTCAGGACAACCCTGTCCAGCCCTGGCCCTGGGCCGCCACTTAGATAGTGAGGGCCAAGAACTAGGCGCGCTGTCCAGGGGCCCTCTGCTGTCTAGAGCAAGAGGAAAGGGGACAGTGGCATCCTTCAAGAGCCTGTGATTCTGGGAATGACTGTGAAAGAACCCTGCCAGGATTGTTTGTCTGCTCTACGTATAGGCATCTGCACAGAAGCACACATAGGCACATGCATACATAGGTCAGCTCATGGCTGGTTGGCATCTAATCTCTTTCCACCAGCCTGGAGCATTGTTCTCTCCAGCTCAAGACAGGCTCTGGCTGTGTGCAGACACTCATGGGCAGGCAGCCACAGCCCTCCCCAGGGAGGAGGGCACAAGTCCCAGAGGCCCACTGCTCACCACCGTCAGCCTGACCAGCCTCCCCTCTGGACACTCCTTTAGGGTCCCCTGATGCCCCTCCCTTGCTCAGATGCCCAGGTGGCTGTCAGGGCTTCCCAGTGTGTCACAAACAGCTTCTCCCTGTTGAGAGAGAGAAAGAGAGGGCTGGGGGAGCCCACGGGACCCTCACAGTGGGCCTGGCACGTTTTCAGGGTTGCAGGACGTTTCCAGAACTGTATGTAGGAATGGGGATGGGACAGTGAATAAGGAAGTCGGGGGAGGGACCCAGATTCTCCCCAAGGCCTAGAATAAAATATAAGTAAACTGTCAAAAAATGTAATGTAACTATCCAAAATATTTGAATTCAGTGAAGTAAATTAAGAAACTCAAGAATAGGAGACCATATGTTCTGCTACCGTTAAAACCTTTTCCTGAAGGTGGAATCCAAACGAACCTGCTTCCGACCCCGCATACCTCTGCCTGCTGGGCCCCTGCTCCCCTGCCGGTGAGGGGCTGCGCTGGGCCTAGACTGGACCCATGGTGTACAAGGGGTGGGTCTCCTGGTGCCTTTGCCCGAGCAATCGCGGGACAAGCCTCTGTTCTCTCCCATGAAGAGGGCGGTTTGTGGCAGTCCTGGGACACGTGTGCACAGAGAAACGTCTTGGTGGCTGGGGGCTGTGCGTGTGAGGGATTCCCTGAGGACTCCTGTGGAGCCGGTGGGGCTGGGGCCCCTGTGGAGGAGCAGCTCGGGAGGAGGAGAGCCCAGGCCAGCTGGGCATCCTGGAGTGGAGCAGCCACAGAGCTCCCTGGTATCGAGTGCTCCCTGGCTTGGGCCCAGGTTGACTCTCGGCCGTGAGCAGTTATGTCTTGTTGAAATTGAGGGCCTGGGTTAGCCAGGGGCCCCAGGATGGGTCAGGCGGGGACAGTGAGAGAGGAGCCAGGAAGACTGCTCCAGAGGTCAAAGAAGGTGAGGAGGCCTGGGCTGGGGAGTGTGTGTAGAACCAGAAGAAATCAGAGTGGCGGATGCAGGCTGCTCTTTCTAGAAATGAGGATGAGAAGAGATTGGAAGGCAGCTAAAGAGGGGCATGGGTCCGGGAGGCTGTGTTTATAGGTCTTCAGAAGTGCAGAGGCTGAGAGGAAATGGAGACAGAGAGAGGCTGAAGGAGAGAAGCAGGGAGAGAGAGTGAGATGAGCAAGGGGTATGAGCACGAGCCGGGAGAGCTCCAAGGACTGGCCCACACAATGGCTGGGGGCTCCATCCAAAGGGGAGGATGAAGTGGGAGAGCAGACTAGGAGCCCCCGGGACTGGGAGCTGGGAGGAGCTCCAGGAGCATCGGGGGGTTTGGGAAGGATTTTGGGAGCTGGCCAAGGACAAGGGAAAACTAAGAGCCCCGTGACACAGAAGTCCCTCTACTCATTTGCTGGCAGCTCCAAATCCCACAGGCCAGACTTGTCCTGAGCTCCCAACCGCACTTCCCCCCCCTCCCCAGGCTGGTCCTGACCCCCTCCTCCCAGGCCAGGCTGGTCCTGACCCCCTCCTCCCCAGGCCAGGCTGATCCTAACACCCTCCTCCCCAGGCCAGGCTGGTCCTGACCCCCTCCTCCCCAGGCCAGGCTGGTCCTGACCCCCTCCTCCCCAGGCCAGGCTGATCCTAACACCCTCCTCCCCAGGCCAGGCTGGTCCTGACCCCCTCCTCCCCAGGCCAGGCTGGTCCTGACCCCCTCCTCCCCAGGCCAGGCTGATCCTAACACCCTCCTCCCCAGGCCAGGCTGGTCCTGACCCCCTCCTCCCCAGGCCAGGCTGATCCTAACACCCTCCTCCCCAGGCCAGGCTGGTCCTGACCCCCTCCTCCCCAGGCCAGGCTGGTCCTGACCCCCTCCTCCCCAGGCCAGGCTGGTCCTGACCCCCTCCTCCCCAGGCCAGGCTGGTCCTGACCCCCTCCTCCCCAGGCCAGGCTGGTCCTGACCCCCTCCTCCCCAGGCCAGGCTGGTCCTGACCCCCTCCTCCCCAGGCCAGGCTGGTCCTGACACCCTCCTCCCCAGGCCGGGCTGGTCCTGATACCCTCCTTCCCAGGCCAGGCTGGTCTGGACACCCTCCTCCCAAGCCAGACCATCCCCACCACACACACGTTCACCAGGGGATCTAACATGTGCGTTCTCTGGCAGAGTCTCCTCTGAGAACTGTGGGCAGCAGCCAGGTGACCTTGTGGAGAGGAGAGGGCAGGGCAGTCACTGACCCGGCCCCACTACACCTTCTGTGGGCATCCCCAGGATGTAGCAGATCTCCCGGAGTTTTCCCTGTTCCTGGAACAACCAGATGAGAAGTGACCTAGACATGTTTGTGACAGGGCACAGCACTTTACAGTTGTCCAGCTGCTGTCAGGCTTCCTGGGCCCTCCCCACAGAGCAGGGAGGGCACAGGGCCCAGAGTCTCACAGTAACTCTGGCCTCTCCAGGATTGATGCTCAGGGCGGCCCCCACCCCTTACCTGGCTGACTTGAGGGTGCCCAGAGGGCAGGCGATCTCAGCCTCCACCTGGCCCAGCTCCCAGCCCAGGCAGGGAAACTGAGGACAGAGAGGGCACAGGAAGTGAAGGTAGCACCATCGCCTCCCCTTGGAGGGCCCCGGCCAGCCATCCTAACAGTGGGGGCAGCAGTGGACACTAGTAGGGGCACTGTGGGCATCCAGCAGGCAAGAAAGAGGGATTCCACCTGGGATCCATGAGTGCTGCCCCTTCGGAGCCAGAGGTGGGGGGTACGGAGATGCGAGAGGGCAGGCCCCACCATCCCACATGGGCCCAGGCATGTTCTGCCCCCACTGGGGACCCATGGCCCTAATGACCAAGGATTAGGTGGTGGAGGGGGCAGTAGCAACAGCACAGCTGAGTCCTTCCTACATGCAGACCACAAGCGCGCAACGGGGGTGTGCTGTCCTCTGTGAGGCTCCGGCACGGGGAGGGTAGCGGTGGGTGTGGCCTGGCCCCCAAGCATCTCAGCCGCCCTGCCAGGTTTATCCGGTCTGCCTGCCCAGCAGCCTCAGAACTTCACTCTGCAGAATCAGAGGTGGCCAGCTGCAGGGTCTTTAGAGATTATCAGTCTGGTTGGGGAAACTGAGGCCCACAGAAGGGCAGGGCTTGCTCAGGGCCCCACAACAAGGCTTATGCCCCCAGTCTAGTGAGGGCCAGTCTACTGCCTGAACACAGATCCCTGTGCCATGCAGTGGCCTGTGCCGGGCTTGTTCCACAGTCACTGGGCTGGCTCTGAGTCTCTTCATCTTGTGCCAGGAGGAACTATTTATGGATCTGGCGTCTGTTTATTCTTCTTCAGAAGCATTTTTGAAATATTGAGATAACCAACGTCCACACAAGCCATGCTTGCATTTCCAAAAGCATACTGCATGCATTTGGACTCTGCCCAAGAAGAAAATGCCAGTGGTCCAGATGCCAGTCCCTATGGGTGCAGGGAAGGATTCAGGGGATGGGCAGGCCCTAGCTTGGGGTCTGGAGGAGAGAGGCAGGGATCCTGGGTGGTCTTGGGACATCTTCCTGGGAGTGGGGGATGATACAGACATGGGAAGACAGTGGGTCCCTTGATTCCAAGAGAAAGAGGGAATATGGATTCCCAGGCCTCCCCTGGGTGGCTGTGGATTTTGAGAGGTGGGGAAGAAGTGAGGGTTCCCACCCCTAATTCACACCCCGCCCTAAAGGCCGCAGCCCCCTTTCTCCCTTTTAAAATGGAAAAAAAGCCGTGATCTGGAAAGTCAGCCCTCCACTGCAGGGGATCCTCATGCCCCCTGGAGGAGGGCAGATGCTGGGCCGGGTCTCCTCCCTGGAGGAGGGGCAGCAGGGGGGTGGATGGCCCCAGGACGCAGCCCTTATGTTGCTCACGTGGCTAGACTTGGTGTAAAATAGTGACGTGCTTCCATCCAGTTGGGAAATAGTTACTGCTAGGTCAGCCCCGAAGGAGTTAAAGCCACGCTGGGACTTCTCAGGGCTTGGGTTGGGGGCAGGTGGGGGGTGGGGGGAGGCCGTGTCAGAACCCTGCAAGGCTTTCCATAACAGGTGTGAGAGATTCCCAGGTACCATGTGTCTCCCACCCCTCCATCCACCCAAGCCCCAACTCAGCCACTCTGCTGAGCTTTTGGAGAATTCCCAGGACAGCCATAAGTGTCCAGGCATCTCTCACTACAGATCCCCCATTGGCCTTTCTGTGCCATGAATGCACTGAGCTCCTTCTGGCCTTGCGGCCTTTGCAGGCCCTTCCTGGTAACTTTACAGGGTGGCTCCAACCCAGCAGGGCAATCCCCACTCTAAGCTAACCTCCCCAGGGAGGCCTCCTCTGACCCACAGGCTCTCTGCCATCGCCTTTCTCATCCATCACCAGCTGTGTTTTGTTTATTTGTTTACTTGCTTACCATTCCCCCCTCCCACACCCCGAGAGTGAACTCTCAGAGCAGGGACTGTGTCTCTGAGAACTTGGCACATAGTAATGTTCCTTAACTTTTGAAAAATGAATAAGTGAATAGTGTAGTTAGGAGTGCAAATTACCAGCCAATTGTTGAAGAACCCACCAATTAGGAGCTAGAGGAGGGATGCAGATCCAGGACCCTCCTGTGCCTCCTTCCTTCACACCGTCACCTGAAGCAGACATCACTAATCTAACACAGAACGTTCGATTCCATGGAGCCCAGACAGGAGCTCCGATCCTCACAGCAAGGCCCTCCAGGGAGCCACTCGTTCTTCTTGAGAGGTGGTGGGAGGAGGACTAGGGTGTAAAGTGCATGTCGTGAGCGGGCTGGCAGTCCAAGGGCAAGGCCCTTGAGGATGCTCCAAGAGTCAGGAAGGCTTCCTGGAGGAGGTGACAGGGTGGGCCTGAAAGGCATTGGGGGCAGAGGGGGAAGAGGAAGGACAGTTTGGAGGGTGGGTAATAATATAAGCCTTGGAGGTAAGAATCCAATGGACACGCCCTCAAGACAACAAAAACCAGCCTGTGTGGAGAGGAGGATGCCTGTCAGGCTAGCTCAGAGGGCCCATTTGCTAGCCCCCAACCAGCTTCCACAGCTTCCCCCTGCCTGGCACCAAGCAGAGCCTCTGGTCTGCCAGCTGGAGGGAGAAGCTAGCAGGATGTCAGGAGAGGAGGAGAAATGATGAGCGCTGCTGAGAACATACACCAGAACACATTCCCAGTGGGTGACAGCATGGGGACTCATCCAGGTTCTTTATGACAAAGAGTGGAGAGACTGCCCCTTTGAGGACCCAGGTGTCTGGAGGGTGCTGCACCCATGCAGCTGTGCTGCCTGATGCAGCCTTTCCTGATGCCCAACCAGGAGGCTCCTCAGGCTTCTCTGACCCTCCATGCCACCCCGCCTGCCCTGGGCACCCTCCCTGCCTTGGTTACACTCCGGCTGGCGGGAGCAAGTCTCCCTTCTCCAGGAGCCTGTGAGGGACCTTGACAGTGGGTCCCCTGGTAGCCTTGCTGATCTAGCCCCACCTCCCACCAGGCATCCTTGAGAGGAGCACTGAGGCCTCAAGTCCTGGTTTTAGAAAAAGAACATGCATTGTGGTATGCTGATGACAGAGCCATTCATGTTCATTGGAGAATATCTGGGAAACACTCGACAAGGATAAACGAAGAGGAGCACAAGAGGGCATGAGAGAGAAGAGGTCAGTGGGGCACAGCCACTGGGTAACCTTTCAGTGTGTATGTGCTTGTCTGTTTTATAGGCACACACAGACACGCGTGCATATGGATGCACACAGGCACATGCATGCTCACACACATAATGCATGCACACATACATGCAGACATGCGTGCTTGCACAATACGCATGCCACTCGTGCACTAAGCACACACACGTGCACATACATGCTCACGGGGACACACAAACGTGCACATGCACAAGGGCACATATGCACACACGTAGATGCACTGTGCTTTAAACCAGGCGTGCTGCCAAGGAGGGGCTGTTCTCCTGTGGGAGCCCATCTCTGTCATCCATTCCTCTCCTTTTTCTACCATTGACCTTGGCATTCCCCTGACACGTGCGCTAACACTCTGTATTACGTTTAACGTTATTTTTGCAGATTTCACAGGTGAAAATTGATGACTCGGGCTTTTTGTTGCCATGAAGCAATTTGCTCCTTGTTGACGGGCCTTCCCTGCTCTTCATGTGCGTGCACCTCCTCCTCTTTCCGGGGCTCTGAGCTGCAGGCTCTGCAGGGTGCGCAAGGACATTCACGCCTCGTCCTTGTCCCACTTTGTGCTGGCCTGTTCTCAAGGCAGTTCTCCGCTCAGGTGACGGGGTGGGTGCTGAGAGTTTTGTGTGGGGAAAGGTCTCCCTCTGTCCCTCCTTTTATGTCGCCTGCCTTCGCTGCTCCCATGGATACTTTCATCAGGCTCTTTATGGGTGCCTGGTTTACATCATGACTGACTTCATCGGGGGAAGTGACCCGCCCCGCCCCTGCCTGCCTGGGTGGCCCAGCAGCCTCCTCCCAGACCTCCCACCTCCAGCTCCGTCCCTCAGCCCCCACAGCTGCCCTGAGCCTCACTGGGTCCCACTGCCCTGTGTCCCTGCTGTCCTTTCTTTGAGTGGCTCCTCACTGTCCCCTCTGTGAGTCTGCACGGGCTGACCCTCGGTCCTGTGGCTCCTGTGGACCCTTGGCTCCAATCTGAGTTCTGACGCCGTCTCCTGGAGCAACGAGTCCCTACACACCTGTGAAGGCAGGTTCTCTGAGGACAGGGCCTGGGCATTGCCTTTTTAGCAAGTTCCAGCGGGATTTGGTCAGATTTGAGAGCCCCTGTCTGGAGAAAGCCTCCCAGCCCAGCGTTCCCGACTTTTCTCCCACTCCTGGGTCTGTGACAGCTTCACTGTGCAGCTGAGTCCTGGATGGGCGGGCGGGCCATGGACCCCTGGCCTGCGGAGGCAGCACAGAGTGGGCCCAGGACATGACCCCAGGAAGAGCTTCAGGAGACACCCACGTCCTCTGGGCCTCCAGGAGGTGGAAGCGGATGGACAGACTCACGGAAACCTCATGTGAACAGATATTACGAATCCTCTGTGGCAGCCACCACATCTCCCAAAGGAGCACATTTGTGCACATGGAGACTTTGGTTCTCGGATGATTGAGGAGAAATGCACGTTTACAGTTCTGGCTGCTGGGTTTGTGCCCCAGGAGCGCCTGGAAGCAAGGCTGCCTCCACGCTGGCTTCCTACCTGGCAGGGGCCTCCTCCAGAGCAGCCCTGACTCAGAGGCTAGACTTGGGTGGGGCAAAGACAGAGGCAGGGCCAGTGCTGTGGACCCACGGCTGGACCGGGATGGGTGGGCAGACAGACCAGAGTGGCCAACCAACATGGGGGATATTAGAAGGGCCTTCCTCAGCCACTGCAGGGTGTCCTGGAGCGCTTGGGAGAAAGCAGCTCTGTGGTCAAACACCTCCGAGAAATGCTCTGTCTGGTGCTCCTTCCAGAAGGCACCTGCCACACGCAAGGGTTCCAGGCTGGGGGGCAACTGGGCTGAGGGCCTGCTCACTTTCTGCTTGTCAACACGCCCTGCGGGGGCAAGGGGTGCTTTTTTCTAATTCTCACGAAGGCCCAGTAAGGACTTGAAGCATTTCCAGCCCTGCTCGGCTCTACAAGACGCTGAGAAGCCCTGGGTAGAAAGCCCAGTGCTCACCCAGATTGATCCCAGAATCCTGCTCTCCTGCAGCCCTGGGGACCAGGGCACCCTTGGGGAGCACTGGCCCAAGGTCACAAGATTCCCAGGACACAGGCCAGCGCCACGTCTGCACCACCTTGCTTTGTGGCCTTGGGCAGGTCCGAGCTCTGCTCTGGGCCTCCGCCTGCTCACCTGTGAGACGTGTGGAGGTCTTGCTGGAACTGTGTCGGTTTATGGGTTGGTGCAAACCCAGACAGCAGCTCCACCATGGGGTGCTCTGCTCAGTGCTCGTCGTCATGGTGACCGAGGGGGATGGGGCAGGTGTGAAGGAGAGAGTGAGCTGGGCTGGGGGCACCTACAGGGAGTGACGCCCTGCGATGAAGCAGAAAGACGGTCGGGGCCGGCTGCGCTCGTCTTCCCCTCTGGCCTTCGGATGTTGACAGCTGGCTTCTCAGCTCCTGGATGGCTGTGCGCCTGGGAACAAGGGCCTCGGGGCCTCAGTCTCCCTCCCTGTACAATGGAGAAAGGGGAGGTGCTGGTCCAGGTGGTCCCTCTCTCCACCCTTGTGCCCCCCCTCATGTTGTCCCTGATTTGGTTCCAGGGACAATTGTGTCATCTGTACATCCTGGATACTTTCCTCAGCCCTCGCCGTCCTCCTGGGGGCGCCTTACGGCCCCCTCTGCCAAAAAGCTGCATGAGAACCAGCATCCACCCAAATCCTGTTTGGTTCTCAGCACCATCTTGTGAGAAAGAGCGTCATGAGTCCTGTTTTCCAGTGGGGGACTGAGGCTCACAGAAGCTGTGACCCGGCAAGGGTCGTCTGCTATGACGTTACAGTCCAGGACAGCTGGCCGTGAGTCCCGTGCACTTCCTACTTCACCACCGTCCAGAGACAAACTCTCCTGGACAGAGTGTCCTGCTGTCCCCCAAGGCCAGAGGACTGCCCTGCCTGAGGCTAGGGGCCTTCAGAGGGCCCAGCCTCAGGATCTCTGTCCCCCAAGCCCTCGGACTCTGCAGGACCCAGAATTCTCACCTCAGACCTGACCTCTGTGTGACACTCCAGGGTCAGCTTCCCAGCTCAGGGGTTTCCAAACCTGGAGGCCATATCTCCTTCACAAAGGGAATGTTCCCTGAGAAGGACCAGCGCTGATTATGGAAACAGGCCCCTCAGTGTTAGGGCAGCTTTTTGGCAGGGCCAAACATCTGTGTCAGAGGAACGGAAGCTTTTGGGGTGCAGCCAGCAGGGGGTGCCTTGCTGCTCCAGTCTGGCAGGAATCTGACCTTGGCGAGCAGCCAGTTTCCTCTGCAGTTTCCGTCTCTGGCACTTGCCAGAGAGGCAAGTCTGGGCTTCCTTCGGGGATTTCTCTTCCCACCTTCTCCTGGGAGAGCCTTCTCTTTCCTCTCTGCTATCAGAAGATAAATGCTGGCTGCTGGTCGCACACACAGATGAGAAGACAACCTCACTTTAGAAGTTGGCCTGGCGAGGGGAGTGTTGCCCAAAGGGCAACACTTGTGAGAAATTTATTTATTTCTTTGCAAGCAGGAGCCTGAATGTGGCCTCTCTGGGGCCTTTGGGTGGGGCCGTGCAAAAGGCTGGAGTGTGGCCTCAGCAGTCGTGGTGGTACTTCCCACCCCCCTCAGTGGGCCAGAGTGGGCCGGCCCACCCACCAGCGGGCACCAGGGCATCAGCCCACAGGCCCCTGCAGACCGCCCTGGGCAGGTTGCTCCACCTCTGCCTGGTGATCTCCTCCGATAGTGGGCTCTGGTCCACGCTCTGCCTGCCTCTGCCAGCCAGGACTGGTGGGGACTCAGTATGAAGGGGCAGTAGGACCCTGGGGGGCACACCCAGGGAAGGGCACTGGTAGGAAGTGGCCCCCACCCCTTCCCTGGGAGGACAGCACCCAGAGGTGCTCACACCCAGGCCTGCCTCCATTCCTCCCTCCCTCCACAGTCTCACCTGGATGGAGCAAGGACCCTCCTCCCCCCTGCGTTTCCTCCCCCTCAGGCAGCAGAAGCCAGGCCACACACACAGGAAGGAGGGATTGCTCTCCTGACACATCCCCAGCTCTCTTTCCAAAAAGCATGTTTTCTGACAGTCCAGCACCTCCTGGCACCATTTGTGGGAGCAGGGTCCCCCTCCTGAGCACCAGGATCTCTGTGTCCTCCCAGCCTTGCCCACCAGGGCCACCCAGGCCCTTCTTCAGCCCCCAGGACCCTCTGGGTCTGGCCAGGCCCCCTGGGGAATTGTGCCCTCTGAATGCAGACCTAGGACACCTGTAGAGTGGACAGGGAGGGTGAGTGGGTGCTTAGGGGCCTCTGGTCCATGGGGGCATTTCAGTGGCCCAGGGCTCTACAGGCCCTTACAGGTAAACGTCCTGTTTTCCCAAGGTGGGTGCTGAGGCACAGAGGGGAAGTGGCCCCTGGCACCCCAGCACTGGGCCTGAGGGAGCCCTGTCTGTGACCAGGGCGTGCGGGCTGCATCCAGACTGGAGAGAGGGCTGCTCCCTGCCAGGCCCTGCCATCTCTGCCCAGCTCAATGGGACGAGGTGCTCCATGCCATGGGCTCCTGCAAGCTGGCGGCTCACAGGTGCGCCTCTCTCTCATTAGCCCCATTGCCGTGCTCGCCCCTGCCATTGGGGCCCCACCCAGCCCACCTTGCCCCTCCCTACTCCTGCCACCCACTGGTCCCTGTGCCCAACAGGGTGGGGCGGGCATGCAGAGGGCTGGGCTGAGGGGAGGGGAGCCGTGTTGCAGGTACTGCGACAACCCTGTGGTCAGCTGAGGTTCCTTTTCCGCCTGCTTGGCTCCCAGTCTGTTGACAGGAGAGTGGTGACAGGGCCTGGGTGCAGTGAGTGGCACCATCCTGAGCATCTGTGCGGTTAGTTACGGTTAGTTACACGCCCAGTTGTACACATGTGGTTAGTTACCCATGGGGCAGGCGGGTGGCTCTCCCCTGATCTGTGATCGAGCAGGATGAAGGGGAGGGCCGCAGTCAAAGGCAAGCAGCGGCTGTGGGGAGGGACCATTTATTTAGGCAGAGCAGTAGCCTCTGTGATATGAGGGGGACATCAGAAGGGTCAGCTGTCCCTCCCCTTTTGCCCCTTCCACCTTTTGCTCTGGTGGTGCCTAAAACCATTAGTGATTCCTTTGCTTAGAATATTATCCTCCAAAAGGAATTATTAATGGGACACTGTTAGGAAAATGCAGAGGCCTGTATGGGTTCCCCGGGAGACATCAAGTAGTGCCCAACTGTCCAGGTCCCTTGGCACTGGGGGACAGGTCAGCAGCTGAGAGAATCGGCTCCCGCCCCTCCCGGGCGTCAAGCACAGCTCCCATGAAGCTCACAGGTGTGCTCAGGTGTGGGCACCACAGGGCGACCAATGACCCCTCCAAGAGCGCTGACTGGCCCCCAGGCCACACTGTCCCACGGGTTCCTGTTGAGCACTCTTAGCAAGGGCCTTCAGTAGACCATCGCCGAGTGCAGGCAGCCCGGGCCATCACCCAGGGCAGCAGGGATCTTCTGGACAGCTCAGGCCCCCGGAACTAGACACTGTGACGTTTCTAGAGCTCACCTAGTGCTTAATCCATTTTGCTTCGTGTTTGGCCAACCACCCTGTGAGTTGGGCGTCATGAACTCAGCTCCCTACCCAGGAAACGATAACTCAGAGAGGCGCACGTCTCGCCCATCACACTCAGGTGAGAGCGGAAGCTCTGCCTCAACGGCTGCCCTGGTGGTGAAGCGGTTGGGGGGGGTTGGGGGGGTGCCCAGCTGGGCAGTGTGGGGAGGGGAGTCAGTGCAGGAGGCAGAGCGGGACCGTCGTCTGCTCCCTCGCCCTCGGTGCCCACTCCTGCGTGGTCCCATGGGTGCCATACTGACTTGCACCGGTGCCTGCTGGCCACCCGACCTCCCCTCACCCAGGAACCCTAGCTTCTGAGGTCTTGGCCTCTGCGGGCCCTTTGTCGTGATCCTTGTCAACACCCCCTGTGGGGGCACTTGGGTTCCTGCGTCCTCTGTTCTGCAAGGTCAGTCAGCCCACCTCAGGCCCCCTTCATCTTCAAAACCCAAACCCTGCAGGCTGTACCTTTTTAAAGCAAGGAGCAGGCGTTTTCACTAGAGGGTCTTTGGTCTTGGGGGGATGAGTAGAGGGAGGCCGAGACCCCCAGTGTCCCTAAACTGCTCCTTCCCCCAAGTCAGCTTCTCAGAGGTGTGGCCCACAGCAGACTTGGAAGGGCCCTGGGGCTCAGACAGCTTGGCGTGCCCTGCCTGGGATGTTATTTCTTATTTTTTTCTCTCTCAACTATTTTTTTTTAACATAAATTGTTTTGAAGTGTAATGTACATATAGAAGAATGCATGAGGTGTTAAGTGTTGCAGTGATTTTTCATGGGGTGAATACATGTGTAACGGGCACCCAGCCCCAGCAGCGCCCCCTTGGAGTGTGCCGTGCATGGGGCCTTGAGTAGATGTTCTTTCATGCCTGCTTTCCTTTGCTCTACGTGATGGTGGTGAGACTGGTCCTTGTGGGTGGTCGTCTTCCTCCATTCCCATCCCAGTGGCACCCCACTGAGTGAATACACCACAGCTCGCTGTGGAGGGCGGCTGGGGGGGTCCGTTTGGAGCCATTGTGAATAGTGCTGCTGTAAACACTCCTGGAGGTGTCTTTTGGTGTGATATGTAAGCATTTCTGGCACCCAGGGAGGAATTTCTGGGCCTGCATTTACTCGGCTTTCATAGGCACTATCTTCCCACGTGGCTTTACCAGTTCACACTCCCACCACCAGCCGCTGGGAGTTTCCGCTGCGCCACATCCTCGCCAGCACGTGGCATTTTCTGTCTTTTCATTTTAGCCATTCCGGTGGGTGTGTGGCAGTGTCACACTGTGGTTTAGTTTCCCTTCCCCGATGACTAATGAGGTTCAATGCTTTTTCTTATGTTTATCACCCTTTCGGATATCCTTTTTTGTGAAGTACCTCTTCAAGTCTTTTGCCCATTTTTCAAGAAATTGAGTCATCTGACGTTTTTTTATTTGTATGAGTTCTTTATATATTTTGCACATGAGTCCTGTGCTGGATATACACATCTGTCTCTCTATCTGCTCATATCTACACAGACACACACACACACACACACACACACACACATTTATTCAACAGATAGGTGTCGAGAGCCCCCATGTGTGGACATGTCACAGTCACTGGGGCACGGCAGTGAACAGAACAAAGGTCCTGTCCTCATGGAACTCAGATTCTCTCCAAAGGAGACCAATAAATAAGAAAGTAGAAAAACTATGTCGGACTGCAGTAACTGTGTGGAGGAAAGTTTAGTAGGAGAGGAAGTGTGGGAGCAGAGGGTAACACTGTAAATATGTCAGCGAGAAGGTGACATGTCAGTAAAGACGTAAGGGGGAGAGCCACCAGATGCCTGGGGAAGATCATGGGCAGAGGGAGGGTGGCAGGGCCTGCTGTGGGGGCTGGCGCAGAGTGAGCAGGGGGTGAGTGGGGTGGGAGGTCTCAGATGAGGTCAGGTCAGCAGAGTTTGGGGGCCACTAGGATCTGGCTTTCATTCCACTGGGGGCTCTGGGCAGAGGAGGGACACAACCTGACTCAGGTTTTAATAGGGCCCCTGAGGCTGCCGCGTTGAGGCAGAGCAGGTGGAAGCAGGGACACTAATTAGGAGCGTGTGGCAGTAGGTCCACCTCTTGTCCCAGTTTCCTGTCTGTCCCACATGTCTGCACTCATGAGGATGTCCAGAGTCACTGTCATCCCAGAATCAGGCGTCCCTGCTCTGCCATCCTTGGAGCGTCCTCTAATGGTCACAGTGGATGCACTGTTCGTGGCCTCACATCCAGCCCCTGTCATCTGGGGTGTCTCTTCCTATGTGCCTCATCTTTCCCAGCAGATGTCCACTGGCCACACCACACCTGCTTATATTCTCCACTTTCTAAAGCTGACTCTGGCAAGGTAATGGGGTTCCTCTGTCAGTCCCCACAAGCCCCGCCTGCAGGACCTGGCTCCCTGTGCCCAGCCCCACCTGCAGCTTCAAGCAGGAGAACACCTGGGCAGGGGTCAGCCCTGGCACACCCATCTCCCTGCCACCTTGGCACGAGGAAGGACGTAGATGTAGTCTAGGTGCACACATGAATGCTGAAGTCACACCTGTGAGCCAAGGAGAGAGCACCATCCATATCTGTGAGGATGTTCCTAGGGCAGAGACAGTGGGCAGAGGGGCCCTCCTTCCTCCTGGGGAAGCATCTACCTTATTGAGGTCCTAGGGGATGCTGGTGAAATCTGTGGGTGAGCACGCATGGGAAACGTGACCATATAGGAAGGCACTGTGGGGCTACACGAGAGCTCAGCACCTCCTCTGGGCTGTAATGTCTAGAGAGGCCAAGGGGAAGGCTTGCTCTGGGTGCAGGTACCAGCACGGGTGACCGCCTGAGAAATACTGGGGCCACCTTAGGGCCCAGATGTCTTGCAGAGCTGTGGGATAGGGCTGAGAACCGCAGGGGTACATGCCTGGTACCTCTCCAGGGCAAGACCCCAGGCCTTACCCATCTTGGTGCTCTTGAGCTGTTTGAAGGGGTGGGGTGGCCAGGTAGGCCCAGGACCCAAGGGCCCAGGCTGGTCCTGGTGCCGCAAGTTACCCGCAGAGGCCACTGTGAGCTTTGCATCCTCTGGCTGGCCTGAGATGAGATGCAGAAGCAGCAGGGGGAGAAAGACAGTGTGAAAGCTTGGGGGGCTGATGTGCTGGAGCCTGCAGCTCTGGCTATTTCTGCCTGGTGTCCCCTGTCCCCCACTGCCCACCCACAGGAGCTGTAGAAGGCCGTAGTTAATAGTGCAGGCACTGGAGCTGTGAGAGCTGGGTTCCAGTCCAGTAGTGAAAGTGAGGGTGGAGGGTGGGCAGAGCTCCAAGAGAAGGACACCTGTCTCCAAACTCCGGCATCCTCTTGGGGGAGGCTGGTGAATGGACTCAGCACAGCCCCTAATTCCTCAAGACAGAAATGACTGTCCACCAAGACACAGCCTAGTGGCCCATCTTGCTACTGGTAAGAGAGCAGGCGAATGAGAAGGGGTTGCTGGGAGGAGAGATGGTTGTCTCACAAGGCTGTTGGGCACAGGGCGGTGGGGGTGGGGGAGCAGCAGCCTGGGACACTGACAGGGTCACCTCTGCCCATCCAGGCCCTGGGGCTTGCTCATGAGCTCTGCTGGGCTGGTCTCAGCCTCTCTCTGGGCATCCCCTGCTCCTCCCTGTAACCTGCAAGCTGAGAATGTCCCTGCGCCCCTCTAGTGGTAACACCTCCAGAATCCCCCCCAGCTCCCTCTTCCAACTCAGCCTCTGGGCTCTCCAGTGCCAGATCTCCCAGAGAGGGCGCTCTGCAGTCAGTCCATCTTTTCCATCTAAATTCTCAGAGCCTGGGTTGGGGGCCACTGCAGGAACACGGCAGAGGGGGAGACCTGTCACCTGACGGGATTCCTTCTGAGTGCTGGGGCTCCTGGGGGTGGAATGAGGCCTCACTGTGCCATGTGCCAGGCCCGCCCCACGCCGTGTCTCACATTAGTTGTCTCAAAAAATCAGCTGCCGTGTCCCTCGTGTTCACTCAAGGAAGAGGAAGGACAGAGAGTTCCGTGTGACGCTCGATGCCAGAGCTACATGTAGTGAGCGCCCCGTCAGGGGAAGCATTCAGGCCAAACGCTGGCCAAGCACCTGCCGTGGCTCTGTAGTGGACACCTACAATGAGGTGAGGTCGCAGAGGGGGAAGAGAGGCTCGAGGGAAGACACGGGGGCGCAGGGGGCTCTCCGTGAGCGGGATCTTACCAACACAACCGCTCCCGTCGCGCGCTGAGCCCCGACCAACACGGCGCCCCTTCTCCCAGTGGCACAGCCCGCCCGGCGCACGCAGCACCGACACCCCGGCACCGCCGCCCGACTGACACCACGGCCCGCGTCCCCGTTCTCCTGGCGCCCCCAAACCCAGAGCCGGGCCAGCGCGCCCGGCCCTTGCGGCAGACCCCCGCCCCGCCTGCCCGCAGGTCCGCCGCGCCCCGCCCGCGGCCCAGGCCCGGCCCGGTTCCTGGCCGGACCTCGCTGTCTCTTGGCACCACCTGGTGCCCCGCTGTTCCTCGGCCCCCCGGTCAGACCCCCTGTGCTCCGGGCCCCGCCCCCGGCCCCGCCCCGCCGGAGGCTGCGAGCGGAGGGGGGCGGGCGTGGCGAAGTGGGCGGGCCGGGCCGGGGGGCGGGAGCTTCCTCGGCCGGAGGGGAGCGGCCGCCTGCGGGACGCCGGCGGCGCAGGAGACGGCGCGGGGAGCCGGCAGCCAGGATGTTTCTGGAGCCCCAGGTAGGGCTGCGGCGCGTGGCAGGTGTGGGGCGGCGGGTCGCAGAGGCGGCGACGTAGGTGCTCTCGCAGGGCAACCCCGTGGTTTCAGCAGGACCGCGGGCCGGGGGGGTTCCTGCGCCGCCGAGCTCGGGAAAGGGTGCTGCCCTCCCGGCGAGGAATGCGACCATCCGGAACATCTCTGGCCTTGGCCGGGGGGAACATTTGCTTGGGAGCCACTCCCTCTGCCTGCCCTCCTGGGGCACCTGTTGCCAGGTGGGCGGCGCCCGGGGCTCAGAACTGGTGGGCTGCCCGGGCTGCCACTGCCCCTCCTGGCATGGCCTGCCGACGCCAGTGATCGTCTATGGCTGAGTGGCACCTGCAGACCTGATAGGGACCTCTGCCGGGTGAACGGTGCCCGGTAGCAGGAGACAGCAGCCTCAGCAGCTGGCCGGCGGGAGAGTGGCTGCCCTGGAACTGACACAGTCAGTCTTGTAAGAGCCGAGACGACCCTGGATCCTTCCCCAGACTCGAGGGGCCGAGAACCACTGTGTGCCCTGGAGGAGGTGGGCAGGTCCGGAGAGTGGGAGGTCTGCGATGCAGCCGCACGTGGGAGGTGTGTATGTGTGTATGTGCGATGTGTGGGCGAGAGTGAGAGTATGTGAGAATGCGGGTGTGTTTATATACGGTGTGTGTGTGAGTGAGAGCGGGAGAGGTGTGTGGGGGCAGGATTGTGCCTGCGTGGGCCTGCAAATGCTTGTGTATTTGAGGAGAGTGAGCTCCGAGTGGGGCTACAAGGAGTGTGGGCTCCAAGGTGAGGGGCAGCTTCCTTTCTGCAGGAGGGGAGGCTGGGAGGCAGTGTCGCATTCCCATGGCTGTTTGTTCCATGTGTCCCTCTGAGATGGGCCTGGCAGTGTGATTCAGGTGCGGCCGCTGTTCCTTGCCCACTTAGTATGTAGCTGACCAGCACAGACCTGGGACCTCAGGCCCAGGGCAGATCGGGGTGCAAAAGAGTCCTCAGCCAGGCCAGCCAGCCCTGGCTGCACTGAAGAAGCAGGACTTATTTATTCCTTCATTTGTTCACATGTTCAGCACACATTTATTGAGCACCTGCTGTGTGCAAGCCCTGTGGATTCGGCAGGGATCCAAATACATGTCATGTATTTGTACAGCACATGTCACAGAGCTCACCTTCTAGCGAGGGAGACAGGAGAAAAAGCCCGATGAATAAATGAAATATGGGCTATGTGATAAGTGCTAAAGAGAAAAAGTGAAGCAGGAAAGAGGAATAGAGCATATCCCAGGTGCACAGCCAGGAGGGGTTAGGTTATCTGCAGTAACAAAACAGCCCCCAATCCAGTGGCTTCTAACAACACATTGGAATTTTCACTCACGTGTGTGTCTGTCGTCCGTTGGCTGGGCCCTGCTCCACGCCTTCCTCATTCAAGGCTGACAGGCCCCATGGCAGCGGGGGAGAGAGACTCCTGCACTAGCATTTTAGTGCCCCAGCTCAGTGCCACATGTCACTTCTCACTGCTCTTGAGCCGGATGAGTCACATGGCTCCACCCAATCTCACTAGGACCGGTAATGACAATCCTGGCAAGCAGGAGTGTGACACATTTGGTGCCCAACGTACTGACCACTGGTGTGGGGCTGCTGTTTGTACCTTGGGTAGGGCGGTCAAGGGAGGCCTCACCATGTGTGACACTTGCGTGAGGACCTGTTGGAGGGGAGCGAGGGAGATAAGTGATAGTGGGAGCAGAGGGACACACTGGGAGAAGGCCGGGCAGGGCTTTGAAGAGGAAGCCACCTGTGTGTCAGGGGCCAGACTGGAGGCCGAGTGTTAGGAGCAGAGCAGGCAAGGGCGAGAGGTCAGTGGGGCCAGCGCAGTGGCCCAGGGGCTCGGACCAGGGAGGTAGCAGTGGAGGAGGAGAGAAGGGCCCATTTGGACGCGCTCTGAAGGTAAAGCAAGAGGCCTTGCTGGTGGCAGGGATGTGATGCAGGAGATGGGGGGGAGGCAGGCCCACTCCAGAGGGAGGGCGTTGCGCTCGAGGAGGCAGGAAGGGATACAGGTGGAGCAGGTGGGGGCAGGCAGGAGGCGGGGGCAGTTCAACAGCCCCAGGGGAATGTGGCCTGGCCATGGGGTGGGCAGTGTGGAGTTCGGGGAGAGGTCTGGCCTGGAGTGCTAATTTGGAGCTCCGGCTTGCTCTGTCCTGCGGGCCCCTTGCTACCTCCTGGCCACACTGCCTACACCTGCCCCTGCTGGCTCAGGACAGCCCAGGCCTGGGCCCAGCCTGCCCCAGGCTGTGCCCCGGTCTTGCTGGGCCTGCCTGCTCCGGGTGCCGGACCTTCGTGTGAGCTCCGCCGGAGGAGGCAGGGTCAGTTGAGGAGCCGCAGCATCTTGTGTAGACTTGGCTACTGTGTGCGTTGGGGGCTGGAGCGGGAGCACTGGGGACAGCACTGACTGCAGGTTGCATACCCCCCGAGCGCAGGGACCACAGTGATGCAGAGTCTTTGAGGGCTGGGCAGTCTGGGAGGGCCACTTAGGGGAGAGAGTCATACGTTGGCTTTGGGATGAGTAGGGTTTGACTGGGGTGACATGGCCCACGACGGAGCTGGGGTACCTGTGGAAGCTGCCTGCACCCTCCACATCTGGGCTCCTTGGGCCTCACCCTCCGGGGGAGCTGCTGGTGAGTGACCAGAGGAGGGCTGGGTCTGTCGGGACTTTGATGTCAGCCAGGAGACCTGTTATATCTCTCTGCTCTTTCTTCTCTTAACCCACTGGAAAACCCCTGGTCATCCTTGGAAGCCCATCTCAAAATCACCTCCTCCAAGAAGCTCTCCCTGACTTCTCCCTACAGAGTTAGTTCCCCCACCCTTGTACCTCCTCGGCACCCAGCACACAGCCCTAGTGCCGAGTTGCTCACACTGCACTGTGGTGTTACATCTGTCTCCCCTGGCAGACGCTGAGGTCTATGTGTTCTTCCATTTCCAAGGGTACAGCACAGGTCAGCAGGGTCTCATGGATGTTTGTTGACTGAATGAGTGAGGAAAGAAGGAAGGAAGAAATAAATACAAGGGGTGGAAATGTGGAGACTGCCCTGTGGAGACTGCCTAGTTCTGCCTCCTTGTTGTACACATGGGGAAACTGAGGCCCACAGGGGCCGCGGCTTGCTTGGGTTCAGCCAGGAGGTTAGGGATCAGAGCTGCCTCCAGGACTTGATGCCTCCGCTATGCCAGGTTCTGGGCTGGCTGGATCCCTGTGGGTTCCAGGACAAGGAGGAGCCCAGAGGCAGATAGATTGAGGGGCTCTGGGGTGAGCCATCAGGTGGGAGCACGTGGACCACGGCACTGGGGTCTCGGGAGGAGGAAGGCAGCCAGCAGCCTCCACCGTGGCCCCTAGCTTGTCTCCCCTGTGGAGCCCTGCGGCTCTCAAGGGCTCTAGCCCTGCGGCCACACAGTTGGTCACCGGCAGGCCAGCGGAGGAATTTCTCTGTCAAACCCACTGCCCTGCTGTCAGCCTGCAGTGGAATAACCCCGCCCCCACTGTCCTGTCCTGCTCACACCTCCTGCCTGGCCAGGCCAAGCCCACGGCATTTCCCAAATGTCAGTGTGGCTGCTGCACTAGCTGCCCCCTGCCCATGGTGAGGCCAGCAAGTGTGAGTCAGAGGACCTAGGAGCTAGTTTGTGGGTCTCCTTTAACTCTCACGAAGCCCAGTGACACAAGTGGAAGTCAAGGCTGCCAGGTCTAAGGCTGCAGCAGCATCAGGAGCAGGAGGAACCCAGTCATACTGGGCTGGCCCATCCCAGAGCCTGGCCTCTTGGGGGCGCTGGGGCCACCTGAAACACCCTTAGAAGAAGGACAGCGAGTTCCTAGAGGAGGCTGGAAGCCGGCAGTGCCCAGCCTGGAGGGCAGAATAGTGCGCTGTTGTGGGTGTGTGGCCAGGAAAGGGGGCTACAGGCTGGGTGGTTGACCTAGGGGCAGGGCAGGCCCACTAGGGACAGCGTGGCTGGGAGACCCGCAGAGCCAGGAGGCCCCAGGACAGGCACACACGCAGGCAGGCGCTTGCTGGCACGTAGCCCGCCCCTGTCACTGGAGTAAGCATCACCGCACGTGCTCCACATGGACTGAGTGCGGATGACTTTGGGGATTGGGACACCTGCACCCAGGGGAGGTAGATAGGTAAGCTATTGATTTTTTTAAAATGTATGTTAGGTAATTGGTAATTGAACTCTCTTACGAGTTGAAACAGGTTTTCAGCTTGGCTTCCTGGAAAACCCTAAAAATTAATCATATTACCTGCACAGAAGCAGCATTCTCTTTTTTTCTTTTTTTTTTTTTTTTGTGAGAAAGATCGGCCCTGAGCTAACATCTGCCGATCCTCCTCTTTTTGCTGAGGAAGACTGGCCCTGGGCTAACATCCGTGCCCATCTTCCTCCACTTTATATGGGACGTCGCCACAGCATGACCTGACAAGTGGTGCGTTGGTGGGCGCCCGAGATCCGAACCGGCGAACCCCGGGCCGCCGCAGCAGAGCGCGCGCACTTAACGGCTTGCGCCACCCAGCTGGCCCCTCTTCATTTCTAACGTATCATTTATTTCTTATTGTGTTTTCTAAAAGGTGGAAGGCAACATTAAATAATAGTAGTTGTCCTTGGGTTGATCATCATTTTATTTTATTTTGTGTGAGGAAGATTGGCCCTGAGCTAACAACTGTGCCAGTCTTCCTCTATTTTGTATATGGGACACCGCCACAGCGTGGCTTGATGAGTGGTATGTAGGTTAGTGCCCAGGATCCAAACCCGTGAACCCCAGGGCCGCCAAAGTAGAGCACGCGGACTTAACCACTACCCCACCGGGCCAGGCCCTGATCATCATTTTAATGAGAAGGCCTCTAATGTTTTACTAAGTCTGAAATTGGCCCTAAATTTCAAATAGATATTCTTCATCATGAACAGTACACTGCATTCCTACATTAATTGCCAACAGTGTACACCAAGAATGGATATTCAGTTTCACTGAAGGCCTCCTTTTATCCAGAAAAATCATCAAATTCCTTTCCTCCTTCGACCTATTAATATGTTGACCTGTTAGCTTTTCTGAGCTAAATCATCCTCCTGTTCCTGGAATAAATCCCACTGGGTCAGGCTCGATTGTGCTTTAAAATGCTGCTGGGTTCATTCTACTGATCTGTTGCTTAGGGTATTTTTCATCTATATTCATAGGTGAGAATTTATATGTACTTTCCTATTAGGGGACATATTTGTCACATTTATGAATCACAGTTATGTTAGTTTCATAAAATGAATAGAAAAAGTTTTCAATATGAATTGTGTAGTTGAAATAGTTTAAATATCATAAAATTATCCTTTTCTCCAAGGCTTGAAATAATTCATTTTGGAAACTCTCAGTGAGAGCTTGCTCTTATTTTTGCCTGAGGTTTAGTTGGCTGTCAACTTACTTAATTTGTACTGTGGTTATTGGTCTTTTTGGGTTCTAAACATTTTTAGTCTGTTTTGGTTATTTATATTTTCTAGATTGTATCCCAGTTCAAAATGCTTCCAGATCTTTTAGCACAGATTTACAGTCTATTCTTGTAAAGTTGCTTCTCCATGTTCATGGTTAGATTCCCTTTTTCATTCCTAATCACTGTATTTTTGCATTTCCTCTCTCCCTCCCTCCATTCCTTCCCTCCCTCCCTCTTCCACTCTCTCCCAACCTCCTTCCTTTCTTCCATTCTTTTGTTAATTAGAATTGCCAGAGGTTTATCTTTTTAATTTGTATTTTCAAAAGAAATTCAGCTCTTGAATTTAATCAGCAAGTTCTACTCTTTTTCTTTGATTAAATCCACTAATTTATCTGTTAGTAATTACTTTCTCCAGTTTGCTTTACTGTAGATCTGTTTTGCTTAGAAGCTCTTTTTTAGCCTGTTGAATCAAGTGCTTAGTGCATTTGTTTTCATTTTTTCTTGTTTATTTAAAATAGATTGAAGTAGCAACTGTGACGTACAACTCTCTACTGGGGGGCTTTGGAGGAAAAAAAGGAGGAGGATTAGGCAATGGATGTTAGCTCAGAGCCGGTCTTCCTCAGCAAAAACAGGAGGATTAGCACGGATGTTAGCTCAGGGCTGATCTTCCTCACACACACACACACACAAAAAATATATATATATATATATATAGAAGTCTATGAATTTTTCTCTGCGTACAGCTTTGGCTGTACATATCCAATTTCATAAGGAGTGTTCTTATAAGGGTTTTCTGATGTGTCTGTAATTGGAGTTTTGATTGCTTCTTTAGCACAGACATGATTTAGAGAAATTTTTTTTAATCGAGGGTGTGAATTTTTTTGGTTCACTGTTTATTAATATCCAACTGTGTTGTGTCCACGTCATTCTGTCACCTGTACATTTATGTTTGGGGACTCTATCGAGGTTTCATTGGTGACACGATTTGTGAACAATGTGGATGACTATTCCGGAGAGAAGAATATGCCTTTCTGTTTTTAGGGCGTGGTATTTCATTTATTCATCTCTTTATGTCTCTGTTCCGCCATTTCAGGAGAATGCACTACAGTATTTTCATCCCTTCCACCCCTCGTCTTTTTGGGTATCCACCACTTGTCAGGAATTGTCGTTCTGCCTGTCTCTCTGGTCAATGAAGAGGAGCTCACTGCACTGTGAGTGAGCTTGGGCACCGGGCCCATTTCCCAGGCACAGCAGGACAGGTGTGTTCTCTGGTTGCTTTTCACTTTCAACTCTTGGCAGAAGGCACCAGCCTGCAGGCAGGACACCTGGGCTGGGTTCCCAGCTCTGCCCTGCCAGACTGTGTGGCTTCAGGCTGTCCTGAGCCTCCTCTGCTGCACCTCATCTGGCAAGCGGACAGTCATGCCTTGGAGGGTGCCATGGGATGTGTAGGCTGGCCTAGTAGGTGGAAAGCCCTCTGTGAACATCACTCATTGGCAGTGAGGCTGCTGGGCTGTTTCAGGGAGGGCCGGGATTTGTCTGCTGCCCTGCGCTTTCCAGCCCCGCCCTGCATACTCCACGTGGGGGCCCTTTCTGGGCCAGGCCTTGTCTGTCTCTCAGGGGCCCTGGCTGGATCCCACCTGCCTTCGCCTTGCATCTACTCTCCTTCCTCCTGAGCCTGCGCTGATGGCCCTGGGTTTCATGTCAGATCATGGTGGTCACACTCACCAGGGTTCAAGTCCCAGCTCCCCGACTTTGGAGCTGTAAGACCTAGGGCGGATGACTGAAGGCCTTTGGGCCTTTGTTCCTTCATCCAGAAAATGGGATGGCAGCTGCTGTGCCAGCTGCGTGTGCAGTGAGGTGTGTGGGTAAGTGGTCTGCCCTGAGGAGGGACAGTGACCTCTGGTACTCCTGGGGGCTGGTCAGGTTCTGGCCACCTGGTTACGAGCCCCCAGGGCCCAGGGATGCAGGGTGTGTGGCAGGAAAGCTGCTTGTGTGCACGGCACAGGGAGTGGGAGATGTTTTTGTTGGAGGGTCAAGACATGTGTCCTGGTCCTGTTTCCGAGAGGCTGTCGCCACTGGACGAGACCATGGCCCTCCAGGCCCAGCAGGGAGCTGGGTGCCCCCTGCCCTCCACCCCGAGGCTGGCACAGAGAAACTTCCAGCTCCCGCAGAGCAGCGGGGTCCCAGGGGCGCCACTCTGGGCATCTGCCAGGAGGATGACAATTCAAGTGAAGGAAATTGATTTTTATTTGTTTTTAGACACAAAGGAAAATCGTTGCTCAGCCTAATTAGATGTCCTTTAAAAATAAAAGAACAGTACGTTCTTTTTTTCCATACCCCAGCACCCCCAGGCAGCCTGGGAGGAGGTAGAGGCTGCCACTCACTCCTGGAAAGGCCTGAGCTGAGGCCTGTCCCCTGCCCCACCCGTCCATATGGGAGGGCCCAGCCTCCCTGACTCTGAAGGACTCTCAGCTCTGACACAGTCCCCTCACTGGCCCGCTCACTCATGGCCAGGGAAGGCTGGGTAAGCCGCTCCCTCCTGGCACCTGGGATCTTCCTGCCTGACAGGCGGGAGTTCTAGCAACTGTGCCAGACTCTGAGGAGCAGCAGTCTTCAGTGGATGCCCCGTATAGGAAGGGGATCGCAGAGGAGCACTTTCAGTTGAGGTGGGCTCTGCACCCTGCCCCCCAGCCCTCCCTCCTCTGGGGTACCTTGAGGGGACTCCCAGAAATGACAGGACTGGCCCCCAAGTTTCTCTCAGTTTTCACACTCTCCTGTCCAGGCCTGCACCCAGCTAAGCCTCCAGGAGTCCGAGTTGCCTGCCCACATGCAGGAGGAGCGCTCTGGTGACCCCTGCGGAATCCCATGGAGTCAGCCCAAGAGTGAAGGAGGCCAGAGGGGAAGGGGGGGAGGGAGAGGCCCCAGGCATCCTCCCTGGCCCTGAGGGCTCTGAGTGGGAGGCCAGCGTGCCAGCCGCCCGCTCGTGCTGCTGGGAAATGGCAGGGATTCTCTGAAATCCTACCTGCCCTGTCCTTGGGCCTCTCAAGGCTCAATAATGGGATGGTTATTGGTGGACAATAGCATTTTGTCCCCTGAGCAGCCACCAGAAGAAGCTGACTGGACAGAAAGGGGGAAAATAAGGAGGAAAAAAAGAAGAGGAAAAAAACCCGGACTCGGCAGAATTTGTATTTAGGAGTGTGAAGAGGAGATGGCCAGATTCCTTCAGTCAATTCAAGTAGTATTTGGTAATAGGAAGGAATTCAGAAAGAAAAAAATGAATCATGCGTCTGTAACAAAGCTTTAATTATCAGCATCGCTCCCTAGGCGGGGCCTTTGTCGAGAAGGCGCCCTGCGAGGTGCTGCATCTCTGGTTCCCATGGCAGCCGCCTCCCGGCTGGAGGCTGGCCCACAGCCCTCCACCAGGCCCGGGGACTGCCCTGGCTGGCCCAGAGGGTACACGAAGGTAAATATGGCCCTTCCTCAGGGCATTTGTGAATATGATTTCTTGAAGCTTGATTTATACGAAAAACATCACCCCTCTCCCTCCAGCCCCCAGAGCCCACCAGGCTGGGAGGAGGGAGAGGTGGGAGCTGCAGGGTGCTCCCATAGCCCTGCCTGCACGGACGGGGCCAGCCATGTCCTCCCAAGGACTTCCCCGCTGGAAAGTCCTTGGGGGTGCAGAGGGAGGAGGGGTGGGGACTAAAGAGGCCTAGCCACAGAGGTGTCACCCTTGCCACTCCCCACCCCAGGCAGGGTCCAAGCAGCCACCCCGAGGCTGGAGCCAGCTCCAAGCCCCACATGCCAGGACAGGGCAGTGCAGCCAGGTCAGTGGATCTGCCTGCCTGGAAGCAGGCGGCAGCTTCTCTCCACTTTCTGCCTGTCTGCAAGGGGTGCCCACTGGCTGTCTTGGGCATGGGGAGGTGAGAGGGGCCCCAGAGGTGGGATCAGGGAAGAGAGGCAGCCCCCATAATCTGTGTCTAGGAAGGTAGCGAGTCACTTTGAGGTGCCCATCAGTGTCCTGCAGTTCTGACTCCACTTAAGTGCCACCCAAACCAGCAAGTACTGAGCGTGTCCCGAGTATGGTGGACTCGCTGTGTGCCCACTACCACCTGGGAAACAGGTACTGGAGGTGCCACTTTACAGAGGAGGACGCTAGCTCCCAGCTCGTGGGGTGGCCAGGTCAAGCCAGTTGGATCCCAGCCCGTGCTTGCAGCCAGACCCCAAGTATCTGCCATGTGTGGCCCCAGCAGACAGGACCAGGGCTCTATGGAGCTGAAGGGAGACACATTTCAGCTCAAAGTTAGAAAGATCTGAGAGCTGGGGTTTAGGGAGGGGCAGGACAGCCCCTGGGAGGGAGCTTCCTGCCTTAGGAGGGTCTGAGTTCAGGCTGCATGGACAGCTCCTGGTGCCCTTCTGTTGTTGGGGGTCATTGGGGGAGGAGGGGTGGAGGAGCCTGAGGTGGACAGGCACGGGGCTGGGGGAAGCGGCTCCCCCATGGCTGAGGATGGACCACAGGCTACCCTGGGGACAGAGGCAAGGTCTGGCTTGCAGGGTCCTGGCTCCCAGAACCTCTTGCACCAACCGGACCTCTGGAACTAACAGTGAGCTAAGCGCGCAGACTCTCTCAAGCAGGTGTCTCTCACCTGCGCCCTGTGCAGATGACACCCAGAGGGCCTGGCTATTGGCAGGTCACTGGGCGTTCTCCCTGCAGAGCTCCGAGTGCCACCTGACCCCAGGTGGGGATGGAGGCCGGTCAAGAGTTCAAGGGTTCAAAGAAACTACAGGGTCTGGGAGTAGGAAGGAGTCGGGGGTGTGGAGTGAGGGAGGAGGAGACACTGAGCTTCTGATGACAGGGGTATTAGAGAAGTGGGGAGAGGACGAGGACCCGAGAGGGGAGGCAGCTGCACTAGGGGCTGGTGCCCCTCCTCCCCCATCCCCCCTCGGACTGGCCCCCACCCTCTCCGCCAGCCAGAGGGTCCAGTGCCCTGCTGCTCCTAGCGACCCTGAGCCCTCCCGCCTGGGTTTTCCCACCCGTTAGTGGGATTCAGGAGGCAGGGTGGCCCCTCCGTGACTCCCCCTCCCCTGGACCCTGCAGTGCATATGGGACTCCAGAAGCCATGGTGAAGTGACCTGTCCACTGCCGGCCCGCCGGCTTTTGCTGCATTTTTGGGTCTGTGAACCCAGTTGGGAAATAGCAGGATCACAGGACAGGGCAGATGAGGAGGATGATGCGGGGAGCTAAGGAGGCGCTGCTGCTTCTGCCACCTGACCTGCCCTGCTTGTGGGGTGAGGCCTTCTTGCCATCCGAGGCAAGGTGACGTCCGGGTCGTTTAGCCAGGCACTGTCCATTGCCGGGTGGAAGGGACAAGGCCACGAGACGCTGGCCATGGCTTCACGGCAGAGAAAATACAGGTACAGTGCACTGCTGGCTGGCTGTTCCCAGATGTGAGTTCCTGAGCCTCTGTCCAAACCAAGATGACTGCCAGACCCCTCACCTCTCCCCTCCCTGATGGGTGGCAGAGCCAGTAGGTGAGGTGGGCCCCCCGGCTCCCATGGTGAACACCCAACTTTCTGCTCTCCCTACACCCTCCAGCGGGCAGATTCTTAGTTATAATTTAGTATCACAGCGTTCCAGAGAGTCAAGGCCACCTTTAGCTCCTGATGGCCTTCTCCTGGTGGGGTGGCCCCCTCTCCTCCCTCCTACCCCCTCAGGTGGTGAGACTAGAGAGGGTCCAAAGAGTAGGCCAAAATCCTCACTGATGCAAAGGACCCACTAAAGGTTTACCAAGAGGTTTTGCATTTGCACAAGGAATCCTGTAAATGTAAGGTGGGGGCATGCATTTAAACAAGCATTGCATTTACAACTTTGATTTGATTTGCAACCTCCTCCTTAGAGTTCTCTGCTGTGTAAAGTGAAGGCCCCCTCAGCCAATTCCTCTCCCCAGACTGCTCCCCAAGGGGGTCACCTGCCCGATCCAGGAGAGCTTCCTGGAAGGGGCGCTTCATCCGGACGTGGCGCCAGAGGAGCCCAGCTGGAGACCCGTGCAGTGTCTGGACAGGGCACTGGAGGAGGGCAGGGAGGGCGCCCCACCCGCTGCAGCCCCAGGAATCTGGCAGGGGAGGGGGACTCCACGCGACCTGACTTCAGGGGCTACAGCAGGTTAGGGAGCAGCCCCGCACAGATCCGTGTTTAGCAGGGCTGACAGATACATAATCAGGAAATATTTGTTTTGGAGTGAGTGAGCAATCAGGAAGCGCTCCAGGGAAGGCTGTTTCCAGAGAGCAAAGGGGATGGAAGGCTCACAGGTCTTGGGCCCTGAGGCCTTGGCACCAGCCCTCCCTCTGTGCACGGCACTCTTCCTTTACCAGAAGTCTTCTTCAAGTCTGCTCAGGTCTCCCATCCTCAGGGAGGCCAGCCTCTCCGCCGGTCAAGGTCACCGTCTGCCCTGCCCCTACACTCTTGACCCTCTTCTCCTCCTCTTCCTCTTCCAGAGCACTGATCCCATTCTAACCTGTAATATCACGGCCTTATCTGTATGGTTATCGTGCATGCCAGCCACAGCCTGCTCCAGTCCAGGCTCAGCGGGCACAGAGAGCCCTGTTTTCTTCATTGGTGGATCTCTAGTACCTAGGGAGGTCCTTGTTAACATTTGTGAATGAATGAATGAATGGAGAGATGGGCAAAGAGTAAGGGCTCTGTGGAACACCCTGCCTCCTACCCCAGCCCAGTGCAGAAGATTTCAGAGAACCAGACGGTTAGCCCTAGAAGGGAGGTTGGGGTCTATTTTGCAGACGGGGGAGGAGGCCTAGCCTTGCCTGCTCCAGGGTCGCTGGCAGAGCTGGGCTCCACTATTGCCACCCTGGTCCAAGTAGCCAGCATGGTTCTCTCCCCAGTTGTGGCCTCTGAGTGCCGATGGGGCTCCTGCTCTGTTCCCACCAAGACTAGATTTTTCTGGAACAGGGATGAAACCGAGACAGCTCCAGGAATGCACCAAATCTGAAGTCTCTGCCAAAGGCTGCCCTCTTGGTTCAGTGGCTCACCAGGGTGGGGGCCCACGGCTGGCACCCAGCTCCCTCCAGGAGCACTCTCTCTCTCGCCCCAGCCAACAGAGGGGAGAACTGGCAAGACGTGTAATTTTCAGTTGCTAATTGTGATGCCCTGCAGCTTGCCGAGCTGAAAATAGCCTCCATTTGTGTTGAGTAGGTGAAAAAATAGAAGCCCGTGTGCTGCCTTGGAAAGAAGCACCCCTTGCAAAGCCTGGCAGGGGCTGGGGGCTAGCTGGTGCCCCTCCTCCAACTCCTGGCAGATCCCTCAGGACTCAAGCAGGATGGGCCTGAGGGCCATTTTTGTCCCAGTTTTCCAAGAACCTAGGTTTCTTGGCATCCATGGACAAGCTTCTGGGAACCAATTAGTCCCTGGAATCATTTGCAGAATGCCATGGGAATGTGCATTATCCATGTGTCCAAGTGAGGGTCTCAGCCTTCATCTGATGCTGAGAGGGTCACGCCCTGGCCAGGGACAATGATGAGGAGAAATGACAGTCCTGAGAAGGAGCAGGGCTATGAGGCAGGCAGGCCTGGGCAGACCTACTTACTGCTGCCTGCCTAAGCAACCTTGTACAAGTCCCGCGAACTTGGCGTCCTCACCTGAGAAGTGACATCTCCACGCTGCCCCCCTGGGTTGGGGGAATTGCATCAAGCAGATGAAATGTGTGATGCCCAGCGCACAGCTGGGTCCCACTCCTGATGGTGATTTAAAGTACAACAAAGTTAGTCAAGAGAAAGCTTGATCCTGCTTCTGTGTTTCTCAGAAATTTCCAGAATTGCAGACTCCAGAATCTGGAAGGTGTCATAAGATTCTCACTGTGCCCTGGGGACCTGCCGCAGACAGCTCCTCCCCTTCACAGTTGAATGGAAGCCTGACACTGTTTCCGTCCAGCTGTGCAGGAGACTGTCCCCTCCCCGGCCTGTTGTCCCCACTATCAGCTGGGGCAGAGTTGGCTGTCTCCAAGACCAGCCAGTTGTCCCTGGTGCCACCTTCCAACATTCCTCCCTTCGTCCCTCTGGGCGGAGAGATATGCAGATGCCCCAAGTGAGGGGAGTGAATGCTCCTTGAGCCCTGCCTCCCCTTTGCCCAGACATGCCCCAGAAGACAGAGTTCATGTTGAGAGCAGGTAGCTGGGCAGCAGAGGCCACGAGGCCTGAGAGCCCTGGACAGCCAGGTGGGGCAAGCCATGGCCCCTCCCATGCAGCTCCTGAAGGATGAGGTCCCTGCCCCACCTGGATGCCCTGAGCCCTTTCCTGCCCAGAGCTGGGACGGTAAAGCCTGTGTGGGATGAAGTGGTGAGCTGGAGGCCCACAGGCCCTGCTACTGGGCCGGGACCCTCGCCTTCAAGGGCCCATCCCTCTGAGAGCAGACCTTGGGCGTGGGAACACCTCCAGGGAGGTGTGCAGGGCTGCCCGGGACAGCCGTGAGCAGGGCTGACTGCACACGGACGTGGTAGTAACTGGATGCTTCTCCCGAGTCCGCATCGTTTATAGTCCTGACCCAGCTATGGTTAAGTAAATCATTTGTGAAAGCTTCAGCTGTGGGAGTCTTTTACAAGACCATTGGGCAGTGTCAGGCCTCCCCTGGGCCTTGATGGGCCTCTCAGCTCAGGAAGCAGGAAGAGCACTCAGGAAAGGATGTCACCTTTGCCCATGTCACCCTTGCCCAGGCGTGGACAAGCGTGAGAATGAAGATGCGGGAAGTTTGTGAAGATGTAGCGACAGGCGCGTTTGGGTGCTCACAGAAGGCTCTGCCCATCGTAGTGAGGCCGGCGCGCCTGGCTCAGAAGGATCTGGACCTCCATCATAGCTGCAGCTCTCAGGAGTCCAGGGGGCAGTGGGGTACAGGGTCTCTGAAGGCCACCATCTTGGGCACAACTGGAGTTTGTGAGTGGAAGGACTGTGTCCCAGGTCACAAAAGGTGTACACACGTGTGTGGGCATGGCTGCCCCTCCCAGGGCGTCTGGCTTTTTGCACACGTGTGGCCAGAAGCTGATACCTCTTCTCTAGTTTGCTTCCTGACGGAGGGGTATGGACCCCTCAAGGCCCGAGTTTGCTAGGGCCACATGAGGAAGTAGTGAGTGGCACTCAACTCTCCAGCTCAAGTCTCTTGAAGAGGCTGCAAAAGGGAATTTCATTCATAATCTTCTGCAGAAAGTTCCTAAAAAGCATCTTTTCGTATCTCTCCCAGGACCTCTCACAGCATTCAGGCTGCCTAAGCTCTCTCTGGTTATTCTCTCGAAGGCCCAGAAGTCTTGCAGACCTCGGCTGCCCACACTGTGCTCCCCTCTTCTCCTCCAGGGCCCTCAGTGCAGTCAGCTTCCGTGCTCTCCATGCTTTGGTGCAGTGTGTTCCTTAGAAGGTGTGAGTTTGTGTGTGTACGTGTGTGTGCAGTGTGCCTGTGTGTGTGATGTGGGGCAGCTGCAAATACTCAGAAGCTAAAGTTTTTGGCTGAGTCCCCTAAAAGGGGCCTCCGACCTGAGTTGTATTGATGCTGAGCTGCAGACTGCACCTCTGGAAAGGATGGCGGGATCCAGGGCCACGTTCAAGCAGTCCCCCAGCAGGGCTGAGCAGAGCCCACAGGATGGATTGACTTTCTGACTATGACATGCCTGGTGTGCGGACACTTGTTCTGGGCCGGAAGCCACGCTCCGTGCGTTCCCCTTTCCTGTCCTCCCACCCCACGCTGTGAAGCTCAGGACCAGTGTCCCTGTCTGACAGACGTGGCCATCAGCGCGGGCCTATTCTAGGCCTCGGAGGCGGTACGGAAACAAGACGAATGGCTGCTCTTCTCTGAGGCCAGTTTCCTCTAGAGATCAGAGCCTGAGGAAACAGCTTGTGTGAGAACACTTTGTTGGGGAGCAAGGTCCCAGGGAAGCAGGAGGGAGGGAGAGCGAATAGATGTAGGGGATGCCTTCCAACAAGAGTCAGCCTCCCTGGGTGTCTTTGGAGAGGCTCTGTGAAGCTTTTGCCCATCCGAGGTGAGGAAGGGGACTTTACCTTCTGGCTCTCATGTCCCATTGACCCAAGTTTGCCCCTAGGGTGTTACCTGGCCCCACCCCGACTTCTGGGCTGTGCACATGGGCTGGGGTGGATCCGGAGGGTCTCATGCGTCAGCAAGAACAGCAGCCTGGGCAGGAGGCATGTGACTTGCTGATGGCTGTGAGGGCCTAGGTCAGAGGCCATAGGTCAGAAGCAGTGGCAGCTGGTGCTGGGTCGCTTAGGTGCCATCAAGGCAAGGCCTAGACCTGGACCTGAAACCACAGGAAAGGACTCGGGCGGGTGTGGATGGATGGTCACGGATGGGGGTGCCTACAAGGAGCGTTAAAAGAATGGAGTTGCCGGAGGCTGGGGCTTCCCAAGGCCGTCTTGCCCGCGCTGGACCATGGAAGGGGGAGCAGGCGTGAGCCCTCAAGCAGGGGTAGCTGCAGGACTCCACTGCAAACACGCTCCGGGGAGCAGCGGGAGGTCTGCCAGATGGAGCACCTCGGGCTGAGTGTGGAGGGCCGGACAGCCTGCAGTCAGACAGAGCAGTGCAGGGAGCCCTGGGAGAGTGCAGAAAGATGGACAGGACAGCAGTGCAGCCACATAAGCCCCCTTGCTTTGCCCACCTCCCCTATGGCCAGCCCGCAGGATGCTGCTGGTGGCAGCTCATCCAGGCAGGTAGCTAGCCCTCCCTGCCTGTCGCCGGCCTACTGCAGGGGCAGTGGGTGTGGCCTCCTCACCTGGCGCCCGGCACCCTTTTAGGCTCGGCCAGGAGGATTTGGGGCCCACATGCAGGGAGGACCCCCTTCCTCGATGGTGCTCCCAGAGAGCAAGTAAACTCGGGTATGAAACAGGCAAGTGCTAGCCCACAGCTGCTGCCCCTGAACTGGCAGCTAGCCCTCTCTGAGCTGGCAGGAGGGCCCCTCCCTCATGCACCTGGGCACTGGGGCCTGCCCTTGTGCCCACCTGGCCCTCCTCGGGAAGCTCCCAGACCCATCTTCTAGGAGAGGTGAATCACCTTCACCTGCCTCGCTGTGAACCGACTGCGTCTATAATTAGAGGGTGCTCGTTTTCCTGCCTGAACAGAGGAGGAGCTACATGGAGGTCGAGGAGGCAGCCTGGGTGCAAGGCCGACCTCACTCTCCCCAGAAGGGCTGCTGCGTTGTCCAGCCCCACCCCAGCTGACTGGGGGCAGAGCTGCGGGTCTCCACAGGCCCCATCCTTGAGCCCTACAGGAGCTGGTGCGGAAAGCTGGCCCACCCCAGCTCCACCCTCCCCATCCCTGGGCTAGATTCAGGAGGCTTCCAGAGCTCTCCGCTGAGTGTCTGTGGCCAAAGCCTCGAAACAGGTCTGGACGCAGCCAGGAGCAGCAGAGGCAGAAGAGAGCTCCCTGTGCTTCCTCCTATTTTCACCTGGAAAACTTTGAAAAACGCCAATGCCCCGGCTGTACCCGGAGCCAGTTAAATCAGAATCATTGGAGTGGGAGGTGGGCAAAGTGGTTTTTTAAGACTCCCCAGGTGATTCTGGTGTGCAGCCACAGCCGAGCGGCACTGACCGAGGGGAAGCTGGCTCTCCTCACCTGCAGGCCGAAACTCGCAACGGGGCGAGCGTGTTTGGTGAGGACAGGGGCCTGACCCAGAAGGCCTGGGCTGGACCTCAGGGGCCTGCATTTTAATGACCGACCAGGTGATGGCGCTGCTGGTCCGGGCCGCACTCAGCAGCGAAGCTTTAGGAGAAGATCTAAAAGCCCTGAGGACGGGTGAGTTCTGACTTAGGAGAAGGGGACCTGCCGACAGATTTCCTCATGATGCTGATGCTGCGGCTGCGGCCCTGCGCTTTAGAGCATCTGCACAGGGTCTGGCTCTCTGGGGCCAGTATGTCTAGAATAATCCAGTGCTTCTGTGTCCTGGGAACCCACGTGGCCTTTGGGGGCATGGAGCAGGCACGTCTGTGGGAGTTGGGTCCTCGGGGGGAGGTGATACCACGTCTAGTGAGCAGTGCTGTACACAGTGGGCTCATTTAATCCTTCCAGCAAATCTCTGAAGGGGCGCTCCCTGTGCCCATTTTACAGATGAGGAAATTCAGGCTCCGAGAGGTTGAGGATCCTGATAAAGCCACAAGTGGCTGAGCCTGGCTCAGACTCAGGCCAACCTGCCTGCCTTTGCTGCCATCCTGGCACTGCTGCAGTCTAGCTGTGTGACCCGGGGCTTACTTAGCCTCTCTGTGCTTGTCCTCATCTGCAGCCTGCAGAGAATAACAGTTTCTCTCATGGGTTATTGTGAGGATTAAGCAGATGATCCAGCTCTAGCACTAGTGTTGCTTGTGGTGCATACCAGGTGCTCAGGGTCTTAGCTGCTGTTTTCTTATTGTGATTGCTCTTGCTGTGTGTTTTCTCCCAAGATGGGAGCCCGGATTTCTGCTCTGACTGGCCAGAGAAGGGGGCCAGTTGTGGGCAATGGACACACAGGTGTGTGGCCAGAAGTCACTGTTCCTGCTTTTGCTGGGATGGAAGAAGAGGACCCTGCATGCAAGGACAGAGGGACCACAGGGCTGGGTGGGGTGGCAGCAGAGATGCCAGGCAGAGGGCTCAGAGGAGTGGTCCTGTCATCATCCCATTTAACAGCTGGGGAAATTGAGGCTGCTTAGACTTGTCCAGGAACAAGGAGCTAACCCGTTGCAGAGCTGGGATTTGAACAGAGGGTGCTCTAAATTCCTGCTCAGGACAACCCACTTGGGGAACCTGCAGCTTCCCCCTTGGCCCTGAGCCTGGAGACCCTCCCCACAGTGCTCGTGGCTGGGCAGGGGTGGGCTCTGCTAGGCACTGAATGGGGGGCAAGGAAGGGGCTTGGGGGGTCCCCAGGACCCCGGGGGGCCTCAGTGCACAGAGGAGGGTGGAGAGGAGTGACAGGAGACCCTCTGTGGGCAGGAGACCCGGTCAAGGAGACCCAGCCCCGGGCAGCATCCCTGGGTGGGTCCTGTGGCCAGGGAGAGGCTGGGGTGGTCCTGTATGGCCCATGTGGGCCCTGCCCATTCTCCAAGGGGGTTCTGGGCCCCTGCCTTGAAGCCCACACTCACAGGTGACCCGCTAAATGGTGGTTGTGCTTCCGTCTGCAGGCCCAGCCCTGGGGCCTCTTTAACATGCTTTTGTATATAAAAAGTGCTGATTTCAAAACAGCCTCTGCGCTAAAAAACAGTTATTTAAAAAATGACAAAATAGAACCCCCACAGGGCTTGTTAAAGCACAGGCGGAGGGCCCGCCCGAGTTTCTGACGCGGTTCTGACACGGTGGGGCCTGAGAGAGTGCAGAGGGCAGTGTTCTGTGGGTCTGAGCCCCGTCCTGGAGTGAGGGCCGCAGAGCCTGGGGCCGCCGACATTCCAACCCGGCTGTGTCCCGGGACTTGCCTTGAGCTCCTGTCCTTCTTGCAAAGGGTTTCCCGAGGATTCTACGGCCACCTTCTGGTGTGTGGCAGGGAAGCCAATGTCGTTTGGGCCGGGTGCCCTTTCCCCCTGGTGTGAGGCTCCATTGACGTGCTGTGGGTGGGAGTCAGCTCTGCTGTGAAGCTGCTGGAGGTCAGCGGCCCGGGGCCCTCTCATGACAGTGAAATCATCGTGGCTACCATTTGGTCTTCTGCAGAGTGGGGAAACTGAGGCCAGAATGGCTCAGAGGCTCACTCCAGTCAGGTCAGAGAGCAGGCTGGGCTGAGGGCGGGGGTATCAATGCAAGGTCAGCACTGAGGGCCGTGGGAGTCCTCAGAGGGAGGGTGTGTGCACTTTCTAGGTCCCCAGGCATGAGGAGGCAGCCCCCGCCCCAAGAGGGAGGGCAGCATGGCTGCCAGGGGAGACAGGTGCTGGGGCCATGGCACCTGCTGGCCGGTGACCTGAGAGGGTGCAGCCTGGCCGTGGCCCCACCAAGGCAGGGAGGCCTAGCCCCTCCAGCCCAGCCTCAGCCAGCCTGCCCTCAGGGGTGGGACTAGCCGAACAAGTGGGGTGTCCACTGGCAGATAGCATCACGCCGATCCCCACGCAGCCCCTCCTGGGCGGCTGGCTGCCTTGGGCAATAGGAGGCCCGGAGGGCTACAGACTCTCCCAGGCCTCCTGAGAGCTTCCAGGAGGGGCCCGCTGCAGTGTGAGTTAGAGACCCTCAGCCCCCCATCACAGCGGGCCAGGCCACCTTGGGCACCTCAGCTGTGGGAGCACTGGGCCCCCCAGACTGCTGTCTGACCTCTGTGGCTAGTAGGCATTTCAAATTCAGTATGTCCAAAGCAAGTTCCAGATCTTTCCTCAAACCCCACCCTCATGCTCTTCCCCATGCTGGTTAGTTGCTCAGGCCAGAGACCATCCTTCACAAAATTCAGAGTTGACCCTGCTCCCCGCCTCCTCTGCTACCACCTGACCTGAGCAATCTCTCCTTGGGTTATGGCAAAACCCACCAATTGGTTTTCACATCCCTCCCTTGCTGGTCTCCACACGGCAGCCACAGTGACCGTCACCCTGAGTCAGGTGCTCAGAGCCCCCACACCTCCTGTCTCAGTTGAGACACAGCAGGCCACACCGTGGCCCCGGGTGGGCATGGCCCAGCCCATTACTCCTCAGACCACTCTGTCTGCTCATCCCTTCCACATACACTGGCCTCAGGACCTTGGCATCTGCTGTCCCTTATGCCTAGAATGTCCCTTTCTTATCCCAAGAAGCTGCACGGCTAACAACGTCAGTCTGTCCCAATGCCACCTACCTGAGGCTGCCTTGACCACCACCCTCAGGCTCCATGTCTTCCTCCTGGGCATTGTTTTTCTCTGTAGTTTCTCTTCTCCCACTGAGATATAACCCCAGGAGGCAGGGCTCTGTGTGTCCAGGCCCCTGGAACGAGGTCTGGTATGCATGGAGCAGGTGCTAAAGAAACATTTATCAGACACCCAGTGGCTGAGGGGCCACCGAGGAGCCCGCCCGCCCACCTGAGCTGCTGTCTAATGACGCCCCTCCTGGCCCTCGGGGGGCTCTCTCCATGCACCTGTGTGCATGCACACGGGCTGCAGGCTGGCCTGGGAGGAGGGCCTGATGGAGGCACCTTTGACGCCACATGGCCTTGTTCTGTCCCAGGAAACTATGCCCCAGACGTCCGTCGTCTTCTCCAGCATACTCGGGCCCAGCTATAGTGGACAGGTGCAGCCCGGCATGGGGGAGCGTGGAGGCGGGGCCGGCGGCTCCGGGGACCTCATCTTTCAAGACGGACGCCTCATCTCTGGGTCGCTGGAGGCCTTGATGGAGCACCTGGTCCCCACAGTGGACTATTACCCCGATGTGAGTGCCTGGGGCCTGGAGAGGGGTGTGACTGGTGGGAGTGACCTGTGCTCCAGGGGAAACTGCTTCTGGGATGGGGAGGGAGGCCCAGACAGAGCTAGAGGGAGCAGCAGGGGAGGGCAGAGCAGCGGGGAGCCCCAGCCCCACCTCCCATCCTCGCCTCCTGCTCTGCTCCCTGCCCCCAGCCTAGCTGAGAGGAACTGCAGTGACTTCCCTGCTGCCCCAGGCTGATGGGAGGTGTCCCTGGTGGCACAAGGAAACAGACACACGAAGGGCAGAAGCAGGGGCCTGAGTTCTGGGCAGGACCCTAGGGGAGGAACAGGAGTCTCAAGGGCAAGGCCAGTGAGGGTCCTGGTGAGGGTCCACCCAGCACGTGTCCTGTCCCTGTACTGGGAAACTGCCATAGTCCAGGACTAAGAGGAGACAGCCCTGCCGGCATGCAGACCCCAGGGCACATGCCCACAGGCAGGACTGGCCTTCAACAATAATCCAGATCCTCCCTCGTCACCTCAGGATGGCATTGGTACAGACTTAGAAAGAATTCCCTTGTTACGTGTGGCTTCCCTAATGTCTCCCGTAGGTGACGGCTCTTAGCAGCAGTGGCATTGGGCCTGCTGTTCCCTTTGGAAAGTCGAGCTGCGCCAGCCCCCTCCTGGTGTCCCCTCCCTCCTGAGGGCAGAGCCATGAGGAATTGCCCTCCTCCACCCTCCAGCTTTTATCTGATGGCGCTGGAGTCAACTCAGCTTCCTAGGGTTCCTGGCCCACCCAACGTGTCAGGCCGCCTCCCTCCCTCCTGGGGCTCTGTCTGTCCTTTGTCTGTCCTTCTATCCATCCCGTAAACCCTCTCAGGACCTGTCTGGGGCTGGTGTTGGTGGTGTAGACATGGCAGCTGAGGGCCCAGTTGGCAGAGCCAGGAAGAGGAGACCCAAGGCCCTGAAGAAGCCCAGGGCAGGGCCCCTCACCCCAATGCTGGTCTTGGGGCAGTGGCCTTGTGGGAGGAGCCTCCCCTCTTTTAGGTGTGTCCCAGAGGGGCCTCCTAGCCAACTGTCACCCAGTATCATCCCCAAAACACTGTGCCCTGGGACCCTGCTTCCCAGGAGAGAACAAAGGGGTAGCAGGGGCCGACAGGTGGGGCCCGGAGAGTCCAGCTGGGTGTTGGCTCCTCCGCCAGCTCCTGGGTTTCCTGCCCTCCCTCACTGCCCCGCCCTGCTTACATGGGCAGCTGGGGACACAAGCACAGGGATCAGTGTCCGTGCTTCTCCTGGGAAACTCATGGCTCCTCCCTGGGTTTTCTTCTTGTCTTTGGCTAAGAACTCCGAAGTGTGACACCTGGGTGCCTTTCTTCACATGGCTCAGCCGTCTGCTAGAAGGGGGACCACTGGCCAGCCGAGACCCCTGAGCACCCATGCGACACAGCCTGGGGACAGGGCTTGGGAAGTTTCGGGGTGTTAGAGGAACTGCTGCTGTTCCCGGGAGAGCCTCCGCCCATGGCCTCTGAGGGCTGCACGGGGGTAGTGAGGCCCTGAGTTCTGTTCCACGAGGCCTGTGCTCCCAGCAAGCACGGCCCAGCTTGCTTCAGGCTGGAGCAAGGAAGACCTGCTCCTTTGGGCCTGGAGTCAGGGTGGAGGGTCCTGAGCCCACAGCCTGCAGCAGCCATGTGGGGGCAGAGCCCCCAGGAGAGCCCCAAGCGGCCTCCCCAGCCCCCAAGTCCACCCTGTCTGCAGGCAGGGCCCAGTGTGGAGATCCCACCAGCACTGACCCACATCTGACAAAAGGCTTCGGAGAACCCTCGGCCCTGGGCCCTGCTCTCTGCCACCTTTCAGTCAGATCATGAGGAGCCCCCAGAGCCTGTGCCGTACAGCCCGGTGACGAGGGGCATGTGGACGTGGGACAGAGGGGCCCTGGTGTGGCAGGTGGGGACAAGACCCACAGCTGGGTAGCGACTGCACCAAGGCTTGCAACAGCCCCTGATGCTGGGTGCTGGGGCCAAGGAGGTCCTGCCCACCCCACAGGTGAGGCCCCATCCCACTGGCCCTGGGGAGGCTAGTGAGGATCTGCAGAAGAAGTGGGCTTGGAGCCTGGCCCAGGGAGCACCCCTGCCCCAGTTGGGTTGAGCAGCGGGCTCACACAGGCCCAGAGTCCCGCCAGCGTCCAAGACTGGGTTCAACTCCCATCATGTGGTAGGACTGAGGGCAGGGGAGAATCCTAGCAGAGAAAGACTGCTGGGAGCCCAGCTTGTCAGGGGAGGCCTCTTGAGAGCTGCTGCGAAGTGGGGTTTGCTCTGTGCCTTGCACGGTGGGCAGGATTTGGGAAGCAGTGAGAAAGAAGGAAGGGCATTCAAGGGGCAGTAAACCATGCAGGAGAAGGCATGGCCACTGGATGCTGATGTTGGGCCTGGGAGGTGGCTGGACCAGGTCGAGGAGCAGGCTATGACTATACCTGGGGGGCCACGCCAGGCCTGATCCAATCTTTGCCCTCTCTCCCTGTCTCTTTCCTTCAGAGGACGTACATCTTCACGTTTCTCTTGAGCTCCCGGGTCTTCATCCCCCCTCATGACCTGCTGGCCCGTGTGGGGCAGATCTGCCTGGAGCAGAGGGAGCAGCTGGAGGCTGGCTCTGAGAAGGTAAGGGCTGCTGATGGGAAGCTGCCCATCTCTGTGCCCCTGGCTACCCCTCTGGCTCATGCTGGGGAGAGAAGCATACTCAGAGAAAACTGGCAGGACAGGGTCTGGCTGAGCTGGCCCCAGGGCCCTCCATGGTGGGAGCAGGTCGGCTTGTCTCTGGCCTTGTGGCACACCTGGGGCATGGCTCCCCTGGGGTCTGGAGGGCTGCACACATAGCTGAGCACCCTCCTGGGAGGCTGGAAGTAACTGCTGTTGGTGGGTACTGGCACCACCCCCACCCCCTAGCAGACAGCTCTGCCAGCTCTCCTGGTTTGTGCCAGGACCCCCAGAATGGAGGGTCTGGCTACAGCTGGTGGAAAAGAAGCCAGTGGGGCCTGGATCACTGCCCCTCTAAGCCAGATCAGGTGGCAGCATCCTTAGGCTGGCACCTGCTCATAAGAGGAGTTTTCAGTGACTCAGATAGGGCTGTTTGCCATTGTTGTCTCTTCTGATTGAGCCAGGCTTTGGGCAGTCAGGATGGTCAGGAAACCACAGCTCATCCCTGAGGCCCTGGGGGCAGGGGCTTGGGGTGAGGCTTTTAGAAGCCCAGGGTCTGGTGCAGAGGCAGGGGTGGTAGGCCTGCTGTCAAAGAGCTGGCAGGGCCTAGTCTGGGTTGAGGCTGAGCAGGGCCTGTCCTGGTTTGCTGATGACCTTCCCCTCCACCTTCCCTCCACCAGGCTGGGCCTCCTGCCCCTGGAAGTTTGCAGCAAAGGCTTGTGAACGCCCGTGCCCGCCTCAGAGTCTCCTCTCCAGAGGGGCCTGGCCAGGGTGCCACTGGGCAGGGATGAAGACAGGCACTGTCTGCAGCCTCGGGGTCAGGAAGGGCTCCTGAAGGGACGGGAGGAAATAAGCCAGAGCAGAGTGAGTGGGGAGATGAAATTCTAGGCAGAGGGTCAGTGTGGGACAGTAGAAGCCTGAGAGGAGCTTGGGGTGAGCCGCCATCCTGTGTTCTGTGGTAACAGGCATTGAGGAGGGAGTGCTGGGCTCTGGCTCCTGCTCAGTGGGGGGTACTGTGGCATCTGGGGCAAGTGTCAGGGCGGCCGCCTGGAGTGGCGTGTGCACTGGACTCTGGCCAGGAGGACTGGCTGCAGGGAGCGAGGGGGCCATCTGGGAGAGGCTCCACAAGGCTTGAGAAGCAACACTAGGGGACTCACGGGGGCGTGGGGCGGGGTCTGGGCTGGGGGCGTGGCCAGGCGGGAAGATGCAGGGATGGGGAGCTGTGTGGTGCGGGAGCCGGACCCTGAAGGCAGTCAAGGTCACCCCCGGGACCAGAACAGTCCAGGTCCAGCAGGCACGGGTGGGCAGAGAGCTGGTCAGGGCCGAGGAGGAGCCGCGGCGGGCACAGGAGGGATTTAGGCCCGCGTGGGCGTTTGGCGGGACAGTGCGGGGCTGGGTACTGAGCGTCCGGCTCCCCCTCCCCGGGCTGTATGTGCGTGTGGACCCGGGGCGACGGCGGGGGTGCCCGGACCGCCTTCCATGACAAAGTCGGGAGGAGGACGCCTCCGCTTCCGCGCCCTTCCCAGCACTTGCCAAGCTGCTTTTAACCGAGAGGGGGCAGGCGAGATTCTCGTTAATGATTTTGCTTGGTTTTTATTGTGTTCTTTTTTGTGGGTAACTTATAATTACAGCAAATGAAACTCGTTTTCTATGTCATGGTAGCGATAGGATAGGTTTTTTGAAAATGAATTTAAGTGAAAAAGAGAGCCGCCTTAAGGGGAATATGAAACAAAGCAGGTATGACAAAACCGCAGGTGGACAGGGTGGGGGCATGTCCCTACCCAGCGACCCTCACCCCAGCTTAGGGGGAGTGGTGCAGGTCCTGCGGGGGGATGGGTGGAGGGTGTTGCAGACTGGGGTGGAGGGGGGGATGACGACGAGGACTTGAACCACTTGTCATTTTGCCACCCACTCTGGAGGGTCAGACCTCACTCTATCCTCCGCTGCCCCAGGCCAAGCTGAAGTCCTTCTCAGCCAAGATCGTGCAGCTGCTAAAGGAGTGGACAGAGGTCTTCCCTTATGACTTCCAGGATGAGAAGGCCATGGCGGAACTGAAGGCCATCACCCACCGGGTCACACAGTGTGACGAGGTGAGGTCCTCCCTCCTTGGAGCCTGGCAGAGCTCCTTAGGGGTATGTCCGAGGGAGGGTCTACCCTCAGAGGAGGGTGGGTCTTCAGGGACAGCTCTGTATGTGGTCCCCTTTGCTGTCACTCCCCCAAGAGGAGGGCTGGGTGGCTCCATTTGGCCACCTTCCCCAGCCCCCCAAGAAAACAGCTCAGCTGGCCAGCAATGGGCCAGACTGGCCCTTGGTGCCCTCTGCAAGTGGGAGACCTTGTGGCCTGAGTGGTGGGCTGGAATGAGCCCAGGCTCCACCCTCTCCTGGCCTTTGGGTGGGTGGAGTGTGGGCCTCCTAAGAGGTTCTAAGAGCCTGCCTGCCTTTTTCTGGCTCCCAGCTCACTCTTGGCCTTCAGTGGAGACAGGAAACTTGGAGAGCTGAGGGAGCCTCAGCTGGCTGGGCTTCCACAATGGAAGTGCTCCGTGTGCTCAGCAGCTTCTGTGTGCCCAGAGGGCTCAGAAAGCCCAGGGAGAGCTTGAGAGAGGCCAGGGCTGCATGCCACGGCCCCCCACCCGCCCCCGGGGCAAAGGCTCCTGGTCTCAGAGGAAGCCCTTCCAGATGCTCTCATCCTACGGTGGGAAGGCCACAAGAAGTACCTCAGTTGGCTGTTACTGGGAAAGCCACGCTTTTCAGACCCAAAAGCCTACCTCTGGCCCTCAGCTCCCTTCCCTCCACACTGTACCCCACTCTGTGTCATCAAAGGTCCAAGCACCCATGGCAGGTTTGGGTAGGGGATGTGGGTTCAAAGTTAGGCACATCCCTGGAGATGAGATGGGTCCCTCCAGAGAAGTGGCGGTCTTACTGCCAGCCCACGCAGGTGCCTTCATCACCCCCTGACCCCCACAGGAGAATGGCACAGTGAAGAAGGCCATCGCCCAAATGACGCAGAGCCTGCTGCTGTCCCTGGCTGCCCGGAGCCAGCTTCAGGAGCTGCGGGAGAAGCTCCGCTCACCGGCCATGGACAAAGGGCCTGTCCTCAAGGCCAAGCCACCAGCTGCTCAGAAGGACATCCTGGGCGTGTGCTGCGACCCCCTGGTGCTGGCCCAGCAGCTGACTCATATTGAGCTGGTCAGTGCTGCAGTGTGCCCTTCTCGGGACAGGGCTGGTGGTGCGTTCACTGATGCTGCAGGCCACTGGACCCTGGGCATGTTTCTCAACGTAGTGCTGCGGGGCGTCTCCTGCCAGTCAGACTGGGGTGTCAGGTGAAGCCCACTTGCCAGCTCCAACCACTGCCTCTGGCAGAGTGTGTCTACTTGAGCAATGTGTTTCTCTGTGCCTGGTGCCTCGGTCCCCAGGATCAAGGCAGTCCTGTATTAATGGGAGAGTCTGGGGTGATGGGGACCACAGTGGTCCCAGGATGAAGGACCAGCCTGGGAGGAGGTGAAGGGCTTCAAGAGGGAAGGCCACTTCCCCCGCCCTGTCACCTCATCCTGCCTGTGTCCTGGGCTGGGAAGGTACCCTGCACATAGTAGCCACTGCCTGGAGGCTTCCCCTTCACTCTCACACAGCCCTATCCCCTCTCTTCCCAGGGGAGGGTGTTCCAGACACCTGGGGTACATTTGGGGGGTCCTGGGTAGGTCATACCCACTGGATGGGTGCTCTGATCAAGGAGCAGCTGTGGTGCATGTCTGCAGGGAGGTTCTGCCTGCTGCTCTGAACATGCCCTACACCCCGAGTGTGGGGCCTGCCTGAGGGTGGCAGGCTTGTCACCCCTCCTATGCTGTCTCCCCACTTCACCCCAGGAGAGGGTTGGCAGTATTCACCCTGAGGACCTGATGCAGATCGTCAGCCACATGGACTCTCGGGACAAGCACAGGGTGAGGGGCTGTGGTTGTTCTGGGTGGCCTGAGGGTGGGCCTGGCACCTACACCCCATGCAGGGTGGGTGGGGGCCTCATCTAGCATGCCCGAGCACCTCTAGAGTGTCGGGCCCACAACTTGATGGACGTGGGTTTGGCCTCCTGGCTCCTGCTTCAGGGGGTCAGTGGATGGCCATGCAGGGTGATGCATGGTTGGAGGGGGCCCAGCATTCCCAGGGGCCTGGGGAGCCAGCCTGGCCTCTAAGCCTAGCCCCGGGGGACCAGGAGGGCAGGCATCCTGGGAGACCTGGGCCAGCCAAGGGCGTCTGTCCCACTGCCCCCACCCCATCTCCTCCTCTGGCCACAGCTCCTGTTCCTTGATTCTGGGGTTGGGGCTGGGATAGCACCTGCCGGCAGGGTCCTTGGGCTCCCCGTAACCTGCCGTGTTCCCCCAGTGCCGAGGGGACCTGACCAAGACCTACAGCCTGGAGGCCTATGACAACTGGTTCAACTGCCTCAGCATGCTAGTGGCCACTGAGGTGTGCCGGGTAAGCGCTGCACGGCAGACATGGGTCCGGGGATGCTGTCTCCTCCCCGATCCCACTGTGCTCCCGGAGGCTCCAACTCCTGCATGCCTCAGATGACTCTCAAAGTGGAGACAGGATGTCTCCATTGCCAGGGCCAACCCCCCACCTGCACGTCCAACATTGATGCCTTAAATTACAACAGAGACCCATCCATGGAGTGCACCCTGTGCCTAGCGTGGTCTACGAGCTTGTTCAGGGCTCCCTCGGTCCTCTCAGCCCACCCTCCTGCCTCTCTGCCCTGCATCGAAAATGCCACAGCTGCATTTCCTGTCTCTGCAGCCAGTGAGCATCCCCCACCCTGGGTCTGACAGCTCTGTGGGCCCAGGGCAGCTCCTGTCCAGGCTGCCCTTCAGGGACTGGTGCTGGAGGGGAAGAACCCCTGGTGGGGCTCACGCCACGTCTGGCTGCCCTGTAGGTGGTGAAGAAGAAGCACCGGACCCGCATGCTGGAGTTCTTCATTGATGTGGCCCGGGAGTGTTTCAACATTGGGAACTTCAACTCCATGATGGCCATCATCTGTGAGTGTCTGGGCCCCAGAGGCTTCCCATCCAGTTTCTGCATGGCCTGCCTCCCCCGCCCTGACCCTATCTGCCATCCTCTGCAGCTGGCATGAACCTCAGTCCTGTGGCGAGGCTGAAGAAAACGTGGTCCAAAGTCAAGACAGCCAAGTTCGACGTCTTGGAGGTAGGTACCTCAGCCTCGTTCTGCACTGGCCTGAGGAGGGTGGGCCTCCCATCATGCTCTGCCCCCTTGCTCAGGACCCGCTGCCCACAGTGTGGTCTGGTGTCAGCTATGTCGAGCTGGCCCCGGCCACCCTCAGGAGGCAGGTAGCTTAAGATGTCCTCGGCCCTTGGGACTTCAGTCAGAACCAGCATCGCCTAGAGCAAGTTCTGGGGAGGGGTTAATAAAGAGTCGACTGAATGGGCCCATGAGCCTCCCGTTGGGTGATGCTGACTAAGCCGAGACTAGCCTTCTCCTGGCCCAACTTCCCGTGGTGCTGGATTGTCTGGGTGGCCCAGGGACTGACAGGCATGTTCACGCCCAGATGTATTTGATCATAGAATCCATTTTTTGCCCAACTGTGTCTTGTGGTCAGGTTTGGGAGGTGTCAGTCTAAGCAGAGGGGCAAAGGAAGGTTTCGAAATGAAGGAGGTGAGACCCAGGCTTGGCAGGGCAGAGAAGAGGTGTGTGAGCTGTGAGACTTCTCTACAGCTTTCCCCGTGATGCTCAGACCCAAGCCTGGAAGGTCCTGGGCCTGGTGCTTGGCCAGGCGCCTCTGGGCTTCCCTCCCTGTGCTCACTCCTGAAAGGAGGCCTCTTCTGGTGACAGTTTGGGACCACCCAGAGGGGAAGTACCTTCCCCATCAGCTGTTTCCTGCTCTGCAAAGGGGCGTCCTGAGCAGGTCTGAGAGGCACAGGGGGCGCGCAGCCCACCACATCCTACCATCTGCCCACAGCATCATATGGACCCATCCAGCAACTTCTGCAACTACCGCACGGCCCTGCAGGGGGCCACGCAGAGGTCCCAGATGGCCAACAGCAGCCGAGAGAAGATCGTCATCCCTGTGTTCAACCTTTTTGTTAAGGACATCTACTTCCTGCACAAAATCCACACCAACCACCTGCCCAACGGGCATATCAACTTCAAGGTGAGCTCAGCCCCCTTGTGGTCTGAGGGGAAGGACCAGGCTGTCCCAGCACAGGGCGGGCAGACCTCCCGGTCTCGCCTCAGGGCAGGCAGAATCCGTGCAAGCTGCAAGGCCATGGCCCTGTGGCACAAGGGCCTTTAGGACTGAAAGCTCCAGGTGGGTCATGGGTGCCGTCTGAGGAGTGAGGGCAGCCTCAGCCCTTCTGGGTGGGTGATCTGGTTACAGGGCTGGGAGCCCCGTCCCAGTGCTAACCCCACCAGGTAGACAGAAAAGGGACCCCCCCCCCGGGGGGTTTGGGGGTCAGGAAGGTTTGAAGCAAGAAGGCACATGGGCGTAGAGGAAGAGGCAGCAGAATTCCGGATGGAAGCTGAGGGAACCTGGCCAGGGCCGGGAGGGTAGGACAAAGGTGACTGCAGAGATGGGGGGGGAGCTGGGCTGCCCAGTGTTCACCTCACATAGGTGAGGGGTGGGAGGGAGTTAGATTCTTACACAGAGTGAGATCATGACGTGTTCTGGTTGGTGGTGCTGTGCTGGGCATGGCTGGGACGCCTGCCTGAGCCTGGAGTCGCAGATGGGGCCCTCTTGGGGTCCCTGCACAAGGGAGGCACAGACCGTCCTGCAGCCTTTTGGCCCAGGCAGAGGGGAGGACAGAGTGGCCTTGGGGACATCTGCTGGTTCTGATGCTGCACAAAGTGCTTCCATGGCCACGAAGTCAGCTATGCAGGGCCCCTGTCCCATCTCGTTGAGACCAGGGAAGTGAGCAGCAGACTGAAACCAGACTCTATGTCCCCTGCCCTAACCAAGAATTTCAAGCTTAAGGTGATAAATGAACATCCAGTTGGTCTTCTGCCCCTTCAGAAATTTTGGGAGATCTCCAGACAGATCCACGAGTTCATGACATGGACACAAGTAGAGTGTCCCTTCGAGAAGGACAAGAAGATTCAGAGTTACCTGCTCACAGCACCCATCTACAGCGAAGAAGGTGAGGGCTGCCTCTCCACGGCAGCGTGCCCACCTCCCCACGCTGTACACGTCACCCTGATGCCCCCGAGTCCAAGGCCCGTGTAGCTCTTGTGGCTGCCCTTGGAGGCAGGCCTGATCATTATCCCCATGCTACACAGGGGAAGCTCAGCTCGTAGGAGTGCATGGGGAGGGGTGAGGGGGAGTGGGGTCGTGGGCAGATGACAGATGAAGAATAAGGACAAGACGAGATGAGGCTCCAGAGGCCACTTGAGAGAGCCAGAACAGGGTGGGGTCAGTGCTGCAGAACTAGGAAACTTCTCAGAGTCCCCAGACAGGCAGCTGGGAGCTTCGGGCCACATGGGGCCTGGAACCCCATATAGCAGAGACCTGTGGACGAGCTCAGGCCAGAGGTCACTGTCCCCTGGTCTGGGAGTTCCTTCCTGGGCCTAGCTGCACCCCAAGAAGGGAGAGTTTGAGAAGGGATAACTGGTGCAGTAGGCAGACTGACTGCATGTGGACGTGGGTTCTGAGGGGCTTCCCATCTCTCAGCTCTCTTCATCGCCTCCTTTGAAAGCGAAGGTCCGGAGAACCACATGGAAAAGGACAGCTGGAAGACCCTCAGGTAGGAGAACTCCAGGGACAGTCCTGTGAGCCCCCGAGACCAGCCCCATGCCTGAGTCTTCAAGGAAGGGAAAGAACTGGGGGCGGGGGAAGCATGATCTGCCCTCATCAAAGGCGGTGAGGGCACCTCCGCACAGACCACGTGGGGAAGGCATTCCCGGTGCAGGCTGCCAGTCAGTTGGATTGGGGTTTGAACGTCCCTGACTCCTCCCCTGGGTGGCCGGTTCTGGTCTGGGCATCCAAGCCCTCCCATAAAAGCACAGGCCTGCCCTCTGCCTGCTCAGGGAAAGGGCCTGCCAGCCACTTGACCATTTCCTGTGGTTCTTTAGGACCACTCTCCTTAACAGAGCCTGAAGGCACGGATGCATCCTGCAGACGCTGGATGAAGCACACACATGCACCGAGTTTTAATCTTGATTGATATGGGTTGAGATGAGGAGGCCTCACTGGTTGGGGTCCATTTTGTATATAACTTTTATGAAAAAAAAAAAAGTAATTATTTCATGCATCAACCTTTGGCACTTATAAAGTTTTTTTTGTTTATTTTAAATAACAGGGCAGGGCCCTGCTTCGGGGAGGGGTGGGAAAAAAGAGTATCATGGGAGATGGCATCCATGATAACATCTTATTCTAATGAAATGTAGATTTTTATTTTCTACTTTTGATTATTAACATCTTAAAAAAATATTTTAAAAAAACCCAACCAAAACCAACGTGAGCCCTGCCTGCTCGGACGCCCTTCCAGCCAGTGTCTCTGATGTCGGGGTTAGTGCCTTAGAGGGTGCTGGAGGGCTGGTCCCGCTCCATTCTTCTAGCCAGCGGCCAGCCCATACTGCCGGGAGGCGCCGGGAAGGCTCTGTCCTGGGTCCACAAGGTGCCTGCCCTCAAAGCCTAGGCCAGAGAGGTTCCAGCAAGAAGGGCTGGGGTGGCCAGGAGGTCTCATTTGCATACTTCTGAAGTGAACCTTGAGTGCGGCCTTTCCAAAGTTTACATTTTCATTTTCCTTTATCAGGGATTGAGGGGGTTGGGGAGGGGCAGGGGGACACCTGGCAGCATACTTTCTGTTGGAATAGGTCTGGCAAATGGTTCTTCAACTACATTTTAGGAAAAGAGAAAATTTAAAATAACGTAAGGGGGAGAGTTGTGGAACTGTCATTTTTCCAAGCTGTAACTGAAAGACACACTTAGCTGTAATGAAGAGAATACAAAGCAGACTTGAGGATGGGGACATTTAAAGCCATTTTTGAAACCCAAGTACAAAGTGAAAAGAAACAACTCAGAAATCAGTATTCTAGTGGACTGCCACCTCCTTCCCTCTGGGTGAGGGGTTCCTCTTATGGAATCTGAAACACAGAAAATTAGCCAGGCCAGTAACTGCTGGAGCCCACTCACATAAAACTGCCCAACATGTGGAGGTATTTTCCACGCCTCAACTCGAGGAATACACTCTATTTTGTCTGACTTCCTGATTGTGGGAGGTGACAGCCCTGCTCCCTCGAAAGTCGGAGGTGGGCAATCCACGCTGACTCTCCCTCCCTCATAGTGGGGCTTTCGGTCTGCACAAGCAGATCTACTCAACCTTGTCTCTCTCTGCATGCCTGGCTTCCACAGGAGCCTTCAGTTGGGAGGCCTAGGTGAGGACGGGTCAGTTAGTTGCTAATTCCCAAAGCTCCTAGGGGAGCCTGCAGATGTGGAGGTGAGGCTCAGGAAGGAGGTGGCTCCGTGATCCGCTGCTGAAGTTGCCCTCAGCCCTGGGTGGAGCGAGAATATTTACACTGTATTGTCACAGTGTTTTTGCACTTTTCAGACGTTCTAGATAGTACATATTGTATATTGATAGTACATATTGCTTTGTTTACGTATTTGAGATAAAGGCTTAAAACTTGAGAATATATATTTGGAATACAATGTTAGAACACTTTCTGCACATGTGTTAAGGAGCTTTCACATCAGTGTGCACTTCACTGGGTCATCAGTTCTAGCACACAGTGTCTACACTTGCTACTTTATTTTCCCAATTTGATAAGTACCCTATGATGTTTCGGTATTTGAAGATGAACGGTATTTGAAGATGAACTCGAGTATAAAGCTGTACCATAATGCAGGATGTCACTTGTTGGTGTGACTGGATGTACCTACATCAATAAAAGAACATGTTGCTCCCCTCGAGTGCCTGTTCTCTATGCGCAGCCAGCGAGGCTGGACGGCTCTGCTGCTGGCAGGAGGCGTGGGGCTGCCTGGGCCAGGGAGGAGGAGATTGCCAGGGCCCACCACGGCCTTTCAAACAAGGAGCAAGAAACTGGCATCTACACAACACATTCTGACAAAGGGCTTTTGAAATAAATAATGCAAAACAAGAGAAAGTTGTATAAGAGGTGTGTTCTAGGCCTGCTTTCCTCAAAGTAAGATCCAAGACGATGTTGCTAGCTGCTTGTATTACATGATCATGTAAGTTTGGGAAACCTAAAAAACAAGATTGTAAGGGTTCCTTCACTGCAGGACTAATCAGAACCTGCAGTATCCATGGGCACTGTGGGTCTCTCCTGGGGCGGGGGAGATTGGGGAGCACCTGCTGACATCTTTCTGCAGAGCAGTTTGCAGAATGCAGTTCTAGATGGGGCTCCTTCTGTTGTAACAAGTCACACGCAAGAGCACTAAAGAAAAGAGATTTGTTGAGGGGCACATGACAGCTTGTGGAATTGAAGGAAAAAAGAACTGAGACACTAGAATGGAAGGCAAACTCCCACCTGCTTCTCTCCGGTCTGTCTCACCACCACCCTGTCAACAATGCCCAGGCTGGATGAGGTTCACTTGCTACAGCTCACTGAACCTTACACTGCTCTTTCAGAGCTAACTCAGCCTATTTTAATGTGTTCAGTGTCTGTCATGCCTACTAGATCAGCACTGTCCAACAGAAAACTTTCTGCAGTGATGGAATGTTCTGTATCTGCACTGTCCAGTATGGTAGCTGCTAGTTACATATAGGTACTGAGCACTGAAATGTGGCCAGTGTGACTGAGGATATAAGTTTAAATAGCTAGTGGCCACTGTATTGGACAGAAGGCTGGCCCTGCAGGGCCTTGTCACCTGCTGCTTCTCCAGGGCCTCATGGGGTGGAAGACACACAATAGGTGCTCAGGTGTTTGTGGAGCAAATGAGGACACCTGTGAGGGTGTGTGAGTTTTGCGTAAATGACAGCATCTGGTCTTTAAATTCAATGGCATCCTTAATTTCCTGGTCAAGTTAATTTTGGAAGTTTCTCCCTACCTCATCTGAAGAAGGGGCAGCACATTATGTGGTCTATGCCTTGGACACAGAGCTTGAACTGGGAGCAGGAGGCGGACTTGCTTGGCTAGCTGTGGCACTCTCCTTCACCCAGGGGATAGTCCCTCCAGTGCAGTGCTTCTCAAGGTATGGGTCCTAGATCAGCAGCGGTGGCAGCAGCAGCAGCACTGGGAACTTGTTTGAAATGTACGCTCTCAGGGCCCCACTGCAGACCTGCTGAATGGGAAACACGTGGGAGCCCAGGTAAGTTTGAGAAGCTCTCCTGGCAGGTGAGGTTCTGCAGGAGTTGGCGCCTGCCTACCCTCACCCCCCAGATGCACTCTACTTCTCAGGCGTACTAAACTCACACGCCACGCTCTGTGTACCTCCTTTAATATGTGCCTGATCCCATTCTCACACACTCATTCCTTGAGCCTCCTAATATCTTCCTGGTGAGTGATGCTCTGTGCTCCTCTCGGCCCTGCCCCTCCTTCCACATCACACTGCTGGCCTGTCTCATGCACTGAAGTCTCGGCTCTTTGTGTGTAGGAGCCACTTGTGTAGCTGTGTGGCCAGCGACCAGCATGGTGTGCCGTTCCTAAGAGCACCATATGATGACTGAATGCTACCTTTCTCTTCACACACATTTGTTTCAGGAACAAATCTACGTTAGAGCAGCAGAAGTGACAGGGAGGTAAGCTAAGGATCTCTACACTAAGGTCATAGAGACTTCTGTGACAAAACCAAGATTATTTGTGAAATATACACCTATTACACCTATTTGTCAAATGTATGTCATGTTCCCAGGGAGGCAAGACAGGATAAGCATAAGAGTCCTAGTGTCCAATTCCCAGCTAGGTACACTTGGACAAGTTGTTTACCTTCTTAAGCCTCCATTTTCTCATGATTAAGATGGAATCACAATACTCTATCTCATGGGGCTGTTGCAATGTTACATGGCAGAAAGCACAGTACCTGGGTCATTAGAAGCAGCGTTAGCCGTGTCCTTGCAGTGGCACCCTGATGAAACTAAATGCCACTTCTGCAGAGAGCGGAATCGTCTGGGAAAAGTGAAACAAAGGATTATAAGTGCCCGTCTCAAAGGAAAAACTGAAGTCCTGGTCAGTACAAATATATGCTAACATTACCAAAGAATCATGTGTTAAATTTAACTAGCATGTAAACATATATGGGGGAAAATTCCCACAAATTTGGGATTCAAAACTACTTTCTAAATGAAAAACTTACTATCCACCTATAGGCTAGTCACTTTAGATCATTTTTTTCTATCTTTATTCTCATAAACGAAGTCATGATACTGTGAGGAAGGTGAGGGGCTGCCAAAACCCCCTACAAATACCTAGCCCCAACACACCCAGGACTCACAGGTATGCGTCTTCAGCAACAATGTTGAGGAAACAATGCCATCAAGAATATAGGAAAGTAAGTTAGGCACCTGTCCATTTCTGGCAGCAGGAAAGAATGAGTGCCTGCTTCCTGAAATCAATTGAAAAAGTGATGCAAAATTTAAAAATCCAAGTGAAGGCAGGAACCCACAGAGTCAGGGACGGTCTGAAGCCAGCTTTTGCCCTGAGGGCAGGGACCTTGAGCTTCCATTTTCATGGCCACAACCAAGACAGACAGAGAAGAAAGTTCAGGGCCTGCTCAAGAAGAGAGGTCAAATAGGAGATCCTAACCCATAAAGCCAGCATCCCAAAGAACCACCCCTCTGCATAACAGTGAACTTGAAATAAAATGCTCTGTCCCCAACCCCACCAAGGGGGTTAAGGAAAACTGCCGGTTTTGAACCTTGGCACTGCAGGTGGAAAAAATGTACCCCTGATAATTTGCAACCACAAGTCAGTGAGTTTCACCAAGTCTTGCAGCACAAATCACACTGGTCAAAAAAACTTAAGCTGAGGACTTCATGGCCCTGAATTGGTACTGCCCCTAAGTTACCTAGAAGCAAACCTTCTGACCTATATTACAGTTTTAAAAAACTCTCCTTACCTATGTCTCATCTTCTGATAAAGACATCTGCTGGATTTTAAAATTCATTTGCATTTCTAGATGCTCTATTTGGTTCTTTCCGAAATCCGTTTGGTCAAAATTCTGAAGAAATTACCAGAATGCAACACAGAGAGACAAAGATTGGAAAATGTGAAACAGGTTAAGAGACATGGAGGATACAACAACAGGTTTAACTTGTTATGAGAGTTATAGAAGGAAAGAGAGAGAATGAAGCAGAAACAATGAAACTCTGACAGCTGAGAATCTTTCAGAATTGATAAAAGACAACAATCCACAGAGCCCAAAGATTCTCAAGCAGCACCAAAATAAAAGAAATCTGCACAGAGACATATCACGGTGATAGAGAACAGAGATAAAGAGATCTTAAAGACAGCCAGGGAAAAGAGAGTTGATTACTTTCAAAGAGTATCAACTGTTAAGCTGATAGCTCACTTCACAACAGAAATAACTGAGGCCAGAAGACAGTGGAATAACAACATCAATGTGCCAAAAGAACACTTCTCAACCTAGAATTCTACACCCTTCAAAAACATTTTTTAAATGAGATAAAATTTAGATTTACAAACTAAAATGCAGTTTGCTATCTGCAGACCTTCGCTAAATGAAGGATGAATCTCGACTCCTACTGCACACAATACACAAAAATTATTTCCAGATGCATCGTAGATCTAAATACGAAAGGCAATACAACAAAGTATCTAAAAGAAAATATGAAAATTTCTTCATTACTTTGGAGTAGGGAAAAGTTTCTTAAATTGGACACCAAAATCACTAGCCATAAAAGAAAGAAAACTGATAAACTGGACTTTATTAAAATTAAGAACTTCTGTGTATTAACAGATAACATTAAGAGAATGAAGAATAGTCCCCTGCCTGGGAGAAGATATTTGCAACATATAAATCTGACAAAACACGCACATTTGAGATACAGAACTCCTACAAATCAATTTTTTAAAGCCAATTAAAAAAAACGGCAAAAATTTTTAGTCATTTCACAAAAGAAGACATCCAAGTGCGCAATGAGCATATAAAAAGATACTCAACATCATTTCCCTGATGATAAACTAAACTAAAACCAAAATGAGATAGCTGCACACATCCAACAGAAATTAAAGAGTCTAAATTAAAGACACTGAAAATACTGTGTTAGGGAGGATGTGAAGCAACTGGATCTCTCATATGTGGCTGTAGGTGTCAGTTATTTGAAAGGACTGAAAAAAATCTGCCAATCTCTGGCAAGGCTAATCAAGAAAGAACAAAAGGCACAAATAATGTCAGGAATGAAAGAAGGACTATCACTATAGATCCTCTACATATTACACAGATAACAAAAGGAGACTGCAAACAACTTTGTACATTTCATCTAAATTTTAAAATTTATCAGTATAAATTCCTAGAAATTTGCACCTTACCTGAAATAATCAAAACTGACTCTAGAAAAAATAGAAAATCTGAATAGTTATATGATCGTTAAACAAATTGAACCAGTGATAAGAAACCCTCACATATAGAAAAGTTCATGCCCAGGTAGCTTACAGGTAGTTCTGCCAAATATTCAAGGAAGAAATAATTCCAGTCTTAGAAAACTTTCCTAGAAACCAGAATAAGAGGGAACACCTATAACTTACGTTATAACCTAGTATAACCTTAATAGAAAAGTCCAACAAGGAAGAGAAAGTTATATGCAATCTTACTCAGGAACATAGATGAAAAATACCTGAAATATACATACCGCCCCCCCACATACCCCCCCCATACATACACAGGTCTTTAAATGAATGTGGGGGGGGGGAGGGAGGGGGGAGAGAGGGGGAGAAACTGAATCCACCAATGTATAATAAGGATAATACATCATGACAAATGTATAATAAGGATAATACATGACAGATTGGAGTTTACTCTAGGAATGCAAAGGTACTTCAGAAAATCAATCAACTCAATTCATCAATTTAACATATTAAAGATGGAAAAAAAAATCATATGATCATTTCAACACATATAGTAAAGGTACTTGATAAACGCTCTTGAGGATAACAACTCAGCAAGTACTAATAGATGGTAACTTTGTTAACCTGATAAAGGGTATTTAAAAAACACCTCCAGCAAATACCATACTCACTGATGAAACACTGAGAGTGCTCCCCTTGAGATCAGAAAAATGAGCAGGAAGCCCACTCTTATCACTTCCAGTCAACACTGCACAACAAATCCTAACAAGCATAGGAAGATAAGAAAAATAAATTAAAGATACAAAAACTGAAAAGAAACAAAACTTTCACACTCATAAATATGTGATATAACAGAAAACATGCAAAAGAAACTAGAAATACATTACTAAAGTGTTTTTGCAAGTTTGTTGAACACAAAAAAGAACACACAAAAATCAATTTGATTTCTAAACACCAGCAATAGACAATAAAAATAAATAAAAGACAGTTCCAATGGCATTGAAAATGCAAAATATCTAGGGAAAATCTAAAAAATAATACATGTCAGTCCACTGTGTGAAAAAAGTATAAAACTTAATTGAAAGACAATAAAGACCTAAATAATTATGTCATGTTCAAGCACTGGAAGACTCCATATCATAAAGATGTAAATTTTCCCCAAAGTGATCTTATAGATTCAATGAGATTCCAATCAAATTTATAAGGGTTCCTGTGAAACTTGAGCTTATTCTAAAATTTATATGACAGTACAAAGGCTATGAATAGCACAGCAATCTTGAAGAACAAGGTGAGTGGATTAGCTCTCAGAGATATCAACTTGTATAAAGGTACAGTAATTTAGACTGTGATGCAATGGCATGGTAACAGACAGAAAGCCTAATTGAACAGATGAGAGCCCAGAATCAGCCTGTGACTGTATGGACACCTGAGGATGACAGAGTGGTTTTGCAGATCAGTGGGTAAAATATGGACTTACAGGTGACGCTGGAAAACAGTTAAATGCAATCCTTACCTCATGTCATACACAAAAATCTCTTCTACTTAGGTTAAAGACCTAATTGGGAAAAGCAAAGTTATGTATGAGGTATTCAGAAGATAACATAGAACAACAGCTTTAAGACATCCTTCCTTATTATGAGGTCATAAATCAATAATAAAAAGTAGAATACATGAAGGAAGACTAATTAATCACATTAAAGTTAATTTTTATTCATCAAAAAGTACCATCAAGAATGAGAAAAGACAAGCCATATCCTAGGAGAAGATATTTGCAGACATTTAACCTACAAGAATTGGTATCCTGCATATATGAAGAATTGCTATGAACTGATAAAAATGGGCAAAAAGACTGGAAATGCAAATTATAACTACAATTCATGCCTAGAGCCCACTAGATAAGAATTAATAAGCCTGACAAAATTAAGTATTGCCAAGGGTACAAAGTAAACTTTCTCAGAGTGTTGGAGGTGGTCCTCTTCAGAAAGTTGAACATGCACACAACTGATGACTTAGCATTATTACTCCTAGAGAAATTCTCACAAACTTAGAGACATGTACAGGAGTATTCATGATAACACTGCTTCTGATGGCAAAAACAAACAAGCACACAACAAAAAATCACAAACAACTCAATCTATAAACAGTAGAATGAATAAATATCATAGTATATTCATACAGTGAAAGACTAGTCAGTAATAAAAGTGAATTACTTTTGAGATTAACATCTCAAGTTGTTTTGAGGTGAACCTCAAAAATGATACTGAATGAAAAGTTACAGAATATATAATAAAATAATATGTATATGAATTCAAAAATAGGCAAAACTAAACCATCTATTGGGTAGAGATACATAGACAGTTGGGAAAACTGGGAAGAAAAATAAGTGAATTTATCACAAAAATTAGGATATTGGGGCTGGCCCAGTGGTGTAGTGGTTAAGTGTGTGTGCTCCACTTTGGCAGCCCGGGGTTCACAGGTTTGGATCCCGCGCACAGAACTACACGCTGCTCATCAAGCTGTGCTGCAGCAGCATCCCATATATAAAGTAGAGGAAGATGGGCACAGATGTTAGCTCAGTGACAATCTTCCTCAAACAAAAAGAGGAGGATTGGCAACAGGTGTTAGCTCAGGGCCAATCTTCCTCACCAAGAAAATAAATAAATAAATAAATAAAAATCAGGATAGTGACTCTTACGGGGAGAGTGAGGGTATGTGACTGAGCAGGGGCACAGAGGCCTTTCACTGGTCAAGTTCTATATCTTAATCTGGGTAGCTGGTGCACTTGTGTTGGCTTTATTATTATTTAAAGTACACAACTGCATGTTATACACTTTTCTGTATTTATGATATTTTATAACAGAAAGAATTTATCACATTTTCGTTTAAGTTTTGGTAATAAAATACTTTATTGGTACCGTTTAACATCAAAAACATAGTAATGTTTCCATTGCTTAGCTTCCATCTTTAAATTAAAAGCTAGTTTAAAAAAACAGGAGAAAAGGTCAAGTCATTTGATTTTGTCAAAGAACAAGCTGCAACTTACCTTTGCAAATAATTAGGTTCTCTCTCTTTAAATACCACAATTCACTGGTCTTCCTAATAAATAATTGTATATAAAAGGAGCCAATGGCCTGAATAATTTTGCAAAGAACATTTTACACATGTTTAAAATACAAGCCTAAATGCTACCCCAACTTAAAACTTGTAAGAATAATTAGTAAGAGTCATTGTAAAATTGAATTCATGTAGCACCAAGAAATTTGAGATTTGTAATATTTCAGATGGTATGATTTACTGAGCAAAAAGACTAACAATTTCTGTGAATTTTCAGGTGTTTATATACAAATAGAATTCAATATAGGTCCCTTTTAAAAGCCAAAGGTTCAAAAATCTATGCATGCCTTTCACCATATCTCCAATTTCTGGATAATTGACCCTATGGTAAAGATCCATGTGTGATAAATAACATAGGACAGTCCTATCTGAATATAATTATTCATCTTGTCTCATTAATATAATTTATATCTCAATTAAAACATCATTCTATCTGCAAGCAATATAATATATTCCTCTAAAATATTCTGTAATTCAGACTTCCATTCAGACTATCTTCCCTCCTCCTTTCTCACATCAGTGTGATCTTATGGTACATCTCATGAAAATGTTTTTTCTCCCTTCAGTGAAACTCTCTTTCAACTCAAAGTATTATAATAATGCAAATATAGATGTAGCACACATTAACATATTAGGAAAAAGAGGATAATAAATACATATGGATCCATGCTAAATGAGACAATACAAAGCAAAAAAAATACACCACCACGCTATGCTCATCTATTCTGAATCACCACAAGAAGGCCCTGATAAGGCCCTGGCTCACGTAAACTAATGTTCCCAGACACCCCGAGTGTCCTGTACTCCAACATAATTAAGTGTTCTGTTAAAGATGTTTCCATGTTTGATTTCTGTTTATTCAAAACTGTCTACAGCAACTTTAACTACTAATCCTGAACATGATGATAAAGCAGTAACACTGTATTTTTAATCAAGTCATAGATTCTAACCTAAGTATTTCCTATTATTACCCATTTGTTTAAAAACAGACATTTATGGGGCTAAGCAACATCAAGTTAAAGGGTTTTTATCTCTGCCTTCTCTTTGTTGGTTGAGGATTTCAGATGTGTCATTTAATTATCCTCTGCTTCAGTGAAAAAGGATTCTTCAAGCAATTGACCAAAGATCTTCATTTTAAAACCAAGCAGGGTGACTCAGTGGTCGGCCAGTGAAGAACCCTTGTCCACACACTTCATCCTTACACTCCGTCCTCTCTGCAGGAACGGGGTGCTCCTGACCCGCCATCTGCACAGCACATTCCATCCCTCAGCCCACGTGCAACCAGGACACATCAGAACACAGGTGCTGGGTAGAAACTAACTCCAAACTACTTTTGGGACAACGCCAGATTTCAATCTGTCAATGATTCCATAACACAGTATTCTCACAAGACAGAGACTCTGCATTGAAGTACTTGCTTTGTCTTCAGTTCAACTGCTAAAGTAAAGTAATGTTAGAAAGAACACAAAAGATAAGCATGTCTTCTCTGAAAGAGGCACTGCATCTGGAATGGGAATTAAGGCTAAATAAATAGTGCTGGTTTCAGTTCAGACTAACGTGTCAATGAGTATGTTAGCCAACAGCTTCGCTATTTGTCCTGTACGCCTGTTTGTGAAGATGTGTCTCTATCTCCTCCCTGAAGACCAGCATTCCCAGGTGCGAGTGAGAGGCCTCATTCATGGCTTTGGACTGGATGCACATGCGGTACTGCTCGGGGGTCAGCTCATCCGCACAGCGCTTCTCGTGCCAGAGGTGGAAAAGACCAGGAACTGGAGTCCGAATCACAATCAGGTCACCATGTAAGTATTTTCGATAAAGATGAACATCTTCTCCACCCCAACCTTTTACTTCCATGTCAAATCCACCTGCAGGATCAAAATTGACACTATAAGTAACTGCCTGGCGGCCAGAGCACAGTGAAACCTCATAAAGATTTAAACGTTCTGCTTCAAATCAGATGGTATGGTACAGCCCAAAGACACCTGACACAGAGGACTGACGTCCTGGTTTGGAAGTCCAGTTACCAGCTGACATCTAGGAGCTCAAGGTCTCTGCTGTTGAGAGTATTGAAATGAGATTAAATATTTGAGAATGCTTTGTAAACTTCAAGGTTCTATAGAAAATCTACAGAAAGTCAAATAAAAGAGAAGGAAATATAAATCAGCCACAATCTCACCACCACTAATATTTTGTTTTCTTTTTATCCTGTGAGATGCAAGTTTTACTGGGTCTAAGAAAATTTTCCAGAGGGGAAAAAAAAGAAATGATGAACCTGGAGATACAAATTTGAGAATGGACACACAGGTGATTTAAAGCCATAAGAATAGATGAAATTACCGAGGCAGTTCAGAAGAAACACAGGGCCCAGGTCTAAATGCTAAGAAAGGCCGATATCTAGAGGTTAAACAGAGGCAGAGAAAGTTAAGTAGCAAGAGACTTAGAAACAGCCCCAGAGAAGGGAGAAAATTCTGGAGAATGTGCTATCACAGTAGTCAAGTGAAGAAAGCATCTTAAGGAAGAAATGGTCAAGTATGTACTGCTCAATTAAGAACTTTAAAAGAACCAAGTAGACCTGGCAACATAAATGTCACTTATAACCTTACCTAGAACAAATATGATGGAACAATGGGGCAGAAGGCTAACTGAAGTGCGCAGACACATGAAATGGGAGATAAAGTTGAGAGTATTTTCAAACTGGTTTAAGTTGAACAACTAACTTTTTAAAGAAGCATGAACATAAACCATTTGGAATTTTTTTAAGAGCTAGAAAAGGGATTCTTAAAAACTGAGAAAAAATTACTTCTTTTATTAAGAGCTAGATTTCCAAATAATGTATTCTGTCAAATAATTCTATGCCACTTAATTTCACACATATAGGATGACAATAATCCTGAGATCTCTGAAAAGTATTACTTTAAATATTCACAGCTTTATTAAATGCTATGGCTGATATATGTTGGCTTTTCTTTCTGTAAACACAAATAAGCTCGTCTAATATTACAGATGATGTAGATACTTAAAGTAAATGGGGGACTTCCAGTTTCTGGTCCTGGAAGTTGTTACTCTGTCCTAACAAGTAAAAGCTGAACAGATTGAAAAATCAACAACTCTTCTCAGCTCCCTCAGAGAAGGTCACAGGGTAAATTGCTGCCCCTAAAATTGGAGAGACAGACAGGTGGGTAAGAGAGAATTACAACTTACTAGAGCAGAAACTCACAAGTAGAACTCTCTGGGGCAACCAGTACCATGGGTAGGAAAATCTGAACTGTAATTGACAAATGAAGGCTCAGCAGAAAAGTCTGTGAGTTAAAAACTCCAGTGGGGGTCAGTCACAGGGGATCTGCTACAGGTTTGTGAGTTTTACCTCTAGTAGCTCTACCAGGTTCTCACAGTGAAGACTGAGAAAAATCCCCTAGTGCTTCTAGGAAGGGGAGGGAGAAAGTAACCATTTTGAAATATGCCAGAGCATTCTGCTCTTCTAAACAAGGCCTGCCCTCAGGAGAAATTATTTTACCAGAGTCTAACCTACCTGGGGGAAGGGATATAACCAACACTAGCCCACTCCAACCATCCTGTCTCAATTAAGGTGGGGGCAGTGTCTGAGAAACATTTTTGAAAGTCACTGTCTAGACACACAGGGGCCCTAAAGACTGAAACCTAATCGCAGGGCTAGAGCGCGCTTCCTGCCCTCCCACACCTCACCTCCATGTCATTAAAGGCCTTAGCTGCAGTTTTCTTTTACCTAGTACATCATGTTCAGCTATGAAGAAAAAATTAGGCATACTAAAAGGCCAAAAATACAGTTTGAAGAGAACCAGACTCAGACATGGCAGGGATGTTGGAATTACAGGCACACCTCAGATATTGCAGGTTCTGTCCAGACCACTGCAATAAAGCGAACATCACAATAAAGCAAGTTGCACACATTTTTTGGTTTCTCAGCGAATATAAAAGTAATGTTTACACTATACTGTAGTCTATAAAGTATGCAATAGCATTATGTCTAGAAAACCATGTACTTAATTAGAAACACTCTATTGCTAAACATTGCTAACCATCATCTCAGCCTTCAGCGAGTTGTAACCTTTTTGCCCTCAATGTTGATGGCTGCTGACTGATCAGGGTGGTGGTTGCTGAAGATTGGAGTGGCTGTGGCAATTTCATTTTTTCTTTTTTTGTGTGTGAGGAAGATCAGCCCTGAGCTAACATCCAATGCCAATCTTCCTCTTTTTCACTGAGGAAGACTGGCCCTGGGCTAACATCCATGCCCATCTTCCTCTCCTTTATAATATGGGACGCCGCCACAGCATGGCTTGACAAGCAGTGCATCAGTGTGCGCCCAGGGTCCAACCCTGCGAACCCAGGCCACCAAAGTGGAGTGCGCGCACTTAACCACTGCACCACCGGGCCGGCTCCCATGGCAATTTCTTAAAATAAGACAACAATGAAGTTTGTCCCATCAATTGACTCTTCCATTCATGAATTTTTCTGTAGCATGCAATGCTGTTTGATAGCATTTTACTCACAATAGAACTGCTTTCAAAATTGGACTCAATCCTCTCAAGCCCTGTGACTGCTTTAGCAACTAAGTTTATGTAATATTCTAAATCCTTTGTTGTCATTTTTACGATCTTCACAGCTTCTTCACCAGGAGTAGATTCCATCTCAAGAAACCACTTTCTTTGCTCATCCATAAGAAGTAACTCCTCATCCATTAAAGTTTTATCATGAGATTTCAGCAATGCAGTCACATCTTCAGGCTCCACTTCTAATTCTAGTTTCCACCACATCTGCAGTTACTTCTTCCACTGAAGTCTTAAACCCATCAAAGTCATCCATAGGAGCTGGAATCAACTTCTTCCAAACTTCTGTTAATGTTGATATTTTGACCTCTTCCCATGAATCATGAACGTTCTTAATGACATCTAGAATGGTAAATCCTTTCCAGAAGATTTTCAATTTACTTTGTCCATATCCATCAGAGGAATCACTACCTACGGCAGCTATAGTCTTACAAAATCCATTTCTTAAATAATAAGACTTGAAAGTTGAAATTACTCCTTGATCCATGGGCTGCAGAATGGATGTCACGTTAGTAGGCAAGAAAACAACATTAATCTTATTGTACATCAGACCAGGTGCATTGTCAATGAACAGTAATATTTTGAAAGGAATCTTTTTTTGAGCAGTAGCTCTCAACAGTGGGCTTTGCGGCCAGCCCAGTGGCGCAAGCAGTTAAGTGTGCACGCTCCACTGCAGCAGCCCAGGGTTCGCCGGTTCACATCCTGGGCGCGCACCGACGCAACACCTGTTAAGCCATGCTGTGGCGGCGTCCCATATAAAGTAGAGGAAGATGGGCACAGATGTTAGCCCAGGGCCAGTCTTTCTCAGCAAAAAAGAGGAGGATTGGCATCAGATGTTAGCTCAGGGCTGGTCTTCCTCAAAAAAAAAAAGCAGTGGGCTTAAAATACTCAGTAAACCATGTTGTAAACAGACCTGCTGTCACCCAGGCTTTGTTGTTCCATTTATAGAGCACAGGCAGAGTAGATTTAACATAATTCTTAAGGGCTCTAGGATTTTAGAATGGTAAATGAGCCTTGGCTTCAACTTGAAGTCACCAGCTGCACTAGCCCCTAACAAGCGAGTCAGCCTGTCCTTTGAAGCTGTGAAGCCAGGCATTGACTTCTCCTCTCTAGCTATGAAAGTTCTAGATGGCATCTCCTCCCAATATAAGACTGTTTTCGTCTGCCTTGAAAATCTGTCATTTAGTGTGGCCTCCTTCATTAGTTATCTTAGCTAGAGCTTCTGGATAACTTGCTGCAGCTTCTACATCAGCACTTTTTGCTTCATCTTGCACTTTTATGTTATGGAGAC